>NC_135578.1:27248860-27873860 GCF_965152235.1 Eretmochelys imbricata
AAAAGTAACTAAACAGGGACTGTGCTTGCAATTTTAACATACAGTGATTCAGAATCACTGGCTTGGAACCACTATCACTATAGAAAGATAAACATTACAATTTAATATCCTTGGGAACTCTATGAGAGTGTTTCATTCCTATGGGTATGTAGCAGCTAGAAATTCATCATATTTTTATGGCAAGGGGGTGATGGCTAAGCTTGCTAAAAGTTATTTGCATTTAAGATAAAGCCATGAAAAGTAGCTCAGTTTGAAACTAGAGAAAAATTATCTTTAGTCTACATTATATGAGGTTTCCAAAATTTTATCTAGGGCTGATTTATACTATTCTGATGTACCAAACTGTGAAACAAATGTGCATTATTGTCCATTACCAAAAGGTACATCTTTTGTCTATGCTACCAATGTTTGTATTACCAAAACACACCGATTATAAATTAGTTTCACCACATTATCACTTCTTTTACTTCTTGTACAGGTGAACTGCTTTTGGTTTCAAGTATCATTGTACTAATGCATATGGTATGTGGATGCCCCGAAAAGTGCCTATGTCATCAAACATCAAAGACAGTGGACTGCAGGAATCAAGGACTTGTTGAAATTCCCTCCCACATACCTCCTGAAACTCTAATATTACAGTTGCAGAATAACCATATTTGGAAAATCAATCAAAATGCATTCAATGAGACCCCTTTGCTCAAAATTTTAGACTTGTCTAATAATTCTATTTCAAATTTGTCATCGGGTGCTTTCCAAGGATTACGATATCTACAGGTTCTAAACCTAACCAAGAACTTGATTCATTACCTAGAAAACAAGACTTTCAATTCCCTCCCTCAATTAAAAGAACTGGATTTGTCATCCAACAGTATATTACATTTGCCTGAAACTCTAGGAAATAATACAGAGAATATAACTTTATTGTCTGTTAAGTATAACAAGGTTCAAAGACTGGACAGAATTCTGCTGGAATCCCTCCCAAACCTGAAAGTTGTTCTTTTCAAGAATAATCCATGGCAATGCACTTGTCATGTCATTGGCCTTAAACTGTGGCTAGAGAGCTTTTTATACAGAGGTAAGTAATTTTCTCTATTAGATAAAATGTAAAGAAAATGGTCTAACATATACTTGATCTATCCGAGCTACCATGGCCTTGATACCAGAAAGCACTTAAGCACATACTTAACTTTCTCTCTGCTCTGGACTAGAGTTTGGCAAATACCTGAGTTTTCAGACTGCTGGAAGTTCAAGAACATAAACTCAATTTGGGTTAAATTGAATCCAGAATTTAAATAAATATTGGCAAAGGAAACATGCAGTTTGACGCAAAGCATTTTGTTTCCAGACTTTTAAAATAGGCTCAATTAAAAAAAAAAAGAGGAAGTAGAGGTAATGGTTGTGGTGCCAGTGCCCACCTTATAACTTTTAGCCCGGTACTTAGGATATTCACCTGGGATATGGGAATCCCCACTTTGGAGCAGGGATTTGAACCCCCAGAGATTAGTGCCTACCAGGCTATTGACTACTCTGGGGGAGGTCTCTCTCAGTATCTCCTGGTGAAGCTGCTTGTATAAATAATTATTCATTCTAGTAAGGACTTGAACTTGGGTCTGCCCCCTTCCAGCGGAGTGCCCTAACCACTGGATTAAAATGATAATACAGAAATACACAATGCCACGGTAAAGGAAAAATTAAGTTTGTATGTAGTTTAAAAGCAGCACAAAGTTGTTTGGCCATATCTCTACCTGCATTTAATCTCTTCCATTTATAAATCCCTTAGTTATTCTACATAAAAAGAGAGTAAGACTTAACTCTGTTTTTTGTAAGTCAGAAGTTGTCTCGCTCTGCTTTTGAATGGCATTGCAATGCTTTGTTCTGAGCAGCTTTAGAATCCAAGATGATTAGATAAAAGGGAAAAAAATCATTTATAATCCTAAAACGTTTGGGTTTTTTTAAGTATATCTCTTTTATATGCAGTGTAGGAAGTGAAAGGTATTAAAATTAAAGGAAGACCTGGCTCTGATTGCTGTGGGAGCTAGTCAGACTTTGAGAAGTCAAAAGAACAAACCAATCCTATTTCCTCTAAAATAAACATTGATGCATGAATGTGATACAAATACTTCCTTGGTTTCCTATCTGTACGTAGATCAACATATTGGCATGGTACAAGGCAACAGCTCATGTGAAGATGCTCTATGTCTTCTGTTTGCCCTCTGTAACACAATTGCTATTCAGTGTCCATTGATAGCCTTCACTCATAGTTATATGGGCAGGAATTTTGAAGATGAGATTCGGTTTATGCACAGAAGGAAGGCTGAAGAGATGAGATTGAAAGGAAATCTGACATGTCATAACCCATGACAGATTGTCCTTTGTTGTGCCTAAATAGAGTTGCTTTAATCATTCAACAAACAGAAGAGTTTCTGTGGAACTAACCAACTAATTTTCACTCCTTATTTCTCCTTCTAATTAATTACTTTTAAGTGACTTTGTGCAAGAATAACTTTAAACCTTGCAAAAATAACCTTAAAAACCTCACACTTTGGTTACTAGAACTGTTTAAAGTTCATATGCACACTTCCTTGTTAAAATGAAATGTATATAATTGGACAATTTATATGTCCAGTTAGTGAATTGGTAGCAAACAATCAAGTCTCCAAATGTTTCACCAGGAAATTCTCACTACCATCCAGTCACACACTGAGTACACCACAGGTAATCACTAAACTACACACACACCTCCCCCTCAAAATTTTATTTTTATTTCAGGAATTACCACCATGAGAAGAGACATATTTCTTTTTACAGTAGCTCTCTTTTTATGCTGTGGCCAAATCATTGGGCCAGTTCCTTAGCATACCCAGCACAGACGGAAAGCAGCATTTATTGTGTACCTGAAGGAAATGGTTAGCATAAGGGGAATCTCCAGCACAAGTTAAGCCATTGCAGCTGGGCACAACTTAGAGTGGACTTGAGGCTGTTCTAAACTGTGCTGGAGTCACAGCTCTCAGGCGTTCTAGGAGTGGGGAGCTGGAATGATGGTGTAATAGCACCTCCAGAGCCATCTGTTCTAGAAGCAGCACTGGCACAGACAAGGATCTGGTCCATTGGATCTGTGTTAAAGCATCTAAAGTACATTTAATTAAGTTCCATCAGTACAAGATGCCTAATACTTGGCTAGGTAACAGGTGGGATTAGTTATAGAAAATAATAAATAAAATTAAACAAGCTTTTAAGCCAGTGATATGTGCAATTTATCAAAATATTCAACAGGCTAAGTTGATAGAGTGGGTCTGTAATTTAACTGATAAAAATTAGTCTCCTGAGGGCTTTCTCTCCCAGGGTTAAAGTCATACGACTTTCTGGACTGTTAAACTATTAAGTTATTTCTTTCAGCCTCCAGGCTTTTGTTACATTTTGCTGGACCTATTCCCTAGAACAAATTTTAGCAGGGGTTCTGAATTCCGTATGCAGCAGAAGGTAATGATCCAAGATAAGCATATCAGATTATCTTAATTACTATGCCAGCAGCACAGCTTCTTTAGTTTATCTCAGAAACACAGCCATTGTTTGGCAATTCAGTGATTTTTTTTCTTGTCTCACCTTTGCTTTACAAAAATTTGCCAAAATTTTAAAAAATCAAGTGAAATGCAACACACAAACGCATTTTAACGACCAGTGTTGGAAGAAGTCTAGATATTCTGTACTCTAATATTTCTCCAGTATTATTCTTCTGTGACTTATACTAACCAAAATAAGTTATGTTCCTGTAACAGGGTAGCTGGTCCCTTAAATGAAACTGGGCTCAGCTCTTGCATTCCAGTCAAGTGCACCCTAGCTTGATGTAATGAGTCGGGTGTGGCTGGCCCCAGGGAGTTATAAATGAGAGTTCAGAACACTGATAGCGTTTAGAAAGGAAGAAAGAGTCCTGAGAATAATACAGACTCCAAGGAGAGACTGCTAAATTGGAATTAATTTGCAAACTGGATACAATTAATTTAGGCTTGAATAAAGACTGGGAGTGGATGTGTCATTACACAAAGTAAAACTACTTCCCCATGTTTATTTCCTCCCCCCTCGCCCACTGTTCCTCACATGTTCTTGTCAACTGCTGGAAATGGCCCACCTTGATTATCACTGCAAAAGGTTCCCCCTCCCCTCCTGCTGATAATAGCTCATCTTACCTGATCACTCTTGTTACAGTGTTTATGTATTGTTTCATGTTCTCTGCATATATAAATCTCCCCACTGTATTTTCCACTGCATGCATCCGATGAAGTGAGCTGTAGCTCACGAAAGCTTATGCTCAAATAAATTTGTTAGTCTCCAAGGTGCCACAAGTATTCCTTTTCTTTTTGTGGATACAGACTAACATGGCCGCTACTCTGAAACCTGAGAATAAAGAGGAGGGGATGCCCCTGAAGGTGGAGCAGTGAGAGTTCCCTCATTGAGCAGTGAAGCCAGATCAATGCAGGTGAAAACAGAAGGTACAAAGGTAGTCAGGAGGTCACCTACAAGCTTCCCCAGGCCCAACAGCCATGATTGGAGAGAGCTGAAGGCTGAGAGAAGCAGAGGGAAATGCCTGCTGGCTCTCTGAGGTTGATAGCTAATGCTGAAAGGCCAGAGAGACCTGAAGAGTATAGGTACTTGGAGGGGGTGGAGGCAGTAAATGACTACAAACACAAGGGGAAGGGAAACAGAATAAGTTTGAGAACCACTGATCTAAGAGCATTGGGATGCCCAGGGCCTCAGGGGAAAGACCTGTCTGTTGGGCCCAAGAAGTGAAACACACCCATTTTGCTTGGTAGGATTGTCTTGTGGAGTTCTTTCTGCTACTGGAGAAGACATCTCATACTGCCAACAGACACTTCTGTGCTAGCGGAGGCATCCACCCAAAAACCAAGCTGTCAAGTGAAGCGTCCACGGATTGGGGTGCCAGAGTCTGCCGCTATGTTCTGTGAGCAGTCCCGGAAACGTCGGGAGTGGGAGAGGGTGGAGAAGAAGAGGAAATCAGAACTGGCAAGGCCAGAACGGAGCAATCAGGATGACCATCACCCTTTCCCACTGGAGTTTGTGACAGACACATGACAAGAGTGGTAGGGGAGGGAAGATGTAGTTGCTTCAGTGACCACATAGAACTTTGGCTAGCGAGAGGAACAGTTGAGGCATCTGAGATCCAAGATTGGTCTCATCCCCCTTCTTGTGTACCAGAAAACAGTTTGAATACTTGAAAGGCTGTGGGGACTGGCTCCATTGCACCTCTCTGCAGGGGGAGTCCACCTCTAGGGTAAGAATACTGTTGTGAGAGTGATGCCTGGCATGGGATCAGCACAGGGGATGTGGAAGAGGCAGCGTCACAAACTCAATGGTATAGCCATGTCGAATGACACCCAGGACCCATTTTGTCTGTTGTTATTACTCTCCATGCTGTCAGAAAGAGTTTGAGATGCCCCCAAAAGGGGTGGCTGGTAAAACCATTGGGGTGCAAAGTGGTTGATGGCTCTCTAGTTGCACTCAGAAATATCGCTTAGCAAAGATTGGGCATGTTGTGCAGATGACTTCATCATCAAAACAGGTGGATGAGATCTGTGGGCCTTTGGGCATTTCTGTGGAGGCTCATAGATGGTAGAACTGGGGCCATGAGCTCCAATATGGCCTACCTGGTTGATCCTGCTGTTGAAGCAATGGTGCCCAAGGAGTCAAGTACCAGTGGCTCCTGGGCTGAGCTAAGGTAGGGTATTGCCATGGTGCCACTGGGACCTTCTGATAGGTATGTCTTCAGAACGGGCAGCAGACCATGCGTAACATCTGGATCCTCAAGCTCAGAGGAACCAGAGTCCTGTGCAAATGGTGGTGCCAACAAAATGGGGTGTGTTGGAGGAATTCAGCCAGAAGGTGGCAGATTCGAGACAGTGGATGGGGCTCTCTTAGTCGGCAAGAGTTCTGGAACTCATGGAAACCTCATCCTTTCCAGGGGAAGACAGCTGATGAGGTCCAGGAGGATTTTTGAGTCTCCCTGAGTCAACAGCTCCTGGTTTATGGACAGAACTGGGGCCAGTAAAGGGATCCGTCTCTGGACCAATGATGCCGATGCAGGAGGGGTATGTGGGTCTGGAACTGGAACTGGAGGGTCTGTTGAGCAACTTTTTGTTGCTCTTGTGGGACTTGGAATTTGGTGCTGCTCCATGGCCGGAACTTGTGGACAGCACAGCATCTTTCTTAGACTGGAGGAAGACTTACTGTCATGCTTATGTGCATGCTCCCATGACTCACGACTAGGCCTTGACGCAGGGTCCATAGCACTGGTACCAGTGGAGCCGGACTGAGGATCCATGGTAGGAGACACTCTCTTGGACTGTTCAGGCCAATGTACGGGGGGCGGGGGGGGGGTTCCCTGACCAGGATCTGACTGCAGCCCCATGGTAACTTGCATGAGGTGCTTTTTAGGACAAAAGACTCTGCCTTCCCATGAACAAGCAGGGAAGGAGAGGCAGATACCGCATCTGGACACGGTGTGGGCTTCCCCCAAATAGTACAGGCAGTGTTGGTACTCATCGCTGAGGGAAAACAAGCATGGGCAGAAAGGGCAGACTTTGAATCATGGACTTTTTGGCATAACCCAGTACCGGGGGGAATTGTTCGGCAGAGAACCACAGAAGCACAGTCCCAAGTCCTTAATCGTACCAAACTTTTAGAAACAAGAAAATTGCTCCAGAAACAGCAAAAATCTTGACTATATACAGTACCAAGACCTGGGTGCTGTAGGGGGTAGAGGGAGTTGGGGATTGTTTGCCAGGTAACTGCCGAAGTGAGATCTCCAGCCCTTAAACCTACAAAACTTCTAAAAACAATAAAACCACTACAAAAACCTGAAGAATCCTGACTAAATATGAAAATAAAAAAAGTTTTTCTTAAAAGTTTTGGAAAATGCATTACTAAGGACAAGAGGACAGCAGAAGCTCTGACACAGACCATGTGGCGGTGAGAAGGAACTGAAGATGTCTACCCCACCTTTTATCACCTTGGGCGAAACCATAAGGCAGTGCAAGGGTACATGCATGGACCGATGGACATAACTACTTTGAAAAGCTCTGGTTCCAGGCATTTGCGCATAACCCTCAGTGGAACACTGATTGGGACCATCACTTGACGAAGAATAAAAGATTTCTTGAACTGAATGCAACTCAAGCAATTGATTCTTGTTTCATATACTTAAATAATTAAAGAGAATACTTAAGTGATGGCAGAATTGTAGTTTTCCATTCCAACACCCTTTTCAGTCACTCATAACCATGGAAGGATCAGAGCTGCCAAATTTGGAACTTCAGCCATATCCACACTGAAAATGTCCATGTTTGGAAGTCTTTGGATCCAGGCTTTTGGTTTGACCTGTTACAGATCAAGGCTTCAGCTGCTAGGCTCTGATTCATCTTGGAACATCACCAATATTTATCGGGAAGGTGGTCTTAGAAATTTGGTATGGGCCAATCTTAACTCACCAGCTTCTAAAACAAATTCTTTTTAAGATTAAAATTTCCATGCCTGGCCACAGAGGGAGAGGAATTTTGAAGTGACTTGATTCAGTTACTTTTGAATAATGCAAACTTGAAAATATACAATGGTTGTAGCCCTACCCAGTAGCTATAGGGGATAATATGTGGGATAGTAAGGGAGCTGACTTATGATACATATGTGCTCTAATGCACTAAGGACTGATCCTCCCCGCTGCTTGAGCAAGGGTGAAAAGGCTCCCTACTCCATTCCCCCCACACCAAGTTCACCCATTCAGCGGAGAGCAGGTACCAGCCCTAAAGGCTGCATGGGGCACGAGTCACTTTCAGGTTTACACTAGTGTAGATGGTGGATTCTCTGTAACTTGAAGTCTTTAAGTCATGATTTGAGGACTTCAGTAACTCAGCCAGAAGTTATGGGTCTATTACCGGAGTGGGTGGGTGAAGTTCTATGGCCTGCAATGTGCAGGTCAGACTAGATGATCATAATAGTCCCTTCTGGTCTTAAAATCTATGAGTCTAATAAAATACATAGGATATACTGTATGAACAACTTTGAAATTAGAAAATTCAACTGCTTTACTTTTCTAACTTTTGTATGGAGAATACTGGTTTTGGCATGTAATGTGAATGGTATCATGCTTTTATAAACTATGTAGAAAAAATCAGGGCATATAGGATATTTTATTTTAACAATTTGCAGCATGGCAAATGTTAGCACATAGTGTCAGAATTATCACTACTTCAAGGACCATTGCTGTGAATGCTAATAGGAAATGTTTACAAAAGACATATTGTTTCCATCTATGTTTATTAAAAAAAGTAGTGGTAAGAATGTGCTTGGTAATAATAGCTCTTTGGTTTCACTTATGGCTTTATACCTGCCTATTTTTATACTACTGGGTGTGTGTGTCTGGTGGTGGTGCGGGGATGGAGGGGTTGTTTGGTTTTTACTATAAACATTGATAAAGTACAGGTAAATGTACGCCTAATGAATTATTGGTTACACGTAATTGCTTATTTGAGTATATAAAAGTGTTATAATCCTAGTGTTTAACTAATTGGAAACATACACAAAATAATATATGGTTGTAAATTGTTTAAAAGTAGAAAAATGAAGCAGTTTATAAATTCCATTGGGCTTCGTTTTGTTTTTACATACAGAAAATTCAGAACGCCAAAGAGCTCAAGACTTTAATATGTTCTTTTCAGGAGGAATAAGTGATGGCATTATATGCTCAACACCAGAAAATCGGAAGGGAAACGACCTCCTCAAAATTCCTTATGAGATGTACGGGGCATGCCCTCCCACAGTCGCTAATATTCATCTGGCTAATATTCATCACCATAACTTTGAGCACAGAAGTTCTCTGAAGCACACTCAGCACAATGAAAATGGAGAAAGTAGCCGTTCAGACTGTGAACCTAAACCAAAGCCAAGGCCAGTTAGTTTGCGTCATGCAATTGCCACTGTAGTAATAACTGGAGTTGTCTGTGGAATTGTGTGTCTAATGATGTTGGCAGCTGCTGTGTATGGTTGTGCCTATGCTGCAATTACTGCTAAATACCACAGAGAACACTTGGCCCCAGTAACAGAGCAGGGGAGTCCCGAGGAAAAAGAGCCATTTGGTAGTTCCTTGGCTTAAGTTACTTTTGGTCTTTGGTTTCACCCAAGTAAGACTCCTCGTTTCAATCAGAAGCTTAGTGTCAGGTATGACTGATTTACTTGTTACTCCTGTATTTTGCTTTTTCACATTAAAAAAGTTTCTGTAAAATAAGCATTCATTCCTGGGAAGCAATTTATGTTGAGAAGTGAAATAAATATATTATTTATGTTTTGTGCATGCATACATTCTGAAGTATTACATGAGGATGTGAGTTTGAGATTAATTAAATCTTCATGTAAACACTTTCAAATATTCTGTTCTACATTAACTAGTCCACTGTGTAACATTAGTATAATTCATGGCAATTACAAACAGACAGTCACTAGCCATCACAATGGAATGGAAAATGCAAAGCAATTTTAAGTGGCTTGGTAAAGCTTGCCTAATATGTACCTAAGGAATATATGGCAGAACAGTTACCTCTAAATACAGGTCATACTATCTAATAGTAGAACTGTCCAAATTATTCACTGCAAGTAACTGACCCAACAATTTTTTAAAAATAAATAATTTGCAAACACATTATCTACTATTCGACCGGCTCTACTAGATAAACCATTTTAATATTGCACCCATGATGTAGTTTATGACATGGAAAATCCATAATTAGCTATAGCAGTTCAGTTCTAGGCCTTGTCCAAAGATAGAAACATCTTTCTCTTACTTGGGGAACAGTAAAGAGGAGCTGGCAAGATGGAAGTGAAGGAGAAATGGTTAACATGACTGCATCATGGCATTCCGATAAAAGGATTTGAGAAATGGCACGGACAGAAGCAAAAATAAAATATAGACATAGAAGCTACACTTTATTCCTCAACAAAGGACTAATACACAACCACCACAGACACTTCTGATGGTCTTAATTCATAAAACTTCCATTTAGCAACTCTCATAACAGGAATAAAATAATGGATTTGGTACTGAAACCAATACAATTATGTGTTTGTATACTGTTATTCTCTCTCTTATGTCTGGCTAGATTCCCCGTAGGATGTATCCTAGCAGAGGAATCCATAAGCAGAAAGTTTGCTATAAGAGGAAGTTGCAGTCACAAAATCCTCAACACCAGAGAACCAGAAGGGAAAGAATATTCTTAAACTGCAGAAACATTTTTCAAATAAAATATTTGGCTAGGGAGTTCACTGCACCATTTAAATCTAGTATTAGATTATTATAATATATATGTCTAAATTTTCTAGCCTGGATTTTAGTTTCAGAATTAGTATTTTGTAACAAAAAAAAAAAAGGAATTTTATTTTAACTAGTGTAGTGATGCAAGGGTATTGGATGGAATTTTACCATCTGTGCACTAAATGAAGATCCTCAGTGCCAAACCAAAGTCAAAGGCCCTTTACTGGTGGGAATTACAAGGGAGCTGGGAGACACATACACACAAGCTAAATTTAGGGTCCAGGGCACCCATGCAATTAGACTGCAGATGCAAATGTGAAAAATGCTAAAGCTCCAGTTGACTTCAGTGGAGCCAGGATTTCACTGACACTGCTCCCAGTAACCTGGGACTCAGCTATGGCCCTTTAAGTACAAATACCCTCTGCTCACCCCTTAAAAAAACCCAACCCAACCTACCAAAACCTTTTAGACCGTCTTCCTAAAGAAGCAAAAAAAGATACAAAAATGATTTTTAAATATTTTTTAGGTCACCTTTAAGCTGCTTTTGGCATTTTCATGTGCACTTAAGGCCTTAAGTCCATGTGAAATTCTGCCATAAAGCAAGATACTTCTTACTTCCATTAGTGCATTCCTTTGTATGACTGGAGTAGGCCAATCCATACTAAATGTGTCATATACATTCTAACATGCTGTATGTTAAAAAAATGCAGAAACATCACATTATGCTTTGATAAAATTGTATACATTTATAAATTCAGCCCACGGTTGCCACAAACAGCCATTTGAGATGATAATGTTTACCAACAGTTTAAATGTCAACAGAGGAAAATATAGAGCCAATCATTTAAATTAACAAATGCAAACTTACAATTTTGCAATATGAAAAATGTAATGTTTATCTGTAAAAATAAAATTCAGATGAAAGACACAATTTGCTGAGTATTCTGTGAGAACCACAAATTATCTTTCACAACCACTGCAGTTCAGAAGGGATGATTTTCAAACGCCTTACAGATTATTTTTAGCTGCTCATTGTATACTGCTGAATCCAGGGATTCCCTACAGAAGTGGCCTTAATTTGTAAAACTACGGACATCTGCTGCTGCTGAAATAATGAGTTATTTGCACAGATTTATTTTGTCAGTAAAGGTAATTGACAAACAGTTTCAACAATGCAATGTAGAGTATTTCTATAAACACAGTGTTTCCCCCGCAAACTCTGGAAGAGCCCCTTTATTCCTGAAAACATCAGGATAGCTTGTTCACTGCTTGCCATTTGGAAAGACAGCTGAAAGAAATGGATTGTACTATTCTTATCTTTCAAACAGGGGTCACCTTGTCACTGCTTTCAGAATCGATACCTGGAAAATGGAGACGAAGAAAGTGGTCCTACTTGCAAATTTGTTCCCCATTTAGAATAGGAGACAAAACCACACAGATTTCACTTTGTTCTCTACAGAAAAAGCCCATTAATGGTTATACATGGAGAGAAACACAAGTACTGAGTTTTCCATACTGAGTGCTGTATGCAAGTCTTTCCATCCAAAACTTGCAGAAGGATAATAAAAATGTAACTTCATTACCCCCAGGTAATCCCACTTCCAATCAGAGAGAGAACGCCCCTCCTTGTTTTTCAAAGTAGGCAGCTCAATTACATTATACATAGTGTATCTTTCATTTGCAACATTAACAAAATAAGACACCATTGTTTGCATAATAATGACCTCCTATTTGCTGCTGGCCAGGTGACAAAAGTACAGAGGCTCCCTTTAGTTCAGCATTGAAAAAGTATGCTTATTTGAACCTCTTTAGTCTGCAAAACAGGTCGGGAAAGGTCATATTAATAACATTCACACAAGATTCTTGGTATTTCCTGGTTTTGTGTTACCTGAAATATGACTGCATGCACCCCTGGTAAGGCAGCCAGCAATATCAATCACCTGGATGTGGCATTGACCTAGGGTTGCCAACTGTCCAGGATTGACCTGGAGCCTCCAGGAATTAAAGATTAATCTTCAATTAAAGATTATGTCATGTGATGAAATCTCCAGGAATACATCCAACCAAAATTGGCAACCCTACATTGACCCATCATGGGGGAAGGGACAGATGATTCAGTGACAGCAAAGTACATGACTACAGCATGTTATGAACAGAGGTTGAGCCTGTGGTCAGCTCTGCGTGATTAGAGAGCGATCGACAGATTTAGGGCCAAAGTTTTCCATGGACTTCTTGCCTTTGTGGATATTGCAAGCTGAGTTTCTTCCACAGGATTGCCATTCTTGCTTCAAGGAGGGAATGAGAATCTGCAAATCCTGTGCGTTTTTGGAAGCAAAAGGTTTTCCATGGAAGGGGATAAACTAGCTAACCCACAGTATTTAATTTATAATGAATGTATTTATTATCCTCATAATTGTAGAGAAACAAACAATACATTGCTTAAAATTCAAACCAATGCAGCATTATCTTAATTTCATAAAATCAATCCAGATTCTTTGCCATGTAATCTAATCAAGGAATTATTTGGTTGGCAGCAATGTCCTTTGGCAAAAACCTCTAGAATCTGCTACTAGAGCACACTGCTAGACCCACACACCTGCTAAACTTTCCCACGTTAGCTACACTTTTCAAAAAGAACAGCCTAACACAACTGGCCAAGAGTGAGGAGCAGAATCCTCTTTGAAGTTCACTATACATATCAGCATACAGATCTACTCTACCTGTGCAGCACTTGGATTCTAGGTGATGAGTGCTATAGAATAAAATAGATGGATTAGGCAGCCGTGGCACTTATGCTCAGAAATTATGATTACATTAACAGAGAAATATCCCCCTCAAGAAATGTGCTATCAGATAAAATCATCATTTCTAAATGGTGAAGCCAACTGAGAGTGTGTGCATGCGAATGCCTTGAACACTGAATGTACATTCTGCTTTTTACTGAAGCCATTAGTATACATTTCATTATTAGATTTATGAATACGAAGAGAATATGAAAAATGTATTAGGCCCTTTGGAAAAATATAAACTAACTGTTTTCCACTAAAGCATGCTGGGACATGCAAGGGATTTACTAAGCATTACTACTGATTATAATGTTCAGTGGCTTACAAACTGGAGTAAAGATTAAGTAAATCACTGTCTTGACTGATGAGAAAAGCATATATTTTAGAAACTTAGAATCTTTGGATGGCGTTTCAGTGTAATGGCATGTTCATTTTCCCTTAAACACTACTACTAAGAGAGACTTTTTATAGATGAGGTTATTGCTTTAAAGCACTTTTCATGGTTGTAGTCACATTCAAAGTAGTGGCAGGTAAAACAGTGGGTAAGCTGAACAGTACACAATATTTTATGAACAATTAATAGATGCTTTATCCTATCTAATACTTTAACTTAATATACCATAGTGCAGTAGAATGGAGGAAATATTTGACTACGTGGGAGACATTTACAATATACTTCATTCCTAAAGGTAATTGGTACTTACAGAGTGTTAACCTGTTGAAGTTAATGGCTTAATTTACAAGGCTCATATTTGTAAAAGTTTGTGTTGGGACTTTTCATTTACAAAACTCCCAAAGCATATGCTTACAGGCACATCCACATGACACACTGGGTACACATTTTTAAAAATCTGGATCCAAGGCTTTTAAATGTCATTGACTGAGTCTACTGTACTAATTCTTAAACCACTACCAGTATCCTGAGATAACTGACTGAAGAACAGAATTTTTCACAAAGCTAATAATGGGTAACTAAACACTAACAGGTAACCTGGAATATTCCCATATTGCAATACAGTCAAACCTCACTTACCTGAAGCCTGGTCAACCGAGAGTCTTAGATAGTTTTGGACAGTTGACATGTCCTCTGAGTTTGATTTCAATGTATAAGTCTTTCTGTGCTGATTTAGGCACAAGGACCTGAACATAGGAGTTTTAATACACATGTGACCAGCACCATAAAGACAGTCACTTTCAAAAGCGACTCATGATTTCGAGTGCCTCCATTTTTGAGTGTCCAACTTGTGACACCTGAAAGGGGCATGGTTTTCAGAGAGTGGGTGTTCACTAAAATCAGGCCCCTTTAAAGTGTCCCAAAAAACAGAGACACCCAAAATCATGGTGTGCTCCAGGCTTGAAACTTAAGCCTGAAACACAGCAGCTGCCACCTCCTTCTTAGCTGTTTATGACTGAGAGGATCTGGCTAACAGACCAACATCTACTAGGTGGGGTCATTCAATTTATCTAAGGGATTATATATTATTTAAATGACTTTCTTTAATTTTGAACCATTGTAATGACTTTGTATAAATGGTGAGCATGTGAAAATAGAAAGTTAGCAAAGAGGTGAGGTGAGGCTGGGAGGTCTATGAAAGAATCAAACAAAAACATGACCTGTCCATGAGTTCAAGTAGACTTGCCTACCTCTGGCTGACTACCAACACAAAGCATCAGGTTAGGATTAAAATATAGGAAGCAGTGATTTAGCACTGAAAGTAGAACTCTGAAGGTGACTGATTAGGAGACTGTACAGAAAAAGTAGTGACTAACAAAGGTTTGGAGATAAAATGATGGAGCATGTTTATGAGCTGATCTATTGAGATTTTAAAACAGTAGCCTTTTGTACTTTATTTATTTATTGCATTTCCTCTATTCTAAGGTATTAAAAGATCCTCTTTGAAAAGTTAAATACTTGAAAGGGGAAATGCCCTTGTTCAGTTTTATATGGGATGATTTATTTAAAGCTGTGAAAACCGTATTATATGTTTGCATAATATAGTGTTGTGGTGAGACAGGGAATATTCAATGAAATTGTTGCTAGGCTACCTTTACCAGAAAATTAGTTTCATTCTCCTACTTTTAATTTAAAAATGGCTTGATACTTTTAAACTTTATATTGTAAGCAAGCAAATGTATATTCAAAAAAGCCCTGAAAATACTTTAAAACAATCTATAGTTTTAAAATAAATAAATTGCACTAATGGATTCCCTTAATTCTAGTAAGCCATTACAACATGTTCATTTACAAGAAATCTTTCACCTGAGAATTTATTTCTATCACCACCACTATATATCAGTGAATAAGTATTAAAAGGATATATAAACAAATAGCTGTCACAGTCAATATGACTTTTCCTTGTGCACTGCAGCATTGACACTATAGAATAAAGTTTCTAGTTTCTCAAAACTTTAGACTATTTTTATTCCCGTGGCAAAGAATAGTGAGCAACCCAATACACATTGTGTCCTTGTGCTCTGACATCAACTACTATGGAATTAAATGCACCAGCTAAATGTGGCTTGTTATTATGTGATACTTGAATGACAGATTCCTTAGAACTTTAAATACCACATGCCTATAGACAGATAATATACTGTGTAAAGAAATTAATCAGAGTTACACTATGTACTCTTTTTAACTTCTGCCTCTTTGTAGTGGGAAAATAATTGCACCATCCAAAGGTTTGGGCCAGATTCTGTCATCCTCACTGAAGCTGAGTAGTAACTTGCTGCATGAATACTGTTATTGTTTTGAAAAGTTGTATTTGTGAAGTAAACAATTAATTAACATGTCCATGAGTGGCAGAATCCGGCCCTTAGGACAAGTGTAACGGGGTCCCTGCAGGGCCCTCCTGGCTCCTGCCAGGCTGAGAAAGTCACACAGAGACCTTGTTGCAGTGCTCACCTGGTGCCTTTATTTACAGGTTGTGTTCCCACCACCTTTCCACCATACACATAGTCCCTTTCTTACAGTCCACCAGCAGGAGAAAGGGGGCAAACTATCTCTCTCTGCTTCCCCTCCCTGCCTTTCCTCTACTCCAGCTTCCCTCTTTCCAGCTCCTCCCCTGGCTTCCTTCCCCTGGGGCTTTTCTCCAGCCCCAGCCTGATGAGGCAGCAGCTGTTCCAGCTTCCCCAATCAGGGCTCCTTTAATTGGAACTGGAGTGACAGAGAGTTGGCTAGGCAGTTTTCTGCTTAGCACCCTGTGAAAACAAGCTACACAAGTCTTCTCTTTTACATATACAGTAAAATCTCTGGAGTTATAAACTGACCAGTCAACCACACACCTCATTTGGAAATGGAAGTACACAATCAGGCAGCAGCAGAGATACACACACAAAAAAGCAAATACAGTATAGTATTGTGTTAAACAAACTACTAAAAAAATAAAGGGAAAGCAGCATTTCTTCTGCATAGTAATGCTTCAAAGCTGTATTAAGTCAATGTTCAGTTGTAAACTTTTGAAAGAACCATAACGTTTTGTTCAGAGTTATGAACAACCTCCGTTCTGGAGATATTCGTAACTCTGACGTTCTATTGTACCCCAAAAGGCTATAAAAACTGGCTGTCTCGGGGCCGTGTTCTTAAGGAAACAATTTGGCTTGCTATGTAGAGGGAAAACAAAAACCTCAACCAAGAGTCTTGTAGCAGTGGAGCTGCAGTGGGGCTCCCCCACTTACTACTCCTTAATCTTGGTTTGTCCCCAACCTTGGTGCTGTGCTTGTGCAGCAATTGCTTCAGCACCCTCTATGTACCTCCAGCAGAAAGGGGGCATTACTGGACATCCCTGGAGATACTTGGGTGTCTCTCCCCATTAATCACCATTTACTGATAAGGAGTCGTAGTGGAGGTGCATACCTTGCTTGAACGGTAGATTTTGGAGAGCAGAGTTTCCTTCTCGTCTCCTGATTACACTAGGCTAGGAGAAATCTTCAGACCAAAAGGCTCTTTTATTCAGCTCTATTTTGGAACTGGGCCCACACAGGTTTGGGGGAACATAACCCACCTTTAGTTAACTTGGAGTTTCAGTTAATTGGACGTACCTTAATCAGGGCTTGCTTGTATTCAGAGACTAAAATTTTTACCTGATAAGTAAGAGTTCTGATGCTTTTAAAATGTGTTTGTGAAGATGTTGCCCTGACTTAGAACAGTAATGTAGGGATTGCAGGAAGTTCTGTCTGCACGCAGTGTCCATCTAGTGCTTTGCATGTAATAAGGTGATTAATGTTGACATTCAAATATAAATATCCAATAGCAAAAAAGTTTCTATTTAAAAATTATTTAAAAGTTTACTCAACAGGAAATAATCAAATTAAACAACAGAACAAAGCTACTAGCTATTTGCCCCATTAGACCCTCCTTCCTGACCTCACCACCCTTTAGTAGTATGCAAAACAAGACGTATACAATTCCACATTTTCACCAATAGGTGGCACTAGTGCTTTCTACTTTTATTAGAACAGACAAGGAGCCCTCAGTTACCTCAGGGGAAACAAACCCTGTTGTACTTAAAAGTGAGTTCATCTAATAACTATAAACTATTCTTCTACTACAATGACAGGTTTCATAGTAGCAGACGTATAAGTCTGTATTCACAAAAAGAAAAGGAGTACTTGTGGCACCTTAGAGACTAACAAATTTATTTGAGCATAAGCTTTCGTGAGCTACAACTCACTTTCATCGGATGCATTCAGTGGAAAATACAGTGGGGGAGATTAATATACATAGAGAACATGAAACAATGGGTGTTACCGTACACACTGTAAGGAGAGTGATCACTTAAGGTGAGCTATTACCAGCAGGAGAGTTGGGGGGGGGACCTTTTGTAGTGATAATCAAGGTGGGCCATTTCTAGCAGTTGACAAGAACGTCTGAGGAACAGTGGGGGAGGGGGAACAAACATGTCACTAGCTGGGTGTCTGGCTATGTAGACTCCCTCCTCAGGCTCTACGCTACCAGCACTCCCAGCTATCAAGACACCACTGACCTCCTGAGGAAACTACAATCCATCGGTGATCTTCCTGAAAACACCATCCTGGCCACTATGGATGTAGAAGCCCTCTACACCAACATTCCACACAAAGATGGACTACAAGCCGTCAGGAACAGTATCCCCGATAATGTCACGGCAAACCCGGTGGCTGAACTTTGTGACTTTGTCCTCACCCATAACTATTTCACATCTGGGGACAAAGTATACCTTCAAATCAGTGGCACTGCTATGGGTACCTGCATGGCCCCACAGTATGCCAACATTTTTATGGCTGACTTAGAATAACGCTTCCTCAGCTCTCGTCCCCTAATGCCCCTACTCTACTTGCGCTACATTGATGACATCATCATCTGGACCCCTGGAAAAGTAGCCCTTCAGGAATTCCACAATGATTTCAACAATTTCCATCCCACCATCAACCTCAGCCTGGTCCAGTCCACACAAGAGATCCACTTCCTGGACACTGTGGTGCTAATAAGCGATGGTCACATAAACACCACCCTATACTGGAAACCTACTGACCGCTATGCTTACCTACATGCCTCCAGCTTTCGTCCAGACCACACCACACGATCCATTGACTACAGCCAAGCTCTACGATACAACCGCATTTGCTCCAACCCCTCAGACAAACACCTACAAGATCTCTATCAAGCATTCTTACAACTACAATACCCACCTGCTGAAGTGAAGAAACAGATTGACAGAGCCAGAAGAGTACCCAAGAGTCACCTACTACAGGACAGGCCCAACAAAGAAAATAACAGAACGTCACTAGCCATCACCTTCAGCCCCCAACTAAAACCTCTCCAACGCATCATCAAGGATCTACAACCTATCCTGAAGGATGACCCATCACTCTCACAGATCTTGGAAGACAGGCCAGTCCTTGCTTACAGACAGCCCCCCAACCTGAAGCAAATACTCACCAGCAACCACACACCACACAACAGAACCACTAACCCAGGAACCTATCCTTGCAACAAAGCCCGTTGCCAACTGTGTCCACAGATCTATTCAGGGGACACCATCATAGGGCCTAATCACATCAGCCACACCATCAGAGGCTCGTTCACCTGCACATCTACCAATGTGATATATACCATCATGTGCCAGCAATGCCCCTCTGCCATGTACATTGCCAAACTGGACAGTCTCTACGTAAAAGAATAAATGGACACAAATCAGACGTCAAGAATTATAACATTCAAAAACCAGTCGGAGAACACTTCAATCTCTTTGGTCACTCGATTACAGACCTAAAAGTGGCAATTCGTCAACAAAAAAACTTCAAAGCAGACTCCAACGAGAGACTGCTGAATTGGAATTAATTTGCAAACTGGATACAATTAACTTAGGCTTGAATAGAGAATGGGAGTGGATGGGTCATTACACAAAATAAAACTATTTCCCCGTGTTTATTCCCCCACCCCCCACTGTTCCTCAGATGTTCTTGTCAACTGCTGGAAATGGCCCACCTTGATTATCACTACAAAAGGTTCCCCCCACCCCCACTCTCCTGCTGGTAATAGCTCACCTTAAGCGATCACTCTCGTTACAGTGTGTATGGTAACACCCATTGTTTCATGTTCTCTATGTATATAAATCTCCCCACTGTATTTTCCACTGAATGTATCCGATGAAGTGAGCTGTAGCTCACGAAAGCTTATGCTCAAATAAATTTGTTAGTCTCTAAGGTGCCACAAGTCCTCCTTTTCTTCTACTGTAATCTTTGCTTTCTGAAATGAACATAGTAATGACATTCAGACTAGATTTTCAAAGCAGCAGCATCTTTTTATATAATTACTATTTAAACTCACTTAGAAAGGTCTTCTTCTAATGACAGCATCAGTATTTATTAAAATGCAATACAGAGATACTCAATAATCATACCTAGTATTTAAAATATCTCATATTAGCAAGGTGTCATGTCGCTTTTGCATCCTGCGACATTAGACATGCAGACACATTTAACAGTCCCTTTGTTAATGTTTATTCTCGTACTCCTCTCTACAAAGCAACTAGGACTAGATAGGTTCGTAAATTAGTTGAGAGATTTTAGATTGTACCTGATCTCACCCAGTAAAGGAAAAATAAGAGAATTTCTCTACTTGTATCCCAGAAGCCTAAGAGGATGGAGAATAGACTAAACCTTGGGTTTGACATGCCTCAAGATTCTGGCCAGCTCTGCTCAGTCCTTCATCTTTCTGAGAGAGATGCACTGAGCACTATGCAGTTTACTGCTTGCTTATGGGTCTTTTGGCTGATGCTTTAAAATCCAAGGCACTGTATTGTCTGTGGTGACACTAAAGAATCCCTTGACAATTTTTTTTGTAAGTCAGAAATTTGCTTAATGTTCTTGATCAAAATTCTCCCCTGTATAATTGTTTTGCAATGTGATGTGTATCTGTTAACGGCTGTCCTCCATTTCAAATGTGGCTAGATTTCAGTGGTGCAGTTTTGCATATTGGTTGTGAAGTGTTTGGGGACCATTCAGAATGAAAGGTGCTACATAATGTAAAGACTAGTCTATACCGTAGCATTTGGACCACAACCTGTACACAGGGGTGGGGTGAATGAAGGGAGCAAATCAGAATTCCTTCAGTGTCCCTACGGAGGTGGCCTGTGGAGTGGGGGCTGTGCCAAACACCCTTGAAAAGGAGCACGCTCTGTAATGTTTCAGCTCTGATGGCCCTGTCTTCATTCCTCCCCACCACCCCATTTTGACTCTCTTTGACGAGTTGGGCACCAATAATGATACTAGATCTTCTTTTCCCTGGTATTTAGGGAGGCAAAGGACTGGGCCTTCTTACTCCTTATAAGCAACTGGTCTGGGCCAACCGTTACTGCATTATCACTGCTTTCCATTTCTAAATGTCAAAGAACACTAAAGGCACCCCTCTGTCAAAGGGCCAACATATAGAATCTACTGCCAATCACTTTGAAATTTAACCACAGCAGAGAATAATACAAGAGTACAATGGTCCAATTTGTGTTAGTTCACCATAAGATCACATTGTTGCTGCCTTTCACACAAGATGCAGAAGAGAAGCTCAGTCCTAACCTGTGTCATTCCTAATCAGCTGCGTTGCCACCAAAAATAAAATTCCCATCCAAAGTACCCTGATCTTGCTAGAATAAAAACAACTAACAAAACCCCGCAGGTTGACCTTGCAGCACGAGCAATTTAAAAAATATACTTTTTAAATGTAAATTCAATATAGAAATCACTGAGGGAACATAATGCGGAACACTAAGACATCTCTCTTGTGAACATAACTGCATTTTAACTACACGCCATATATACATTTTTCAGGCTTATTATCCATATCTCTGCAGCAAATAAATTAAGCTTTCAGATTGTACACAAACACAATAAATATATTTGTGTATATTTATAGATACACATACAGACATGCCTAACTCAAATCTGCATTTATTTAAGTTGATAAAGTCCTAGTTTGCTAGCTGGAGTGAGAGGAATTTAAAAGCATCTCATGCTTTTCTCCAGCATTCTCACTTTGGACTGACAGAGGGGGTACAGATGGTAAAGCAGCAGCAGGACTCAAATTCTGTGTGGCAGTGTTGCCAACCATTCTAACTCTACAAACTCATTGATTTTGAAGATCTCCTGCCATTATTATTGGATTATGCTTCCTCCATTTGTAATAAGCATTTCTGTTAGCACAGAACTAGATAAGTTAGCATAGATAAGGGGCCTATTATCAGTGATGCTCTTCTACAAAAGAGGAAAACAAAAAGAGAAAGAAATACAAAGAAAACAGAGAGGATTGGATAGAGAGTAGCAGGAATTTTGTTTCTCCCCCATGGTTAGATATAAATGAGGCTCCTCTTTAATATTCATATATTTTTTGTTTATAAAAAAGACTTACTATTTTAGGGTGTTCTGCAAAGAAAAATGTTCTGGTGTAGTTTTATTTTCAGCCAATACCTCTGTGGTGAAGACAGTGATTTTACGCCAAAGGAGTATCTCAGTTGCTAGTGTGCTGTAATCTATTGACTTAATAGGAATCAGGAATATTTATTTCATAAAATAGAAAGTGTGGTTTTGGCAGAATTTAGATTTTACATATAAATTCTTTTGAAAATATTACCATAAATGACTTAGGAGCCCAAGTCCCATTTTCAAAAGTGACTTGGAACCTGACTTAGGACCAGATTTTTAAAGGTATTTAGGCATTGCTCTGCTCAGCGCAGTGACACCAAGCTGATTTCGGAGTCAAAGTCTCATTGAAAGTCAATGGGACTTAGGAACCTAAGTCACTTTTGAAAATGAAATGAAATTAAAACAGTCAGATAGGGGTTGCAGCACCGTCATACCACTGCCTAAATGCCTTTACAAATCTGGATCGTAGGCACTTAGGAGTTTAAGTCTCACAGGTGCTTTTGAACATATTACTCATAATCCTTTGCAAATCCCTAAGTAAGTTGTACAGTGAAACCAGAACTTCTAGTTGCCCACCACTTCTCCACTTCCCACCTTTTTATTTTTACAATAAGTAGAATACCTTAGTTCAGTGAGATCTAAAAAGTTGTACTGTAACTTGTTCCATGGAAAAAATGGAATTGATAATGCCCATTTATGCTCTGCAGCTGAAGTATAAATAGAATAATGCATATAATTGTTGTCTCTCTGAACATCTGTTATTGTCTGATGGCTACCTCTAAGCAAAGTAGTTGCTGAAGATGCAGGGAAAAACTGAGTGAGTGAGTGAGTGAGTGAGTGGGTGAGTGACTGAAGCAGGAAGAATTGATCTTATACAATCTAGTGGCCAGATTTTTTTAAAGCATACAAAATTGGTGGCAGATTTTTCTAAAAGAGCTCAGCTCCTATATAGGCACCTAAATGCAGTGGCCAGATTTTCAAAACATCTCAGGGCCCAGCAGCTCCCACTGAAAACAATCAGGTACTGAACACTTTTGAAGACTAGGTCTTTAATGTAGGTGCCTAGATGGAAACCTGTTGGGTGCACAGTTATTTTGAAAATCTGGAACTAGAATTATTTCCCTGTTCAAATTGCCAGTTCAAATGCAGAACAGAGAAAAGGGAATCAAACTCAGATCTCTTGGCTGTTTCATGGCCTACATAAAACTATTGTTACATAAACAACACATTTGTTGAAAAGGGATTAAAGGTGGTTATGTGTGACATATCCCCAAAGCAAATCCTAAAGTGCAAGAAATGTCATGATATAGGACACCTGTTAATTATGCCCTTAAGCCCACCCAGCACATTTGCACTGATGGAGATAGACTTTGGACTTTGATAAGGAACTTCATTTTGTCTCCAACTAATAAAGGAACACATTATACATAACGTATCAGTATCCCTTATAGTACAATGAAAATCCTTAGTTATATCTGCAGCAACATTAACCATTATCTACGTTGACATTTTTGCACAAATTAATTGTTCTCGTATGTTTTTATAAGAGAATGATGAATTTATAATTAAGATTTTCTGTTATGCTGTGAGGGAGAACAATGGTTTGTGTATCTTCTCATCAACTGGGGGCAGAAGGGCACTTTTCCTGTGACCTTGTGGAATCTGTTTTATCGGTGGGGATATGCTGAGCTTTAGAGAATAGTTGATAGGTGTCCCATTATTTGGCATATCCTTACTTTTCAGGGATTTGCGTGCTGGGGATAAGACTCATTTAACCAGCTTGAATCCCACTTAAACTATTTTTTGTTTGTTTATGGAATTTCCTGACTTACCTTAATACGATAAATATAGAGTGGTTTGGGGTAGTATGCCCCCCTAACTTTCCCTCCAGTGGGACAGGAAAGAGAGCCAAAGGCATAGAGAGGGGCACGGCGGGCTAACTGTGTGTGTGTGTGTGTGTGTGTGAGAGTGTGTGTGTGTGTGTGTGAGAGTGTGTGTGTGTGTGTGTGAGAGTGTGTGTGTGTGTGTGTGAGAGTGTGTGTGTGTGTGTGTGAGAGAGAGAGAGAGAGAGAGAGAGAGAGAGAAGTGGAGGGAAATTAGTTTTATTTCTACCCTCCCCAACTCCAGCTCAATGGTTCCTGCATTCCTGTGGTGAGGTCAGCTTGTGTATGGCCACATCTGCTTTCATGGAAGAGCCTCCATGAAAGCTGCAGAGTATAAAACAGAGGCCAGAAAGCGCCCTAACACTGGATTTCAAAAGTTCTCTCACCTGGGAACCCCAGATGCTGCTCTTTGACTGAGATGAGGTTCACAGCATAGACAGCAGCCCTCTTCCCAAGAACAATATATTTCTTCAGTTCCATTGGAAACAAGAACCAAGAGGTGACCATCTTGCCAAGGGGCAACCTCACTTTGACATTACAAGTATAGCTCTCAAACAGACTGCATATCAGTTGAATCAGACTCCCAGTTGGTGGGGAGAGAAAGAAGGAAGAGATCCCCATCAAAAATTAAAATCTCAGCTCTTAAAAACATTGATGTTTATATTTGTGTGCACTTAACAGCACTTAATGCCTTATACGCCTTCCTTAGAAGGCAGTCAAATACCAGCCACCCCATTTTACAAAGGAGGTAATTGAAAGTATGCATAAGTCACTTCTAGCAGAGCTGGGAACAGAGCCTAGATCTTTAATATGACAATCACAACCTCTCAACTCAGCCACACCGCCTCTAAGAAAGAACCTGCCAAATCTACATGCTTGGGTACACACTGGTTGTAACCACTAGACCACACTCCTCTTCCAAAGATGGGAATAAAACACTGTGTTTTGCTGTGTTGCCCACTGGCAAAATGAGTGTTGTTTTCCCCTTTAGAGGCTGCTCCACAGAAAAGCAGAAGTTACTTCAGACACTTAAGTGATAGAGACTTGGGCTTGGGATATGAAGAAGCTGGATTCAAATGCTGCTAATGACCCATGCAGTGGACTTAGAATTCCTGTTTTCCAAGTTCTTTTTTTTTTTAAAGAAACTGGTGTATTTAATTGATAGTGTGAAAATACTGTTAAAACAGGATTTATAGTGGAAAACCATTTAAGCTGGCAATAATGGTGCAACATACAACAAAGTACAGGTGTTTCAATTTCCATCAATTTTCCACACACTGATGTCCCACACTGGCAGATTTGAAGCTTGAGAAATATAGCAGCAGAAGTGGTCTAGTGAATGGGGGTCAGGTTCTAGTAGGCAGCCTGTGCTTTCAGAAATGGTAGCCATCTTTACAAGAAACACCTCCTCAGTTAGTAAAGTAGTGGTCACCTTTATTGAGTGTATTAGTAGTATCTATCCCATCGGATAGTATCAGATCTTTTGTAAATGACGGGAAATAGTGGCCATTTGAGAAAAGGAATATTATGACTAGAATGGTAAAGATAGGAAAAAACAATTGTTGATAACTTTGCTTACTTACAACCTAATTTCTTGAATTGTAGATTAGAAGGTGGCTGGCAATGAAGTTTAACGATATTGAATGTGTGAATGGTAACATACCAGGCATTTGTTAGTAAAAGACTTCTGAAAAATTTCAGATACTGGAGAGAAATTTCCAAAAGAACCAATTTTTAAATTAATTTGAACTCTAACCAAATAAGAGACAACTGAAAAGCACAGGTAAGGGCCTGTAGGAGTGGGAGAATGCTTGTGGGGAGGCAGAATTCCTCACCTATATTCACAGATTTTAAGGACCAAAGGAACCATTATGATGGTCACCTATTCTGACCTCCAGCATAACATCAGCCAAGGGACCTGAATTAATTCCTGCTTCACTTCCAATAACTGTGGCTGAACTAAAGCTTATCTTTCAAAAGAAAAACATCCAAACTCGATTTTAAAATTTCCAGTAATGGAGAATCCATGACAACCTTTGGAAAGTTTTTCCAATAGTTAATTGCCCTCACTGTTAAAAATTTGTGCCTTATTTCTAGTCTGAATTTGTCTGACTTCAGCTTTCAGCCATTCGATCTTGTTAGATCATTGTTTGGTAGACTGAAGAGCCCTCTATTACCAAATTTCTGCTCCCTATGTAGGTACTTCTAGATAGTGATCAAGTCACTCCTTAACCTTCTCTTTGATAAACTGAATAGACTGAGTTCCTTAAGTCTTGCACTATTGGGAGTGTTTTCCAAATTCTGAAGAATGTGTTGAATCCTATTATATTTGAGAGATTTTTGTTACATTTGTTTTTCCTTAAGGAAACTCATTCTGGTTTATAATTGTGAAGATTTGCTCCTATGAGTACTGAATAATCTTTGCTGATTACTGCTGTGTTATTACTGCTATGTCAACCTAGCAGTTTACAGGGTGGACTTGGGTGCCCAACGAACACAGACTCAAGCTTTTAGGGAGAGGAGGCCTGCAAAGACCTAGGCTTTAGGGCATTCAATTGCACTTGAGATGTTTTCTTTCAAATTGTTTTTTCTGCATGTAATTTCCACTAAGTCAGACAGTCTGAAAAGGTAAGGAATTCACACACTGCTTTCATATAGACATACATATAAACAAACAATTTTACCTGCAACCACTGGAGATTTTCTGTCATCTAAAAGTTGAATGGCAGTACTAGCTGTCACCACATTGCTTTTGTTTGCTGTTTCTACATGGTGTAAAAAAAAAAAAAAGCTATTAAAATCAAAACATATTGCAGTGTAAGCAAGTTCAGCTGTAGATTTTTAGTTTGAAAAAAATACCAAATCTTCATATGAATTTAATGCTCAGGAAAAGTGCTGGTTTGACATTCAATTACAGCCCCTATTTATCCACAAACCTGGTACAGCACAGGCAGTGACACTGCAAGTTTCCCCACCGTGCCCGATTACAGGATTTGTGAACCTGGTGAAAATTTCAGTGCAGATTTCAGAAGATGAAACTCAGTTCAATACCCTCTCCAGAATATAACAACGTATGTTGGCTCTTCCCAATGTTATACATGCTTCAGTATTTAAATATGACAAAATTACAGACCTCTACTAAATGGGATTGAATAGACAAAGCTGCCTGGTAGCTGCTCAGCGGCTCTTCTGTACCAGAGTGGAAAATGATCAGCATTAAAAATATTCTCTTTATCTTCAGCTGTCAGGAAGTCTCTTGAAACAGAAGAAAGAAGAAAATATTTGCTGCTTTTTGTATATCACCAAAACATTTCAAGCTTGACAATCAAAACAAAACAACATCTTTAGTCTTTGGGAAAGAAAACGTGGGTTCTTTTCTATATGATTTGTGCAGTAAAAGAATTCAATATATCACTGAATAATTCTTGATATACTTGCAGTATCTTCTCAGAGAACAAATTTGGTAGCAACCCTGCTGTGTACAAGCTGAGAAGGGTGGGAAAAGGGGTAAAAAACTCAGCCAAAATCAAGTATTACTTTGGAAAATTGTACTACTGTAGAAATTTAAAAAGATGCCTTTCTTTCTAGCAACTTGTTCAAATAATGTTTTACTTTTTAAACTAGCTGTGTGTGGTGGAAGAGGTGTTGTAACGAGTGAGGGCAACTGTTTCAAGCAATCCAAGTTCAAGTCTTGAGTTAGGCCAACACGATTAATAACTGTTCTTCCCAAGAAGATATAGTGGGAGGGGTGAATAATGAACTTAGCTATATTCTTCCCCAAAACAGGATGTCAGGGAAAGGTGCCTGAGGTAGAAGGGAGGGGTCATATGAGGAAAAAATGCAACTATCTTCTCCATGCTCATTGCTTTCCGTGTGCTGGATGAGGACACTAGCAGCACAAGCTGCAAGTCCACTGATTCCGGCTAACATATCTTCCACCAAACAACAATATTGTGTATTCAGATTAAATACCTTGCAAAAATCCTTAGTTATCATAAGTATAAGTACCAGATTACCTTGCACAAAACACATACATGTTTACCTGACATTTGCAATACACAGAGCCTCTTGCAGTAAGCTTCACCAACTAGAGAAAGTTTATTTTAAGAGAGCTCCATTTTAAGCAACACATGCTTCCAAAAATTGCTGCGTAACATTTTCTGGCACTGAAATCAGTATGTTCCACACATATTTGCACTTGCATATTGCAATTCCTTAGAAATAGGTCCTTAAAGATAAATCCTGGGTAAAGATGTCGTAGGGAGATCAAAATGAATACCTTCTTTCTTAAAACCTTTTCACACACCAATGATCCAGCTTTTTAAGTGATTTCCACTGTTGTCTTTGCAGTTTAATGGTGAGGAATATTTAACCATAAGAGAAGACAAGTATCTCTTCCTACACAATGCTGAACATTGCTCTAATGTTGATTTTCACAGAATTACATTAAATATTATTGGCTCTCATAAAAGGACTGACATTGATTGCAGATGCTGGATGAAGCATAAAAAACAGTTATACTGTCAACATGATTTCCAAATAATATGACACGTATTCAAATCGGTAAAAATTAAGGGCATTTTCCTGCTGCTGCTGAAGTCAACAGGAGTTTTGCCATGGACTTCAGAGGGAACAGGACTGGACTCTAAGTAAATACAAATGTATGTCAAAGTTATGGACTGAGGGTTTTTTTTTTCGTCACTGTGGTTATTGTACAGGATTAGAATAGAACTATATGAGTAGATAGCTAGAAAGTTGACTTTTACTAGATAATTCTGTGTGGTTTTACTTGATAAAATCTAAGCTCTAAAACACCAACTTCTGTCTCATGCTAACTGTGGGAATTAATCTATTGTGTACAGCTAACCTCTCAAGTTTCTGTCTGAATTTATCTCTCTCTCTTATATGTACATGGTGTAAACAGTACTATCATGTTGCTATAACATCTTTGCACTTATGCCCAGATCCCCAAAATAACTTAGATGCCAACTCCTCATTTAGATGCCCAAGTCCAAAATGTAGGTGATGCTGAGATGCTCAAAATACCTACTAAGCTGCTGCCTAACCCTGGAGATGCTTGAAATCCCTTAGGACCTAAATTTCCACTGTTTAAGTCCTTGAGAGGCCTACATTTCTGCCTCTGGGCATATGCACTGTTGCCTCAGTCCTGGCCAGTACCTATCTTATGCCGAAGGTCCAGCAAAGATCCTCAGACCAGGTAAAACTAGACATTGTCCCACTTTGCTTGCCTGGAGAGCCCAATCCAGTAGGTATGCTCAGAGCACGCCTAACTACACACAAAACAGCTAGGGAGGAAAAGAGAACTCCTTTATAAGCACTAGCCCAGTTGTTAGGGAACTCACCCAGGACATGGAAGACCCCTGATAATGAGCAGGAATTTGAACATGGGTTTCCCACCTCTCAGGTGAGTGCCCTAACAACTGGACTATGGAGTCACTCACTCACTCTCTGGCCCACTCCAGAGAGGAGAGAATGAGAGAGAGCCACACCAGAATATCCCGAAGTCCAGTGAGCTAAATATTGTAAGAGAGACTGCTCCCTCTCCTCTTCACCTCTTCCTCCACCAGGCCATTTTGGGAACAGTTTGGATGTGCTGCCACCATTCTGGCAAGAAACAGTTTAGGTGACTGACTCCGGGACAGGGTTTATGGGTGTGGATCCCAAGCAGAGACAGGCACCTTCCCCCAGCCCAGACGTAGCACCTAACTCCTTGAGAGGGGCATGGCTTAGTACTTACCCCTCTTCTTGACATGTGATATTGGGTATTTAAGGCAGCTCCCTGCCTAGTGTGCCAGCTTTGGTAAATCCATTTCTTAGGTGCCTAACACTCCCCATTCATTATATAGGAAGCCTGGGTGCCTAACCTAGGGTCTGTGGATTCCATTCGGTGACTAGGCACCTAAAAGTTAGGTGCTGCAACCTCAGTATTGCAACACCCTAAGTCCCTTTATGGCTTTGGGCCTTGGGGCCTGATCCAACTTACACTAGTAAATGAAAGAACTCCCACTGACTTTAATATGTGTTGGACCCTTTTATGGCAGCTTTCTTCAGAGAATCTCATTGGGGATATATTATATTTCCCCATTTTAAACAGATGGCAAACTGATGCACACAGCGTGTAAGTATCTTGCCTAAAGTGATGCAGCAAGCCAATGCAAAGATGGGCATAAAGCAAACATTTCCTGACAACCCTGCACTAATCTCTAAACAACACTGCCTCACCCCAAACATTCATATTACTCATACTTACTAAGTTTTCCACTTACTCAAAGTATAAAACAATCACACTGACACTAAGTTATTTAGAAAAAAAGTCCAATATATACAGATAAACTGTTTCCCATAATATTCAACATGATCCTATTGTCTATATTATCTAAGCTTAATATAATTGGTGAAGAATTATTTTCCTTTCTACACTATGCAATATTCAGTATTAAGGAATTTTAAAATGAGCATTGTGATTACATTTTAAAAAATATTTTTGTGTGGCTTTTTATCTCTTCCAAATTTAACTTTATAAAATACTTGAAGAGCATGGTTGAATGGCATAGATTATACTTTAAAGCCATAGCAATCCTCTGTGCAAGTATCTCACGGTAGACTGTGATAAGAGACAGTGCTCAACCTATATACAACCCTTCAAACTGAAGTATCCTTCCGTATGTTACAAATGACATAATGCATATCTACCATTTTGTGAGCCAAAGGCATTACAGAATAAGCAAAATTAAAGTTTTGATTTAGCAATATCAGCACACTAAGTGTTACAGACCTTCAGTTGAGGGAATTCCACAACTGGGACGAATAACTGCTGGAAACACCTAAAGACATTTGTTTTGGAGTGGGCTTAAGAAAAAATTGCATGATTTCCTCCATCTTCTGCAGCTCCAGTATCATCTTAGTTTTGCACTGAATAATCAGGATGTGATTTCTAACTCCAGGAGGGTGGAAAAAAGCAAACATATGGACTGAAAAAAGGCCCCTATTATAGCTGATATGCAGGTGAAAAATATTACACTAGTTTCAAAAGTTACAGAAAAATCTAAAGAAGACTACAAGAACTGTTCTTGTTTATTCTATGTATTCAGCTTTGCCAGTGTGAAACTTTGGGGAAGAAAAAAAGAGCATATTTCCTAAACATTTTCTTGCCTACCCATCTGCTCCTTCAGCACAGTCATGTGACTTACTGATTAGTAAGTTGCTCTGGTCCCACAAACAGGTTGATACGAGATAGACCCGTCCGGGTTCCAAGAAAGGCAACTTCCACTCCCTTGTCAGAATTTCTGAAATAGAGCAGCACACAAGCAAAGATAAACATTTCCAAACAGTAAATAGATAGAGCTAGTGAAAGAGAATTTTTGATCTCATTCCTCTTATTTTTGAATTTATTGAAAGATATGTTCATTTTTGTTAAGATAAAACACACACACAGTTTGAAAAGTTATTTGGCCGCTGCATGAAATCTGTTTCTTCAAGATGGATTTGTGTGGTGGAATTACCTGAAGACTGGGGGAAGAACGGGAGTGGGTAACTAGCAGCATAGCTCCTCATGGTCACTCATCCTGATCCTTGGCTGAGATAGGGACTACAAACCCTGCTCACCCACTGCCTCAAATATAGTGCCCAACTATAAAAAAGGGACATAAGGTCAACCCAGAGAATTACAGACCAGTCAGCTTAACTTCAGTGCCCAGAAAGATAATAATCGAGCAAATAATTAAGCAATTAATTTGCAAACACCTAAAAGATAATAAAGTGATAAGTAATAGTCAGCATGGATTTGTCAAGAACAAATCATGTCAAACCAACCTAATAGCTTTCTTTGACAGAGTAATAAGCCTTATGGATAGAGGGGAAGTGGTAGATGTGGTATATCTTGACTTTAGTAAGACTTTCGATACTTTCTCACATGACCTTTTCATAAAAAAACTAGAAATACAACCTAATGGAGCTACTATAAAGTGGGTGCATAACTGGTTGGAAAACTATTCCCAGAGAGTATTTATCAGTGGTTCAAGCTGGAAGGGCATATCCAGTGGATCCCAGTTTTCAAGTACATAAAACGTTGTTACAAGGAGGAGGGAGAAATAATATTCTCCTTAACCTCTGAGGACAGGACAAGAAGCAATGGGCTTACATTGCAGCAAGAGCGGTTTAGCTTGGACATTAGGAAAAACTTCCTAGGTGTCAGAGTGGTTAAGCACTGGAATAAATTGCCTAGGGAGGCTGTGGAATCATCATGATTGGAGATTTTTATGAACAGGTTAATCGAACACCTGCCAGGGATGTTCTAGATAATACTTAGTCCTGCCATGAGCACAGGGGACTGGACTAGATGACCTATCAAGGTCCCTTCCAGTTCTACGATCATCTCTGAGGATTTGTAGGCACTGGGTTCACATTATCACAAAACCAACTACACCTCTGGCCCTCCTACTGCCAGCGTCCAATCCCCTATTCCTCCACAATGAACTGTGTCTGTAGTGGCAGAGCAGATATAAAAGGTGTATAGGAGTCTCCCTGTACACGCCCTCTGAAGTTGCCTTCCATGCACGGAGTGAAATAGCTGTAGTTCCATTGTGTTGGAGGATTCAGAAGACCTTATTCTGCTGTGCGAATTTTACCCTCAAAGCTTAGGGTATATTAACACAAGTGGCCATCATAGAACATCATTTCTTATCTCTCAAGAGTAGACTGGCTAACCCCTGTTGGTTATCAGTTCAGTGCACAACATAAGCACAATTAATTTTATAGGTAGAATAATTAAAACACTTTTTCAGGCTGGATTTTTGTTGTGTATTTTTAAACTAAATTTTAAATCTTTTTTTAACATTTGACTTAAACAGAACAAAACTTATATTTCCATGGTGTTTTCTCTTTTCACCCACAGTTTCCTAAAGACGGAGATGGAAAAATCACAATCCTAGTAATTACAAACCAACCTCAACTAATTACCTCACTGTATTATATGTGGCTTTACAATAACAGGCCTTTTCATACAACACAGAAAATTGTACAAACTTAACCAAATCTCATCTGGATAGTCTCCAGAATTCCCTTTCTACAATTATAGCTCACATAGGCTTTGCTAATCGAATTACCCATTTCCCCAATATATATCACATTTCTCTGCATAATACTATAGCTTAAGTATATCGTATGTAGTGTAAAAGCTCAAATAAAGGAATAGCGAATGCACTGTACAGTAGAGTATTTAGTTCCAATCTGGTTTTGAAAATTTTAAAATCTATATGCTTTCATATCCAAGACTTATGTCTAGAAAGTCAGAGTGAATAATGTGCAATGAATAATTTATGTTATTAATTTCACTGTTTTATGTACATAACCTGCTCTCGAACAAATTACAAATTTCAGAGATATATTCATTTTTAGAAAATTTTCATTAATTTCTTAGAGAATAATTCCAAATACTGTGTTGTATTTTCATTTCCTACTTTGTTTGCTAGTTTCATGTGTTATTCTGTATTGTTAAAGATCGTGCAACCTCAAAAACTAACCAAGATGGCACAAATTGCAAATTTTAAAAGTGCCTATTTTGTTGCAAATTGGCCTTAAGTGAATATTTAAGCTTAAATGTTTTACATTTGCTTTCCATTCCCTTTAGTGAAGTTCAAGCTCTCAAACGCTTGAAGAAAACAAACTGACAAAGTTGATTCAAAATTTTCTTTGGAAGATGAACAAATAATCACCCACAATTTTTCATCATCTGATCAGCCCAACTACATAGGTATTTATAATCTCCACCGTACCTGGGTAAAAGGTTCTTAAATTGTTAAGGTGTTTTTCAATAATATTTCATAATCATATTTCACTGCATGTGCTAGTGTATACTTTATTATTATACTAAAATGTGCATATGTATTTATTTACTTACTCTGATTTATTTAGAGCTAGACTGGTCCAATAAGCTTCTATTGGTGCACTCACCACTGCATCAAACAGAACTTCTTGTATCAATTCTTTATCACCTATGAAAATATATTAAATAAATAGCAAAACATAGATTATATGTGTGGTGAAAAAAAGTCAAATCAAAATATTTTATTAGGTGAACCACACATAAATAGTATTAATTATTTATATTCAACCTATATTTCATCTACTTTAAGCAAATGGGCTCTTCACAGAATTACAAGCTAAATATGTAAAGGTGTAAACTACTTTACTTCAACCATCACCAAAATTCTCCTCATGCTTTGTGCTCGTGTGAAACTGGCAGCCTTTACAATGGCACCAGCAGCAATGTTAGATGAGGAAGTGACATGGGCGTTTAGGTAAAACAATGCAATTTCTCATGCTGGTATTTGTGCACGACCCCAGATTAATGCACAATGTTTTGCAAAACAAGCTATCCGGTATATTAAAATGACCCACCCAAATCAACCGAAAGGGTCTGCTCCCAGAAGTAAAACTCCTGGGATTTCGTTGGTGGACCGTGGGCCTATGGAAAAAGGGGAGACCTGAAATCTTCGCAGATCAAGGTCCCTCAGTTGGTATCCTCTGTCTCCCTTGCCGGGGAGAGGGATTTATGAGTTTTATGGTAGGAGTCCTGTAACCTTTCATTGGACCCACTTAAATGCCTGGAACAAAGGAAACAGGACAGAGAGAGCCCTTCCCCAATATTAAATTAATAAAGTTGCAGCCTGCTACTTAAACCCAGCTCTGTGTCATTTTACTGTGTGTGTTGATCAATGATCATGAGAGTTCCAGGTCTCAGGTTTACATTTCATCTAAAGGACAACCTGCCTCTTCTACTGGACTGGAGTACTGGCGCTCTTCTAACTCTTCGGGAAGAGTGCCACCTCCCTAAAAGTTCACCATCACCACTTCCTGAAGCATGCGGTGTTTTCTCTAGAAGTCTCGTCCAAGTACTCTCTCAGCCCCCTATCCTTAATTAATAAGATCTGAGGAGACCATGATACAAGATAGCATGGCTGCCTAGTGTGAACTGGAAATTCAGTGTTTGGATTTTCAATACTATATATGGTAAAATATCTGGGTATCAGTACATGTAAGTACTAAACCAATAGATTGTCTTATACTCTCAAGTAGATATGGAATTTGCAAGATGATGTCAGTTAATCATACCTGTCCAACCATATTAGCAATTCAACTAATTAGCATTTTATTATGTAAAGTTTAAATACAATCATTGTTTAGATAAGAGAACATTTATGAAATTTATCAGTATAAAAATATTTAACATACTCACATTGAAGCAATGGCTCTTTTCCTGTGAGGTAGAGTTTAATAGCTCCTAGCTGAGTCATTTGATGGTGTTCAGGATGTAAGTCAGTGTTGCAATATGACCTGAGAACATAATGTTGCCAAAATACTGCAAGGTAAATATTTATAAGCATGATCTCTCTTTGTCTTTGAATGTGAAGAGTTGGGCACAGTAAGCACAAACAATATTAAACAAAGAAGGGTAAAAAGCACCGATTTCATGCTTTGTTTAAGACTTACCATTCATCTGCCAAAGATACATCAGGGTGTTCTAAATCATGCAAACCTGAAACAGGAATAATAATATGTTATATAGGAAGCAGTCTAGGTAACAGATGGATATTTACATATACTTCATTGCATACCCTCTTCCTTCTTGGAAGAAGTATTATTACCACAGCATAATAAATCACAGTAAACTATGTTCACATACACTTCAGGGTCTGACAAACTGGCAAGAGCCAAGTAAATGAGCGTTAAGGATGAAATGCCAGGAATAAAATCATTTGTTTGTGCACAGATATTTAAGCTCATATGATATGTTTAGCGATCCGAAGAAGATCTGAGCAAAAAGAGCTGCATTAAGGTAAAGTACCAGACAACTTTGAATTCCCTTGCTCTCGTTATTTTAATAAAGCCCTTTATGTTACATCATAATCTAGAGTTGCAAGGAAGAACTTTTTTTTTCAGAAATGATAGTATTTTTGTAAACAAAAGGATGCTATGGTCTCATGAATATGAATAGGAATTTACAGAATAATCTGGAAGGAGTCTATTGTATTAACACTTCATGGAGATGCCTGTAAATCAGTACTGTATTATTAGTTATATAGAACCATAAATTTGAATTTTGGAAGTTTTCTCATATCAGTAAATGTAGGCATGTTGGTCCCATGGGATAAAGCAAAATGGGCTAAATTTTCATAATGTGGACTCTGGGTCTTACCTATGAAGATGTAAGTACATAAGTAACCATGGGCACAAATGTGGGGTTTATGAATGCAATTACACGTGAGTACATATGCTCTGCAGGTCCAACTTAAGGTCCAAGTTTTCAACATTCAGGCAATAATTTATTATTACTATGTATTATGCTGATGGTAGCATCAGTCATTTTAGAAAGAAAGAAAGAATTTGATTAGAGGGAACCAGAAACTGACTTTTTTGTTCCTTTCTTTTTTTACTTAATACACATGTAAACAATATGAACTGTAGGTAGCATGGCAGAAGTGGATCTTTAAGAGGGGCTTAACTGTGCATATGGTAAGGGCCTTGCAATGAGCTCAGGAAGTTCATGACATTGATAAGGTAAAATACAAAAAAGGGGGCATGCAGTTTATGTGAGAAGCTGACAAAGACCGATGAGGGTAGGAACATTAGCTAAGCGAAGGGGGCAGAATTGTGATGCAAAGTGAGAAAAGCTTGAGTAAGTAGGGAGGGAAAGAGTTATACAGAGCTTTGAAAGTGGTGACAAACAGCTTGAATCTGATGTGACAGCAGATGTAGGATTCAAAATTGTGGTCCTTAGTGATTGGGCAGATGGCAATACTGTCCAGAGGGATACAGTCAGAAAAATGGAGAGGGTTTGGGAGAGTAGAGTTTGGTTGTGGCTATGTTAAAGCTTAAGGTGATGATGAGACATCCAAGAGCAAATGTCAGACACACAGGCTGAGATGTGGGACTGGATGAAGGAAGATAGGTCAGAGGCGTGTTGGGACCAGCTCAGAGCATAAAGACTTACAAGGCTCACAACATGCTACCTTTCTTTCTAGGTATTTATATAGTCCCTCACAAACATTAATGTACTTACTTACTTTCACAACAACTCTGTGAGGTAGGGAACTAAGATCCACAAACATGAACTGACTTGTCTGGGGGGTCTCAGAAAAAGTCTGCGGCAGGCCTGGGAATTGAACCCAGATCTTCTCAGTGTTTTTCCTCAGGCCTTAACCACAAGCAGCAAGCATTCCTTTTTTAACCCCCTTTTCACACAATGCTGATTATTTGGAGCTACCACTACAACTTCTCTCCTTACTCTCTCAGCACAAGGCTCCTCCATTGTAAATGGCCAGCATACAGTTATAGCCATTATATGTTGGTAGCCACCTACCAGCTCCTGGGGATCCTTCTGCCTACCTAGCTCTCTCCATTATTGCTGTTCCTTCATTTTCCTGATTTCCCTTTCCTAAGACCCTCTCATACTGTATTCCATACAGGTCCACACACTTCCATGCCTGACCTCATCCCCACACAGCTGCCTCTACTCACCCAACCTCTCCTTCTTGGAAAGCTCTTTGATCACCATTTTAATTCTTTCATCCATTTCACTAATGAATTTACCAAAAATTAAAACTCGAGAAAGAAGAAGTGTTTTTTTCTTTTAGTTTTGCTAATAAAAAGCAAAAAAAATCAAAACCAAAAGCGCTCAGCTCTAGACCTAGTTCTAAGTTGATTAACATAGACTTGCTCTAAATTGTGTGGTGATAAGGCTTACTATACTGTAGTCTGTGCATAGCAAAATATTACTTTAAATGTATCCAATATACTGATTAAGAAATTAGCATGACGTTTCTTCTATAAGGATTATTAACAACAAACACGAGCCTTTGAGTGATTCTTCAGCATGGGAGGCTTCCAGAAAAGAAGATTCGTAAGCACATTCTGACTACATGTCATATTAAAATGCTTAAATGTCAGGAATATCATAAATAATCTAATCCCGCTAGGGAATCTGCAGAAAAACCATGTGAGAGATGCACAAGCTTTAGGCCCACTAAAGATCAACAATAAAACTATTGTGCAGGCATCACGAGAAGGTAGATGGTATCTTACCTTCTTCTACAGTTACGTTCCCTCTGAAGAAATATTTGCCATGTCCTCTAGAGAGAGCCACACCTAAACTGTGCAGAGAAATAAAGCAGACCTTGAAATCTGTGGCACAAATAATAGCAGAGACTGAGAGCTATTTTGCCTTGCTAACAATTCTAGTTAATGTACTATGCATATTTTAAAAAACAAAATCCCACTGATTATATTTATTGTTCAACTAGCTACTTGAATGCCATTTGGGGTTTGATATGCCAGCAACAATTGGTTGTATTTATGTATGCTTAGAGGTGCAGCAAACCATTCACTCTTTGGCAAACTAAAAAACAAGTCACTCTAAGTACACAACTATTCACCCAGCATGCTCATTCTTCATCCAAATCCTGAACTTGCCCACACAGGCTTGTAAAGAGTTGTCTTCTCCATTGCAAATCAGGCTCAGCTATTGAGAAATTTTACAAAGTTTGTAAGCCAATGGAGATGGTGAAAGGAAAGAAATATCAGAACATGATAACGGTGTTAGGAAGAAATTCTCAATGTAATTTTTCTGTTGCTCACATTTTTCACCTGTTTATATATTTTTTTCATTGACGTTATTTAGCTCCACTTAAAGTTTTTCAAAAATTAAGTAATCTGTTGGGGTTTTTTTGTTTGTTTTTTTAAAAAGGAAATCATCACCCTGCACTGGGTTGCTCATGTATGGGAGGTGACCCTAAAAGTCCCTCCCACTTTTTAGTGAACTCATGCAGCTGCAATGCAGGATACCTTCTGACAGTCATATGTGCTAGGAGGGTGGCTAGATTCACAGGAATATTTCAGTAGAGTTCTGCAATTACCAGCTTCCCTCTTTGAACACAGGCTACCGTAAATATACTTTTATTAATGCATTATTTCTAATTCAATGTTGGGCATTCAGTTAGTGATCTTGCCATTTTTGTTAAAACCCAGGCCAAAATAATATGGCTGACTTATTCAGTTTTAGTTGTACAAATACACTGAAGATAGTTCAGGGAAACAAAATATAAAAACCTCAAATTGGAAGTGAAATACTACCTCCATTTATATTGCATTTTTGTTGTGGAAAAAAAAATCAAAATGGGGCTCAATATGTAGTTAGTTAAATGGATTATAGTATTTATAGCTCTCTGAGTACTTGCAAAAGCCTCTTGTTCAATGTAAACCTCAACTGAATATTTTTTTAGTGAAACGTAAGCCATGACAAACACAGTGAGTTTGCCTATGTGAGGTTGCACAAACTTTCCATCCACGGAAAAGCTGAAAGGAATGCTGGAAAGCCTCCTTTCTTTGCTATTTTCAGCATTGTCCAGGAATATTTCATTGTGAGCTCCTGCTGATGCTCTTTTAATAAGCTCACAAGCTTTGTACAAATGCAAGTACAATGAGTCTGATGAAATGTCCATTTATTATGGTCAGCTCTACCTGAAAGGAGTACCCCTGATGTCTGTATAATAGTAGTCATTTGTCATCACCAATACCCGTTTCTAGATTCAGAACAAGAAAGTCAGAGAAAAGAAAATAAGGTTAGTTTGCTATGAGAAATTTGTAAAAGAGTAAATGGTTAGTTTGTGATAAGGTTAATAATGACATAAAAGGTACATGCATGGCTCAGGATTATTAAAGGCAAGAGAAAAATAATCTTAGTGAAACATATCTATTCCAAATAATCTTCAACGATCATTTCAACATCTGTTTGCTTTACATTTAGCAGGAAGAGCATTTTATATATTGTACCCCTTTGTCCACTGTCTTCTTCACCTCCATAGAAAATTTCCCTGTTTTCCGATTCACCATTGCATTTCGAAGCTGAAATGAGAAAAACATTTTTGTCACTTCCTTCATGTGTATATTTAGTAATTTTCACATCCCAAAGTTCTCAAATATTTCCATTTGGTCACAGCAGTTCTTTGTTTTCATATGGTTAGGATACAATTTTTCAGCAATTACTGCTGCACTTCCAATAAGTGTGTCTGTTAGAGGTATTATGATAAGGCAGTCCGGTAGGAGGGAAATAATCTGTGATTCAGCTATGCCAACAAGCCATACAATGGCAAAGTAATAAAGAATAACTACAGCTATTTCATTTTTCTTTCAACTTCCATTGGGCTACACCTTAAATCAACCCAGAAACTGAAACTGGTACAGAATTGGACAGTCCACTAGGTAAGCAATGTCTCACCAGGAACACACAACAGCAGCGATCTGTGATCTGCACTGGCTGCCTCACAGATTCTGTGTGGAGTTTAAAGTATTGATTTTTACCTGTAAAGTCCTAAGCTGCCAAAGAATACCTTCCTGAAGTACCATACTGTCACAAGTCTACTGTTTTAAGGTGCTTGGGCTGGAGCCCCCACAGTGTAAAAGAGGAACAAATGGCAGGGCATTCTTTTTGAGGAACCCTTAGCTTTGTAACTTACTACCCCTGTCTGTTTATTTGAAATAGGCCATTAAGTTCAATATTTTAGAGCTATCTATCCAGGTTTTTGGGAAGGGAGAAATAAGATAAGAGCTGCTATTTGGGAGTAATGTGAGTATTGTTTGGATGTCTTTTCTGTATTTGCATGCAATGTTGTTCTAGCTGCGTCAATCCCAGGATATTAGAGAAAAGTTGAGTGAGGTAATATAATTTATTGGGCCAATATCTGTTGGTGAGAGAGACAAGCTTTCAAGCTACATAGAGCTCTTCTTCAGGTCTGGGAAAGATACTCAATACTCAACAGTGTTACAGCTAAATACAAGGTTGAACAGATAATTTAGCATAAATAGTCGGCACATATTCTAAGGAATGGTTCAAGGTGAAGTGGTATTTGGTTATTTACCGGTTTAGGGTTAGAAGCTCCTGACACTTTCTTATCCTGTTGTATTTTTAATTAATGGCACAGGCACAGATAACTTAGGAAAGATATCTTTATGATATATTTTAAATTAAAATATTGTTCTGTTTGTGGATATTTGTCTAGTAATCAATAACAATATTTGTTGTAAATACTTCATAAACATAATTCTCATTACAGATTCCCACTAATTACCTATTCATTCATGCTCACTCTGCAGATGAGCTACCATATTTTCAGATATAGTATTATATTTTATCTGGCAAAATATGTTCTGTAGAGGACAATGAAATAAATAAATAAATAAATGCAGAAGAGTGTTATGAAATGAGCAATTTCAATCTCCCTTAAATCATTGCTATTTACAATATTGGAAACAATGTTGCACCTAGTTATAGCAACATCCATCCCTTTCCTTCTCCAATACCACATGCCACATATGACAGATTGGTCAATGAGGGCAGATTTCAACGACAATTTGCAAATGTGACCCTATCAAGGTGCTATGCAGGCTTTTCTGGTTAGTTAGAATGAGCGGGGCCTGCCAAAGCTTGTTAGTGAAATATCTGTTTATATTTTCATGAAAAGAAATTGAGCATGGCTGAGCTATCAAAAACTCCGATGTTTGTGCTCTTTAAATGTAATTCTAGGCTGTCTAGATTTGAGTTAACTATCTTACTTTCCTGTTAGTGAGTGTAAAAGAATAATTTTTAGCTGGAGGCATGCATAAAATAAAGCACATATTTTCCTGTAGATTTTTTTAACAATACATAATAGGCAATTCTGGAAATATTTTCCCATTTTAACTTTTGTGGTTTTGGACTTGGAGAGCTGGTCTTAATTAACAATCTACTTTCTAACATTTAAAGAACTGTTCCATTTATCTTTAACATGTTTTTCATTTCCTCCCCTTTTTGGTGCCTCCAGTTATCTAGGACCCATTCCTCCCACAAACCTCAGGCAAGCCATAGATTTACTAATAGGGCCTCAAAAACTCTAGTCGCATTTATGATCAAGTCTGCTTATGGTATTATCTTTACTTATTTGCTTTCTGCAAGTACATTTCTTGGATTTATAATCTGGTTTCTCAGCTCTTCTGCAGTGTCAGCTCTGCTCTGAGCACATAAAGCAAGTACTGCCTCAGATGGCTATAGACACTCAAAACATCATTCAGACTTTTTTTAAAAAAATATACAGACACACACACACTTTGTCCAACTACAAATTATAGTAAAAGAATTTTAAGAAGTAACTTCGTGAAAAACAAATACTCCAAGGATTTCTATTCCTAATAGTGTGCCAGTAAGATCAAGATAGTGGCTTCTATAACTTGGGGAAAGAATTAATGAAAAAAAATACCTCCACTGAATCTGTTTGCTTGTTGCTACCGAAATTCTAAATTCAGTTTTGCTACCTTCTCCTCACTAGGCCACAGGTTAGGTCCTAATTTATGTCTACTGTATACATTTTTGTATTACAAAATATGCCCTCTATTATGTGTCTTCATGTCCTACTGAGAGATGAAGGAAGGTCCAGTGGTTAGAGTTCTAGCCTAGGACTTGGGAGACCAAGGTTCAAATACCTGCTCTGCCACTCACTTCCTGTGAGAAACTGTGCAAGTCATTTAGCTTCTCCATGTCTCAGTTTCCCATCTAAAAACCCTGTGTCACAAGGGCTTGGGGAAGATAAATACATTAAATATTGTGAAACTCGGAGATCTACTGGAAAAAAAAAAGCTATATAAGAGCTAGGTATTATTATTTCTGTCAGCCAACACACTCTCAACGCTAAAGTATGAGATCATTTAACGTGCTTGGAAAACTGTGAAATCATTAAGTCAATGTAGTAACTAGTGAAAAATTCTCGTACACAACTTCAACAGAAGTGTTTTGTGGGGGTAAAATATGTCAGTAATATGTTTCATGATTACAAGCAGCTGTATGAATAAGCTAATTCTTTACTTCTTCTTGAACTTGAGCAAACAATGCCTATTTGGTCTGGCACAGGGGGAAACAAGAGCATCAAACCCAGGCCTTCTGAGCAGCTGAGCAGCATGCTGCCTTCAAGTCAGCAAACTGTATCACAAAGCTCTAATTCCCCAATGAAATGTCCAGCAGCCTCACTGACCCTTCCTATTACCAAGGAGGGGCTACATTTTCTTCCAGGGAATGGTGACATAAATAATCTCTGAAAAAAAACAAAACTAAACACCACCACATTTCAAAACTTTCTGGATAGTCCTTAGACCTTAGAAGGGTTAAATGAAGAGTGGGATTAGTCTAGGGTCGCCAGGTGTCTGGTTTTCGACTGGAACGCCCAGTCGAAAAGGGACCCTTGCTGCTCTGGTTGGCACTGCCAACCGGGCTGTTAGAAGTCCGGTCGGCAGCGCAGTGGAAGCCCAAGGCTAAGGCAGGCTCCCTGCCCGCCATGGCTCCATGAGGCTCCCGGAAGCAGCTGCCAGGTCCCTGCAGCCCCCTAGATGCATGGGCAGCCAAGAAGGCCTGTGCGCTGACCCCGCCCCGAGGGCTGACTCCACAGCTCCCATTGGCCAGAAACCACAACCACTGGAAGCTGCGGGGCTGGAGCCTGTGGGCGCAAGGGCAGCATCAGAGCCTCCCGGCTGCCCATGCCCCTACGTAAGCGCCGCTGGGACGCCACACTCCCCCACATACCCACCCCCTGCACCAGCCCGGAGTCCCCTCCTGCACCCAAACTCCTTCCTGGTACCCTCACCCCCCAGCACCCCAACCCCCTGCTCCAGCCCAGAGTCCCCTCGTCCAACCCAAACCCCTCATTTCTGGCCCCACCCCAGAGCCTGTTCCCTCAGCCAGAGCCCCCCCCCAACCCCAACTCCATGCCCCAGCCCAGAGCCGTCTCCTTTCCCCTAAACACCTCATCTCTAGCCCCAGCCCAGGGCCTGCACCCACAGCTGGAGTCATCATCCCACCCCCGCACCCCAACCCCCTGCCCCAACCCGGAGCCCTCTCCTGCACCCTGAACCCCTCATTTCTGGCCCCACCCCAGGACCCACACCCTCAGCCGGAGCCCTCACCCCCCTGCTGCACCCCAACCCCCATGAAAGTGAGTGATGGTGTGGGACAGCAAGCGACAGAGAGGGAGGATGGAGCGAGTGGGGGCGGGGCCTCGGAGAAGGGGCAGGGCAAGGGCAGGGTGTTCATTTTTGTGCGGTTAGAAAGTTGGCAACACTAGACTGGTCATTACTTTGATGAGGAAAGTCCACTCCAAACCTTAAAATTCTATTTATCTCTAGTCATGTTGCTAAGAATGGTTCTATCTGTAGCCTTCATCATGCATTTCCTTATTTTGAACTGCTCCTCCTCCATCCCTTTTCTTGATCTTTCTGTCTCTCTGTGTATCTGTAGCTCTTATATATGTGGCATGTATAGTTATATTAAACATGCGCACACACACACACTCCTCTCCCATTACACAATAAAATTGTAGCAGTGCTGGGCTTGGTTTCAAAAATCTCTATAAAAGTATTCTTTTCACTTTGTGTTTTCTCATATTTAGACATCTGCAAGAATATTTCCAGTTGCAGGTGGCGCTGCCAAAGCATTAGGCCAGGATTTGGAGTTTTACTACCTGTCTTTTCAGAAAATATTTGGTGACTAATGATCTACTAGTAGATTTGTAGGCCATTGTTGTACAAAAAAAGGTATCTATTGATGAGATTACTTTTGAAGGAGGATTTGTTTACTTAAGTATGTGATGATGAATTGTAAGGATTCTGGAACCTGCTAGATTTGACCCCTGTAAGGGAGTTACTATGATGTGTATATATTATGCGCAAGTATCCAAGACTGTGGTTATTAGTGGTCCAAAGCTACAGTACTAGGCCCATATATTTCCTGTCATGTACTCTGTATTCCTCAAAACTAAATCATCTTGCTTTTTATCTAGTTTTCACTTTTATATGTTGGGAGCCGACCTGGACCCGGTCCACAAGCTTATTGCTCAATTTAGTCTATTAGTAGTACTAAGAAAACTATTAGGTTTTTTTCGAAACCTGAAACCATGGGAAACTCTGCTTGTTTCAGGGTTCGAACATTAAAAACTAAAACTAGCAGAGTTTAGTCCAAACCTTTTTTGGGCCCCATGAACCTTTCATCAAAAATTGAAATAAAACTCTTTGCTGTCTCTGGATAGACACAAAACAGACTTTGGTTTGGTTTTGTAAGGAAACTTTGGTGACTGTTGGTCACACGATAAGTCTTCTGGGTCTCACATAAACTGCCCAAAATTGAATCCACAGGCAGTGCACAGAGATGAACGTCTGCCAGTTCTATCAGGAGCTTTGCTGGCTTTGTTGTATATTCAGACAAAACCAGAATCCAAGCACAGCTCCATTGATTTAAATCTTTTTGAACCAAAATCAGTTTGTGTTCAACAAGAAAACCTGAAACCACTAACTAGAGTTGTGTGGAATTTGTTGCAACTAAAGTGAGAACACAAATGAAGAAATAAAACTGTATAAACCAACTAGAAGAAATTATAGAATTATACAGGAAATGCTGAGTAGAATCAAAATGGGATAAAATATAGAAGGAAATAGGAAAAAAAAAGACAAATTCATGAATGCCTAAAAGGATGCATGTTCAGTTTACTAATAGTAGACTATTAATACTGTAATTTTTGTACATTGAGATTATATTTTTAAAAACATCAGTTAGTTGTAGATACATTAGGTAGAGTGATATGTAATCAAGGATAAGAAAAAGGCAATGTAGAAAACATGAAGGATTTCAGAGATTACAGAAGGACAGTTAGAGAATATGAAAACATGAAAAGGAAATTTTACACATTGAAGGAAAAGAAAAATGCACTAGGTGACATAAGAAAGAAGAAGAAAGGTTTCATGTAAAGTCAGCACAAAACCTCAAATATGGAGGCAATATGGCTTCTTGAGAGACAATGAGGACAATCTATCAACAAGAAAGAAACATATTGCTAAAACATAAATGAATTGTTTCATTATTCACAAAAGGAGGGAATGGGCAGTGGCAGACACCGATATATATTTTGCAACCAAGAAAAAAAAATATAGACTTATGTCAGAAAAGGGATCAAGAAATTAGTACATCTTAAGTCTGACAAAACTCCTGGGGAAGTTGTACGTGATTCATCCCAGATTTCAGAAGGACATGACAAAGTAAATATGGGAACCTTCAGTGTGTGCATTCAAAACCTCTCTGGAAACAGTAGAAGTATGAGGGACTCAAGAGATGCTACTGATATTTGAGAAGGAATCTAGGAAAGATCTATGAAAACACAGACATGCAGGCATGACTTTGGCAGTGGTGAAGTTATGGGAAAAACTAAGTAACAGGGACAGAAAGGGGAGCACCTGGAAAGTTACGATTTAATTAAGGTCAGTCAGCATGGATTCACACGAAATGAATCATGCCTAACAAATCAGATTTATTGAGGAAGTAACAGAAGGACCAGGCAAAGGTTAAGCCATGGACATACACATAAGGAAAACTTTTGATACAGTACCACAAAAAAGACTAAACCTGCAAGGTAACTAAGAATGGGACAGAGGGTAAACTACAGAGTGGATAGAGAAATATGAGTAATATTTGGAGAGATCTTGTGCATGGCAGCAGGTGAGGATAGAAGGAATTGATTTGTATGATGTTCTTCAAACCTGAAATTAGGTGTTAGGAGTAAATCATTGATAGAGGCTCCATGCTAGCTACTGTGATCTAAACAGACTTTGGCATCTGTTTTTGTTTGTTTTTTAATTTAGTTTAGTTTGTTCTTTTTATTTCTAAGGGCAGCATGAGCCAAGAGAGCTCCTCCAGAAAGGTGGAGCAGTCAAAATCTGGTCCAGATTTCTCTGTTTGATCTGATAGGTGGGCCAGACCTGAACAGATGTACTGATCCTTAGTGACCAGCACAGTGCCACTGGGGTTGGTGATGGGACACATGGAATATGAAAGTTAGATGATGAATTTTACAGATGATACAAACAGAGAGGGAGAGAGAGAGAGAGAGAGAAACATGCATATGTGAAAGAAAGAATCAATACAAAATAGGAGGGTAAATAAAATTCTTAATTAGGTAAAATGGGACTACTGTCTCTGGAGCAGTTAGGTGGCCTCTTTGCTGACTACTTGAACAGTTACCAAGTACAGTAGTGGGATACAACAATCTCTTCTGACAGGCCCTTAAAACAAATCACTTACCACATCATCTCTGTCTTCCCACTCAACCTCAGAAAGATCAACACTGCTGTAGTTGGGTTTTCTTCGCTTTTTTCCTTCTTCATACTAGCATTCAAAATAAAATTAAAAAAATTAAAACATTAGGCATGTTATATTTCACTTGCACAAAGATCCAATGTCAGATGATTTTACGAGTTGCTGGATGGATACTGGTTAGATGCAATGTACATTTTCAGTGTGTGGTTTAATTAATATAAAGTGAAGCACAACGATGCTCAAACATTTTCTGTGAACTGACAAACCTGCTTAGTATATGTTTATACACAGGACTCCTATGCTGCAATGCAAATCTTTCCCTCAAGCAGAATTCTCCTTTCTGCATATGACTCTAATGTCAGACCCCTTTTAGAAATGTGGGGAAAGTAATACTCCTAATGAATTAGTTTGTTCTCTTTGCCACATTTTATAATCAACTCAGCAATTATACCTTCCACACATTACTAACCATATGGAAACTACATAAGGCCCTGATCTCAAAGTTTATACTAAGTGTCCCAAACTAGCTTTCAGTCAGGCAGGAAGTTATATTTCCTACAATCTTATCAACAAAATGTTTACACGTTTCTCTTTAAATAAGATAAGCTGTGAGTCTCGAGAAGCTTGGTGTTAATATTTACTGATATTACATTTTATCTATGATTTAATAGGAAAAAGAAAGTAATATACTAATAATGGCATGTTATAGTTTTTATCACTACAGCCATTGTTACTCTGTAAATTTCACATTTTAAGTAAACATCTTTAATGACAAATGCGGTGTTTATAATATAGGAAATTCTGCCCTCTGCTGAACATCAGAAATCAGCGACCCCACTAGTTTAAGAACAAACATCTTGAGGTATGGAGCAAGAGAGTGTGTTTTACATAGGATTTCCCAGCTCTCTAAGTGGATAAATTAATCCATATGGTTTTAAGTGAATTGATGGGAACATATTTGAAACATGCGTACATTTTGCTGACAATGTTTGTGTGCTTTAAAATGTTGAAGACTCATTTTCTAGGCCTTTTACTTTTTATAATGGCTAAAAGGAAAAAAAAAAAAACACACAAAACTTTCTACCAAGAGCGGTCAGAGAAACAGGGAGATCTTGGACAGTTCTGGAATCAAGTTTGTAACTTTGCAGGCTTGGAACGATGGCCCCTCTACCACACAGACTGCAGAGGCAGGAACTTTCAGTCATCTTTTGTGGGGAATACACACTTGCACTAAGCCTAATCTTCCGGGGAGATGCCTTCCTTCTTCGAGGTTAAAACTGACTTCTATTCTCATGAATTTTATTCTGAATTAAAGGAACTGGATATTGAACTCATGGTCATATCTGTAGTCTCAGAATAATTTAAAAAATAGAGATGTCAGAGAAGGAATTCCTTCTGGAGAAGCTGCATATTTCTTTCAGGGGATCAGTTGCCAGATTGTATTTACAACAGAGATGTTGGGGGAGGGGTTGTAAACACTGGCCAGTAGTAGATCACAATGCTGCTCTGCCTTCTTACTTTTGTTCACAGTGATTTCGCTCCTCCAATCATTCCCATGGGCAGTACTTGTGAGAGGCCACATCTGATTACTTCCTGAATCAGTTCTCATTATTCTTTTTGAGTAAGACAAACACTTGCCAGGTCCTCTGTGGAAAGCCTTAGTCGAAGGTCACTTAACAAGTTGAGGGCTTAGTTTTTGCAGTTTTACACTCAGTTTGCAATCCCCTAGTGTGGATGCAGTTATACCAATATAAAGGTATTTCAAAACATGCTATAATGATATAAAAATATTTATACTGGTATAACTGTGTCCACATATGGGGTCACACCAATTTACCCAAATCATTATAATTTTTTTTCAACTAATTTAGTTAAACTGGGACAAAAAATTGTGTGCAGTCAGACCTTTAGATACTGAGCGTTGACAAATACTACATAGTTAGACATGAGGTGGGATAATTTGGGTGTAGTAAACATGTAATAACTCCTGAACTACTGCCAATATATAATTATACCTTTATTTAGGACTTGTCTGTACCAGAGGGGTGTAAATTTTAGTCAGCACAAATGTGTCATGCACTAACTGGCCTGTGTGGACGCTGCAGGTGCACAATAAAAGTTCCCTAGTATGTGTTAATATAGTCCCCTTTCCAACAGTACTACGTTAACGTGACCTACGCAACTTTTAGGGTGCACCAGCAGCGTCCACATGGGTCAGTTAGTGCATAACACTGTGAGGCAGACTACAATTTACACCCTCTGATGTGGACTAAAGCATGCTGTAGAAAAGCCATTACATACATTTAAGACTTTCTGGGGTATATTCTGTTCTCATACACATGTGAGAACTGTTACTGAAGACAAAGGGAGCTGTGCTTATGTATCTGAAGACAGAACTGTGCTGTCAAATATGAGGCAACCCAACTATATCATTTTGTTTATGGACTTCTTTTTCATACTAACTCTATGGTTTTCATATGTTTCATTTAAGTAACATGCATTCAAAGAGAGATGGAAACAGAGTCCAGAGAGCACACATATCCAAAGTATGAGCTATACAGTGAACTGAACCACAGTGGAACTTGTTAACAACCAGAAGACAAGTGTTCAAAAATTCAGAACTTACAGGTAGAAACAAAAGTGCATATCTCAAATGAAGTTTCCTATAGCCATGCAAGGAAGAAGAGCAGAAACCTCCCTCAGGTTCAGCAGGGAACTCACGATAAGAGCTGGGCAAAACATTTTTGACTAATTTTTTTTCAATGAAAAAATGTAGATTTAGGTCCACCAAAGCAATTTGCTAATTTTTGTAGAATCCACTGAATCCTTTCAGTTGCAAAAAGAACCCCAGAATTCTGAGAGTGTCTAAATAGCTTGTTGTGACATTTTAAAAAAGGAACATTTTTACTTTTTGATTCAAAATGACTTTTGAATTTTACTTCAATTGTATTAAAAATATTTAAAGGTAAAAACTTGAAAATGAAATGAAACATTTCATTGCATGCCTAATAAAACATTTAACCTGACCCCAAATGAAATTTTTTTACCATTTCCAATTGACCGAAAAATTCAAAAAGTTGTGTGTTAGGGCAACCTGAAATTAATTGCTTTTATATACTCTTTGATTTAGCTACCAAAAAAACTAGTTACTCACACATTTCTCCTTGCCATGCAGATACGGGAAACCCTTAGATACTACAAAAACGTGCTAGACAAAACACAAAAACTTTCATTGACTTCCATAGGCCCAGCATACGACCTGAAATACTCAATCCAGCAAACACTTGTGCAAGTGTGTAATTTTTGCATATCTGACTAGTTGCACTATCGTATGAGCAAGATTACACATCTGTGTAAATATTTTCCGGATTGGGGCCTAATACAAAAAGATGGATAGACAGATTATAGAGCAGTTAATAATAATACTCTTTGGTATATTTAGAACTTCACAAGCTGTCTATCTACTCTGTTCTAGTTCCTTTCTAATTTTAGTATTTAACATCCCCCTAAGATTAATTTTTACATACTGAAAACAAAGCTTGGGGTCAATTTACCTCTTTAAAAATCTCTTTACAAAATGTAATTCATCCATATATTTTCTTTTTCTACTGAATTTAACCTATCTTTACTTCTGTGTCTGACACTCTCTGTTGAAGTATAAAATACTGATTGAAGTCTGGAGCCAAACCCATTTGCAAGGTTATTCATACTGTAATACACTGAAACAAATTAGTAAAATATACACTAGGAAAGATGGAAACTAGGAATTCTACCAAATTAGCTTCCTTTCAGAGCACGCAAGAAAGAGCTAGATCTAAGGTGGGCACTGTTAATCCAGTTTTCGGCCACCACAAAATGTGTGGTGATATTATTTAGTGAATTAACACCTGCAAAATGAAGGATACATGCTGCATTTAAAAAAAAAAACATTTTGAATAGCACACTGGACTTCTTCTTAATCACCTTTTAAATTAAAAACCTCTCTCACAAGAATGCATATTTTTGAATAAAATAGGCAACCACTTCCTTTGGTCATTATAATGACCTTTTTCTTAATCAGTGTCTTTTATTTGAGGTTTGGCCAAACTGTTTTAATACTTGATGATTCATGAACAATGTGTGAGGTGTTCTGCTTGAAGATTTTTAAGTCACTTTTTTTGCTGCCCAGTATAAAACTATTTATATGTGCCCTTATTAAGCTCTATGCTTTGATTATTTTTTACCCCTGAGAAGTCCCCTATGGGTTAGGCAACATTTGCATTTAACATGACTTGGCATGCGATTATAAAGCCACAGTGTAGCAATCTGAAAAGGAGTACTTGTGGCACCTTAGAGACTAACCAATTTATTTGAGCATGAGCTTTCGTGAGCTACAGCTCACTTCAATCTGACTCAAGAGGGAGTGAGTGGTGTCTTAACAACTGAAAATCTCAGGTCTAAGATGATGAGAATAGGGTGATCAGACAGCAAATATGAAAAATCGGGACGGGGAGGGGGGTATTAGGAGCCTATATAAGAAAAAGACCCAAAAATCAGGGTTGTCCCTATAAAATCGGGACATCTGGTCACCCTAGATGGGAACTTAGTAGACACATGCTCCATCTTGATAATGGGTAGTAGTGGAGGAGAGTAAACAACTGAAACAGCATCCTCTGAAGTTCCAGTATATTGCAGGGAACTGTAGCCCGAATCCCCAGTGGAAAAGTACTGTAGCAAACAATATACTTTGTGACCAAATTCCAAGGACTAGAGTGGCAGAAATAATCTCTCCCTGACCAAAGTATTCTGGCATGAAAGGTAGCAGTCAGGAAAAGAATGAAAATTTCTAATTTAAAAATTTATCAAAAGTCTGTTGTGTTCACACCCTTATGGACAAACACTACAGAATTTAATAAGAAATCAGTAAATTTTTATAGAAATTCCATAGGGATTTATGGGAACGACACTAAGAATCAAGGATCTGATTCAAAAGTCCATCTCTGTTCTCCAAAGCATTTTAGGCAGATGCTTAATGTTAGGCACATAGTTAAGTCCCATTGAACTCAATGGGACTTTAGCCTGAGTCTAATGTTAAGCTTGTGCCTAAATGGTTTGATGAATAGATATGTGCTTAAGCATGTGTGTAAATGCTTTAATGAATTGTGATCATATAGAAGTGACCAAACAATGAGATTTTATAGACCTATAGATATGCAGTTATATTGAGCCATCATATCTCATTCTAAACTATCCTATAAGGTTTTTTTTAATATAAAAATTATGTTCTATCTTATGTAAGACTTTTCCATACAGATTTTTAAGTTACTAGGAAACTCAGACACTACAGACATACTGTAGTAGTTCTATGGAGAGCTTGGTTATTGTTGTCAGTTCTCTAAGGTTCTGGACATTAACATTAAAAATCATTTATGGTCTGAAGTAATTCCTAGTACACTCAATGGAAAGACCCTCACTGTTGTACTGGGAACTCATATAACACTGAAATTTCCCATGATGCTTAACAAACAGAGGGCCAGTAGCTGAGGACTTTACTCAGCCACTGATCCAAGTAGTGAGTTATTGCTTGGTGTGCAGACGGATTGCCCAGGCTGCACCAACCTTTAAAACAGCACAGACTATTCCTGCCACTACTCCCCCAAATGTGGCCTGCCTGCTCTGTGGGCTTGTGCACATGGCTGTGGTACACAGCCTCTCTCCTCCTTGACCCCTTTGAGTGATATGTTCCTGCAATGGGGGACTAGTCCCTTCACTTCCCCAAATGGAGGTACTGTGTCAGGCTCTTGCATGGGCCATATAAGTAAGTGGAGACCCCTTGAGTCTCCCTTCTCTCCATCTAATGGCAAACGTCAATGGTAGTTCTTCCAAGCACAGGCTGAGGAAAAAGCCACAATGTAAGGTTCTCAGCATTTGGTTCACAGATGAGACAACTGTCCTGCCCTGAAGTGCTTACAGTCTAGATAAGATAGGACAAACACAAGACAAACCCAGAGAAAACAGTTCCGGAAAGGGTGAGTGTGAGGATTATTAACGATGAGAAGAAGGCAGGAGGGACTGTTTGAAGAGGGATTTCATACCCTTATGTCTGGAAAAAATACCTTCCTGTTCCATCCATTTACATTAAATCATGCAAGAGGACTGAGCGTTCAGTTAATATGCACTGCACTGCCCTAAAACACACTGCCTCGGGATGTGAGTGTGAGGCTGCATCCTTTCTCCATTTAAATCTCTTCTGTCTGGCCTTTAAACCATTTATTTCATTTGCATTTTCTCCTAGCTATATGGTCCTGATTTGTCTCTTGTAGTACTTGTGCTTTGTGACCTGCATTTATTTTGTGACTTTGAAATATCTTTTATTGAGCTCTGCTGGACCCTGGATTTGTAGAGCACTTGGATATGTTCAGTCATAAAAGGTGCTTGTAAAAGAAAACTCCTAGGATTAAGATTAAGAAAATGTGACTTCTTTACTCTCTGACAAGTGAAAAAGAACTTCCCTTTCAAAAGAAAGGCTCACACATAAAAGTCTATTATTTAAGACTTTAATCCAGAAGTTCTTAGGTTATGGTTGGCAATGAAGACCAGTTATTTTTGACTGATCATTCATGCCAGCTGGCAGTGAGAAACTGCCATACTGTAAAATTTCCAGCAATATTGCAAAAGCTGACAAGGGTAGCCATGTTGCTTAAAATGGTGTATGTGTGTGGAGAGAATGGGGGGAGGGGGTGGGAAGAGCAGGAAATATACAACCTTCATTTTTCAAGTAAGAAAGTAGTAGGGGCAAATAGATGTGTCCTATACAGTAAGATTCCCCTGTCTAAGTAATGCAAGAAAATCATTTTCATGCCATACCTGTATTTCAAGGATTCTGGCAACTCAAAGACGTACATATGTGCGTGTTTTACAAATAGTACAGAAAATGTATAAACTGATGACATGGAAAATATGGAAATAGTACAGGGGAAGGTGGAACCAAAGAAACAGAACACAGCTTTATGTCACATGACTACCGAGACCAGGTGAACAGAACTTTGTTTTAGATCATATCATCAGCTAGATCACAGTTGAGTAGTAAAGTGACATGTATTTGATTCATTTCACTGAAAAAAACCAAAACACTCAGGTTTACAATTTTATTTGCAGTCTCAGAACCTTATTTGGGATTATGTAAAATTGACAGCTGCTTATAATTATTTTGGGTTTCAGCTGAAATAATTAAAAGCATCTGCCTTTATCTTAACACTACCAGACTTAAACCCATGAGCTTGGTTTTACCTAACTTCAAAGCTGAAAACAAAGAATAAAAGAAACCTTTGCATATTACTAACAAATTTCCAGTGATTCATTTATATGTACAACCAGTTATTCGAACAGCCTGCAAACCTTTAATTATCTTTTAAATATATGTAATTTAGAACTGCTAATTAGATAGCAATTTAATGCTCTCACAGGGATTCAGATGCTCTGTCTTTTTAAAAATGTAAACTCCAATAGGAATAATCATTGGCATTCAAGTGATTGATTTTTTCAGTTATTTAAATGAACATGAGGCATTTACACTGTTCAAATCATTTAAATATTCTGCTGTCAGCTGCAGCTGTAGAGTTTTACGGACTCTGAATAAAGCAAGGGTAAGTGTAGGTTATCTTACGTTCCAGGCGGGACTCCCCAGAGAGGAATGAGATTTGCTGCTTATGAAAGGCTAACACTGCTTAAGTGGGGCATTAATGTTTCCTCTGAGACTTGGATTTCTCTGTTTTCTATATTTGGAGAAACAAATTTTCCCAGAATTTACAGCTCTGAAAGACTTAATACTAGTTTAGCAATCTTTAAATACACAGGTCTTTTAGCTATATACAATATATCATGGCATTTAATGTTTTAATTTAAACTCATTGACTTACTCTGGTAGCCAAACTGCCAACATATTTAGGTGAGGGTTTTATAGTACATGTAGAGCCTTTGTTTCCTGAATATACCTTCCCCTATTAGGACCAATCTTTAAAATAAATTACATAAAGATGTGCATCATTTTGAGGAAAGCAATTTATCAATTAGACTACATATCACAATGATAGAAAACATTATTTATGTATAACCATTCCAAATACCATCATTGCTAGCATTCCTAAGCTAAAGCTAAGAGTGAGTTTCAGTTTCCCCATGAGGATACAACAGTTTGATTTAAACTTAGACATGTTAAAAAATCCTTAGTCAAAACCGAGTAAGAAACTGAAACTCTGGTGCAGCAGTATTTAAATTCTAACTCATCATGGATTATATAGCATTTATCTATGAGCCATGACACATTCATGATCTCAAATTTAGCAAAAATAAAAAGGTAGAATATGATGCTTCTCAATTCAATATTATAGTGGTCATCTGTGAAAAACAGAGAAATTAAGAGGCTCTACTCCCCAAATGAAATTTTGTTAGTGTATTCCACCCCATAAAGCAAAATATCTCATTCCTTTTGTGAACAACAGCCCAGATTCTGATGTCAATTACAAGGGAAAAGAACCAGAGATTCTATGCAGTCCACTAGGGACTTCACTATTAGTGATCAAATTTCTGTGGAAGGTGCTCAGATACTGTGGTGATGGCCGGCAGTACAAATCTCTAAAATAGACAGATAAGATAGTTACACAGGTATAAGCCCAGAGTAACTGTATTCACTACAAATTAAATGACCTTTCTGAATTTCACTGTAACCCCTCCATCTTCTCTTCAAGAACCACTTCTCCTGTGACACTACAAAAACTGGCTAACCAGTAATGGCTAGGCTGAGGGGTAATCAGATATTGTTGATGTTTATATTTTTAATTATTATAAAAATTGTATACAATTTGATTGTAATCCTCTCTCCAGCCCTTAGTATGGAAATTGTCTTCATAGACTGGAAGCTCTTCAGGATAAGTACTATGTCTTCCAGTGTGTGGACAGTGTCTAGGACAATGGAAGTGCTCATAGAATATCAATAAAAAACCAACAATATAAAGGCATAAGTGTAAATGGGATAGAAATCTTTCCTCAGGTGTGCAAATTTCAAGAATCCATAAGGACTAGGGTAAGCCAATCAACACTGATTTGAAAAACCTAAATAAAAGGATCAAAATCAAATGTATTTATTGTTAAATCAATGATTCCTAGGTTCATACAAATATGAAATTGTGCATGATTAAACAGAAGTAAAACAACTTTGTTATGCAAAATAAAATTCTGCACTCACTACAAAAAATAAGGATTTGTAATAGAAATATGACAGACAGCAGTGATCTTATAGAGATGCCCAGATAAAAAACAAACTAACAAAATGGATAAGATCTACTTCTGATCTCATTTACACAAGTAAAACTTCAATAAAGTCAATGAAGTTACTCCTGATTTAAATTGGTCTATATCAGATTTGGAGAGTTATCCCCATCAAAAACTAGTAATGTCTTACACATATGTGGCACCTTCATCCAGAAGACTCCCAAAAGTAGATAAGGGGTTGTTGCACCCACAAGTGAAATGAAGCTATATAATGTTTGTAAAACCATATAGCAGTTCTGGGAGGGGAAGAGATTATTTCACCCAATAAATCTTCCAGTTGTCTATGACTAGCACCTTCTATATTAAATATGGATGTATACATCAAATATCATAGTGTGCATGAACTTTACAGACACATAAGGCAGGGGCCATCTTTTTGCTCTGTGTTTGTACAGTGCCTGGCACTACTGAAATATAAACAACAAATAATAAAATAGTAATAGTAGACTCTCTCCCAGCCCTGAAAAGCTTGAAATTTATATCAAAGAATAATGACACTAGACCATGATGAGAACAAGAACAAACAATGGAAAGGGAACAAAGCCAAGAAAATAATATTATTTGCTAAGGAAAGCAGATGATACAATTTGCTTAGTTTCAGATGGTTGTTTTTTATGGTCTTTTTTTTTTTTTTAAACATGTTGTCCTTTTTGGACCAGAACAGAGATTAGTGGCAGAAAGAGGTGTGAAAGAAGTAAATTTTAGGAGGAGAAAGAGGCTGCTTTCAATACATTACTATACAGTATACTACTGTGTTTGCATCAAACCTAAATACAGTATACAAGATTGCATGCAGAGTGCAGTAATATCTTGATTTTCCTGACTCAACTTCCAGTTTGCAAATTTGGTTTCCCCTTTAGTTTTGATTCAGAATGTTATTTGCTTTTCTTTGCAAAATTTATGAAGCCCTTATAAATATATACAGTATTCTACAATAATAATTTAAAACACTGCATTCTCACTACTGTAAGCTCTACTGTGTTGGAGCATTTCGGTAGTTTTCTTAATAGGGGCATTTTTTCTCAGCATAGAAGCACTCACTATTTATTTTTCCATACTACAGTACAAGAACCACTCTCAAATATATCAGAAAAAGGAAATATATACTTTTTTCTTTTTCCCTTTTTAAGAAATTCCAGTAAATATTTGTTTCTGCATTCTAATACTGTATTTTGAAGTCAAGAGAAACACATTAAATATCAGTTTTAGCTTTCTCTTTTTTACATAAATGTAACATACTAAAAACAGGTGTGATTCAAAGTTACATTCATATCTGTTTCGAATAAGGAAAGAATTGGCACTGCCTAGTCCCAGTGCCCATGAGGCCCACACTTGGCAGTGCTAGGGTGCCACCTAATGGCAATTCTTCCTCAATTCATCACTGGTTTATAACCACAGGGGAACTGGAAATTGCATTTTTCTGACTCAGTGCTCAGAAAACAAATCATTATGAAATGGATAGAAAATGGAGCTGAAAAACTAGCAACAAGGTGTTGAATTTCAACACTTCACACAGGCACATTCTCAGTAAGCACTACATAGAGCAGAAGATTAGACAATCTATTACTAATTACATTGTTCCTATACTATATTGCCCTCTTCTAAGGCAATGTCTCCTGGTATTCCTAGTGTGGGTGCACTGGCTATGAAAGACCTGGTTTCGTGTGACAGAGCTAATGACAATGAATGTAACCGAAGAGAAAAAGTATTCATCACAGGAAGAGAATGAAAAATAAGAGATGGCCTGAAGAGAGGTAGGATAGGAAGGAAAAACAAAGGGAAAAGCTGTTCTCAGAGCTACAACTGGACTATTCCACTCCGTTATTAAAACCTTTGGTGGAGCAATGTAACTAAATATAGGTACACTGCTCCTGGAATAGTTCAGTCAGCTCCCCTGCATGACCACAATGGTCTGTGCAAACATCCTTGCAGCACTGCTTTGGAAGCTGCAAGTGAACATTTTCCTGATAATTTAAAACCTGATTTGACCTCCTAGAGGTCACAACTCAGTTTCTTTCCCTGCAGGGTGCCCAGCAGTGATTGTTCCCACTAACAGTCTACACAAAAAACTCCAGTTATATTAAAATGAAAGCAGTTTATTCAACAAATGGGAGAAAATAAAGAGAAAATCACTACCACAACGAACAACAAAAAACAGTTAGTGAAATATAAACCCAACATGACTAATCAGTACGAGAATTGTACGTAGCAAGGCTCCACACTGAATGGCAAAAGATACTCATTAAATAAGATAAAATCCTTACACATTACAAAGCTTTCCCCCCCCGCCCCCCAAACCAGCTGTTGCTAGCCTGCCTGTCTTTTCAGGCACCCACAAAGGGAGTTTCTCAAGAAATAGTATGCCTCTCTTTCCCATGTTACTCCAGAACTTAACGGATATGGCTCATTGGAGTTAGCCACTCAGGAATCTCTGAGTATAATAGCATTACATCATCTCAGACAAAACTAATGATAATCTAAACCAGTTTGAATCCAGCTGGTACATTGTTTGATTGGAGGTAACCCCAAATTATGCAGAAGTTTTAGCTAATATCCTCTGTTAATTATTTAATTCCAGTCCTGCATGCATGTCACAATCTTGATTGCCAGGAAGTTAATGGGAATTTCCCCATTGGCTTTAATGGGACTTGGAATTGGCCACAATAATTGTGATTTTCTTATAAAAAGAATTACATCCATAATGGCCCAGCCCAGCCATCACTGCATAAACAAAAGCCCCACTACAGTCAATGAAAGCTTGTCAATATGCAGTGATTACAAGATGCCAATTTTAAAAAAGATTCTTCCAAAAACTGAAAGGAAGATAGAGTGAACATACTGTATTGAGCTCACTCCAGCTGACAGCTTTCAGGCATACTTCCCAACATTTTGATTTTAAAAAGAAGGAAGATTGTATAGGTAATGAGATAAATACACCCAAAATGTCCAGTGATGAGAGGGGTGTTCATGGTAATGGATTCATTTCTCCCATTAAAAAAATACCGCCACATCTTAACTCAGGAAGGTGGGTAACACCATTTGCCAGACTAATTTACATTAGGCTTTCTTGTTGGATTTCATTACAATTTGTTCCTTAAATTCTACTGCATAAAGAATGGATAAGATATAATTTCTAGTATAGTGTTTGAAGTCAGTAATTTGCAGGAGGAGATGGGAAGGTGGGGTGTGTGTGCATGTTTTAAAACTCTTGTAGGGGGGCTTTAAAGTATACAAATATATTGTGTGAAAATACAGGCCATGAGGTGCATTCCATGGGACAAAAAAAAAAAAAACCGCTCTTCAAAAGTTTATTTAAGAACCAAGGATGAAGTGATGGTTATCTAGAGAGGGTGGTGAACCCTATCAAACAACAAAATCTCTCCTCACCCTTTTTAGAGCATCTTTTCAATTAAAGGAGCCGATGCCATATCCTTAGCATAAGGCTGGGTATCAAGAAAGTGAATCATCCCCTCAACAAAATATTCACCTCAATACCAAAGAGAAGGGAAATACTGACATGTGATAAGTTCCAAAAGAAGGAACACCCCTGCCTCCACACCAGGACCTCTAAAAAGTGGATAAGAACAGAATACCAATTATTCCAGCACTGTACCCACAGCAGACAATTAATAACTACAAAGGTAACAGAAATGTTTAAATAACTAGTTAGTGCCTTCTTTTTTTCTTTCCACAAAATCTACAGATGTAGAAAATATAGGAATTTTAATTCATTTAATGAAAGTATTTAACCTAAGAGTTTTTTTTCTCACTTTAACCATCTCTTTTATTTCCCCTTTTTCCAGTCTCTCTCTCTTCCACTCATTCCATCCATGTATCTCCACATAGGTTTTTTTTTTCTAATTTCTGCTGAGTGATTCCTCCTCCCTGGCCTCTTTTGCCATAAGGATTTCCACTGACACCTTTACCTTCCTCTGCAAGGCTCGAAAGGAGATGTGGACTAATATGCTGACACTTAGGGCTTGTCTATAGAGCGGGGTAATGCAGACTATGGAGGTGTGACCTCTGAAGTGCACTAACGTGCTGCACATTGATTGGTCCATACAGACCTGCTAGTATGCATTAAAGGTTCCCTGTTGCACTTTACTATGGTGCAGTACTACATTAAAGAGCACTAAGGAACCTTTAGTGTGCATCAGCTCAGCCTACATGGACCAATTAATTCTTAGCACATTAGTGTGCTTTAAAAATCACGCCCTCTAGTGCACATTATCCCATCATGTAGAGAAGCCCTAAGAAAGATGGGAACCCAGGACAGGAGGGAAGTAGGTCACTGTTCTCACACTCTCTCCTCCCGTACCATCTTATCATCTTCAGTGAAGAGTTAAGTTGAGGGTGGGAGGATGCAGTGACACCAAGAGAGCTGAGTCTTATCCCAGATCAGTAGATTCATGGCTTCGACCCCATCCACTCCCTCTTTGCAGTGAGATGCATATACTGGAGAGTGGGTAGTGGAGGTGATGAGTGGGGAGAGGAGATAGTGCTAAAAAAGTTCATTAACAAAACCCCACAGCTTGTCTGTTGTGAAATTTTCAAGTCCAAAAATAAAAAATCTGCCAGGGTGCCATGGAATGTGCATAGCTATTTCACATTATAGAAGTAGCTGGATGAAATCCAGGGAGTTCTGCCCTTTACTTCAGTAGGGCCAAGATTTCACCCTCAATCTACATGTGTTAGACAAGAAATCATCATCATTAGTACTAATCTGTATTGCAGCATTGCCCAAAGATCCCAGAGAGGTTCACTGTCCTTTATACTAAGTGCTCTAGATACACACAGAAAAATGCAATCACTGCCTCAAATGGCTTATGGGGTAATTTGAGACAAATATTCAACAAGAGTAATGAACAAAGGGAGGAAATGGGTGGAGGGAGGACACAATGATAATAAGATCATGTGGTTATATAGGTCAGCTATGTGCAGAACTTGATGGTTGCAAATTGTTTGAATTTAAAAAAAAATATCAACTACGCTGACTGTCATCCAACGTAACCACTATTATCTGGCTGATTTCTAGAGAGAGAGGGTTGGACCACAGTAGTAAAGTATGCAAACCTCTTATTATAGGGTAGAACAGAATTCTTTGGTTCATCATTACATGTATATGTGAAATTCTATCAGTTCAACTCCAATAATGAGGAACAAGATCTGTGCTTTATCACCGTACTAGCATTCCTGGCTAAATTCAAGCATTTCCTTGCAACTTCCTCAGTTAATAAGGTTTGTTAACTAAAAACAGGTGGAAAACGAAGACATACAGGAACACTACAGAGGAAACCCTGTTTATCCAAAATACGTTACAGAAAATGGTTAAAGATCAATTCACATATATCAAACTACGAGCCCTTTAATGCAGCCAAGGCCAATGAAACCAATTAAGTGATAGTTGCACACGTTAAAGCTACCTCCCAGGCAGAGTTCACATTCATGCTCAAACCCTGCAAGACTTTTTAAAACAAGAATGAAACCAAAAAACAAACATTGAAGCGAAATTTTGTCACGGATCAAAAACTGGCTAAGAGTCAGAGAACAAAAAATAGGAATAAACAGCTTTCATCTTGGTGAACAGCAGGGAGCCTCATGGTTCCATAATATGTCTGATGCTGTTTAATGTATTTATTAGCAATCTGGAAATAGGGTGAGCACTGAGGTAGCAACGTCTGCAGATGAGACAAAGTTATCTGGGTTATTCAAGTGCATAGAAGACTAAAGTACTTCAGGATCTAACCAATCTAGGAAAACGGGCAACATGATGGCAGATGACATTTAATGTTGGTAAGTGCAAGATAATGCACACTGGAGGAGAAAAATGAAATTATATATATGTCTTAGAAGCAGAGCCCTGTGTGGATACAAAAAGGTGCATCTGCATCCGGTCCACGATTCGCAAAAATTGTCTGTGGGTAGACGCATCCACGGATGCGGATATCTGCGGATATCTGCAGATTTGCAGTGCTCTAAATAGCTCCACAGGTAACTGTGCAGCAATGATGCAGGGCTGTGTCAAGTCCCCAACCGCCCTCTGGCCCCCGTTCTCCCCAGAGACCTCCTGCCCTGCCACCCGCTCCGCCCCTGCCATACCTCCTTTCTTGCTCCAGGCAGGGAGGCTACAATTCTGGGTCCTTCTATGCAGTGCTGCTCTTCCTGTGGTGAGCTTGGACACCCCTACGTGGTTACAGAGGCTCTAATGCACGCAGTTATTGCCGCCTGCTCATTTAAAGAACAACCCCACCTTCAAAATGGTGCGTGGCTCATTCCCTTTTGGGAGTTACAGTTTACCTCCTTCCTCAGAGCAAGCGGGGGACTACAACTCCCAGAATGCCCAGCAGGCTGGCTGACCGCTGCTCCATTCCGCTGAGTGTGGGCTGCAGGGCCCTGAGCTGATACAAAAGTCGTATCTGCATCTGTGCTATGAGCTGCAAAAATGGTTTACAGAAATCCGCATCTGCAGATGTGGATATCCGCAGATACAAAGCAGATACCTGCAGATTTTCAGGGCTCTGCTTACAAGGTTCTCAATTAACTGTATCAGCTGAGAAAAGGGACCTGGTCAACCCTGTGAACAGCTCAATAAAGACTCTGCTCAGTGTGCAATTGCAGTCAAAAAAGCAAACAAGATGTAAAAATGGGTTACGACAAGGATGAGGAACAATATTGTAAAAATGATAATGCCATTGTATAAATCAATGGGACAGCCTAATCTGAAATACTAGCCACTGCATCTCCAAAAGAAGATACTGTAGAATCCAAGGAGGTTCAGGGAAGGGCAACAAGAATGAGTAGGAGGATAGAACAACTCTCATATGAAGAGAGAGTGAAAAGATTGGGATTGTTTCATTTAGCAAGGAGTTGAACATTAGAAGATATGATCAAAGTATATAAAATAATGAATGGTATAGAGAAGGCTGATCAGGAGCTCTGTTCTCTCTGTCTCATAACATGAGGAAAAAGGGTATTCAATTAAATTTAAAAGGTGGCAAATTAAAAACTGATAAAAGGAAATACTTCTTCCCACACAAGGTGTAATTAAACTGTGGAATTCATTGCCACAGGATGCCATTTAGGCTAATAAGATTAAAAAAGGATTAGACATTTATATGGATAGGAAGAATATTCAGAGTTATCATAGTTAATATTAACAAAATCTTGGAAAGGTATAAAATCTTACGCTTCACAATTTAAGACAATCTCTAGATCTACTGAGGATTAAGATAAGACATTCCTGGCGAGGGAGGGCAGATTACAAGACTTCTGCCCACTATGGGGTTTCTTGCACCTTCCTTTGGATCATCTACTGCTGCAAATTGTTGAAGACAAGATACTGGACTGGATGGACCATGGTACTGACCCACTATAGCAATTCCTGTTTTTACATATATGGTACACACACACTATCTTGCCACAGATACAGTGCAAATTTGAACAGTAGATGGAATGGTGAGATGTTGATTTAGAACTCGCTATTTTGTTTATGAATAAACTGGCTGAATGGAGGCATAAGAGAGTGGAGGCTTCTCTTTTCCCAGTCTTGAAGTGTTTCGGAGGCAGAGACTCTAATTCCAATGTCTAGCAAAAGATATAAACTCACCATGATGGAGGTGTAGCCCCATGGAATGTGGTACAGTAACCAATCTCTTAGGGTAAGATATGAGGGTCGTTGGAGTACTTGTATTTAACTTTGTGGCTGTCTGGGAGTTGGGATGTGGAACTGGAGGTAGGGATCTAGTGGTTCCATGTTTGTATGGTAACAAACAAGGTGGGTTAATTTGCAAGGACCATCTCAGAGGACCTTATTGTTTCTTGGTCTATAATTTGCCAAATTCTACCCAGCTGCTACAGTCCTCCACAAATTCCACAAGGCAGAAAAACAAGGTACTTTTAACAGAAAGAGAAATCCTCCTTACTATATAAAAAAAATATAATGAGCAAATTTCTGTTAGGTTGCCTTTAGAGATACTATAATGTCCATCTTGCTCCATGCTTAGTTCTCCATTTCTACCCAAAAGCTGGTGGGAAAAAAGCTATTCCATTCACCCATGGAAGTTCCAGCGTTGATCTTTTCATTTCATTCATCTCCAGTCAAATAATAAATAAGGAAACAATCAACTCAAATACAAATGTTAATTGAGTGTGTAATTCCTAATCCAAATGTTAAACAGACAAAACATTTGTGCTGACTGAAAATGCAGGATGTGCTAATGACTTCATAAATCATACTTTTAAATAATTCTAATTTATTTATATATGAAATTAGCCATCCAATTAATATTGCTGTTTTCTACTAAAATATTGTTAAAATCAGATATTACCCTAAGTGTCTACTTGAGAAATACATATGGCACCCACCTGTGTACTAGAGTGAATTCATTAATACCACTGCTTTACTAAGGGTTGATGGTGATGGAACACTTGCATACACTGTTCCTAAACAATGATGCAATCAAGAATGAAGCTATTCTTCAGGGTATTATGTCGATAAACATTTGCATAATGGGCACTTCTATTTTACTTATTTTGATTAATGCAAACAAGATGACAAAGGAAATAAAGGTGAACTTTGTTGCTATTATTTTACTAAAAATCCCTTGTGTCCCTCTTTTACCATAAAATGTGCGATTTTGGAAAATTCTGTACATATTTTAAATTGGAATCCACTTTAAAATGACAAATAGGGGTTATTACACAGTATTAGAGCATTCCGTTTCAGTGTAAAATGCACATAATTATAGCAATGTTGGGGTTTGCCATTCTGTAGAATAGAGGTCTGTATCTTTTACAGACTGATTTGTATATTTATGTACCATGGAATTATTTGTGTTAACATTCGTTTCTATTATGCTATAAAATATACTGAGCATTTATACTCAACCCTATGTTCAAAAGTGGCATTTCTCAAAGGCATGAGGTATTATATTTTGATCTTCATCACCAATATTATATTCTTCACACATTAAGTAAATATAATAACCAAAAATGCATAAAATAAGTTAACAAATAGCTTTCTTACCAATGGTCTGAGTTCTGGATGTGTCAAAATGTATCCATTGTTTGTAATTGCAAAAGCATATCCATGAATACCTAACTGTAAGAATAAATGAGAAAGGAGCATTAATTCGCTTGGTCTCCAGTGAATTCTGAAACAAAAAAGCAGCCAAACATGTAGTCATTTACGGCTTAAACCTGGCATTCATAACCCTTATCTCAACACAATATTTCATTAAAATGAATGCAAAGCACCAATTCTTGACATTTAGTGAACTTGGTAAATAGCACAATTTTAAAATGTCACAAATACATTTTGCTATTTCAGATACTTATTCCTACGTACTTGATGTGAACTTTTTAAAACATTAATCATAAAAGAAAAACATAATAGGTGTGATGTGATACACTATGTGCTAAAATGAAGGGATACTGGAATTTAGTAAACTCACAAATCCACAGGAGGGGCCAGGTTCTGCTTCTCTACTTGTGCAAGTGGCTGCATTAGATCAATGGAACTACTGAAATCAATGGGACTGCTCCCATGAGTCGGCTGAACAAGAGGTGGCCTATTATCAGCGATATTTACATACAATAGTGTTGAGGCTATTTCATTTCCAAATTATTTCAAGTTTACTTTGATATACACAGAACAAGGATTAATTCTAATGCAGAAGTTCATGTAATTTATATTTCTGGATTGAATGGAACGGTGGGAACTCATTTGAGAACAATGAAATGTTTCATTAGGCCCACAAGTACAAGTAATCAAAGATAGCACTGTGCTTATTTAAATAACAGTCCTATCTTTTGATAATATTCCTATTACACAGTTGGCTGCTCCCATTGACTACAATAAATGTACTTTCAAATCACTGATATGGTCATTAAAACATCCCTTAGCATAAACTTGGCACTGATACCATATCTTTCTGTAGGTGCTGTGCATAACTCAATTTTAACATCGTAAAGATTTGTATACAGATTTAGATATCAATCACTATCTTTTCCACTGAGTTATTTCAGTTTTGAGACACCGTAACGTAACATTTATCTGTAAAATTATCCCTTGTGTTACATAATAAAGGAATGTGATTGTGTTCAAATACTTAAGTACATTGCAATTCTTTCCAAACTAGAAGTACCCTGGTTTGTCAGCTACCTTAAATTTCTTGTTATGAGACTACTTTTTATAAAAATCGCTATCCCCTATTAAAGCCCTGATTCAGCAAATGATCCATCTTCCACAATGCACTGAAGTATATGCTTAAATTCAGGTACATGATTAAAACTTTACTCAACAGGGATGAACTATAGCACATACTTAAACGCTCTGTTGAATTGGGTCCTAGTACAAAATGATCTGGATAGAAATGTTAACAGTCAAAAGTCAGAGCCATTTCTCACAGTGATGACTATAACGGCAAGTCTGAAGATTTCTGTAATTTACTGGAAAGATAAAACTCAGGGTGGTATTATAGCTAGATCAGAGAGAGCTCCTATCTGATTGAGATTTATGTTGTATTTTGCTCAGAATTATCAGATATATATTCAACTCTATGTGCCATAGAGAAGGTTGCTTCATGAATTAGCAGTTGCAATAAGTTTTAGTAAAGGGTAATAGAAGGTGGTAGGCTCTTGGCATCTCTTCATAAAGCAAAAAGAAAACAATTTTGGACATATTTCACCTATTATACTATGACATGTGAACTTGCATCTGGCTAAATATCAGATCTCAAGTATAATTGTCTATATGGCGATAATTTCAGAAAAAAATCTTAACAATTAAAGTCAGGTAATGAAATAAATGTAGGTGGTATATATCCTAGAAACAATATTTATCTATTTAAAATGTTCCGTGCCTTCAAGTGTGGCACTTTGTCATAGTTTGTGCCATGGTTGAAGATGTACAATGTTTGCACTTAAAATGTTTCTTCTGTTTTCAGAGACATTGCTCCTTCCAGCGGCATTCCCCGTTAGAAATATTGGGACTCTCTCTCAAAACTGATAGATTATTTCAAAAGGGAAGAAACTTTGTGTGACCACTGCAAAGTGACACGTAAGAATGAAATATTTATGAGTCACATCCCACTTTCTTCATTCAGGACAAACTCCCACTGAAATCAATGCAAGTTTTGCCTGAGTAAGGACTGCTGGTAACAGCTCATTATTACTGTTCATCTTCCACCGCCCAAGGCCCATCTCATCCAAGCTAACAGAATTCCAAGGTAGCAGAGTTCCATCTCCAAGAAACAGTATCACGTCCCTATATGAATGTCACTGAATAAATAAAGCATTCCATATATTGCATCTACAGGAACAGATCCCATATGTTGCCCATGTTCTTCTATCAAAATAACGATATTTCATATTATACAATGGACAAATGCTTATAGTGTGTGAAAAATGGATGTTATAATTCAAATTTTTTTGCCACCATAACTAAACTGCATGATGATAAAGTGCCTGTTACAATTATCTTCTCTTGTGTTACACACTGTAGTGTAAAATACCTCCTTGAAATCAAAATCTATTTCTCAGAAAGAGAGACATATATTATTTCATAGAATCAGACTGAGCCTTCAATATATAATATGGTCAACATAGATAAAACAGAGCTTTTAATCTCTCCATCCTCAGCGCCCCAAAACAAACAACAACAAAAACCAAAACCAAGAAACAGTCCCATGCCTCCTTTCTCGATCACTCTGGACAACACCACCATCCTGCCTGTCACTTAGGCCTGTAACCTCGGCATCATCATCAACTCAGACTTCTCTAGGTCCTCATATCCAGGCTATGTCAAACTCTTTCAGATTCTTTCTGTGTAACATCTTTAAGATATGGTCTTTTGCATTCAGCCATATAGCTAAAACTCTCATCCAGGCTGTCATCATCTTGTGTCTCAATTACTGCAACATCCTTCTCCTGAGCCTTGGCAAATATAATCTTGCCCCACTCATATCAATTCAGAATGCTGCTGCGAAGATAATTTTCCTAGCTCATTATTTTGACCCTGTGAGTGATCTCTCTCTTTGTATTCTTCAACTAGCTTCCCCTTCCCTATTGCATCAGACACAAGTTACTTGTCTTCTTTTTAAAGGTCCTTCAGGACTCATCCACACCCAACCCATCAGCTCTCATTCACTATTGAGATGTCATCTCCTGCTTCTGATCAGTTCTGATCATGATGTCACCCTCCATTGCTCCTTTTTGTTCCTTTTAAACAAGCACTTTTGTGCCTTCCCCCCCGCTGCTCCTCATGCTTGGGACAAGCTCCCCATAAACTTCTGCAAAGCTACCTTGTTACCCTCCTTCAAAACTCTCCTTCAAACTCTTCTTTCTTGTGATGTCTACAAAAAACTTGACAACAGTTAGGTTGCTGTAATGCGGAGAGACCACCACCTATCATACTGACCAATATTGTCTCCAGGTATGTTTACACTTAAAACACTACAGTGGCACAGCTACACCACTGCAGCTGTGTTACTGTAGCACTTTAGTGTAGACACTACCTACGCTGGTAGGAGGGCTTCTCCCATCAGCGTAGGTAATCCACCTCCCCGAGAGGTGGTAGCTAGAATTTCTTACACTGACCTAGCATTGTCTACACTGGGGGTTAGATCGGTAAAGTTACGTCTCTCAAGTGTAGACCAGGCCTCATTATTTCTTGAGCTCCCACATACTGTCTGCTGTATCATTAGCAAATCATTCGTGATAATTCAGTAATTGGTATTGTATTCAGTTATAATGAAATTAACAGTAGAACTTGGAAGCTGAGGTTCGCTGGTTTTGTGACTTCCTAGAATGGTCTCCTAATCTCAATAATGCCCGCTTCTCCACTAGAAAACTAGATGATTTAGGTGATCAAGTAACTAAGACCCAGATAGTATGATTGAGAATCAGATAAGAAAGTAGGTGCTGAATAAACTCAGTACAATTTAATTGTTACCTGCTATTCAAATAGTAGGCCTATCTCAAATAGAGACGTATGGCATCACAGTATTTGCCTATTTGTGTTGCAAAGAAACTTCCATTAGTGATTATGTTGAAACCATCATATTAATGTTCACTTGTTACCGAAATAGGATTATAATCTAGCACTTCAGAGATGGAGGACCAGTGAAATAATAATACACTGGATCAAACATAAATGAAAAGTAGTACTATCTTTACATTCATCACTAACCTATTTTTACCAAGCTACAAATGATTCATGATTGCTAAGTTTATTTTGCTTGATCTATTTTATTTATAGCTCTTTTTAAGAGTTTTATAAGTGTCATCTATAAATTTGGAAACCTAAATATAAGGGAATATTTAATGTATCCTGAACAGCACAAAAGACGACAGTAAACTGGGTTGGACAGAGTGAAACAAGTCTATGAAAGATGGCATTTGCTTTAATTCAAGGACATAGGAGCTTTCAGGTCAAGAAGTTCTAGGCAGGCAGGAATTCTGAAAGGAAAGTTAAGGATGGACTGAGTACATCTTTGTCTGGCTTGCACACAAGGATATTCAGGCCACCAAAATCATTTTCTGGTTAGTATATGTATGTGATATTCTGTAGCATGGAATTCTCACAATTATTTTATTAAAGTTCACTTATTTATGAATATTAATTGACAGAGGGGACTATAAAAGTGTACAAAATCTAGAATGCTGTGCCCCAACACTGACTAATAGAAATTTGACTTGATTAGTGGGGCTGTTCAATCTAGTCATTAGTGCAAGAGAATGAGGACTTCTATGGAAACACCAGTCAGTCAGTGGTGTTACTAAGGATTAACACAAGCAGAAGTGTGTACAGCATTTGTCCCCTGGGGTTCCATTTCTGATTCTGTCACTAATTTGGATATATAAATTGGGTGCTATATATCTTACAATAAATAAATCTAAAATATTATTGTTAATTCAGCCCTATACTCTAAATATTTTGAATACATAATCATATGTAAATTACCTTATATTTTGGAATGGCCTTTAGAAGTTCTTTAACTGGAACATCTGTACCAACTACTCCCAGAAGAATCCCTTTGGATCTCTGTTTGAAAAGAAAATGCAGACCATTCAGAAGAATAAACAATCATTGTTGAAACAATGCATGCCATCAATAATTATGTTCACATTGTAAAAATTGTACTGAGAGTACAGATCGTAACATAATCTGCCAACTACTTAAAAAGATAAGGGGAGGTTGCAGCTAATGTGGCTGGCCACACACAACACACACTCCATCAGCAGTTGGCCTCCTTTCCTTGGCCTGAAAATGAAATCAAAGAAGTATGCAAACTTTCAGCAGATAAGGAAGGTCTCCTCAATTAAACTCTTCTACTTGTGAAGCAGTTTTAAGATGAAATGTTACAGATAAAACATGTGACTTTTCTTCTTTTCCAATTTGCACTGTCATCTGATACCCAAGAGAGAAAAATTAAACATTATGGGAGAAGTAAATGTAATTCTCTTTAATAATATAGCAGGATGTTAAAATAACAGGTCTGTAAAATACAGCTATTCAAACCACCTATATGAATATTACTAATGTGCTGGACCTATCTGAGATAAGAAGGTAGTCTGGAGGAGAAAATATATATAGATTATTTGTTGTAACAAAGCTAATGTAGAAGTAAGAAGACACATGGGTCTAATACCACTGCATCAAGTTCATCATCTAGGTGTTTTCTCTTATAAATAATACCATTAACTATTTTGAGAACTATAGTTTCTACACTATAATTATTTGTGCATAAATATATTTATCACGTTTAATTTTATTCTAACAATAGATGCAAATGGCAAAACAAATAATAATAAAAAAGTTCTGCAAGTTATTAAATTTCATTGCAGACACCAAAGTATCACATTGTAGAAACAGTTTGAGTACTTACAGTCTCATTTTGCTTACTAAATACTGGCATGGCAACAGTGGTCATCAAAACCAATCCCTGATCATCAGCAAGCTATATTTGAAAAGAAAAAGGTATTACCTCTAAGCTACTTCAGCCCATTATGAAATCAATTATAGAGGCATCTAACTAAGTTTTCTTCTTTTTAAATGAGATCATGCATTTCATCTAAATGGCTTTTGCAACTTTAAAATTTCAATCCAGCCCCCTCCTCCCCCCCGCCAGCCCACACCACATCAGTTTGCTAGTCACGGGGTTACCTGGCCAGAGTATCTTTGCTGGTGTCTCTGAAGAGAGATACCAGGGGGCTGAAATGAGGGCTGTGGGAGCAGTATGTGCACCAGGTAAGCAGGTGGAGCTCTGTTCTACCTCTTTCCCATTGGCAGCTCTGCCATGATTGACTCAGGGTGAGATCATGGGTTCAGACAATTTGTCTCAGGTTCAGACTCAGAATTCTCATCAGCTAGGACAGAGGCAGCGGAATGACAGCCAGTCAGCATTCCAGGAGCACCTTTGGTGCCTTAGTACTCAACCGGTTTAAGTTTGTTGGACCAGTTGGTGGCATCAAGCACTGGCTGGTTCTGTATCTCAGGTTTTAACATGTTTCTTCAATTAGGGAGAGACCAGGCCTCCTGAACTTTGGCCCATTCAGGAGAAACATGTGGAACAATTTATCATCATTGACCAAAGGAGAGTGGGATTGCTTAGGAAATTGTGTCTTTGCACCTACTTGCTATTTTTTCTTTTCACAAGTGGCAGATTTCCCATATGCATCTTTGTTACAAGACAAATGACGGAGGGACGTATTTGGCTGGGATTCCACAGGGTGGACTGGCACCGCTCTGTCACCCTGCAGATCTTGAGGGACTTGAACATCATCATATGAAGGGAAGTGCAAGTTACTAATTAAAGCAGCATTTTCCCTGCAGGTTTTTTTTTGGGGGGGGGGGAAAGGGGTGAGAGTGCATTTAAATTAGGTGAGGTTATCCCAGCTGTCAGGCGCACCAAGCATCCAGGTACAATAAGGACTGATGGTTTGACAGTGGGGCTCAGGTAGATTGAGTTGTGCATATATTTTTCCAAAAGGAGGGAGCAGGGGAGCTGATCATCCTGAGAAAACACCTAGGGAAGCTGCATGGCCAGTTGCAGTTGTGTGGACTATATACAAAACCTCCATCCAATCCCCATGTTGCTGTTACTGCATTGGGACACATCCTCTTGAACTAAATTTCAGTTCAGGGCCATATTTTGGAGAAACTTGGCACCTTTTAGTTTCCACACCCAGCCTGTTTTGAGCACAGTCCTTTTCCTATAGGAGCAGCCATGGCTATTGCCTGTTCAGATTTTCAGAATATAGACGTCACAGTCATTGGTGGCCAGGTCATTTTAAGAGACACATTAGGAACTAATAAATTTGACTGTTGAGATCTCTGACATTTTATTTCTTTTAATTCCCAGTTTGTTGTATGGCTTTCATTCTCCCAAGCTGCCAGCCACTCAATGGGAATGCAAATGGGTTTCAGGATTGAGAAGGTTCATACCAGACAGGACACACACAGGAACATGGAGATGGGATCACCTCATGCTTTGTTTTTCTAGAGACGCTTACTAGCACCTAATGTGATCCTTGTCCTATACGTCAGGAATGATTTAAGTAGAGAAGGGGGAACCCGGGGTCTGGGCTGGTAGCTAGAGTCAAGTGTGATTGTACCAGTGTAAGAACTTATTCTCCTTAGCCAGAGTAGTATGGTCTAGCATGCTGAAATGGTGGGTATGGAGGAGAGCCTCCACATTAGACAAGGCCAGAACAAATGTAAATAGAGACATGAAAAAGCATTCCGCTAGTTATGGGATGACATCTTGGAGGTTTTAGATGATTGCCCAGGGTTACTCAGCTCTGACAGTGTGTATTTGTCAGGCATCCATTAGGATATGTTTACTGTGGAAGTCCAATTCAGGCTTAAGGGATAGCTGAGAACAATTTGTTTGCTGGGAAGTCAACTATGCAACTGATATCTATCTGGTGGTGTTCTTTAAAATGGGGTGGGAGAGAAATCAGACCAGAATTTGGCTGAAAGCTTTGGGGAAAGGGGTCCTTAACACCAAACATATACTAAGGGTGCATAGCGACAATCAATGTCCTGTATTAGTGATATCCATTGGTAGAGACTGCTGCGGGTTGCCCAGTGGTTGTTGTAACCTTCTTTATGAGGTTAGAAGCGTGTGCTTATGGTCCAGGCTTACTGCTTTGCTCTGGGTGGGTGGATGGTTTCAGATGGGCTGCTGGCCACTTCCATGATCTCTGGGTCAGGAAATGATTGGCTCAAAGATGGCTGACATTTTGGGAGATCGACTGCAATCACTCCTTCCTATAAAGGCTACATGTTTCACCCTTCATAATTTATTTTATACTAAATATTATTTCTGTATTAAAGTTGAATATTTGTGTCAGAAAATTCATTAGGTTGTGAGGAGTTTTTCTTGGGTGATTCCCTGGGCAATGATGTTTTTGGTGGAAATACTTTGAAATAGTAGAATGGTAGTCACTGGGTGTTTCCATCAGCACACATTGTGACACAATTAACACTGGAACAGGTAAGTAAATTACAAAGGAAGCCATGATCTAGGAATTTTGCATGGATGTTAAGTCTTTTAATCCCTTTTCGTAATAAAATTAATAGTAGTGTATCATGGTTGCTGAAAAACATTAATTGTCCGAACAAACTTGGTAAGAAGTAAAAATGATGTATTCTTTTATCAATAATTAAACTAAACTTCATCCTACATTTATCATAACTGGAACCAACATATATCACTGATACCTACAGAACAGGCTAGGGTTCTTTATCTTGTACTATAAAAAGTAGCAAATAGTTAATTAGAAATTCATATTTAAAATATCTTCCTTTGTCACACACATAAGAATTTAGATATCAACAACTCTTAAACCAAAATGTAATTACATCCTCACTGAAATGATGCTATTTATTTAAAAACTCAAAGACGACAGTATGATTACTAATAGCTACTCAGATGGTCAAATTTTCAAAATCCATTTTCCAATCATATAGACCAAACTGAGAACTTCCAACTCCATCAACACGTCCCATGCTCAGAAACAAGCTATGTATGTAGGTATGTTAATAAATACATAAATAAAGCATTTAGACTTCCATTACAAAACTACACATCTGTACTTTCTTTTAGATTTCTGAAGAAATTTCAATTCCTAAGATGTGTCATGTGCGAAACAAATTGAAATGGGCAAATGTCTTTTTTTTACCGTAAAACATGATAAAATATGTTTTTATGCAGACTTTTAATGGCAGCTTAGTCACAAATATAAAGGAGGAAAAAATATTTCAGTTATTATAGACAATTATGTTGAATGGTATTCATCTATGATCTACTAATGTAATTTTCAGTTAGCTACAACGGAGCATCCTTGGAAATGACTGAAATACAAGTATGCAGTGTTACTGTAACCATGTCAATCCTAGGATATAAGCGAAACAAGATGGGTTGGATGACCTGAAGAAGAGCTCTGTGTAGCTTGAAAGCTTGTCTCTCTCACCAACAGAAGTTGATCCAATGAAAGATATACCTCACCCACCTTGTCTCTCTGACATCCAAATGACATGATTTTAACCAGCTGCTATATATATGGTCTGACCTCAGTTTAACGGTCAATTTTGCCTACCCATTTTCTATTGCCACCGAGGTGAATCAGATGGTGGAGGTGGCGCTCCCGTCCCACCCCCGAGAGGGATGGCCCGGGCCCTGACACGTGTAGCTGGCATGAGTCACCTAGCATTGCTGCTCACCCCCCTGAACATTCCTCCATGCCCCCTTAGGGAGATGCGCCCCACAGTTTGAAACCCCCTGTGCTATGCTTATTCTTGACCTGGGGCGCTATGTAAATTAACAGACATAGGCTCAGAAAGAAATTAACGTTCTTTCTCTTATTATTTGATAGCATATGAATTACTACATTTTGATTTCCTTCAACTAAGTATATTACAAATAAAAAAAATATATAAGAAAACAAAAATAGTCGACAATGAGTAAAACACAAATTCCACTGGCAAGCTCAAACACTTGAGGATACGAAGACATATGTGAGCTGAAAGAAAGGTATGTGCTTTGACGTGTTTTCAAAACCATTTTAGAATACAGTATTTAAGCTATAAAATTAAGTGACAAAACAAGCATTACTTAAATGCTTTTGAACAGTTAGAAGGTTAGGCAAATCAGCGGGGTGTAAGATGCTGAGAGCCCCACAACAGTAAAATGAGGAGAAATGGGGTCAAGAACTCAAATTTCGGAGTCATTCATGTAATCAGTAAAGCTGGTTGAATGTAAAAAAATTGTCAGATTTTGCAGCTGTTCCCAAAGGGTAGCTGGAACTTTCAAAGGGGCCTCCGGACATTTGGTACTCAAATCCCATTGACCTTAACTGGGGATTGGACGCCTAACTACCATAGGTCCTTTTGGAAATTCCAGCATACTTTTTTGTTTTAATAAACAGTGGCAAAATTTAGTTGACACACTATCCATTGAATAATATTTGATCAGCTCTAGCTGATAGTGAGGGCAGCTATGCAGCAGTTAAAATAGAACTGTGTCCAAGGTAGAATTGATAAGCTTTTCATAATTTTCTTCCATTTACAAAGAATGTATTCACTGGCTCCAGAAATGGATGTGAGCTCCACCTCTGTTTCTAACCTACTTGATTCTGGAGAGAAGAAAATAGACAGAAACTGATGTATACAAAAGCTGTAAATTCAAGAGTTATTTTTAAGGCACTGTCAGTGACTTTAGTTAATACTGGACTCAATTCATTATTAGTCAAATGGACAATAATTACTGGATCATTTTGATTTAGGAGATCCCTAAGTGAACATTGCTTTCCTGAAGTGACAGGTCAAATGGAAGGATACTACTAACAATTTATAGAAAAATAATTAAAGGAACACATTCTCTGCTCTGGCCCTCCTTGAGGCATCATAGGGATCAAATGATTTCCTTGAAAGAGGGCAAGAAATATTTACATGCATCTGATCCCTGTATCCTGCCATGTGTAGCTTGTTGACAGACTCTTGCACCCATTTGGAGTATGACTTCAGGAGAGCTCCACACAGGTGCCACAGGCCATCTGCATCTTACATGGTCCAGGATCAGTTTCTGCTTATACAAAATATGGCTCTAAAAGGGAGTTCTGCACTTTAAAACTCCTCTTTCCCTGCAGAATATATCCTCACCTGCAGCCTGAAGTCCACAGAATAACAAGGAGTTCCTGAATAAAAAAAACCTCCTTTCCTGAAGGCCATAAGAAATTTTAAAGGGAAAGAACAACAAAAGGATGCAGAGAGAAAGGTTTCTAGTAAAGTACCAAGAAGTAAGGTAATATTTTTAAAAAGTCTATGAATGTTTAGGATTCTATGCTTTATGCCAGTGGTTCCCAAACTTGTTTCGCCGCTTGTGCAGGGAAAGCCCCTGGCAGCCTGGGCCGGTTTGTTTAACTGCCACGTCCGCAGGTTTGGTCCATTGCGGCTCCCAGTGGCCGCGGTTCGCTACTCCAGGCCAATGGGAGCTGCTGGAAGCGGCGTGGGCCGAGGGACGTGGCAGGTAAACAAACCGGCCTGGCCCGCCAGGGGCTTTCCCTGAACAAGCAGCGGAACAAGTTTGGGAACCACTGCTTTATGCGAAAAAACACACAGTGTAACTAAACAACACCCTCACTGCTGAAATAACCAGTAGTTTCTCCACTAGTATTATAAAATATGTTTAAAAACCAGCAAACTTCAACATTTTATTTGTAAACACACAGAGCTGACTCCATAGGGCAGCCCAATACGTTGGCATCAGTCAAATGCAAGTGTTTGAAAGAAAACACTGGTTTTTATTATGCTAAGAGTTGCATTAAGAAGTTTTATTTGAGAAGCTGCTTTATCTGCCAGAACATGGGACAGTTTTGTTCAGTAACCATAGAATGTAATAAGAAGAAAAATGTTGGACAGTATTTCCTGGAATGACCCAAAGTTTGTAGTCTCCTTTTGATCCACCACCATGACCGTCAGGCAGTACTTAAAGAAATCAAATAGCTCTGTGGCATATTTATTTTGATTATGTATCGCAACATCTGTACCCTACTTGGTGTCTCCGGTAATAATTTAGAAAACTCCCTTCGATTTATGCATGCCCACTTACTTAACAGAGAAATTAACGGACAGGAAGATGAAGACATTCCAAATATCCCATAGGATTTTATTTTAAAGGAAGAGAGATGAGTGTGAACAGACTCAGCCCCATCCCCTGTTCTCAGAGCACAGATCCTGAGATAGTCTCCAAATCAAAACCTTTCCGGAGGGTTCAATTTTATAGGTAAATGAAAAATAAACATTCAGCCTATGCTTCCTCCCTGTGCCTAGCTATTCTGAAGACCTCAAGGACCTTCTCTGTCCTACTAGGCAGGGTAAAAAGCACATACCCTATCAGAGTTGGCCTGACTGCTGCATCACATGAAGACATGAGTCAAGGGATATGTCTGAGTCCCCACAGACAAACTGACCTTAAAGGGTTTGGCCCTCAGTAGCTGCGGTTTGGTTTTGACTAAGCTCTCCCATATTAATATGGAGCAATCCACTAGGCTGGATACCATCTTCCCTTCTCGTAGCATGGTCACAGTACACCTGCTGGGTGTCCGGGAGCTCCTAACCTCTGGCACACTACATCTCTCTCACTAGTTGGAATGTATGCAGGAGCAAGGTTTTTTTCCTGCATCCCAGTTTTCTATGTGAACAGCATAATAAGAGGACTTGCCCTATATTGTGAGTGAGCACCCTTTTTTGACCCCTGTGGTAGGGCTGGAGTCTGAGTTTGCTGTTGCTGCAGCTGCTGTTCTGCCAGCTATTCTGGGACTTCTTCAGTTTTCCTGTTTTGGTATTACATGTGAATGGGCTGAGTTCCTACTTCAACCTCAATGGAGCACACAGGCCCAGGATTAGTAACAAAATCCTTCCTGGGGTTTGGCTTTATTAGTAACTCAAAAGCAACAACAAATCTCAGTTTCAGTTTCTTCCTCAAACCTGGTTTCCATCCAGGATCTCCCTTTACTCCATTATTTCTCTCCTGCCAGCAGACCCTTCCCATCTCACTTAAATCACAGGGAAAATGAACAAGTCACACCTGCCACAATGAGTCAGCCAAATTTCTGCATCTTTAAGGAGTGTTCTAACATTTTCGAAAAGAGCAGGTCAAGAGAAGGATCTCACCACTCTGTTACACTGGCCAATTAGCTTAGAAATTGTGAGGCATTCTGGTGTGTGGTCATTTGATAATACTTGAGAAGGTAAAAGGATCACCCTTCATTTAAATCCTGTGTAGGAAGAGTTGGTTGGGATTTTGATTCAGTAAGACATTAAATAAAGGGGAAATGTGCATATATCTACACAAAGATGGTTCACATATCATGGAAATAGTTGATTGGGAGAACAGATCTAGATTCTGCTTTAAGTCGTGATGGGCAAACCTAAAAGACTGGGAGGACCTCTTCTGGCAAAACATTTAGATGCTTATCTTAAACTCCCTCATGTCTGGCACTGGAAATTTCACAAGACATTCAATATTTCTTGGTTTTGGCTGGATCAGGTATTTTGTACCATATTTCTAGCTTAACTCATAGTGTTTCAGTTTCTGACTGAAACTAAGAATTTTACAGGGGTAAAGTAAGAAAATATATACTTCAGGATTTGTGTTCAGTTTGTTTAAAGTTCTGGGTGAAGTTTAGTATTGGTTGTTATTTATTTTACACTGGTTTGCTATACCTAATCCTAAAGCACATAAACAAAGATGTGGTAGTTTTACAATAGACCAACTATCTCAGGCATATTTTAGTCCCATAATTGCTAGGCTAGTTTGGATGATGGATGGAAAGCAGAATAATTTAAAAAGGCCACTGCAGAAAAAATGTATCCTTGTTTTTTATGTGGATCTTGGGGGGGGGGGGTGTTAAAGTTATTTTATCACTTCTACATAAAAATAATCTCCTTGAAGCTTATGGATAAAGCAGAACCAGTGATAGTTGGCTTCCCCTAGAAGGCTATTCTAATCCAGATATTTATGGTGGCATTGGGGGCGGGGGGAAGCTATACAGGGACCTTGAAGCTGTGGCCCTAATTAAGTAGTGTATCATAATATACTTAGCAAATAATAAGACAAGCCCCAAAAATTAAAAAGGGGAAGGATGAAAAATGCATTCCTTGGCTTAGAAGTCACTGAATGCTTAGAACCAAGACACAGAGTTTAGAGAGGAGAATTTCCCTGCCTTATTCCCTCAGATAAATGGCTGAACCTGTTCTATCTAACTATAGCAAAAGCATTATGACTGGGAAATAATCCCCTTATACATACTAGATTTACAGTTTTAAGTGCCGCATTCTTTTTCTCCTTTGCCTCTGTGACATTTTGAGGTCCACCCAGGCCAGGAACAAGTCCCGTCACTACCTGCCCTGTAACTTCAGAGGGCCTTTGTGCTGTGCAGCTATGGTTCAATTCCCTGATATCAGTAGCCTGCCCACAAGAATAAGGTCTCACCCTCTCACCAGCCTAGTTACACTTTGTAGGGTGAAACCAACAGCCCTAAGTGAGCTGATAACTGGAGGGCTGGTTTCACACCTTTGGGGGAACCAGAAAGGAATACTCTGAGTGTCTGGTAATTAAGAACTTGGAAGGGCTATTGGAGTCACCCTGAGAAGTGTAAATAGGTTGGTGAGAACGAAGGTGAGACCTTATGCTTGCGGGGAGGCAAATGTCAGAACTGAACCATAGCTATGCAGAACAAAGACCCCCCGAAGTTATAGCGCAGTTGATGATGGAACCCTTTACTGGTGTGGATGGACCCCAAAATGTCACAGCTTCCCTAGCCCCATTTCCATCAGGAGTCTCCAATACAGTAGCAGGAGTTTAGGAATGATCTCTGCACCTTAAGCAGTGCATTCTCCTTATGTATGTATAGCCAAGGAGGGATGCACTGTCTTGACCCAAATTCTGACCTAAAACTACCCGTTTGTAGTTGTTGCTGATACCATATTATTCTCATTAATGTGTTATGTGTAACAGTTATAATAAATCTGCATGCTAGAAATGGAGAGGTGGGTTCCTGTCTTTTGGGATGTGAGAACAATTAACTTAAGGACAATAACAAAGTCCAGATTTTTTTCATATGTTCCTTTGTTTTTCAAAAGGAATACACAGTACTGTTTCATTTTAACTGCTATTCTGAAGGGGTATTTTTATATTTCACAAGACATGTACATTTCCTAATTATTATTAATGATTAAAAGAATATGAAGTAAACAATATACAAATAATTTAAATGCAAAGAAACTCTGAAGGGGTAATCCTGTTTTTTTTTTAATAAAGTATAATTAGACCTCAGAAGCGGGGGAGGGAAAAATCAGATCTTAAAGCTGTATTGCTCTTTGTTTAGTATTTTTCAGAATTTATAGCTTGTTTTTTGAGGAAACCATAAGTTACAACAGTATTTTCAGAATATTTTCCACCCACTTTTCCAAAGAGTTTTGATTTTTGAGGGACTTTTTACTTGTACTCATGTACATGAGTTATTAGACTTGTGACAACAAAATATCTGTTCTCTGTTAAAATGACTTACAGAATACATCCATAAAGCCCAAAGCAAAAGATAATATAAGCAGAAGTTAACTGATACTATGCTGCTCCTATCCAGCTTTCGTTTCCCACTTTATAGAGCTTTTTATAACAGGGCAAAAAGGACTATTTCTTGCAACAATTACTATCATTAAAGAGATGCTTATGATCATTATCAGATAACTTGCCTCTTGTTATTATACAAGACTACTCCTAGGAGCACAGGGTTTAATGGGTTTGAGAGGAATATCTGCTTACAGCTGAAGTGCACTCTTATTGTACAAGAAGTTTACTGTAGTATTTTTGTACCCGTTGGCATAGCCTTCTAATGGAGAACCTTACACTGAAGATGAACTATATGCATGCATTGATATGTATCCCATACAAAGAAAAACTTGGTTAAATTAACAGTTGTGCGGATGGCTGCTCAAGTGTATTCCTTTTTCACACAACAACTAAAAATTCAGGAAATCAAGATTCATCTTCACACCAACATGGACCCACATGTATTAGCACCGAAACACACTCATGTGCTCTACAATAACATTCTTTTCAATCCCAACATATAAGAAACCATATCTCCATTCAATTCCTCACCATCACAATGAAACACATAACCTGAACTCTCACTTCAACAAGGTTAAATGAAATTATCTACATGCAGGTGTGTACCAAAAGTCTATAGTATCCTATTTCTAGAGGGGAAAGTATGAAATTGGAGTTAAGGGTGTGAAACTGGGTATGAATGCGATACATATCAAAAGTAAAACAGGAATGAAAGACTGGGGATAGCATAGTGGGACAGGGACTATGGGGGAAGCAGGCTTCTGCAGGGGACATGGGCTATATGGGGGCATGGGAGTGAGTGGGGAAGTGTGGGGAGCAGCATATGGGAATTTGACCTGTATATGTAGGAAGATGGGGAGCTTGACTTAGGGGATCATAGAGAGGAAGAAAGAGAAGCTCTGCTCTGAGCAGCCATGTGAGGGAAGCATAGGAACATGACTAGGGTATCATGGAAGTGTGTTGGAAGGCCTTGAGTGAGGTGGAACTGGGGTGGCATAGGAGCTCAGTAAACTATCTTACCAGTATTCATGCTGGAAGGGTTCCCCAAAATGCTACTGTCTCAGTTCCCAGGCATACCTGGCCGCAACCCCATAGCAGACACTTAAAGTCTGAGGCCTTGGCGCTGAGGCGCTCACCTTCCCTCCCCCCCTAGCCCCGGAACTGCCCTACTTTGACCTAAACCTTCCCCCCAGTCTGCAGCCCCATATCTCCCCAACTTCCATATCCTCTTATGGCTCGGCCTTCCTCCTTGATTATCTTGCTTGTACGTGCTGCGCAGAGACAGTGATAGAGGCTGGGAGCATCAGAGAACAGAAGCAGCTAGTGAAACATGACAGTGTCATTGGCTTTTTCGTTGTATTATATAGACTATTATGGAAAAGGGTAATAGCTCTTTTGTGTTTACATTTAAATTGTGACCTGGGATGTTAGGGAAATCTCTGTGTGTGAAGTCTGGAGAGATCATAGTTCTTTAGTGACAGGAGCTATGGAGAGAATGTCAAAAATAGCTAATTTTTAAATATTTACTCAGTCAAAGTTACTAAATCACTGACCACAAAAATATTATTGAAAATTAATCACCCCCTGAAGAATGTGTGGTAAAGTTGAAGACTAAATTCAACAATTTATTCTTGTTTTAAGTACAAATCTCAATGTAGACTTACTACAGACCCACTATAGTGCCTCCTATATATATATCTGAGATTATAAAGATGAAAACAATTAGCCCCCATGCAGAATTAGAAAAAGGCAAAAATCAAATTAACAATAAACCAGGGTCAAATGTAAATATTTACTGAATGATTCTTTTGTACTTAATTTGATTCAATTTAACTTTTATCATTTTAATAAAAATGCTAAAATTGCTAGTCATTCATTTCAGTGAAAATAGCAGCGTTACAAATTTTCAATTTTCTATTCCCAGTGACAGCTTCAACACTTCAAAGTATAAAAAGGTAAATGAGGTGAGGAATGATAAATGATGCTCCAAAATTGCTGAAACATGATAGCACCAAGATAAAAGAGGGCAAAACTCTACTTACACAAGTTAAAGGATAACACAAAAAGAAAAAAGAAAGCTGTCAGGAACTTTGGGAAACAAACATCACCAGACATTTAAAAAAAAAAAAACAAAAACATTTAAAGGAGACAATTCCTTTTATGTGACAATAGATTAAAAAACCCTAGATGATTTTTTAAAAACTTTTACGTGTTCTTATAACTATCTACCTCCATTTTTGTGTCTAATTTATACACTTCTGCCTCTTCATACAAGTTAAGTAGAACAAAATATCACAGCAGGAGTAGGACAATAGGTCTTGAACCCTACTGTGTTTGTTCAAGAAAGAAAGCTATTTCTAACAGGAAACAAAACACCCTGTTGGGCTATTAAAGAGGAATAGCTTTTTGCTATTCTATGAAGCCCGAGTGAATCAAGTGCTGTTCAAAACTGGTTGGAGGCTGTGGTTCACTTTAACTATGGATTTGAGAAAAATGTCATTTCCCCTCCATACAAACATTTGGCCCAAGAATTTTTTCAAATCCATAACTGAAAACATTTGAAACTTGGCAAAATGATTAAGTTACAGATTTATTTTAAATTATTGTTATTTGCACAACTCTTTGTAGTGTTCTCTGATGGATCATTCTAGCCACACCTCTTTCTCCGTTTTCGTTGGCCAATATTAAAAACAGAACCTTTACTACCTACAGCAGTTAAGTTTCTTACTGTATTTGTGGTATTTTCCATTCTCATTTTAGGGAAAACCACAAAAATCTTTGTAAAGACAAATACCACGGTACAGTAAATAGCTGATTTAAACTGCACCCACTTCATGTCACCTCCAGTCCAGTTTTGAATTCACAGTAATTAGTTCCACAGTGCATAGCACAGTAATTTACACACTAGGTTTTGATTTGTATTTCATTCCCACAGACAAAATAAAATATAACAAGCTTCAAAGTGGGTAGTTAAGGGCTACAGAGCAATGACTAAACACTCACTGTCTCCAAATTTGTTACATGCAAAAAAACCCAAAAAGCCCAAAAGATTTTATAAACTGACTTACAATGGGTATTAAATGCTAAAGGTAAACTTGGATGGTACATTTTTATTTTAGATCATCAAAAGATTAATGTGAGCATGTTTAGAGAGAGGCGACTGTTTGAAATGTTTATAGAGAAAACATTCACAGAGTATACACAGATTCCAACAAAAACAATGTACAAGTTCCGTCATCATATGGAAGAACATTTGCACTAGGGACTAAGTCATTCATAAAGAAGTGCATCAGTCCTGTACTGCTCCCCTTCACCCTGCAAACAGCAAGGGCTTCCCTGATATGGAATGTGCTCACCATGACTTGATTTGCTAAAAAATTTCTGGAGATTAAACATTTCTTGTGTTGCATGTCATGGGAAGAAAGCACCCAAATTAGTTACCCACATAGCCTTATTTACATCTGAAATCATGACTTACTTTAGCCAACAAGCAACTTTGCATTGCTTGATATAGAGCTGCAGCAAGCTGCTGGTCAGAGTCATAAAAACTAATCTTGCAGCTTTAGGCTGACCATAAATCCAGATGCACCCCTCCACTGACCCATTAGGCTTCCATTTGCATCATGGTAAATTAGAATGAGGGTACCAGAGGAATTCTGATATGATCCCAGGCATCTGCTGAGGTTCAGCCAGTGGAAGAACCGGCAGGAGATAGGCTTGGGAGGAGCAGCATGAACAATACGTTTTGAATCAAAAAGGTAACCTTTATGTACAGTGTGCTGCAAAGTGCAAGAGGGAGCAGCAAAAGGTGCCAGAGAGTAGCTGAGAGATTGGAATCAGGTGATTCTGGGAACTGGGGAAAGAAGCATGATAGTGGGGGCAAGACTGGTATATTACTACACAAATCAGTAATATAAAGCCTCATTGTGAGCATATTAAGGAACTAGCAAGGACTGTCACAAGTTATACAGCTAGTACAGAATGAGGAACAAGTATATCTCACAGTAAAGCCTATAATCTTTCTAAAGTAAACCAAGCTATATTTTAAAAATACCATATTCTTACCTGGTAGGTGAAATATCAAAAGCCCTCATGGATTACTTGTAACTGTCCTCTTCCCCCTCCCCCTTCCCCTGAAAGTAGGGCACAGTCTAGCAAAAAATGCAGATGGCTTCAATTCTGCAATAATCTGTTTTGGGGTAACACAGTGAAAAATGGCTTTTGAGGTCTTGTATGTAAGCTAGGTGTAGTTTTTACTGACCTGGAACAATAGTAATTTGTGGTGGAACATTATTTGATATTTCAACATTGTAGCACATAAGGACACATGACCCGAAATCACGACACAATCTGCCAAACATTTTTAAAAGTTCGAAGGGGATATGTACTTATGAACCAGCCTCTTGTAACCTCTCTTTCTTCTGTGTTCAGATTGTTAGAGAAACATTTCACAGACACTCTTAGACAAATGGGTGAAAACAAAAAAGGCTGTACTGTAGCTGAAGTTAGGCAGGCTGATTCCTACCACTTATCCAGGAAGCTAAAAACAAAGTATGCTTTAAACCATCAATTTTCAAAAATTACGTATTTCCTGTTTTTCACCATGTGTCACACTGGGTGCCCACTGTGTATTCTGCCATCACTGTCAGAGAATAAAAACAGACTGCGGATGTAACCCAGTGTCACATGACAGCATGTTACCTGGGGGGCTGGAAATGTGATTTTTTGGTATCCCTGAACAAAGATATGTCAAATTTATATGGTATCATACAAGACATAAATTCAAACACATTAAGCAATCTTTTACAGATTTGCAGGCTTCTGGGTGTCCATTAGTTCTGAACAGACTTTTCATTAGAAAGAGCATTTGTTCTGTATCTCTCATTTAGAACTGGATTTGCTTTTTCACCCAAGATTATTAGTAATAATAATACTTAGTACCTATGTATAACTTTTCATACTGAAAGTGCTTTATGAACTTCAATTCAAGGTAAGTCTGCAAAACTCTTTGACCTTATAATATTGCCCCCAAACCACAAAATAATATCCTAAATTTGGTGATTATTGTATTTTCTTGAAGTTTTGATTATATTTGTGAACTATACAAGAATGATGCAACAGGCATCAAGCGATATGTTTTTGTCACAATCATCGTGATATCTTGACATGCAATGGTGACTCTGGTATCATACCATATCAGTGCGGAAGCTGTACAAGAACAAGAGCACACTGTATGAAATCTACTTAGACAAATTATGTTAGATGTATCAAGAGGCTTTTTGATAGACAATACAATGGGGACCAGTGAAAGGCCATGGGTTTCACTGCACTTCCAGCAGAGAACGCAAGGGCCCATGGATGGTTCACTTGGGCTAATCATGTCAATTTGATGTTTGCCTATTATTTTCCAATCGCTGACAAAATGGCTCCCCTGTTGTGCTCAAGTAGCAGGTCACTGCTTGTCCATTTTGTTCAATTAGCTGTTACATTGTGTTTGAATTGCGGCTATCAGCAGGTGATTCAGCTGCTCACAATGCACGGCTTTGATGTCAGCTGTGTTACTTGCTGCTCCATTTCAGTGGAGCATTGACATGGTGAACCATTTCACTGATTGCCACTGTACCATATTCACAACATTGTGGAAACATGAAGAGTTGGCGATTTCTTTGAATGATTAAGATTTGATTGAAAGTAGTTTACCTTTTGAGCCTGAGGGAGCTGGAAAACAACAAAACAGAACAAGCAATCATTATATGTTGAATTAGTTTGAAAGGTGACAGCTAGTTTATTAATAAAATCAGAAAAGTAATAAAAAGAAAACAAAGAACAAAGGGAAGCAACTATAGAAACTAAATGTACAATGCCAATTAATTCCACTTTCTGTATAAACATGGGGCTACATTAACAGAAGGTTTATTATGATTTGACAGCTTCTCTGTTAGGTATCACAAGCACCATGCAACTTGTTAAAATACCACAGTGCTAGGACAAGGACCGTTTCTCCAGTAGATATGGTAACACACTTGAATTGTGAAGTTCCATCTTCCTGTACACAAATATAATTCATCCTGGGAAAGTTGAAGTTTTGAATTCAATCTTTCTGGTTTTATAAAGGACTGAATCTGCTCTTTACTGTTCACTTAGTATGGTGAATACAAAATAAGATGGGCTTATTGCATTTAAACTGAGAATTTCAATATCCATGATATACGTAATGAGAAAAAACAGATAAGTAATATGAAGTTACTGTAAAATGAAAGACATACTGTGTGCTTATAAAAATATGTGTGTATGGATATATACATGATTATACAGTACGTGTAGATATGCATGCATGTACAGAGACACAAATATACTGTGTGCGTGCGTGTGTATCTATATCACAAAGCCATTTCCTTGTAAATTGAAAAGGAGTACTTGTGGCACCTTAGAGACTAACCAATTGATTTGAGCATAAGCTTTCGTGAGCTACAGCTCACTTCATCGGATGCATACTGTGGAAAGTGTAGAAGATGTTATTATATACACACAAAGCATGAAAGAATACCTCCTCCCACCCTCCTCTCCTGCTGGTAATAGCTTATCTAAAGTGATCATTCTCCTTACAATGTGTATGATAATCAAGTTGGGCCATTTGTGCTGGAAATGGCCCAACTTGATTATCATACACATTGTAAGGAGAATGATCACTTTAGATAAGCTATTACCAGCAGGAGAGTGGGGTGGGAGGAGGTATTTTTTCATGCTTTGTGTGTATATAATAACATCTTCTACACTTTCCACAGTATGCATCCGATGAAGTGAGCTGTAGCTCACGAATGCTTATGCTCAAATCAATTGGTTAGTCTCTAAGGTGCCACAAGTACTCCTTTTCTTTTTGCGAATACAGACTAACACGGCTGTTACTCTGGTTCCTTGTAAATTGAGGCCATGTTTAAAATGAAATGTAAAGGTAGAAATTAGTTCAGGTAGAAATTCTCTGTGTGGACATTTAATGATTTCACTGTGAAAGTTGTATATAAACTGAGCACCATTAGTAATACCTTCATCCCAACAGAAAAAAAATATTGCCATATTACCTGAAGACAAGGTGTGTATATTGATTATCATTTATCCCTAAATATGTCCATCGTATATGCAGTGAGCAATAATTCATATATATGGTATGAGGAGCAGTCTGTAAACTCCATTACATATCATGTACCTTGTTCATTAAAGATCAACTACTGGGTTTTGTTGTAGAAAATAAACCACCCTGCTGGTGGTGCACAGGAGTCAGGAATGTAGATCATAGAGAGGTACAATAAACTACACTAAACTTCCTTTTCAATCCTTTTCCTTTTATCTTTTTCAAACTCTAAACAGAAATTCTCATTGATAGTAAATCCAAACCTGTGCTGAATCCACCTTCTTAGAAACATTTCTACCTCCAGTAGGAATTGCTGCTTTTATAGATATCAGGTGAGCACAGAAACATGCAGGTGAATAAAGACCAAAGCTCAAAAGGACTTCAGAATCTACACTGAGTTAACAGACCCCAACCAGTGCTCCAGAATTATGACAGACGACAAAAGAGCTCCCATCCAGAATTTTGGCTGCTGCTCATTCCTCACCTGTATCCTCTGCCTCCAGCGCAAATGCTGGCAATAAAGAGAGCTGTCACGTGACTCCTACTCTATGCCTTGTATTATAAAGACAACCACCAGAGCTCTATTTTTATGAATTAATTCAAAACACAAAACTCTACCAACCTAAGAAAAGAATAATAGATACAGGTATGAAATCTTGAACACAATGCAAAAGATGACCAAATTAGAGGATGTATGTGTACTTCTTTAAGAAAGTGTTTGTATTTGAGTAACAGCTAAATAGTATGATATGCACAACTTGCTATGTGCATTATAGCTGTTTGACTAATTGTAAAATAAATATCATAATTAAGTCCTGCTTAAACAGCCAGAGTGCAAGTTAGAACTGCCTTGGGCCTTTCTGAACAGGTATCTACTTATTATTCTCTCATTTGATTAACCATTTGATTCATGGATGAAAATGCTGTTACTCTGAAGCCTTCTTTTCACAAACTTTCTCTTTTTACAGACAAAAGGAGGATGTTGAAACATGAACATTTAAATTTCTGTTTATGGTGCTGCCTTTGCTTTGCAACTGCTCTCTCTATGCTATTCTTTCTTGGTAACTAACATACTAACAAAGAGCATCGTTTCTACCAGTGGCTCAAACTAATCAAACTACAATGATAGATGCACTAAACAGAGAGTTGTACCCCTAAACCAGAGACCTTCGGAGCAGGTTTGTCTGAATCACTGGACATTGCCATCTTGGATATTTTCATAATCTTCTGCCTTGTACATACTTCCCTCCAAAACAGTATTTGAAGGAATGACATCATATCACTGGAGAATGTGGACTAGTCACCAACAGCATTATCATTTCAAAAATCCTGACTTCTGGATTAGATGAAAACTAAATAAGAAAAATCAGCATTATGCCCACTAACTAACTAACGTTCAGCAGAGATGGGCTTAATTAAAAACAACAACTTAGATCTGGATTCCAAGCACCTAGGAAGTTCAACTCTGTCAGATCCAGTTTGCTTCATTAAATAAAATAGATACAGTTTAATCATTTTCTTTATAGTATTTAAAAACGTTTTTGATTAACTGATTTCAGAACTGGAATTAACTCATAAATGATCCTATACCTTCTACCATATATGGATTTTGCATGTTTGGTCAAGCCTTTTGCCATATGAGACATTTATTTAGAGAGTTACATTTACATGGAAAAGTGATGAGTAATTTTCTAGTGGCAATCACCATATAAAATTGTGGACTAGAGCTTGTAAACCATTACTCATACAAGCAGTCCTATTTACTTCACTGGGATTATTCTCATGAGTTGTTAAAGGTTTGCAGAGTCAGTTCGTAAAAATGTAATTCAGATTCCCAGGGTGGTTTATCAATTCCCTGTTACAGCCTTCCTGTAAACTGAGGAATATCTGTTTGCTTTGATTGTTTATCCTTTGAAGCATTAGCAGTCAAAACTTGGATTAAGAATATCTCAGTCATCAGATGAGGGTTATTTTCCATTAGACTTTGCTGGGCTGGTACTTTGCTACTTTTCAGCCAGAGTCTTTAAGTTCAGGACCAGGGCCTTTTCCTTGAAAAATCAGCCTTTGTGACATCCAGATAAATCTTCATTCTGATGCGGGTTTGAAGCTTGGCTGTTACAAGATACTCTGTGTTAACAATTCACATTGTTCAGTTGAATTGTTACAAATTCCTTTGCAATAAACTATGGCTCTTTGCCTGACATTATCCTTTCTGGAAAGCCGTAGGAAAGAAATACTTTTCCTAACATTAACAGTACTGATCTGACCTATTATTGCAGACTCTAACAACTGCATGTCTCTGTGTAAAACCTATTGGGTATTTCTGATTCCTGTGGTTTGCTCTCACACTGCCAAAACAGCAGAGTTTCAATAAACTACATGATCTTTTCCTGACTCTCAAAAGCATATTGTAGCAGTTTCTATTCTACTTGCATCTACCATAAATTGTCTTCTCCCAGGCTCGATCTGAAAAGCCACCTCTATTTCTATTTGTTTTCAGTGTCAGCATTTTTTCATGTAACACTCAAGAATAATTTTTGAAGGACTTGTTAATATTGTTCTCTCACTACATACCATACATTCAACATATAGAAATAATCACAATGCAGCTTCAAGACTTGCCATGCCTTATACCTTTCAGGCAAATTAATATAATAACAAAAGACACCTCTTAGAAGCCCCTCTGCCCCAGCCCCCCACCAACTCCATTGGGTTGGGATTCTGAAGGAGGAGGTGTAGGCAGCAGCTTCATTCTGCAGCATGCTTTCCTCCGGACCCTGCAGATGTTTTGTGCAAGAGTTAATGATGCTCTTTGGAGAAAGTACTAGGAGTACAAATCTGTGGAAGCCAGGGAATGCTGCTCACAACCCCCTGTAACTTCTGTAAGGAAAACTAGCCTATCTGTGTATGTTTACACTGCAATTAAACCCTTGCAGCTGGCCCATGTCAGCTGACACAGGCGTACAGGGTTCAAGCTACGGGGCTTTCTAATTATGGTGTAGATGTTCAGGCTTGGAGTGGGGGCCAGGCTCTGGGACTCTCCCTTCTTGCAGGGTCTCAGAGCCCAGGGTCCAGCCCGAGCCTGAAAGTCTAGACAGCAATTAGACAGCCCAGTGAGCCCGAGTCAGTTGACATGGCCCAGCTGCAGGTGTTTAATTGCAGCACAGACATACCCTCAGTGTTAAATGAAAAGCCTTCCTTTCTCTTGCTTGTCCGTGTAGCTGCCTCACAAGTCATGTTGCCATTAGCTTCCTGTGAAGAAGACTCAATAGAGGTAATAGTGATTGGAACAAACTCTGAAAGGTTCACCACGTGAAGTTTCCTGGGACCTGAGTGGATTTTTCCACAGGAGAGCACAATGTGGTACTCTGTTTTTAATATTTTTTTTCAAATTCCTGAAGTACTGAATTTAATAAATAAAGTTTACAATACAGACCAATTACTGAAGTAAAGGAGAACAAAATGAATCTGGAGCCATAACATGTTTTGTCTACTTATTCTCAAAAAAATGTGTATCATTAGTAGTATTGAACATCTATACTGCAGTAATGCTGTCAGGGTTCCTTCCCCACTCTGAACTCTAGGGTACAGATGTGGGGACCCGCATGAAAGACCACCCAGCTTATTTCTACCAACTTAGGTTAAAAACTTCCCCAAGGTACAAACTTGCCTTGACCTTGAACAATATGCTGCCACCACCAAGCATTTTAAACAAAGAACAGGGAAAGAGACCACTTGGAGACGTCTTCCCCCAAAATAGCCCCCCAAGCCCTACACCCCGTTTCCTGGGGAGGCTTGAGACTAATATCCTAACCAATTGGTTACAAAATCATCAAAGACCCAAACTTGGAACAATGGAAAAATCAGTCAGGTTCTTAAAAGAAGGATTTTATTAAAAAAAAGAAAGGTAAAAATCACCTCTGTAAAATCAGGATGGAAAATACTTTACAGGGTATTCAGATTCAAAGCACAGAGGATTCCCCTCTGGGCAAAACCTTAAAGTTACAGAAAACAGGAATAAACCTCCCTCTTAACACAGGGAAAATTCACATAAAACAAAAGATAAACCAATCTGCCTTGCCTGGCTTACCTATACTGGTTGCAATATTGGAGTCTTGGATTAGGATGGGTTGGAGAAGATGGATTTCTGTCTGGCTTCTCTCAGTCCCAAGAGAGAACAACCAGGTAAACAAAGAGCACAAAGAAAAGCCTTCCCTCCCCACCCCAAGATTTGAAAGTATCTTGTCCCCTTATTGGTCCTTTGGGTCTGGTGCCAGCCAGGTTAGCTGAGTGTCTTAACCCTTTACAGGTAACAGGATGTTGCCTCTGGCCAGGAGGGATTTTATAGCACTGTATACAGAAAGGTGGTTACCCTTCCCTTTATATTTATGACAAATGCCTACAAACTCAACCAAAACAGAGCCTATTGTGCTGGGTTCTGTATAAGCATATAGTAAATGAAAGTCCCTGATTCAAGGAGCTTACAGTCTAAAATACAAGACTAACAGGTATATGAGACAAACAATAAGGCTGGGTTGAGCAGTGGAGTAAAAAAAAAAAACTTCAAACATAATAGGATGTGCAAAATTTTAGCCAATCAGGAGCAGCAATCATAACTCATCACCTGCCTAACCATTATCAGATGACAGTTTTCTGCTCAGTCCTCATTCTCAAAGGAAATTTGCATAACTCCTTCAAAAGACAAGGCTGGGAACTTAAATTCTTAACTCTACTGGACATAAAAAAAACTCATGGATTTAACAGACACGGACTTCATGCTCATTACAGTAATTTGCAATACACCCTTCTGCCTGCTAACCCTGAATTGCCCACTTCATTGTAAGTGGTCTCCCACAGTATGTGTGAAACCCTTATGCTTAACAATCTGTCCCACCTTGTATTTAGCTCAAGACACTGTTTTTTTTTCTCCAGCCCTAAGGAAAAGCTCTGTGAAACTCAAAAGCTTGTCTTCTACACTAACAAAAGTTAGTCCAATAAAAGATATTATCTCACCTACCTAGTCTTTGTTCATTACAACAGATAGTGGTGAATTTTAGTTTTACATTTCCCAGAATAACGGAAATGCTTTCACATAGATAACCATGGTAAATAGGAAGCTTTGAATATTTAAAAGCAAAACATGAGTTTAGGCAAAACATGTAAGTGTTACAGATGAAAAGCATTAAAATCCCCTAATAATATTTTCATGTAATTTTTTAAAAAGTTTCAAACAGTTTTTAAAAATTTTGATTAGACTACTCCTTTACAATATTTGCAACTCAAACATTATACCATTATTGCATGAAAATTCATACATCTTATTGACTGTTAAGTTGATATACTTGATTGACCAGAAACTATAAAGAGGTGAAATTGACTAATCTATTTTCATTGTCAATGTTGAGTGAAGTGCAGAGGGAGTAGTTATGCTCCCATTGACTTTGATGATGCAAGATCAGCAGAACTAAGAGCATGTGTGATGAAAAAATAATTAGATTTTTAAGATGATTTTAGAGTTAATTATCTCAAGGTCCTGCCATGCAATCACATGCACAAGTAATTTTCATCACAGGAATATTTCCATTGACCTACTCCTGTGGAAAAAAACTACTCTTGTGATAAAGACCTTACTACTAATAGTTAACTTTTTAAAAAATAAACAGAAAACTTCTCAGTTTAATCGTGACAGCAACCCTATTATTTAAAACCTTACAAAATACTTTGATGTTGGCAATGCCAGCATACTCATTAGCCTACTATCTAACTGTGAAATAGTTTGGGAAATCATCTACTTTACTCTTGGCTTTCATATTAACAGTCTTTATAATGCACCAATGATTGGCTGCTTTTTTTTAAAATGTATTACCTTTATCTAGCTTGGGTATGAAAGATTAATATTATTATTCCTCCCCTTTGCATACATCTGTTGATGTTTAGGTTACACCACTCCCTTGGCCAAGAATTTTCCACACGGATTTGTTGCATGTTACCAGCTTAAACCATTTTTTCTACATTTAATTACAGCCAAAACGTTAACAGTAAAATAGTGTAGGCCAAAATTTTGATTTGCTTTAAAATCATTAAGAAATGCCCTGGAGATTGTAATATACATTTGTTTAAATAAACATTTTCCAATACTTTGTGACAAGAGAAAAACTGTAACAAAACCAATAGCCCGATTAGTTGAAACCAATACAAAACATTGGTCTGTGTTCCCTTAGCTGGCTCCGCAGCTACAGATAACCAGTAATTAAGAATTTTCAAAGCTGCCTAACTGCTGCCCAGACTTATGGAGGTTTGCCTTCTATTTCTTATATTCAGTGAGCATCACTAATTGTGCTAGTGCACAAAATAATCTTACTAAAGCCAAAATCCATCAGAAATACATGAAAGAAAAAAAGAAAAAAAAAATCAAAGTAGGATAAAAAGAAAAACTCTGAAGAAATGGTTCATCTTCTAAATCATTTTACAAAGTATTGAAAACAATAGAGAATACAAAGAAAATAAATTGTAACACATTTTTCACCAAGTTCCTTTTTTGTAAGAGGTCAGACTTTCAGGATCCTACTGAATAGTATATATTCATTTATATGTCCACGAGGCAGTAAGACCACAATGTCACAGGACTGAATTTTATAAAAGATAAGATAAACAAATACCTGAGAGAAAAGAAAAAAAAGTATGGAGAAAATTTAACTGTTCTTGCTTTGTCCAAGGTTGTTGTTTAATAGAAGAGTCCAGTTGAATACAAAAACTGTCACTTCACAACGTTCTTGGGGTACATAAGACATAATTTTTTATCAGTGGGAGTAATTAACTATTGGAACAATTTACCAAAGGTTGTGGTGCATTCTCCATCACTGGCCATTTTAAAATCAAGATTGGATGTTTTTCTAAATGATATTGTTTAGGAGTTATTGGGGGGGAAGTTCTCTGGCATGTGTTTCATAGGAGATCAGACTAGACGATTACAGCAATCCCTTCTGACCTTGGAATTAATGAATAATGACTATCACAGACATGTCCCTGTGCATTATAAGAGCCCAGTGGAGTTTTCCCTTCACGGAACAATATCCATCAGAATATTCTGTATGCCTTTTCTTTTCTAGTTGCTCTCATTGCCTTTTAAATCATATTAGCATTATTTAACTTATAAACCACTAAAACAAAAAACATTCCACGAGTCTTACATTTCTTCCAATATGAAACTAGGAACACTTATTCCCATCAGTAAATAAATAAAGTATATCCTATAACCTATTTATGGTCCAATTTCCATAAGTGGCAAAGTTGTAAACTTACATATTAAAAGTCACAAAGGAAATACTAAATTGGCAACAGCCTAAAATTTTAAATCTCATAACATAAACTAGGTTTGATTTTGGTTTAAATAACTGCCTTCTGCATCTTGAACAAAGAAGAGGGGTCAGGCCCCACAGTAACCAAAGAATGTGTATGGTGAGTGTAAAACTACAGCAAATCATAAACCTCCATTCACTGTACCACTCTTCAAAGTGCAAATATCTGCACAAAAAACAAGGCAATGGAGAATATGGCCTAGTATCTTCAGAACAGTTCTGTATGATCCAGCACCACCACATTCCTCAGTCATTGGACTCAGTCAGAAACTGCAGGAGTTAGGGTTTATTTTTTTCTTCCCCCCCCACTTATGGGCACTTTTTTCACTTATGGACAATAGCATAATTAACACGTATAAGTAACTGGCAGGATCTAAAGGTAGGCTGAACTTTGTTAATTTAAGTATCAGATATATATAAAAAAATCCTCCCCCCCCCCGCAAAAGGAGATAATTTTAGGGAATAGCCATAATTGAAGAAGGTGAACACTCAGGAGAATAACTGCCTAACTGACATTTATTGCATTTTATCTGGAAATATATTCCAATTAGATGCCTGACCTGCACTTCTGTAAATGATTAGACAATGTTTGTAAGTTGTCCTCAGATGATACGGGGTGAAAAAATGTATTTTTGTCATGTTTTCAACAAACAGTAGTTTGAAAAACATGAAGCAACTTCCATAAGCCCAGACTGATGAGTCCAATAATCAAATGGGCTTCAAGTCTTTATTTCCCTGAATATATCATCTATAGGAGTTGAAAGGTAAGATGGATTCCAAGATAGTGTCTTTTCCCCCTCTTGTTCTTTTCCAGATTCTAAACGCCAGACCTGCAAAAGGATGGTCAACTAAACTGATCTGGGTTAAGTGTGATGATACTGAATGGTTCACATTATAAATGCTGTGAATTTAGAAGATTGCTCTCCATTTGGATCCAATGATCCTGGCTTGGTGGACTATGACAGTATTTTTTTTTTTAAATGTAGTAGGGAGGCCTAGTAACACACTTTAAAATTAGGGAGTGTTAATCCTTCCATCTCTTTAAGGCCAAACAGGATAGACCATTTTACCCTAGCATTCCCATCTTTCCAAATAAAAGTGGGTAACAAAAAGATCAAGCTTCTCAAGGAAACTGTGAAATTGTTTGATAGGTGAATATGGGGAATAGTTGCAAGATAGATAATATTGGGAAGAATAACAATCTTGATCACATTCATGCTCTCCAGATAGCTAATAACAAGGTCTTTCTAGTACATGAGGTAGTTGTTCATTTTCTGAAGAAAAGGGAGATAATTTACATGAAACAGAAATACTAGTGGAAGAGAGCTGAATCTCTTGGTATCTAAAGAGGTCTGTAACTACAGACAAAGGGCATATGGCAACTGTTTTCTCTATTTTCTGAGGGTCTGCTCCAAAACCCGTTGTTAATTATTTTGGCATATTGATTTGTTATGTAGACATTTTTCCATGTGCCATAATTACCCACAGTACATATGGAACACAATGGGCTGGTTTGGAAAAGAATAGCAGGCTATATTCTGCATATAAAGCAACTTTGTGTTCTCCAATTTTAATGATCTGAGTAGAGAACTAACCTGATTCAACATGCCAGCAGTCCCAGAAGGAGGCTGAATTTAAAGGAGTTATAGGAGGCATCCATGTTTTGTTCCTCTTCTGAGTTGGAATGTCGAATATATGAATCCATGACAAGTGGTCATAATCCACTGCATCCTAATTAAAGTCCCACCTTACTTCCTGAAAGATATTCTCAGGACTGAGAGAGATTATTAAATGTTGTTGAGGTTTCAACCAGACAGACTGACGTAAATTCAACAACTCTCTCATACTGTCCAAACCATGATGGCTATTCACAAATATGGCCTGATTTCTGTGAATCAGTTTATCCATGACCATATCCAGTTAGGCTGCAATTATCTGAACCAGGATTTTTTACATCTGCATTAAAGATGGAGATTGGTCTGTAGTTTGCACAATCATCAACTGGCCTTTCCTCTTTTGGGATTACAATGATTCATCAAGTAGGGAGAGTTAGCAGTCAAAATATGATTAAATACCTAAGGCAACACAGGGATCAGTTTTTCTGAAAAGTTTTCACAGGATTTGATTATTTTATGATTATATATGATTTTTTATTTTAAGTTTCTTGAAAGGACAAGATAGATAAGGACAAGATAGATAAAATCAAAGTAAGAGACTTTATTTGTGAGACATACTATTTTTGTTCACATTGGTGTGTTTTTGATAAAGGCTCAAAGAATTCAGACTGCATTTCTTTGGTAGTATGGACATCGAACCCTGGAGAGGTTTTAGTGCTCTGTTGTTTTTTTTTCTTTTTAATAGCTAGGCTAATGCTTTATCAGATGTGTTGACTTTCTCCTAATAAAAACTTAATGTGTTCTAATTGCATACTCTGATTTGTTCGTTCTAATTAAATTTATTTCTCAATTCTCATAATTTTTCCCATAGTGTTATGACCTAAGACACAATTCTATATTTTTTTCCAGCTGAGCCTGAAGTTGTTGATTTGCAAATTGTTTATTCATCAGTGTTACTGAGATAGCTCTACTCCTTATCACTGCTTTGGGAGCATCCCATGGCAAGTGAAGGAAAATCTCAGGATGCAGTTTCTATCTAAACAGTGGCATCATTCAGCACCTGCAGTATCTTCCAGGAGAAGTCATTTCATTAAAACCCTAGATTTCATATTTTTTAGTTGTAGTACCAATAGTCTTGGTATGAAATGTCAATTGAATGAACGAATCACACTTGTACACAAGAGAAATCAAGAAATAAAGTCATCTCAAATATATATTGTGTGCTTGCTAGAGTTAAAGGTGTAACTTCTTTCCAAGTGGTGAAGCTGGCACCAGATATTGGCCACATTGCTTCCTTATATAAATGTTGCCGATCTTTTTACCTTATAGTGTAGAGAACAGCTGGATGTGCCTAATCTTGAGAAGTTAGGGTTATGCTGAAGTTGCACCCTATTACCACTGTTCCTTTGGCATGTGAATTCACAGGACTTGATCCTTGATTGCAGCATTAACCTACAGCATTGACTCTTAAGTGCTTTTTCAGCACACACTGGATCTGCTCTTCTACAGCTCTAGGCCTCCAGGACTGTGATAAAGAATTATTTGACAGTGTCCTCACAAGCTTCCTTTACACCCTGTCCTTCATTTTTCTTTTCCTTAAAAAGCACTTAGGTTTCAAATACTATTTATTTTATTGAAGCAATAATTATCCTAGAGGTTCATACATGGTCATTTTCAATGTTAACTTGATTTCCTTGTGAACAATATTCTATTTTTAAATGGAAACTTCTGTCAAAGGGATTTCTTTGAGTGATACCTTCCATAGCAAATTCCCATGGTGGTTTAACCAATAAGGACAATTTTAATTCTGATATATTTTCCAGAGCTGGCACTCTTGCATTCAATTTCTATGTAATATAATGAATAAACTGGGCACCCATAGCCAATTCAAACATATAACTTGATTCTGGAAAAGATGTATTGTTTGGATTTGCACAACTTCCTCATGCTATGATGTTACAAATGACTTAATACTGGTTCCAAATCCTAGAAATAAAAATGCATATTTGATCAACTCACTAGTTATTAGAATACATTCCAGACTTCACAATTACATTCTAGATACTATGTTTTGTTCTGTGTTTGCACAGCACCTAGCAGAATGGGGTTCTGGTCCATGACTTTGGTTACTAGGTGCTACAGTAATACAAATAACTTAATAATATTATTCAATTTACCTTTGCAATAAACCAAGAAGTCAAGACATATGAAAAGAAAAGCTGCTAAAACATCACAGATCCTTTTGGGTATCAGACCTCTGGAACCCAAAATCAGGCTTCCATTTGCAGGAACCATACAGAAGGAAGAACACTAAATTTATCCAAATTATGCTCACAATTATCTGGAGACCCCCCCAAAAAATCTGATTTCTGTTGCGAGGGACAGAAAAATATCATTATTGTATAATCACTATTAATGTTACACTATCAGTGTTGCAAGCACTTTCATACTTCAGTAGAACCTCAGAGTTATGAACAACAGTTATGAACTGACCAGTCAACCACATACTTCATTTGGAACCGGAATTACACAATCAGGCAGCAATGGAGGGAAAAAAAAAAAAAGAACAGCAAATACAGCACAGTATGTATTAAATGTTAACTACTAAAAAAAAGGGGAAAGCAGCATTTTTCTTCTGCATGGTAAAGTTTCAAAGCTGTTTTAAGTCAATGTTCAGTTTTAAACTTTTGAAAGAACAATCATAAAGTTTTGGTCAAAGTTATGAACATATCAAAGTTCCGAACAACCTCCAGTCCTGAGGTGTTCATAACTCTAAGGTTCTACTGTACCTTTAAGCAAAATTATTCAATAATTAACATCTTGGTTTCTTTGTGACACCTCCTCTAAAGTGCCACAGGACTCCTCGTTGTTTTTGCTGATACAGACTAACACGGCTACCACTCTGAAACCTGTCACCTGGGTTTCTGCATTGTAAGACCCCACTTCAGAAGCCCATCCCTATGCAGCCAAGTATTTAAGCACATACATAACTTTAGAACTGTGCTTAAAGTCTTACTGACTTGAGGGACTTGTGTGTTCTGTGTGTTTAAATGATTTGCTAAATTGGAGCCTAGGTAAACCAATTGTTACCAACCCATCTGTTACCAAATGGTTAGCATATACGAATGTGATTATCTCTCGAAAATTCATAAACAGCTGGGGTTGTGGATGCTGTTTGACTACATTATGACTAGCTTATGCTGTAAAAGTCACAATGTGGACTAGCAGCATTTGACACTGGATACCTGTGTCAGAAATTTTGCTTTGGGAAGCAGCACTCTAGCAGTGATGTGAAATACAGTGGCATGCAGGGTAAGTAATTGATTTAGTGACACCAGCAGAAAAGCATAAATCATTCCCATTGGCTAAGCTGTTTTATCCCTTTTGAGGGTCCTGGTTCATGAAAGTATTTAAACAAAAACTAAGCATGTGCTTAAGTCCTATTTAAGTCAGTAACATTAAGTGCGGTCCTGAATAAGGATGCTTTTCTGAATTGGGGCTGTGGAGAATAAGCCATACAACAGGCAACTGTTAGCTAATGTTTCAAAGGTCTTGTGTTAAGCATGATATACTGATTATTTTGTCATGTTTCACTATATTCTGTCCTTTTGGTCAAAGAAAATTCTAAATCCCTCCAAGTTTTCACATCTGTTTTAGGACTGACTCACAATAATTACTAACACAATCTAAACAATCTCTTGTTAACCTCTCACAATGATGGACTTGTCAAAAGTTCACCATGTGTCATTCCGATTGTAGCATTCATTTATGTAATACAGTCCAAACAGTACATTCCTTATTGTATTACCTGAATTTAAAAAATGAAAAGCCTTTCTGAAAAAGAAAACAAGATGGTATAAAAGTCCTAGTATCTCTCAGAGGAGGTGAACTATGGATTCACTGGGGTACAGTATCCTGAACAATGTCAGTGTTTAAGCTAATGTGTTACTGCTGGAAACTGCAGGGACACTGTCCCGGACACATGGAAAGGCAAAATGCAAGGGATGTGGTTTAATTAGGCTGCAACTTTATTAACTCATCTGGGAACAATCTGGCAATAATTCATACAGTGCAGGTCAGGATTCCTTCCTTAATAGTTTCCACCTGGGGAAGGGCAGCCATCAGCCCCGCACCCTTTCACAGCTGGTCCCTAGCATGTTGCTGGGACCCCACTGCCCATCGTTTTCTCCACACGATCAGATGTTAGGAGCCCCAACACCACTTCCTTGCTTCTTTAGAGGATACCTTCCCCATAATCAACTTCCAATTCCAGTTTTATCAGGGAAGAAGATGCCCCATGGAATTAATACCTGCACAGGACACACACCACTTGCTAAACTATGATATCTTGAAACTTACTTATTGACCTATCCCACAGGGTCTCTGAGCTGCTATGGGGAAGGCGAGAAAACCTATCCCACCCTAGCCAATCTGGTGGTGAGGGTAAAATTCCTTTCAAGTCCTGAAAAAGACAACTAGTTCAATGCCCACAGTAGACCAAAAATGGTAGTCCCAGGTGCTGGAAGGTGAGAGCTGCTAATCTGGTTGGGAGAGAGGGCTCAGGCTGGAGAAATAGGGTTATATACCCTCTCTCAGGTGCACAGGGGACAATGGCTTACCTGAGTCCCACCAGCCTTCCCAACAGTTCAAGTGATGGCTTCCAATCCCCAGCTGACCAGAGGAGGGGGGGCCTTAAAGCAGCCACAACCCTTTTTTCTGCCAGTAAAGTTAAAACCCATCTTTCCTGAGATTGTGGGGGTTCTATTTTGCAGAGATACTCCACTGTACAGTAGCTAATCAATATTTACCACATGATATGTACAATGCTGTGTAAACTGATTATGGGGGCAGAAAATACTATAAAATCAAATGCTTGAAAAATGGGTTTCGTGCTCTATATGTACAAAATATGGGTTTACTTCTTCCTATGTACAAACTATGGGGATGTTTCTCCATTGCTTGAATATGCATGCCACAGCTCCCACTGAAGTCCATGAAAGTTTGGGTACACAAAGAAAGAAATGTCAAACTCACTGTCAGGGTTTAGCACAGATTTTTTTAAGACTCTCTTTAGTCTGCCTACTTAGGATTCCACTTATTCAGCTGCTTCAAGCTTCTCTTGACAACTTACTTTTACAACATAGAAGTTTATTCTCCTCTCCCTAGACCCATGTAACTCCTATTGACATTATGGAGAGTTATGTGCATAGAGGAGGAAATAAATCCAGTCACCTGATGTTAATATTTCAATGCAAGTATGAAGAGGGTGATGATATGCCTCACCTCAGAAGAAATTTGCACATGCTTTTTGCAGGGATAAATACTAAATCTCCTTTTGTTCATATAATTGTTTTACTGGGCTTCTACATATTTTGCAGTAACCAAAGTATCTCAGTCAAGAATCCATTAGACTGAGAACAGATTTTTAGAACTGCATGCGAAATGTTCCTGTCAGAAGGAAACATAAAGGTTGCTATGGTGAACAGTGTCATAACTTAAATGTGAAAGCCAACATTCAAGTTTCTAGCTTTAAAAATAATTCTCTCAAGATATGTGAGAATTAAAAGAAGAGAAGCTCTAGTAAAAAGAGACAAAAGAAAAACAAAAGGAACAAAGGTACCAAAGTAATATTCTGAAATAAAGAGAAGAAGACAACATGTTTTACCACAAATTTATCTGCAATAAGCATAGCTTGCCCATTTGAAAATCTTGCACTACTCTGGACTACATAAATGTTTTATAACATAAATGCATTAAATAATGTCTGAATTTTACATATACAAATTAGGGACATAAAGGAATATCCAGGGTTTTATTTTTAAATAACAGAATCATTCCTAAAAAGGCAAAATAATGCTAAATTTTAAACTGGTTAATTAAGTCACATCTGTCTGTATCTGATCACTGTCCTCTGTCTTGAACTGGAACTAAAATAGCAGTAACATCATTTTAATTACATAGACTAATAGTTTTCTCTTTCTAATGAGTGCAAACTGTTTACATAAAAGATTTTATTTAAAATTACCCAGAGTGATTACTTTAAATGCACAGTTTGGTGGAAAGCTATAGTCATAAATAATTAATTTTCCTTTTTAACAAGACTTATGTTAATTTTACAAAGAAGCCACAAGGCTAAATAAGGAAAGAAAAGAGCAGATTCATTTGATGAGAATAATTCCACACAGTATGAGCAAACTTCCGTACTCCTTTACATCAGTGTAAAACAAGACTGAGTTCATTCAAGTAACTTTGGATTTTCACCAGTTAAATGAAAACTGCCATAGTAGCTACTGGTCATTAATGCAATATTCCATTACATTATATAGCATCATAAAAATGTAGGCCTGGAAGGGACCACACAAGGTCATTTAAGTCCAGCCTCCTGAGATGAGGATGGACCAAGTATACCTAGACAAACACCTGTCAGGGATTGGTGTTTCTCAAATGCAGCCACCGTGGCCGCATGTGGCCACCAGGGGCTTTTCGTGGCCACCATGGGCAGTCACAACCTCCTAGGCGGAGATTGGGAGGGGAGGCAAAGCAGTGTTAACAAACATACAAAAATCACTTTTCACAGAAACAGACTTACTAACTAGCAAGTCTAAAACAAAAAAAAGCAACCAAAAAAAAATAAAGCAAAAGAAACAACAACAAAAGACAAGAACGTGCAAAGCACCTTACTCGTCTCTATTCTGTGTAGGTCCAGTAAAGAATAGAGAGAACTGTACATTATTTTTATTATTGAGCCTGTAAAAAAATCCTACATAAGTAAATTACAATGTATATGTGCACATTTATTTGTTTTTCCTAATTATTTTAGGAAAAATTGTCAGAGCAGCCACCACCCAGAGTTGGTTGCTGCATTCTGAGGCCACCAAAAAATTCCTTGTGAGACCTAACCTGATCTTAGAAACCTCTAATGATGAGGATTCCAAAACTTCCCTTGGAACCCTATTCCAATGCTTAACTACCCTTCTAGTTAGAAAGTTTTTTCCAATATCTAACCTAAATCTAGCTGATGCAATTAGTCCAATTACTTCTTGTCCTACCTTCAGTGGATGTGAGAACAATTAATCAATGTCCTCTTTATAAGAGCCCTTAACACATTTGAAGATTTATCAGGTTTCACACCCCTCTCCCCCCAATGCCAGTCTTCTTTTCTCAAGACTCTATAATTATCACTATCACTACTCACCTATACTCCTTGTTCTATCACAGGCGCGTCCCTTTCTTACAAGCAGAAGCTACATTCATGTACAGAATTTTTGTTTTTATATATTTTATTGTTATCTGTATGTAGAAAAAATTTAATTAGAAGAAAATTCATGCTGATATGTTACTACTAAATAAGATTTTAAAAAAAACCCTCATCTGTTCATGTTGGTATAATTACAGTGTGGTGTCATGTAAATGTATTCCTGGAGGAGAAACATTGTCCGGCTATACCAGAAGGAGGACAGGAGACATCAGATATGGTTTAATCAGGCTGCAACTTTATTATTAGATGGCGGGACTAGCTGGCAGATAAAAATGAAAAGTATAGGCAACTCCATGTTCATTCAATAACTACCCGAAGGCTGTCGCTGGCCCCCCTTCATTTACCATCAGGTCCTCAAGCCAACCCATTGCTGGATCCTTACCATCCACCCCTCCATCATAGGGGGGTTAAGGTGGGCTATAAGAAAGGGAGGTTGGCTCCCTGCTGTACTATTCATAGGAGCTCCAACCCCTCCACCTCATTCCATTCCTTTAACCAACACCTTCTTTTTAAGTTCTTTACCACGCTATTTATCCAGTCACTGGATGCCTTTCCTATGGAGTACCAGCACTGGACATCCGCCCCACACTTACATAATGAGTTGTGATAATAGTCTAACCCCCCTTCCTCCTAACCATAAAAAGTCCTCCCTGAACCCAATGTGGGGATGGTGAAAAAAACCCACTCCACCTCGGCTGATCTGGTGGTGAGGGAAAAAATCCTTCCTAGCCTCCCTTAAAAGGAGCAACTAGAACTAGAACAAACTTTTTTAAAAAATACAGCTGTAACAAACTCTAATAATAGTCAATATTTAGATGGTGAAATTTACTCTACATGCACACTGAAGGTATTTGGGGTCTGTGTGGGTGGATTGTGAGGGTGAAATCCAGTCTCCCGTCCCTCAGGGCCAATTCGTCGATTGGCTTTGTAGATTCCCCATGCGGCTACCCTAACATCTTGGCTTGAATACCCATTGTAGCTCCTCTACACTTCTTGGGTAAACTACTGAGGATATTGGATCTGTGTAAACGTGGATCCGTAGCCACACTCTGGCCTATTCCACTCTGTCTCCATTGTGGCTTTTCCTGTCAGTATTGGTGGAACCAAAGAAGTCTCCTTCAGCAGTGTAGATGGTGAACAGACACTTCTGTATCACTGTCCAAACAGTGGACCCCTTATGCTGGTTCTCTTTGGCGCGGGTGTTTCAGAGGGTTTTGCACTCCAACTCAGCACCACAGGTGAATTTGAAAAGAGGAAACTATATACATTATAGCAATACTGGTCAAAACTACTTAAAAGGAAAGTCAACAGCACTGTGGCTAGCAATCTAGAGAGTGATAATCAAAGACAGAATAATTATGAAAAGCTTTTTCAAATTTTTAGGGATGTTACCAAGATGGGATGTTGAAAAAGAGGTTCTAAGTTTTGATGCTGATAGCTTTCATGTTATGGAGAGAATTAGTGTAATTGCATTTCAATTGTACACTATATTAAAAAAGCACGAACATGTATAAAGTATATTACAGTACATTATCGTGTTACAGTCAGAGAATGGTAACAGCTTCATGCTGTTTTATGAGGTAATAAGGGGAAGTTACTCACCTTGCAGTCACTGAAGTTCTCGAGATGTGTGTCCCTGTGGGTGTTCCAGTCTAGGTGTTGGTGCGTCCCGGCACCGTTGATCGGAGATTTTCGGTAGCAGTGCCTGGTCGGGACACAGGCGCTCCGTTGGTATCTCCCATCTCATTGGAATCTTCCTGAGCACCTGCGTCCCGCACCCCCCTCAGTTCCTTCTCTACCGTGGAGAGATTATACTAGTACTCCAAAGTAGAGGGGAGGAGGGCAGGGAGTGGAGCACCCGCAGGGACACACATCTCGAAGAACTTCAGTTACTGCAAGGTGAGTAACTTCCCCTTCTTCTTCGAGTGCTGTCCCTGTGGGTGCTCCACTCTAGATGAACGTGTAGCAGTTCCCACTATGGTCAGTGGGACTTTGGAGATGCAGCAGTGAGTACTGTAGAGATTACTGTATGGCCTACTATGGTGTCTACCGTGGTATATCTTGCATGATAGCATAGTGTTTGGCAAACGTGCGTTCAGATAACCATGTAGCCACTTTACAGATGACAGAAATGGGTACGTTATGTAGGAAGGCAACAGATGTCGACATAGCTCAAGTGGAATGAGTTCTAATGCCTTCGGGTGGTTGAATATTTTGAATACGGTAAGAGGATCTGATGCAGTCAGAGATCCACTTGGACAGACATTAGCAGTGTCCCTAAGGTGTGTCTATTGGGTTTGAAATTGGAATTGAGCCAGCCCTGAAGACGTCTCATGTGTAGCCTGGTGTACTGGACCACGAAGGTGGTGGCTGCCACATGACCAAGGAGCTGTAGACAGATTCTTGCCTGTGTCCTGGGACAAACAGAGAGTGTGTGTATGAGCTGCGTGATAGTGAGGAATCTGTGATATGGGAGTGAGGCTCTGCTCTGGATTGAGTCAAGATGAGCTCCGATGAACTTGATCTGTTGTGTAGGTGTCAGGGTGGATTTTTGGATGTTTATTTGGAGGCCTAGGCTGTGAAAGAGGGAGATGGCAAAACAGGTAGCTTGAAGTGTCTCACCATAGGAGTTGCCCTTGATGAGGCAATCGTCCAGGTAGGGGAAAAGCGTGATCCCATATTTGTGGAGGTGAGCTATGACCACAGCTAGAGTTTTGGAAAAGCCTCTTGGTGCTGTGGAGAGGCCAAAAGGAAGAACTCTGTATTGAAAATGGTCGCGACCGATTGTGAATCGCAGGACGCGTCTGTGAGCTGGATGAATTGATATATGAAAATAAGCATCCTGTAGTCGAGGGCTGTGAACCAGTCCACTTGATCCAGCGCAGGAATTATTGTGCCCAGTGTGACCATCTTGAATTTTTGTATCCTTACAAATTTGTTCAGTTGGCATAAAGCTAGTATAGGCCTCCATCCCCCGGTCTTTTTCTGGGTCAGGAAGTAATGGGAGTAGAACCCTTTCCCTTGATGTTGTGTCGGCACAGGTACCACACTGCCTAGCTGGAGAAGGTGAGCCACTTCTATGCGAAGTAGGTGCTCGTGAGAGGGGTCCCTGAAGAGGAACAGGGAAGGGTAGGAGGATAGGATATGAATGAGATAGAGTAACTAAACTGAACTATTTCAAGGACCCAGCGGTCCTGTGTAATACGCTGCCAGGCATGTTGGGAACTCTGGAGGCGGTGGCCAAATGGGCAAGTAGGCTGTGGAATCAAGGGATGGTCATGCAAAGCACCAACCAACGTTTCAAAATTGTTGTTTATTCCCGGATGGGTGGGAGGTGGTTGCTTGAGCTTGATTTTGTCTGCGCTTGGGGGGGGGTCTAGCATGATTCCTATTTACGTGTATGGTTTGAGTTGAGGCCGATAATATTCTTGTGTGAGCGGTCTTTGGTAGGGTTGGTATCATTGTCTCCTGGGAAGGGATGAGTGAATGTCCAGGGTGCGCAGTGTCGCTCTAGAATCTTTCATGGTGTGAAGTAGTTCATTGTTTTTTTTTGGAAAACAGTTTGTCTTTATCAAAGGGGAGGTCCTCCACTTTGGTCTGCAGATCTTTAGAGATGCCAGATGCAGAAAGCCATGAAGATCTGTGCATAACCACAGCAGTTGCAGTAGTATGGACTGCTGTGTCCGCCATGTCTAAAGAGGCTTGTAGGGCCGTTCTGGAAATCAATTGGCCCTCACTCAGAATTGATTTGAAGTCTACTCTCCTATCCTCTGGAATGTAAGAGGCAAATTCAAAAAATTTATTGTAGTTATCAAAGTCGTAGCTGGCGCGGAGTGCAGAGTAGTTTGCAATCCTGAATTGTAGAGTGGAGGACGTGTAAATCTTGTGACCCAAGACGTCAAGGCATTTAAGGTCTTTGTTTTGTGGGGTGGGCCAATATTGTGGCTGTTTCGTCCTTTGTGTGACTGCATCCATGACAAGAGAGTTTGGCTGTGGGAAGAAAATAGGAAGTCGGCATACTTAGCAGGAACTTAGTATTTATGTTCAGCCTTTCTGCAGGTTGGTAATAAAGAAGTTGGAGTTTGCCAGAGAGTGTCAGATGGTTCCAGGAGTGCTTCATTTATAGGGAGCGTGATCCTTGAGGGTGCAGAGGGTTGCAGGATTCTGAGGAGTTTGTGTTATGTCTCCTGAACCTCTTCTAGGGGGATGTCTTGACTGAGTGCCACCATCTTGAAAAGCTCTTGAAATTGTTTACAGTTGTCCATGTTCTGTGGAGGTGGGCAGGGGGGGCTCCATCTGGAGCAGATGGAGAATTAGGGTTTGATGAGTCAGGATATGGTTCGTAGCTCACGTTCTCAGGAGGGGGTTCAGGTACTCTCGAAGTGGACAGAGCTGGAGATCGAGGCACAGAAGCAGGTAGTGGTTTCGTGGAAGAGGTCTGAGGATGAGTGGTAGGAGGATGTGGCCAAGGGTACCACTGAGGCCAAGGCATAAGGTAGGAGAACCCAGGTGCCGTCCATGGGGGGTGGGGGGGGGTGCAAAGTAGGGAAACTGAGGCTGGTGGCTGTGGACCATAGCCTGAGGTGGAAGAGGTTCCAGTGGAGGAGGAGAGGCAGGTGGGGAGAACTCCGCCTGCTGCTGTATATTGGGTTTGCTATCAGTGAAGGTAGCCAGTTCAGCTGGTGAGAGCGGCTGTTCGAAGAGTGAGCCCTGTGTATCCAGGAGTGGAGAGTTAGGCTCAGGTGGCACTGAGGTCACAATGAGTGAGGAACTGTTGCTCCTGCTCCCTGGGCTGCGCTCTAGCGCGTTAGCAAGTGAAAGTGTCAGTGGTCCCACAGGTCTGTTGGAGGCGCCCTGCAGGGGGTCCACTGCTGATGCCGGGACAGGAGGCAGGCTCAGTGCCGACGTTCTTCCCGGCACCAGGGCAGAGCCTGCAGTCAGCATCGCGGCTATTTTTAGCACGGAGGGGGTCAGTGCTGACGTCCTTGTCGGCACCGGGGCAGAGGGTGCAGCTGGCACCATGGCTATTTTTAGCCCTGAGGCACTCGGTGCCACGGAAACCTTCCTGGTACGGGAGGTTGGGTTCCTGCTTCTGCGGTCTGTGGGAGCCGCAGCTGAGGCTTTAGAGAGAGCTGGACATCAAAGTGCTGGACATCAAAGATACCGGGAAAGAAAGAAAAAAACATTAAATAATTTGGTTTAATTTAGGGTTGTTTTTTTCTTTTAACCTATGGGTCAGGAAATCATCACATGGTTTCTTTTGTCACAAATTCCTTTATATATTTGTGCTGTATCTTATTTGGTTAAATGGGGTTGCCACTTGTTTTTCTTTTCACAAAGATTTCATGGATTTATTGTGTTTTTTAATCATTTGTAAGAGATGCATAGAGTACTTGATAGGCACTTCCTGTTCATTTATCAGTCCAAACACATAAAGTACATTGTTATCAAGGACAATTTTATGCACAAAATAAACAGGACATTGCCTATAGTAGGTGTTACAGTGATGCACCATGGCTACAAAAAAAACCTATAAGCTTAGTCGGTTAAATTTTTCCCCTACTTTACAATTTACCCTGAATAATAATAATACCTAGCTCTTAAACAGCACTATTCAACAACAAATCTCAAAGTACTTAACTAAGATGGTCAGTATCATTATTCCCATTTTACAGATGGGGAAACTGAGGCACAGAGCAGCAGAGTGGAGGGGAAATTTTGGCCAAGGATATCAGGGAAAAGTCATATTTTTACAAAAAGTGCCACGGAAAGTTTAATATCCAAAAAAGGGGGGGGGGAGAGACAAAGCATGTATTGACTTCATGTGAACATTCTGTTTCTTTATTATAGAGAGAATGTATTGATAATATTTATATTAAAATCAAGCCATTCCTCATATGTACTCTATACCCCAAACTTCAAACTTTATTGGAGATTTTCCGCCAGTTCTGTGACACTGCATCGCGTTTTGTTATTTTTTTTCCTTCTGTTTGTCATTACTGAGTGAGAGACTCTTTCCGGGTATTATATTTTGCCACTTTGAAGTACCCTGAAGGTTAGACCAGCAAGCCACTAGCTCAGAACTGCTCTGAATGGCACAGTATATCAGAGAGAGAATGAAGTAGCTATCGTATGCTCATAAGGCTATTTGAGCTGATAATAAATATTAAAATAATGGGGATGAAGCTTCAGAGAAAAAAGGTAACAAAATAACTATTAGTAGAATTTTATTATACAAAAACTAATTAACATATATTATAATGAACTACCAAGAACAGCACTAAGAGCAGACCGTAAAGGCAGTTTGGGCACAACTACTAATTAAAAGAAAACTATAAATAGTTCTAGGTACCTTTCCTTGCTATTCTGACCTGACATTTCCTCCAATGTAGGCACCCTACCCTATCAAAACAAAACAAAAAGCACTGGGACAGCTGAACAACTGATAAGAATTTACCTTTTAAACCATAGTAATATATAAATTGGACTTTACTGAGTCTCAAGTTCTTCTTTTATCTCATCAAAGAAAGGCAGACATCTTGTCCTTCCTATCCCATTGTGACCATGAAAGGGCAAACACACAAAAGAACCACCTTGGTTCTCGTATAAAGGACTGAGTGGAGGTCAGAGGATGTCTGTAGGTAGGGAAGGAGCAAGCCACGTGCACACAAATTCAGTGGCTCCTCTAGTCAGAGAACCATGCATTGGGATGTAGATGTAAAGGTGCCAGGAAAGATCCACCCCTAGCAAAACCCCTCCACACAAATCTTGTTCATTTGTGCAGGCATTTGAGAATGTCATCAATAATACATCAAAAGCATATTTTGGAAATAACCTGGTGATATGACTGAGCTCTCTAACACAGCGGTGGCCATTAGGTGAGATGGGGAATCAGCAGCTGCAGAGGTGTGCTTCAGGCTTGTGTGCATCAGCACAACACCTGATTTTAACAGCTAACAGTGATGCACAGCAGCAGAAGGTAGGATTAAGTCAATATATGTTACAAGCATTATTTTTTAAAATGTGTATTGTATTTGTAAGAGATGCATAGAGTACTTGATAGGCACTTAAATACAAGAATTCAAAATATGAATCTTAAAGAGGCTACAGCTTATACTGTCCTGAAATCTCTCTGGGTTCAACAAACCTCTGATTTAACATTAGATTTTCTCTTTTTTTCCCCCCTTCCTCCACCCCCCACCCCTTTTTTTTAACTAATTTAGGAAAACTGAGGTTATGACACAGCTTACTGGCAACATCATCAGCTGACAACACGGTGCCATCAATGCATCTTATTGTTCATTAGCTTTTGTTGTGAGGAATAGAGAGTGCCTATCAGCCATAATAAGTATGTAGCTAATGCATCTCACCAGTCTAGTTTTACACCCAAATTTTATAGGTATACATTTATCAAAAGGCCATGAAGCATTTTATGGATGCGTCACATTGCAAGCTAAATTCAGCAGGCTGTAGAAAAATCCATTCACTTTGTGGAAAGAGCTATATTTCTCATTACACTTTTTATTTTAGAAGAAACACTTTGTTTTTACTTTGCACAACTTGAGGCTACTCAATCAAAGCTGCCTAACAGTAAGAAACCTTCTGATTTGATTGACAGCATTTATGATCTTTAGCTATACTGAAAGAAAGTTAATTTTAATGTTTTTTAGAACACATGACCTAAATTAATTTCAAATGCTCGGTTTATTACAGTTTAGTGAAATGCTTCTGCTCTCCAGTTCTCTAATACGTGATAGAAACCATTTTGGCCTGAGGCCTGAACAGTTTCTTCATCTGCTGCTGCTTCCCTTATGGTGTTACCCAGATGTTTAAAAAATGTTATCTTAGAAACTTCCCTCTTTCACCTTGACATCTCACAAGAAACAGGCTGTGAAACGCTGAGGCCGTCACAGAGTTGCCACTAGTTGCTCATGTTAATGGCTATCCTGAGAAGTACCCAGACCATCATGGAGAAGTATAGTCATCACATGTATCAGTTACATTAGCTAATGACAAATAGGTTAAACAAGGCTCAACAACTTCACAATTTTTTTAAATGTCAGTGTACATCTGTTTTCACTTGAAGCCAGGGACTCAAACTGGACTATAACATAGAAAGAGGGGTCACATTAAGACAAGTTGCTGCTAACTCTAATACTTACTCTTTTGAGTTCAGGTGAAGGCCTTAACCCAGAAAACAGAACATTAAAATTGTGGTGTCAATCAACGGCAGTAGAATTCAAAGCTGAAAACTAAGATTTAAAATGTGAGGGACCTGATTCTAATTTCACTCTGGTTCTACATCAGTGTAACTCCAATGACTTAAATGGAGATATTCTGTACTGGTGTAAATCAGGAGTAAGACCCAACATATGCAGTATTGTACATGAAGAAATGCAAGGAGATATTAGATCTAGCTAGTTCTATATTGTTAATTTTTGATTGAATAAATCTAGCACTGTAGAAAACTGAAGATTTTAGTAAAAACTGTGACCCCAACAGAGCAGCAAGAAAAAGGACAGTTCACAGGGATAAGGATTAGGCGTGTTGCCTTGCTATTACTATTATTATAGTGTTTTAATGTGTTTATCCCTGTAAAATCTTTGTGCCACTACATGAAGGCTATTTAATATTAAACAACCTATAATCATATCTCAAATTTAAAACAGACAATTAATTTACAACAGCAATTAAATGGACTCCCTCCATCAAATAGCTCGATAAATTGCTTTCGGGTCTGCTTGACTAGGAGTTGATAACAGTTAATTTCAAAGTTGGTTGGCTAGAATTAGGGATGTAAGCCCATACTTAAGGTTCTTATAAATAGGCTTGGAAGGATTAAATTTTTACCAGTAAATGTGAGTAAACATCAACTTCGCCATAAACCTGTCCCTCCCGAACAGAAAAAAATATTTTGATCGATAGTAACAGAAATGTACAGATAGGCAAAGTAAGAAAAATGATGTTTGAGAACTTAATAGAATCCCATTTTAATGTGTATAAAATATGTTATAGAGCTGTGGTTACAAAATTGTCTGATTCCTCCCCCCCTCCACAATTTCACACAACTGCGACAATTTAAATTGTTAAAAATAGAAACAATGCTTAAAAATAAATATTGATTTTAGCTGTCAAAATTACAAAAAAACCCTAAAAATTGAATTCTACCAAGCCTACTTATAAATGGCCTGTTTTCCAGCGATGCTGAGCTCTTGCAGCTCCCATTAAAGTCAACTGCAGCTACTGTTGCTCAGAACCTCAAAAAAAAAATCAAAATATTTAATTAAGTACATAATCATGTATTTAAGCACCTACATTTTGGTACCTAACTTTGAAATTTTTGATCTGAGTAAACCATGGCCCTCCTGTTGGACCAGCAAGTGGAAGTGAGTTTCACAGCCAAGGGTCCTCAGCTTGGAACTCCCTGCATCAAGCAACAGCAGTTTAAATCTATGGATTATTATGGGGATGCATTTAAGCTGATCTTAACTACCATGGTGGTTTAAAGAGGGAAAGGTAGTCTCTTAAACAGTCCAGTTCTAAACTATATAGTACATCAACACCTTGAATTGCACCTGGAACTAGACAGGAAGCTAGTACCGTGTGTGGGAACAGGCACGATATAATCCATAATGTTGACACACCGTCTAGGTAGACGGCTGCATTCTGCACCAGCTTCCAAGTGATGTGCAATTACGGAATTAGCCGTAGAGACCACTGCAATCATCCAATCTGATTAACAATATGCCAGAAGTGTTCATGTGTCAACAGAATATTCAAACATGCACACTCACCTTTTCTACAACACCCCAGTTCCACTAGAATGGAATACCTCATCCATTCTCAAATCCTCTTTCAGCCATAGCTTAATATCACACATGAAAGAAAAGCACTCCTGGACTTTCTCTTCTGAAAAGTGTTACATACGTGCATATAAATCAGCTAATATTAATAATATTAATAATACATGCATAATAAATCAGCTAATAAATCAGCTACATTTTCAAATACTTTAAAAATTTTCTAAGCACCCCACACTTACTCAGAGACTAGTAGGGCACCTGCCTCACTGAATTTGCTCAGCTGGATGGAACACTTCTGGCCAGACAATTAAAGGAAATGTTTCCTCTGGAAGACCTGACTTGACACCACACAATGGTGAGGAGGTAGGTCAACTCGCAGCAGCAGCATCATCAGCTGGAAGCTTTCCACAAACAACCCCCGCAAACCAAACCAAAACCCCTCTCCATGTACAGACTATCTAACTGCACTTACACACACTTTATACGTATATACCAATACGTAGTTAAGAGCTTGCAGAATAATGAAAAAAATCTATTTGTGAATAATTATTTCTTGATAAATTGCTAAACTTCACAATAAATACTATTTACAGTGTTATTTGAGCAACGCTAATTTTCATATGTACATAGTATTGCCTATGTATGTTGGTACTATACAAAATCTCTGACAAATTGGAGAGAAAAGAACCATTAACAACTAACTCACCCAACCTCAACACCTACCCAAAAAATAGTCTTTCCTTCTGTTTTCTCTCCCCGTTTTTTGTATTTAATTCTGTCACTGCAGCATAATTCAAATGGCACCGATAATTTAATGAGTCTTTATTCTTTATTTCAGTCTTTTATTCAAGTAGTTCAGATAAAGTATATTTCATCTTCACTGCCCTTTCTTTTGAAATGTCATAAAATGAGACATATGCGATGAAAAGATGGAATTTGTATATTACATTAAATCCATTGCCTTCCTGCATTATCATTTTACTCTAAATAATCCTTCATGAGAAAATGAAACATGAAAAATGTCATATATCCGACCAAGTAACTGCAATTTCCTTATAATCAACTCAGCTTCATTCAGAACATTTGTCTGTGATCTTATTAGTCTCAAACAGATATTAATTGCAAAGGCATTTAAATAGTAGTTTTCTTTGGGTAAGGACAAGTTTTTCCAGAGCGTTTGATCGAACCTAATGGGGGGAAAAATCTAGAAACAAGTTCTCCCTCTGCTTAGTGATCTTTCACCTTTTGATTTTCAATTCTGTGAAATGACAAGAACAGCAATTCTGTGTGAAACTCAAAATGGAATGTCCCCTCACCTAAAAGCACTACACATCAGTGGCAGGCTGCAGATGGAAAAGGTCCCAAATTGCTGTATCTCTAGCATGCAGGTGTCTGGGAGCAAGACTGGAACCCTTTTGGCATGGATATACTAGTAAATCAAAATCAACATGAGAACTACTCTCTATAATTTATATACAATAATTGGTGGGAGAAAGTCCAGCAGGTGAACAGTTTCAGACATTTGTACTTCACTGAATTATTTTTAAGATACAACCTATTAAAGCCTCATATAGAGAGTAACAATAATTCCCTATATAATGTTGTCATAAACATACAGCTAAGGGTAGCCTAGAATTCCTCCTTACCTGTAAGGGGTTAAGAAGCTCAAATAACCTGGCTGGCACCTGATCAAAAGGACCAATGCGGAAAGAAGATACTTTCAAATCTGGGGGGTGGGGGAGAGGCTTTGTTTGTGCGTTCTCTGGGGAAGCAGAGAAGCATCAGGTCAGAAAACTACTTCTCCTAAAATCATCCTAAAATGAGTCTCAATATTGCAAAAAGAGTAAGTAAATAAGGCAAGGTGTGTTAGATTATCTTTTGTTTTTAGCTTGTGAATTTTCCCTATGTTTAGAGGGAGGTTTATCCCTGTTTTTTGTAACTTTAAAGTTTTGCCTAGAGGGGAATCCTCTGTGTTTTGAGTCTGATTACCCTGTAAAGTTACCTTCCATCCTGATTTTAGAGAGATGCTTCTTTTACTTTTTTTTCTTTATAATAAAAGTTCTGTTTTTTAAGAATCTGGTTTATCTATTTGGTTGGTATATTAATTCTCAAGCCTCCCCAGGAAAGGGGGTGAAGGGAGGATATTTTAGGGAACAGGAACTCCAAGTGGTCCTTTCCCTGAATCTTTGTCTAACTCACTTGGTGGTGGTGGCAGCAGTACCCATCCAAGGACAAGGAAGGATTTGTGCCTTGGGGAAGTTTTTAACCTAAGCCAATAGAAATAAGATTAGGGGGTCTTTCATGTGGGTCCCCACATCTGTACCCTAGAGTTCAGAGTGGGGAGGGAACCCTGACAAAAGTAATGATATTACAGGCCAGAAAACTGTGTAAAATAAGAGAAAACCCTGAAAACTCATGACAAAGTCCTAACATAGTGGTTTTAAAGATCATTTTCTTTAGATCTACAGTGCTAGTAAAAGAGAATCTGTTCATCAAACATTTGTACCTGACTGAATTTCCTAGATACTAAATTTAATCACGGTATGTTTTGTGAATGAATCCACTTTGAAATTTCAGTAGTACCAGTGGGAAATGATAATGCAGCTAAGCAATGCTGGGACAGCCAAAACACTTTCATAATAGTATGCTAATCCTACAAGGATGGGCTCCATCAGTCCCAAATCCTGGGCAAGCAATGTTACTGTGGGAACACAATACAAGTGAATGCCAGTATTTGAAAGATCTGAATAAGCACTTTTGTGCTTTTTCTCCCATAATGCCCCTCACACCTGGGAGGAACTCCCCATAAAAGTATGCAAAACTACCTCATTATCCTTCTCCACATCCCTCCTTAAACTCTTTTTTGCCACGATGCCTACAAAAAAAGTGACATATTAGGCTGCTGGTATGCTGAGACAACTGCCTATCATGCTGTCAAATAGGATTTCTATTCTCCTTTTTTTAAGTAACTGTACACTAGCAAAAATAATTATAATAGTAATCCGTTTCAATGGAAATAAAGTACAGTGATATTTATAGTCTGTGCCAGAGTTATAATGACTGTGGGGTGAGAAGTGAAGTGTCACAGCATGTTCCACATGTTTTTAACACTGTTTCTAAGGCTCTGGAGGCTATTAAATTTAATGAACCCATCTGCTATGAAATAGAGGTCCAACCATAATCAGTTTTCTCAGTGCCATATAATACAGATGGCATTCCATGTTCCACATCCCCAGCAGGAAATTTCATGCTCCTCTTTAAGTGCAGAGTTTTGTTTTGGTTTGGTTTGATGTTTGGACCATCTTTTTGATCTGTGGCATTTTATTGTGCACATACTGTACACACAGTGATGCACATGAAAAGTGTTAACTCATTAAAATAAATATTGCCATCTCTTACAACTTTTTTCTAGCAGCTCTGACAACCAGCAATTAGATCTGTGCAGTAACACTCTGTGGCTAATGCAATCACTGAAAATTCCCCTAATGGCAGACATTCCAACACTAGCACTGGGGCAAACACAAACATGTAATTTATCGGACATACAAGGGTTTACTTTAAGCGCTGAAAGGTTATGTATGAGTGTGTACACTGAAAAGCACAATTTATCCATAATATATTTGTTTACATGCCTTAGAAATTGTATATTTGGTGCACACCAGCAGGGAAATTGCAGAATTAATTCTTATTTTAAACGATCATATTCCCATTAGTTCATAGCAGATTTTATTTTCTCTCACATGCCCATTTTCTTTTCAGGGTTCTCAATTTGTCTGTTTATTGGGCCATGCCGCTCTTATACCTGTTCTGTGTGATCTGGGACCCTAAGCTCTCATTTAAGTGGCACAACATTCCTTGCACTGATTAGCACCCAACTGCCAAGCATAAGTTTTCAAGTTGTGCATTAGCTTACAAAAAGGAACACATTCTATTAATGACATTTTGAGCTGCACCTAAAAGATAATGAGTGTGCATGAATTCTATTCATTTGAGAGGTTTATACATTTACAATCTTGAGCATTCATTATATTTTGTCAATTGATACACAGGATCTTATTGGATTTAACACAATTAATGTCGTTAGCAGTAATTTGTTTACTCTTGATACAGCAGTAAAGCTAATGGATTAGAACAGTTGAGTGGAAAACTGGAATGTTTAATTATAGTGATTGGAAATTTTGGGCCAGACAGTTGTCAAAACCTCTGGGGAAGGCTTTTTGCATAGAAATCTCCATGATGATTCCCTGAGAGGTGCCCCCACATCATCTCATCGGGGGAGGAGGGCAGGTGCACACACACCTCTTTATTTTTGTGTGTGTGTGTTGTCTTACCAGTGTAAAAGTCACAGGACCCTTCTCCAAACCTGTTAGAGCCCAAATTAACTGCAGGAGGCCTTGGTCATCTGAGAAGAAGGCCTGTAGCTCCAAATAGGCTGTGGCTCCTGGCAGTGTTACTTCAGTGGAACAGCACTACCAGGGACTCCTCCTAGGTGTGCTGTATTTGTCAGAGATAAAATGAAAAGGTAATCCATGCTAGGGCTGTATTATCTTTTCCAGGTAAGTTAATCCAGGCTGGAGGGTAGACGATAGACATTCTCCAAACCCCATCCTATCTCCTCAGAGACACCTGAGTTGCAGAGAGAACTCTGCAGAGCTGTGGAGTGGAAGAGACAAGGATGCTGTGGAGGGGCCTGAGCCCCCATCCGCCTAATGGAAAGGTTGAGATCCATGCATGGGGAGTTTGCTCCGCATTGAGATCAAGTGGGTAAACCCAGGCTATTTATCAGAGAAGGGAGAAGAGTCTCCAAGGATTCAAATCCTGCCAAATAAATCCAAAAGCTCTCATTAAAATTAGGATCCACGACCAAATTCAATCTACAAAATTCCATCTGTAAAACTAGGTCTGGTCTACACTGGGAGCGGGGGGAAGATCGACCTAAGTTACGCAACTTCAGCTACGAGAATAGCATAGATAAAGTCGACGTATCTGAGGTCGACTTACCTCGTGTCCACACAGCGCGGGGTTGACTGCTGCCACTCCCCCGTCAACTCCGCTTCCGCCTCTCGCTGCAGTGGAGTACAGGAGTCGATGGCAGAGCGATCGGGGATGATAAATCTATCACCGATGGATCGATCACTACCAGCCGATCCAGCGGCTAGTGTAGACGTACATAGTGGCAGTGAACTGGTGCAACTCTCATGGGAATTTCTGAGCCATAATCTGGGATAACAGCACTCTCCTGTGAAGGGCAATGAATTGCTTGATTCTAAGGGATACTGACCTGGAAGCAGGGGAGGGTGTGTTTCTCTTGCCCTTCCACCCTAATTAGGGGATGAAAACAGGAAGCATCTGCCACTCCCAAGATAACTTGTGTTGGAGCAGCAAGAACCATTGTTCAAGATGGGGAAGTGGCTGTCCGGTGCACCCTAAACACTCAGAGAGTCAGAAGATAGAGAACAGGTAATAGAGACCCTCCCCTTATGATAACAAAGTTAGCAAAAGTTGTCCCAGGGGCCTGGGAGAAGGTGGGGTATGGGAGTACCAGAGGATTGTTATCTGGAAGATTGGATTATACAGGACATTAATCTCCAAGAAACCTTGCAGGGACTTTAGACCCATCCTCTAAAATCAGCCATGCACAGTTTCATTGACAATTAGTCTTAATCACAGGATCATGAGGGGCAGGAAAAAGATAGGGCAATGTAAGGAAGATAAAGCTGGAAAAGTAAGTACAACACAATGATAGCAGGGGCCATCGTAAAAAGTGTGGGACCAAAAAAAAATTGTCATGAAATCAAATTTAATCATTTATGGGTGGTGTGTAAATTCTCTTTTCACAGATGTTTATAAATGGTATTTACTAATATTCACTAACATAGTTATGTCTAATATTTACTTGCTGTGGTGACAGAAGATCTTTCCATACTTGCTATGAAACATATTAGTGGGATGCAGTACTGAAATACATAATCTACTAAAAAATTCCAGCCCTGGGCACCTTTCACCATGATAAAAATGCTAATTACATCCACTTATGATAATAGCACAATTAACTCATGCCAGAAAAGGTATGTGATGATATCTCTGGGAATACAGTCTAGTTGAAATCGGGTAAGACTTCATTTTTATTCCTTCATAAAAGCTCCTACATGCAATGTGTGCAAAGGAAATTGAATGGTATGTAGTTTATAAAACCTCAACTTAAATTCTTGGAAAGAAAAGAGATAATAAAAGCTTAAGACCTAATGTAGCTTATGCTGCATCCATGTGTGTTATACAGAGGGCCTCATGTATTTTGCAATTCTGGGGCTGTGGAATTGCCACAGAATTAATTTTTTGCCTTAGAATTGTACTCCAGAAACTCAGCTTCCATTTTATTTTTATTTTTTTACAAAAAATTATGTTTCTAGCCTGACGGTTGCAGAGATAATCTTGAAAATGTGACCTGATTATAATGCCTGCTGGATTCTGCAGAGAGCCAGAAACAATAGTTCTGAGGGTTTGACTAGATTTGAATTTTCAGTGAAGGTCTAGCACAAATCAACTGATTATGAATTAAAACATGTTAGTTAAACAACAAGTGTCAGAGTAGACACTTCAGAAATATTTGTTTCAAAACACAAGCTTTTGTTCTTAGTTATATTCAATCCTAGGCTAGAGCTAATTGAGTTCCCCCCCCCTTAATCCTGCCACTCATGGGGTGGAATGAGGTGCTGAACCAGGCTGCCCGAATGTCATCATATGAGCCCACCAGCAGTGCAAACACAATGAAAAAGCATTTACTTGAAAACAATCATAAATGAATTTTATGCCAGTGATTATTTTGAACTATACGTTAGCAGGGGTTCTCAAACTTCATTGCACCACAAACCCCTTCTGACAATAAGAATTACTATACGACCCCAGGAGTGGGGACTGAAGCCTGAACATGCCTGAGGTCCACTGACCGGGTGGGGTTGGGAGCAAAGCTGAAGCCCAAGGGTTTCAGCCCCAGGTGGGGGGCCTGTAGCCTGAGTCCCAACACGCAGGGCTGAAACACTCAGACTTCGGCCCTGGGCCCCAGCAAATCTAAGCCAGCCTTGGCAAACCATTAAAATGGGGGTGTGACCCACTTTGGGGTCCCGACCCACAGTTTGAGAACCACTGCATTATAGCTCTGTGTGCCACTAGAAAGGAGTAGGAAGGATGTGAAAGAAGATAACATTGTAGAAGGATTTAGAGACTCATACAGGAGTCAAATTAAGCCTGCTGGTGATGACTCAAGTCAGTACTTTTTTTCTGAAGGCTGCCATCTTGTGCTTCAGACTCTACAATGTCATTAAAAAAAGCCTTTGCCTTTATGGATACAAAAGCCACAAGAATGTGAACTGACTGCAATCAATGCGGTAATGTCTGCCTGAGCTTGCAAGAGTTAAACTGAAAGAGTTAAACTGCCCCATTCATCTCAGTGTGGTCTTAACCCTGTAGTTATTCTAAATGTTAATGCTGTTGACTTTTCTATTGATGAAAGAAGAGGGAGAAGCATATCATGAACAGCTGCTTAAGCTCCTGTGAGTGGCGTCTTATTTTGGCATCATCATTATTTTGGAATTCATGAACATTAATCTGTAGATGGAGCCTACTTTGTGAGCAAAGCTCAGGTGAATATTGCTACTCCACTTTCCCACCCTCCATTTCAAGATCTGATATGCATTGTTCAAAACAATGTTCCTTTGCTACACTGACCTGATGGCTAGAATTGTCAATAAACCTTGCTAGAACTCTGATAAAAGATGCTTCAAGTTACTAGTCATTTGCCCCTTATCACATGCCTGAAAAGGCCCAGTAAGTGATTAACAGTGAGGCAAATTGTAAATGTGTATGAAAATGAAAAGCCCTCTTCAGTTACACAGAGGAAATATACTATGCTATATATATATAGTATTACATCACTGCTGTTGTGTTACGAATCTCTGCCTGACTAGTCCACCTCTCGCAAGTCACTGTCCAAACAGAAAGAAGGTGGGACATTTATTTACATATTTTCAAACATTTTCTCCATATGCCTCATTCTACATCCAGGTGGAATCTCTGGTACAGGGAGCCCTTTCCTTAGCAGAGAGATTTGAGGAACAACCATGGTTGTCAACAGTGTCAGTGGGACATCAGTAAGGATTTGTTTTTGTCACGGAGGTCATGGAAGTCATGGATTCTGTGACTTTCTGTGACCTCCGTGACTTCTGAAGCTGACAGTGCACCTGAACCGGGGGTGCCTGAGCAGCTCAGCCCCCTCCCCTGCCCCGAGACCACAGCAGCAAGAGTGTGTGGGGGGGGGGGGGCTCAGGGATGGGGTTTGGGGTGCAGGGTGGTGGTTACCTGGGGGACTCAGCTCCTAGCTCCATGTGCTGCCTCCATCTGCAGGCACCGCCCTCGCAGCTCCCACTGGCCGTGGTTCCCAACCAATGGGAGCTGAAGAGTTGGGGCTTGGGGCCAGGGGAGGCAGCACGTGGAGCTAGGAGCTGGAGGTCACTGTTTCCCAGGAGCCGGGTAGGGAGCCTGTCCCAGCCCTGCCAACCCCGCAAGCACCCCTGTGCTGTTCACCCCCACACACACAGTGAGCACCCGTGGCACCCCTGGGCCATCCCCCCAAGCTGCCCCCCCCCCATGTTTTAGTCAGAGTTAAAATAGTGAATTTTGTTTACGGCCTGTGACCTGTCCATGACTTTTACTAAAAATACCTGTGACTAAAACCTAGCCTTATTTAGAAGTTTACCATGGGGAAGCAGCTTCTATTATGATTTGAGCTGTACGAAACAATTATCTGAACCATAGCTTTTACAGTAGGAGAAACTGCAGGCAAAACATTGCACTCTCTCATATTTATATGAGAGAGAAAATTTTCATCATGAAAACTGACAGTGGCCTCAATTGGCCAAATTTCACCCTCTGATAAATCCACAAACTTTCACTTGCAAATATTCACAAAGTGAAAACTGAGGCACTAGTCCTGGGCTAGCTTTTTTGTACCACAGTTAGTGACTGAGGCCATATTTGTGCCTCTCTGTTCCTTGTGCTGCCCAGTTTGTGCCTAGTTTAATCCCCAATTTAAGGATTGTTCTTTACATCTAATTACATATGGCCCCAAGGAGCCATTCCTTCAGCCAGGGACCACTGGGGTGTCAGGATGCCACCACATCCCCTTTCCCAAGCCATGTTCACTTGCATTGACAAGTTGTAGCTGGACATAGAGTGATCAAAATGTACATTTGGAAGGGACCTCAAGAGCCACCTGGTCAATCCCCTGGCCCCACACTGAGTCAAGATTAAGTGTCCCTAGACCACCCTTGAAAAGTGTTGGTCTTTCCTGTTCTTAAAAATCTCCAGTGACAGGGATTCTACAAACCCCTTAGGAAGTCTATATCCTCGTTTGAAAACCACTCATTCACCATATCACACAAAATGAACCGCCACTCTCAAGTAGTTCCATACTTTTTATCAATCCCTACTCAGGCATAACATTACAGTTGATTGCCTAAAATTAGGCACATACATGCCGAGAGTCACCTGTAAGCGGCTCTATTTTCAGAAGTGCTGAGCACCCACATCTCCCATGAAAGTTGATGCACCAATAGCAAGGTTAAGGACCTGGCGCTGGAACTTTCACACAGATCTAGTTCTGAGAATGGGGATGTCCTTTACAAGACTCCTTTTGCACTATTTTGCCAGGGCTTGAACTACGGTTCTTTCCATTTATCCTCTTCCTGTATAGTCTCACTGTTGATTTGGGAAAGAAAAGGGATTTACCCTAGAGCACCAGGTATAATGGGGCCCTCAGGCCTTACCAAAATATAAATAACTACTAATCAAATTAATCAGAGTCTAGGGGTGGGAGGAGAGCACAGAAAGCAGAGATTTAAAGTGTTTTATTTTGATTGAAATAAATCAGCATTCATTTGGATTAAGATTCTTTATTCAAGAATGTAACAGCTCAACTGTTTTTATTTTTCCTGATTTCTCCTCCAAACTGCTTCTCTAAACTCACTCTGCTGTTCTCAAGTAGGTATTGCATTTACTCCCTCATGCTGTATTTAGTTAGGATTATAAACAATATAAGTGGACTTGGAAGGATTAGATTTTTATCTGTAAGTGTCAATAAACATCTATTTCTCCATACGATGAAAAAATATTTCCACCAATAATCTTAATTTACACATAGGCAAAGAAAGAAAAATGCTGCTTGAGAACATATTAGCATTTGACTTAAGGCTATTTACTTTTGAATTTTGACATATGATGTTGACAATTTGTGCTTTAACTGTTCTAAATAAGAATCTACCAAATTTGCGGCCATGAAAATTGTGTTGCAGGCCATTAAATCTGGTCTCCCATGAAAACTGGTCTTTTGTGTACTTTTAACCCATACAATACAATAGGGTAAAAGTATACAAAAGTGTGCTAATAAAGTTTGCGGATGATACAAAGCTGGGAGGTATTTCCAGTAGAGATAAGGAGGTTTTAGTACCATTATACAAGGCACTGGTGAGACCTCACCTGGAATACTGTGTGCAGTTCTGGTCTCCTATGTTTAAGAAGGATGAATTCAAACTGGAACAGGTACAGAGAAGGGCTACTAGGATGATCCAAGGAATGGAAAACTTGTCTTATGAAAGGAGACTCAAGGAGCTTGGCTTGTTTAGCCTAACTAAAAGAAGGTTGAGGGGAGATATGATTGCTCTCTATAAATATATCAGAGGGATAAATATCGGAGAGGGAGAGGAATTATTTAAGCTCAGTACCAATGTGGACACAAGAACAAATGGATATAAACTGGTCATTGGGAAGTTTAGACTTGAAATTAGACAAAGGTTTCTAACCATCAGAGGAGTGAAGTTTTGGAATAGCGTTCCAGGGAAAGCAGTGGGGTCAAAAGATCTTTCTGGCTTTAAGATTAAACTCGATAAGTTTATGGAGGAGATGGTATGATGGGATAACATGATTTTGGTAATTAATTGATCTTTAAATATTCATGGTAAATAGGCCTAATGGCCTGTGATGGGATATTAGATGGGGTGGGATCTGAGTTACCCAGGAAAGAATTTTCTGTAGTATCTGGCTGGTGAATCTTGCCCATTTGCTCAGGGTTTAGCTGATCGCCATATTTGGGGTTGGGAAGGAATTTTCCTCCAGGGCAGATTGGAAGAGGCCCTGGAGGTTTTTCGCCTTCCTCTGTAGCATGGGGCACGGGTCACTTGCTGGAGGATTCTCTGCTCCTTGAAGTCTGTAAACCACGATTTGAGGACTTCAATAGCTCAGACATAGGTGAGAGGTTTTTCGCAGGAGCGGGTGGGTGAGATTCTGTGGCCTGCGTTGTGCAGGAGGTCAGACTAGATGATCATAATGGTCCCTTCTGACCTTTGTATCTATGAATCTATACAGCATTTCTCATACTAGGGGTCCTGACCCAAAAGGAGGTTGGCAAGCCTATTGTAGGACGGGTCGTAGTATTGCCACCCTTACTTCAGCACTGCCTTCAGAGCTGGGCGGATAGAGAGCAGCAGCTGCTGGCTTGTTTGGGTTGCAACAAAACACACTCTTTATCCAGGTTAAAGAGAAAGAGGATAAGAAAGAGAATTGACCTCTAAGACATAACTTACAAGGAGTTTTCACCCAAAGGCATCAGAAATACAGATATGAAAGAAGAGTGTTAGCAGAGATGCAAAATAAGATGTATTGACTACTTAAAGCATAGGAGATATGAGAGAGAGAGAGAGAGAGAGAGAGAGAGAAACATTATGAGAATGAAAACAAAACACTTTAGATTCTACCAGCCCTCTCCCCATTTCAGAAAATGTCTTGAAGCAGGGAACTTTGAGGCTCTATGTACTTTTTACCCTTCTCACCCTAACGTTTCCATGAAGAAAAGGAGGAGTGCAGATTAATCATGCTCTTAAGTGCTACTTATTGGTAAAACAGGAAATAGGAAATAAGTGGATTACATCCAAAACAACATTTCCAAATGGGACTATTTTTTTTTCCTCTTTGGTAACTATAGATGTTCATATTTGTTTTAAATTATTCTATCCAAGACCACAATTCAGATAAAAGAGGAAGACTTAACTCAACCTAAAACTGAAATAAAACAGCATCTTCAATTGTTTTTTCTGGGACATTTTTATGATGATTTTACTTTCAGCTTGCTATCTGCTCAACAGCCTGGCAAAGTTTAAAACTTCCCCCCCTACTCCCTTAAAAAAAAAGAAAGAAAAAAAAAGGGGGGGGGGCAGGGGCTAGGGAGGGAAGGTTTGAGCTCACCTGATGGGGTTTTCTCAGTTTGCCCGGTTCTCATGAGGATTAAAAACAGTTAAAATAAATGAACAGCTTTGCAGCTGCTGATCTGTGATTTCTACTCCTCCGAACCAATATTTGTAACCATTTCACACTAAATTAAGAACATTTGCTGCAACTCTTGCTTTATGGAGTGCTTCTACAATATGTTACTCCCAATTACGTAAATGAGAAAAAGAAAGAAAAAAGCTTAACCAAGCTGCTGAAACCAAATAAAATGAATCTTTACCTGGGTCAGACACAACTTGCTAAAAATATGATCAGTAAATTAACTGTCATTTCAAAAAAGAAAATCTGCGTTAAATCTAATGCTTCCCAGGTGCCGAACCTGAAAATTATACATCAGTAAGGTAACCAAGTCATCTACCAACCAGAACAAAAAGGATGTGTCCTATTTTAATATATAACACGTACAACATTTTCAATATTCTTCAACTGAAAACATCTTAGTAGTCACCTAGTCATTGGCCTACCTCTGTAGATTAAATATATTAACAACTATTGCAGAAGTCTCATTTAATGTAGTTTATAGTTAAATTTACATTCATTTAAAGGCATTTGGAAAATGATGATTACTACAAGTTACTAATCTTTATATTACTGGTCAAGTCTAACAACCAAACTAAACATTTGATGATCATAAAGGCAACAGTGACTGTTACTTTTTGGGTCTGACCTATGTATTCCTACGTTATTTACAAATGTATAAACACCTACTAACTGCTGTAACTGGAATTAGTTATTCAAACCTTGTAAAATTTAACCCCCACCTAGTGACAGTCAAAGGGTGGAAAGATGCACAACTAGGATTGTTAACCACAATAGCAGGTTTAAATCTAATTCCTCATCTTCTTCTGTAAGCATGTGTTTTAAATGCTTTCTCATGCAGACTTACAGTGCTGTCGATATATGCTTCAGTCCATACCACATCATGCTCTTGATCAATAACCTTTGGTCGGCTAAGAACATGGAGGTATTCCATGACGTTCTCCTGCACATCAGCTAATGTAGAGATCTGAGTAAAAAACCCTGTGAAAACACAGAGATTCCAAGTTATGAGGCTGACAAAAAGAATTAAGGAAGATTCTAACAATAAATATGATGCATGTTATGTCTGCTGTGTTTTCTGTTTAACTGTCTCCAAAGGAGACATGCAAAAGGACCACATTTGATGAGAAGCAGCCTTGTCCAATATTAATTTGTGAAAGCAGAAGTCTGTGAAACAGTGTGGCAGCCTTTGAAGGACTCAGTTCCTGAGACTGTTCTACACCATTGCATAGCTTATCCTAAGTGTTTGGTTCCAAGACAGTTTTGCGGTTTCATGGTAAAGTAGAAATTATGGGATTTTTTTTCATGGTAAATACTTAATAAAAATTAGAACTGTATTCACTCTTTACAACATTATACCAAACCATGCAAAACTGATCTAGTTTCAGGTGTCAGTTTACAGAAGTGAATTGGGGTCAAAATGGGGAAAAAATAGTCGTGGTACTCCATTTCAGACTGTCCACACTCTCAATCCTGGGTGGCATGGAATGTGAATAAACTCCTGATACCGTAATACATTCTTTGCAAATGGCAGGGGCCAATGAGAATAGAATCAGAATCACTTGGGTAAATAATCACAACTTTGAATCATAAACCTTGAAACATGACACCTCCTAAAGGCAGTATCCTGGCAGCAGTGAAATGGGGAAGGCCACAGCCACCTACAATGTCACCAGCTTTATTCTCTTTCAATGCTCAAATGCAAAGTATCCTTACATGTCCTTGCCCTGCCAGTCCCATTTAATCCAAATATGATAAAGGCTTGGAGCAACTCCAAGGCCACAGCCCTGCCCAGACTACTGTATGCGTTTACCCAAATTTAACCTCATCTACACTACTGTGTCTGGATCTCCATTCAACACCAACCCTCTTCTCTACTACCAGAGGACGGATGCCTAATGGACAGGAAAGAGGCATTACCACAACTCCTGATCTTTGAAGGGTTAGAGCACCAGCCTTCAAATGGTGATAGACAGCTGGAAACAACAACTGTTGAGCTGTATTTAGTAGAGAGGGAAAAACCAGATTGGATAAAACAACAGACCAAAATCTTCCATCAAAGTTCCAAGTGGAACTTTTGACTTTTCAAAAAGCTTGACTAACTTTTTTTCCTTCCTCATTTTTGTGACCTTTAATATTTTCTAATTCCATCCAGCATCATAAGTACAAAGTCTGAGATGTCTAGTTAATTACCAAACCTAAAGGTTTTTGGATATATGTAATGTCATCACAGTTACAGTGGGAGTCTGGAACTTAAGACATCTCAGCTTGCTCTGTGATTGTAGATAGGACATTTACAGTTTTCTTCATCTTTAATATGGTTTCATTTATGCTATCTACCACACAGGTTTGTTCTGAAGCTAAACTGAGTAACATTTATAAAGCAATTTCAGATCCTTGGAATTACAGTATTCTTCAACTAAGTGTACAAAAGTTTGGATTCTCATTTGACATAACCCAAACTTCCACACCTTTTAAGGTTTTTATACACTTCTATCATTAATTTATCACATTATTTACGACAAGTTTTTTGATCCACTTCTCTTTCATTGTTGGTTACATTTTATAACTCTCTGGCCATTATAAATATAATGCATGTGAGGCTCCCTCCTGCAGATATGAAATAGTCCACAGAAGTGAAAGACCGTGTCAGTTCCCATAGGTGTAATGGGAGAATAGTACCTCACAGGTGTGTTGTGAGGATGACTACATTAAAGGTTGTTAAGCAGTCAGATACCATGGTAGAGAGTGCCATAGATATTTGTGCTGAGAAAAATCAGTAACTCAGACTACTTCAGCCATCCATAATAAGGCATTTCACCTTATTGGTGACTACAAAAATACCTCAATCTTCAACGTAAAGTCCTAGACTGTGGCTCACCAGAACTGCAGAATCTGCACTAGGGAGAGGTGCAGAGGCTGCCCCCCTTGCCCCCACACAGAACCTGCTCATCAGAAAGGAATCTGGAAGCAGGCACAGCCTGAGCTTGATACTCCACCAGTTGCTAAGCATGGGAAAAATACATTGCCCTTTTAAGTGGGGGAAGGTGGCAGATTGTGCTTTCCTCCCCCCACCCCGAACAGGGAGCTCCAAGAGAGATCATGATTCTTTTAGGCAGATCTCACCCACTGCTCCTCTGTGAGGCACTGTATCTCTGCACCACAACTTACTTAGTGCTATTAGCATGATCTAGCCCAGTATTTCTCAACGACTGATCCGTGAACTGGTGCCGGTCCCGGAGACCTCCTTGACACAGTTTAGCAAGCTGGTCCCTGGTATCAAAAAGGATGAGAAACACTGACCTAGCCCACCCATCTTTACGGTCAGAGAGAGTCAGAAAAGATGATAAAACAGTACAAAACAACAAATTCTTGGCTAGACAAACATTGTAGCCAATCATAACTCACTCCTCTTTAAAGCTTGTCCTCATGTGCCAACCAATAATCCATGTGTCATTTGATACAAATATGGCATGTTTCCATATATATAGAATTCCTCTTGTCTCCAGAACATGAAATTATAGCACTTACATGAACAGTGCAAAGGTGTATGATGATGTGGCTCACTCTACATATCGGAAATATGTGGATATGAAATAAGTTAAAAAAACTATTTTCTTTGGTGCATATCTTCATACTCAACCAGCAAAGACAGATGGGACACTTACATTTCTCTGAGGGCAAAGTTCAGATAAATTTGGTTGCCTTATCCGTGAATTCTTATTCTTTCAAATATTTTAGCTTTTATAATTTTTAACTCTGCATTTCCTGGCATTGTATGGTTTGGGGAGTTTGGTTTGTGTTAAATTTTATTTACTAATTAGAATGTTCTATAAGGATATTAACTTACTGAAACATATTCTCAGCCTTAAATTTCACTTTAAAGGAGATGATTTGTTTTTGGTCTGGTTTTTTTTGGAGCTTTTGAAGCCTAGCAGCTTAACGACTGACTCAATCTTAATTGGGAAATCTGTTCTTGGGAAAACTACATTCTGTATAAATGGTGGAAAGATAGAAAAGTCTACCTTTATTTCATCAGTTATTGACTGAGAATACTTTTGGGAAAAGGTAATATGTATATTAGCCTTTCTGACATGCTGAGCTCTCCATTTTTGTGGCTGCAGGATCGCTGTAGCCAAAACGTGGGCTTTCCCTTCCTGTCAGCACTAACACACATTTCATTATCTAGCCCTTTTTATATTGTGTAAAGGTCACTACATACCTAAAATCTAATTACTTTTCTACATAAACTATTTATGTATGGAACTCAATAAATAAAACCCCCAAAACATTTTGGTTTCTAAGACCTTTCATCAAGGACTCCGAGCACTGCACAGTTGTGGGTAAGTATTATTTTTATTTTATAAGCGATAGCATACATTTTCAAATGTGATTTTGAAACACCTCAATTTTGGGGTGTTCACCTTGAGACATCTTAAAAAGGGAGATGCTCAGCATCTTTATGGGATCTCTGGTTGAGCACTCAAAATAACTAGCTACTCATGGAAATTTAGGCAGGTGAGACGGACACACAAAGAAATTAACTAACTTTATCTCCATCTCCTTCTTTTAGGCCAGTGTGTCAGTTGCAGCTGAGGAAAAATCCACCAAAAGCAAAACTAAATTATGCTAAGGAGCACACAAACCCTTTTAAAAATGTGCTGCTATTTCTAAAACCTCTGGATAGGGGACTTAAAATAGGGAGTATTTCCCCCCACACATATGCCCCTTTTTACATTTTGTAATTGTTTTTCTGAATAATCCTTAAAGAGCATGGTTTAGTCATGAGTTTGTTTTAGATATTTCCACATGACCTTGAGTTATTATTCCAAAATGTATTATGTATTATGTTTTGCGACTTCCTTGTATGTTTCTTAATGCTTTGTTTTATATAGTGTACAGTTTATATGAGCTTATTACTATTATGTATTATTTCTAGATAGTTCCTAAGGACCCAATCAGGGATCGGGCCTCAGTTGTGCTAGGCACCACGCTACTGAGCAACACATGACCAGCCCTGCCTTCACAGAGTTCAAATTTTAAGAGGCCATTATACATTAGATCCTTGAACAAGTAATAAAAATAGAAGCAGATTACTAACTAGAGTAGAACCTCACAATTACAAACACCTCAGAGTTTCTATGCAGAAGAAAAATGCTGTTTACTCTTTATTTTTTTAGTAGTTTACGATTAAGATGGTGCTGTATTGTATTTGATTTTTTTTTCCCATCTCTGTTGCTGCCTGATTCCATACTTCCGGTTCCAAATGAGGCGTGTGGTTGACCACTCGGTTCGTAACTCTGAGATTCTACTGTATCATAAAAAAAACTATGTGTATATGTGCCCAGGACCACGGAGAGATTCTTATCCAACAATTTTTTCTTTTCCACATATTTTCAAGTCAGAATTACAGGATATTTTTAATGTTAAATTTCTATTAAAATTACTACTTTGAATATTCATTTAACAAGTTTCTGAATTTCTAAGACTCACGCATCCTTCATTCACAAGTCCTTATGCTACCTTTGAAATAAAGCTTGCCTCCACAGAAAGTCAGCATAAGCTAGGGTGCCCCATGCAAGGTTTTTATGTCACTATGTTTCAGATAAAATGGTCTTTCCCCCCTCTTTCTTTTTTATGCAGAAAGAGAAGACACTAACTCCTGGAGGTCGGTGAAGAATGGAACAACAGACATGACCCACACTAACCCAACAATAATTTAAACAACAATCAACAGGGAACCATGTGGTATTTTGTACCAGCTTTTTTCATTTTAAATTTGTGCATATGGCAAGATACAGGGTCAAAATACTGAGAATGACAAACATTTTCCTACTAACTTTATTTTGCAGATAACGAAGGGATATGTTTTGGTATTGCCAAAATCCCTTTTATGGCAATAGAGATATCCACTTAAGGAGGTTATTCTTGTCCATATCCTATATAAATACAAAGTACTCTCTTTTAAAGATACACAAAGAGGCATACACATGCACACATTTGACATTTCTAGGCACCATGACACATGTGAAGTGCTTCATTTCTTTTTGGAATAGTGCATCATACTCCATAGGATCTGAACAAAACTGTATAACCAAAATAACTTTTCATGACATAAGCCAGTGATGTAGATGAATATGGGGTGGAAAGTTGAGACAAAAAAAAGTGTGTTACGGGGCTTAACCAAATGCATTTAATCAGCTAGGCTCAGCCTATTAAAATTATTGACCTTTTTAAAAATGTCTTTCTGTAAGAGTTTTTGTTAAGAAATTTAATTTTTGATTGATAATAGGAAGTAGGTGAGGACTGGAGTCATAGCTGTAACCATATACATTCTCTTTATTTTCCTTTGTGGTGTTCTTCTCAAAGCTGGGTTTGAGTTTGCACTGTAGGCTTTTGAATGTTTAGTCTCCCTTTTAATGTGTTTTTAGACTTCATGGCTCATGTTAAAAGCCTGCAATCAGTTTATAATTTCCATGAAATTATAATTAATACTAGAATTAGCTGCCTATTGTGAACTTTTGGCTCATGCTTTCCAGGTAGCATTGATTTATTTACTTTCTTCCGAGACATAGTAGTTTTCCCTGAACTTTAACTTCCACTATAATAAAGTGTAATGAGTTGCCACAGCCTGAGTGATGGAACTCCCCAAAATTTTTGCATACTTGTTCTAATATTTATTTTTGCATTTTCTCCCTTGTAAGTTATTATACTAGAGTTAAGGCCAAGGGGAGGCAACGTTGTTGTATTGCACTTCCACCAAGTATTTGGACTGTTTGATTATTTGTGTGTGTAATACTACCATATGTCACAAAAGCCAATCCTCAACTGAATCACACACTCACCCACTATATGAAACTGTTAACCAGGGGATTTCAGCTCCTCCTTCTTTAGACTTTGAGGTTTAATCAGGAAATAAAGAGTTATGCACTGAAATCCTTGAGCACAGCTGCGAAGCCTATGTGAGTTATACCAGATCAACCTTTGCTTTAACTTACACATTCTTACAACTTCCTCTGGCTGCTTGGTACAGAAGTTCTAAGATTCACTTTCACACACAACAACTACTATTTTTTTAGGTAATAAAAGTTCTTCCAGGAACTATAGGCCATTTCATAAGACTCAACATGATGTTTCATAAAATTATTTGGTTAAACATTAAATATAATTTGGTTAAATGATTATCCTCTGAAATTAGACTTCCTTTCCATACTGCCATTATCCTAAGATAATAGTGATTTTCAGCCAAATGTCCACCAGTAGCATTAGATCCCAAACAGCTCAAAACAACAAACTATTTTCAACAGTGCACTGTGTACTTGATAAGAAATGTGTCCCACTTTCAGGTCATGGAACAAAATGGGTGCAGTGTTCTTGTAAGGAATACAAGATTAGAACCTAGTCTCCTTGGAGAGGGACTAAGGAGGGCATTCATCACTGCATTGGAGCTGTAATGCTCCCCAGCAGAATACCCCCAGCAAAAGGGGCTTTCCCAACAAGGTGAACAACATGCATAACTGTCTCTGTGCCACTTGCTGCAAGAGCCCAGAGTGCTGGAGGTGTTGGGATGATGCTGTTTGTGCAAGGGGATGTAGCTGGTGCTTCCTAGACCTCAGCTATTTCCTAATAATATAACAGGCCATGGAGCTGTTGTCATTAAGGCACAAGTTGGGCAAACCCTCAGGACTGCACAGCTTTTTTGCTAGGCTCCCATCAACCCCAAGATACGGGATGCACAAGCCTCTCTTCCTTTGTCCGTTCACCAGGCTCTGTGGTGTGGAGGAGATGAATCCCCTCTTTTGTCCTCCTCTGTGTTTTGTAAAGGGCCCACCACACTGAGGGTGCATAATTAATAACAAACATTCAAAAGAGGGACTGTCAAATGATTAAACTGACATACTTTTATCATATAAATATTTGTTTCATACCCTCTGTTTTGTAAGTAACCAAAAGTTTAAGGCCTATCTTTATTTTTACAGCTGGCCGACTTTCTGTTGAAAGTGACTGTTGAGAGAGATGCAGTGGCTGCATACTTTAAAACTTGGCAAGTTGAGCACTGGGAAACTTTACACCTTTGTTCACTTTAAGATCCTGGTAAATCTCCACTTTTTTTTTTTTAACTTCATGTGCACTTGCTTACAGAAAAATGGGGAAAATTATTGTAAATTTCATAAACCATTCTACCGGGGGTTTGAGGTCTTGATTCTTTTAATGTATTTAAAATGGTTTGCTGCTTAGCCTCATTAAGCCCATACTCCCTCAAGATATGCCCTACTTAAGCATAAAATATAGCAGAGAAATGTGGGGGAAGGGGGACGGGTGTCTCATGGTTTAACCATTAGATTCCAGAAGTTAAAGAACTTTTGCAAGGTGGTATGAATTTCCCTAGTGATCCTTTTCGAAAGAAAGGATTTTGCTGTCCACAATGCAGTCAGCTGGAAACCTTGCAAACAGCCTTCATCTATGCTGTGCTTCCAAGGGGAAAATCACTGCAAGGAAAATTGATTTTAGGGCCATTGACCTCAGTAACAACAACACGCTTTGGCCCACCCATGCAAGAAGTAAACTGCAGTGCAGTCATTCAGCCAATCTGCAGATCGGCTTTACTAGGTCTCTTCTCCCTGAGCTGTAATATGTCTTTTCACTAAAGAACTTGGCTGAACCAGAGCTAAAAAATCGAAGGGAAAGTTCTGAATCTCATGTAACTTGAGCTGAAGATGGTTGTGCTGCTTCCTACAGTGTCAGATCCTAGACTCTATAAATGAATTACAGATCAGAGATGGAAGACCCTCGTGTCAGGGAGCAAGTCATATAACCGATGCAATCTGAGGCAAAAGTCTAGGGAGACGATAATTAAAATAAACCATTCAGACGACACCTATTGGCCAGATTCTGCTCTCATTTACACACTCATTTAAGTCTGGAGTAGTTTCATTAGCTTCAGTAGATTTTATCCAGATTTACCCGGGTGTGAGAGAGAACCAGATTTGACCCCCTCTGGTTTAGAAAAAGGCAAACCTACAATATTCTTCCATCAGAGTATACAAAAGCAAAGTGATGAGAAGTCTACTGTGTTTGTTGCTAGTAATGGTGAAGAACAAAGATGTGCACTTTCCCTTCATCAGGAACGAGACTGACATGTACCAGATGAACTAGTCAGGCAGCTCCTATTGCCTGGCCATAATTTCTAAGTTGCTGTGCTTAGATCTTTATGAAGCTATAGTACTGTACTGTCTACAAAGCTAAAGCATTTGGTTGATTAAATTGTCTTCAAAAAGATGCTTCAAAGGATTCCTATACAATGACTAAAACTAAATTATGGTGTAACATTAGCTGATTAAGACAAGACTTCAAACTGAGTAATTCCCATCAGATGGACACAACAGTGGTTAAAGCAATAATGTCTATGTGCATAGTGCCTTATGTGAGTCATCATAATGTAATGAGGCTCAAAGAAAAAACAAAATGACAGATAATATTTTTCAAGAATAAAGATAAAGAAAAATTGACTTTAATCAGTGATTTCTAAATTATTACTATTTATAGTATGCAATGTTGTAGCCATGTCAATCCCAGGTTATTAGAGACAGACAGTGGGTGAGGTAATATCTTTTATTGGATCAACTTCTGTTGGTGAAAGCAACAAGATTTTGAGCTTACACAGAGCTGTGTACACCTTGTCTCTCTATTATATATATAGTGTCCATCTCTCATATGTTCTATTATGATCATCATTACCATAATACCCGAACATCTCATACCCTCATGTATTTCTCCTCACAAGATACAAATCTCTTTTTCCTATTTAGATTGTGAGTTCTTCAGGGGAGGGATGTGGTTTACTATACGGTTTGTACAGTGCCTAGCACATTGCAGCCCTAATCTCAGTCGGAGTCCTATGCACTACCCTAATACCAATAAAATAATAGTAACAGTGAAGGAGCTTTTAAATTGAGGCTAACCCTTTGAGAACAAAGAAGAAATTGAAAATCACATCTGTGAAATATTTTAGGTGCATTTTAATTAACCATAAATGTATATCAAAGTGGTTATATTTTTAAGTCTTCATACTCTAGATATGTTTTCACAAACAAATCTATCTTCCTGAAAAACCAACCGATCCCCTCTAAACGGTTCACCTTAAACTGCTGGCAATGAGATGACTCTTGTAGCAAGGCTGAAAGATTGTACAAAGCTTAACATTATACCTTCCAGTTAAAGAAGGTAAACCAACCTTTGTTAGCACAGGCCATCCATTTGAGGTTGTCAGCAAAAGCAGCTTCTCTTCCGATCAGATAGGTAAACATTCGAACCTGAAAGTACAATACAACAGATTAAGTCACTTAATACTTCAGTTCCATGCTTAAAGCATATGCAGTTTAGCTATTTTACATATGGGCAGTTCACATGTATAGAAACACATCACAAAGGTTTAAAGGATTGCTAGTTTAAAAATCTATGCCAGTAAAATATTTATGACATAGTGCGTTTCTTTGTTCTGTTTAACCAAGTGGTTATCACTCTGGATGTTTTTAATATCTGGCACTTAACCAAAGCCATGAGTAAAGATAAAAGAAAACAAATTAAAACTATTGGTACATAATATGAAGTCACATATTTGAGATGTCTGTTGTGCAGTTGTGAATTTAGAAGGCTGCTCTGGTCTTGGGGTTGTATTTTAATAATTAAATACATCATTGCTATAGATGTGGGAACTTGAAACAACCTGCTGGCAAATCCTCTCTGTCTTTCAAAAAATAATGTATACACAGTGGTATATATACACGCGACACTGATGATATCCAGGTGGTAAATTGCAGAGCCATGTGACAAATTACTTCGACTGCCCTCCTGAACTCTGCCCACTTATCCATCTCACTGACACTACTAAAGTTTCAATTTTTGTGCAGCTTCAAACAGCTGCCATTTAATATAAAACAAAATAAAACCAACCCAGTGAAATGATTCCCTCTCTTCAAACACCTTCACTCAAACTCTTCTCTCTAAATTACTATTTATTTAATATAGATACTTAAATTATTTCCATTTTCTTCCTAGCTGAGTATCTCACAAACATTAATGAATTTATCCTCACAATACTCCATTAAAGCATGAAGCGTTATTTTACAGACGGGGAACTGACATAGAGAAGGGTTATGTAATTTCAACACAGTCATGCAGGAAAACTGTGTCAAAGCTGGGAACTGAACTCAGATCTCTGGAGTCCAAAGACTTCCCCTTTGGAAACAATATTTTCCCCTCAATTTTACTCACTCCCACTTCTATCCTCTGATGTATTTTATTTTGTAATTCTCTGTACTTCTCTAATGGCTTTCAAATTGCAAATATAATACAAGTGTATTACATATGTTAATGACATCTGACAATGCCCAGTAAGTTAGGTATATTATTATTAGTGAGGGATGAAACTTTTGTACTAAAACACCAAAACGGGTGAAACTTTCTGAAACTCATCTGTTTGGATTTTTGATGAAACCCCCCAAACTGACAAAGGCTGGCCAGGGACCCATAATCTCCACAAATCCATCCCTTAAAAGGAATCAGTTCTCTTTCCCACCCACTATCATTTTCTTTGTGTCTTCCAGAGACAGGGACTGCTACTTTCTCCCCACCATTAGCACAGGATGCTTATATCGATCTCTCGGTTTCTTCAGTAACCCATTCATCCTCATCTCGTGTCTTTGGGATGACAGCAAGACAGGCCTGGCTTCACACTAGACTTACAGAATATCTTCAGGGAAGCAGAAAATGTGCCCACTTCCAGACCATAGAGTTACAGATCTGAAAACGACTGATCAGAGCTCACTTAAACAATGCCTTCCTTCCTTAACTTAATGACTAGTGCATTTTTCCCTTAGGACCATGACAAAAGCCCAAATGGAAAGAGAACATTAGAACACCTGGTTCTTTTTCTTGACAGAGACTCTACACAAACTGCTTCAGTTAGTCTCTCACTTGCAAACAGCTTGCCATAGCTCTGATCAAGCCATCAAAATCAGGCTTAAACAGATTTATAATCTATTAAAAATGTAGAGTAAGAACACAATGTCATATAATACTTTTTATTCATATTAAATAGACATTTAATTGGAAACATAAAACAATACTAAATGCTGGTTTCCATCACCTGAAAACACCACCACAGATTTTAAGTCATCATTGTCAGGTAAAACATATTGCAAGGGATGAGGAGTTGTTGTATTTTCTTTAAATACACTTTTTGACAAGCACACCAGCATTTTCTGATTGCAAATTGTTCTTTTGTAAAAAAAGAAACAGAATCAACTAAGTGGATCTCAATCAGTAAAACTGATAAGACAGTAGCGTAGAGATATTGAAAATCTTTGTCCCCAAAAGACCATCCCTTCTAGTGGATATATACTATAGAAAAACTCCAAATCAAATAGTTCAACCACCTCTTTAGCAGAGCTACGTTGTGGGCATTCCCACAGAGGTGAATATACAATGGACATTGAATCCCTGGTCCTGGTCCTACACCTTTGTAGTCAATAGGAGTTCTCCCATAGACATCAGGAAAACCATATCTTAGAGCACACCAGTTAATTAGCTATCACAAATATTTAAATCTAAGAATACTTCTTTTGCTGATAAGCTTTTTTCTTTTTAGTTCCACTTCAGCTGCTGTTTATTATGCTCCCAAACATTTCAGATTTAATTTTCTGCTCATGGAAATAATATCACTGACAGGAGCTGGGCATGATCTCCAACAACTTTTGCTATAGTATTTCCATTCTGACCAGCAGTATCCCTGCTATTCCATTCCTTCCTTAAACAGAAACCACCAGTATCAAATTGCATGATTGTTTTGTGATGTGAACAAAAGGAAATTAAGGTGAGATCAAAAACTCTGGTATTTTGAACCCAGTCTTCCAAAAGTAAAAAATAAATAAATAAATAAATCATGCATCATCTCTCAATGACTTCCAGTCTCCTCTTAGCTGTTTAGAGAATGCTGCTTTCGTTTCTTGTCAAAGCCTCAAACTTGTCAGGTTTGTCCGACACGCAACATTAAAGTACACGGCATGCCGTTAAGAGGTAATATTGCTCTTTTTTTTGGCACTATTACTGCTTCTTCGCTTTTTGACTAAGATCAAATGCAGTGTCAGTTTCATACGTGATGTGACTTCTATTGAAGAACTATATTCTGCTCTTTCAGGCCAGTGAACTTGATTAATTAGTAGGTATCTCTTTTATCTCTAACTTCTGTGATCCTACTGATGTAACCCAGCAAAGCCAGACGAGCACATACACTTTGAAAATAAAAGTATTTCACCAAGATGTGTTTTTAAGGTATCTTTGAAACAAAAAAAGCTTCTAAGTAAAGTAAGATAATCAGATTTCATATTTGATACTTAAATCTCTGAAGGTACTTTCATAGACTTCGGTACATTTTTCTGGTTTTTTTTTTCCTTTTTCTATAGAATGCAGTACTTTAGAACATCACATCTCAACTTTAAAAAATGTTTAAGGTTTGAAAAGTAACAGGTAAAGACAACGCTTAGCAGATCTTTTCTCTGGGGCTTTTTGTTGTGGATCATATTTTGAGAGGAAGTTAAATTTGAGTCAATAAAGCCATGAATTCCAAGAGGTTAGATGGATCAGACGGTGTACGCAGTGAGAGAGGAGAGGGAAGTACATGCTGAGTAGAGGATACAGTGACACATTTATGTGGGCAGATAAGAAATGAATACGTCTATTTGTTTTTTGCGAAAAGTTACTAAGTCCTGCTAGGCTCAAAGGACCTTCAGTACTAGAAGTAGTGAGAGGATGAAACAGACCATTATAGTTTAAAAAAAATGGTAGGTGCTTCTTTGGAAGATTTTGCTGTTTCAAAACCAATTTAATACACAGGTTATATGTTTCCTGTAGAAATGCAGACGTTCAGTGTTTTCAGTTTTTAACCATGAGGAAATGTGTAATAAAATTATTTCAAGACTCTAGCAAAAACAATTATTCTTGAACCCAAAGTGTGCATAGATTTTAGTCACACTTTTAGAATCCAAATAAATGCCAGTTTTTCGGTGCAGATATAGAGTATGCTAATCCCATTTAAATGAGCATCATTGGAGACATATTTAAGAAATAGTACATTTCTAAAAGTCAGGTGCTTCTTCAAACACCTAGCAATAATATTCTGCCCTCTGAGTAGACCAGTCAATGGGAGTCTGTAGTAGTGATGTTGTTTATAATATTACATTCTCCTGGGTGGATGGATAGACAGGCAGACGTATACATACACACATGCCCTTAAATTAAAAGATTCAAGAGTAGAAGCCTTGAACACTAGCAAAATACTGCATCTCCAAAGTTATTCATTACAAGAATGTTGCTCAAAGCATGACCAAACAAATATCTGAAACTAGAAAGAGAGACTCTTTGGATCTCTTTGGCCCTCTCTAGACCAGCAGAAAAACTGTTCAACAAGGATTGAGGAAAAGCCAAAAAGTAGCTGAGCTTGATGACAGATTCAAAACTTGTCTCATTTTCTAATGGCCTTAATTGTTTCTATGTCTTGCAGACTCTCCGCAAGGAAGATATTTTAATTAAACACAGGAATATAACATGTTTTGTAGTAACAACTATAGTTCCCATATTTGTGAAAACAGAGAAAATTCTGAGCTGCATATTATATAATTAAGAGTTTGAATTCAATACAAAACCAAATCCTGCTTTCATCAGTAGAAGGCAAGACAACTTTATTGAAGTATCACTGTCCAATAAACTTTCCCACAGATACCATGTTAGAATCATGGCTTAAAAAAAGCAAGAAAAAACAAAGGCTTCCTTTGCTTCAGCCTGTAATACTCATTAGTTAATTTTGGTTGCAAACTTGCAATGTGGATGATCTTAAATAATCTGGAAAACAAATTAATATCAAAGGAATAACCAGATATAAAGAACTTTCAAAATCCTCTGATTTAATACATTTACAATTTAAACAAATACTCAACAATACAATTCCTTCCATTTTTCAATTAGGTATTCCTGCTCATTTGCAGTGAGTCAAAAATGATTTGTAGAATACCACCAATACCACCACTGTAGGTAAAAGTTCACATACAGGGTGATTTTCACTTCAGATTCCTGAAGTTTTTGGAAGTTCTTTCTCTTTTCTTTAAATCCAATCCTTCTGTCAGTTTAAATACTTTTTAAGGTCCACATTTTGCTTCCAGGTTCATTTAGGTAGCTCCCATTTAACTGAATGGGGGTCACCTATGCCCAATTGCAAAATTTGTCCCAAATATGTTCCCAGTTGTTCTAAAAATCAAACACAGAAAGTGTAATCATTTACTTTTTTGTAATTTTGTTAAAAATATATATTTTTTTTAAAAAAATATATACTGATTTTAGTGCATTGAATTAATTTGATGCAATTAAATATGTTCTTAATCTGTAAAGAAAATACCATTACATGTAATTTTTTATTTCCATGCTTTGTTGATGGCTAGCTAAAATATTAGTAAACACAACCTTTAATCTCTAATCACAAGAGAAACAATACAATCAGAAGTATACCCCCAAAAATGCGACATAAATCACTGTCTCTGTTTATCTTCCTGAAAACAGTGCTGCCTTATAGTCTATGTGGAGACTGAATCCATCTAGAGATTTATGTTTAATGGTCTCCTTTAATCTACAAATAATCAAACTGCAACTGTGTTCCTAATAAAAGAAGTCCAACCTTATCTAAAGGAGAAAGAGGCAAATATGGGAAGATGCTAGAACAGCAACCAAACTGAATTAAAGCTACAAGTAATAAAATTTCAACAAATGGGTATCATAGATCATCATGAGAAATGGACTGCCATTATATTGGTGCTGCAAGGATGTTAATGATTTTTCCCTGAAAGTGTTTTATACACACATTTCCTATGATGTAAGCAGTGTTTCTAGAAAATATTTTAAGCATCAGCATAGGCAGTGCTAATTGTTTGACATCTACCTTGAAACAAACAAAAAAGACCACAGTCTCACAGCCCTGAAAATGACTGACCAGAGCACATTTAAACAATGCCTACTTTCCTTAACTTAATGACTAGATTATTTTCCCCCTTAGGGCTATGGATTATAACAGTATATCAAATATGTTATTAACCTTAGCCATGAAATATAAAAGCAAAAGAAAAATATAATTTCTACCTACCTTTTATAAAAATCAAAAATAAGATAACCTATCATTTAAAATATCTGTACTGTACTGCTGCATATTCAGTATCAATGGGTTACTGCTCAGCATAGTTAAGAGAAAACAAGAGTATAATGAGAAAAAAAGATGAATTGTACTGCAAGTGAAACTATTTTATATTGGTTTTAAAGGTGCCAAACTAGATTTATACATACAGATAGCTATATTCCTCCTTGATTTTGAGGACAACCTTTAGAATTCAGCTAGGAGGATAAATAATTCTTATTATCTGCCACTTCTACAAGTTTGTCTGATCTGTCAATGAACCCAGTGGTTTACATTTTATTTACTATGAACTTGCAGTGGGAAGTTATCGCTGATGACTAACTATTCAATGCAACAGCTTTACAAAAGCCAGTGCCTTGCCACAGTTGTTTTCTGCTTTCAGATACTATGGTCATGAGTGAGGTATAAATAGATTAGGGCTAAAACTTTCCAGAATGCCTAAGTGACTTAAGAGCCTAAGTCCCATTTTCAAAAATGACTTAAGGCCTGGTTTTCACACAGTTCTTATACTGGTATAAATACTCTAGTTGGGCTATGGATGATATTTTAATAATAGTTAATACTTCTACATGTACAATACAGCCCCGACTGTGAACATAGTTAAACCAGCATAAAGGTGCCTTAAACTGACATAGCATAGTCTCATTCCCATACAGGAGTAGCTCTACCCATATAAAGCAACTTTATATCTATATGATGGCACACACAAGGGGTGTGTATTGGGTTAACTGTATAAATATAGTTAAAGCAGTATAACTTTTACATTTGGCCAAGCCCTGAGGCCCATAGAAACCTAAGTTCCATTGACTTTCAGTGAGACACACATTTCATTGTGCCTAAATCTGTTCTGAACATGGGATTTAGGCACTTTAGAAAATTTGACCCTGTATGGGTTAGATGTTAAGTATAGGAGTGAATTTTGATATCTCAGATACCACTGTAAAGTAAATGCTAGAAAATACAGACTTGTAATGGTGACCACCATATCTTCTCTAGGGTCTTTTGTGGAATAACTGAACAGTAGAACCACTCTGAAAAGTGACTGATTGAATAAGGTGTCTGTCTTACATAATCTGCTCCACATGTGTAGTATTATTACATTGTCTGGTACTAAATAGATATGGGACTCAGATGTTTGGGAGAGAAGCCAAAAATTAAACATTTTTAATTTTCAGACCTAGGCCTCATATAGATTGTCCTCTGTGGGGAGAGGAAATATTCACAGGCAGAAATATTAGTTTTCAATTATTATAACTGCTGTTTGCAACTTTGAACATTTTAGCCATGTCAGAATCACTGGCTGCAAAGCAAATATTGTCCAAAAAGCCAAATATTTCGCTTTTAGGACTACATTTGCTATTTCTGCACTGTCTGCAACTCCTATAGGCATGCCCTGAACTACGATTTCTGTTATGCAGTGCTACAGTGGTAACAGATGTTGGGAGAGAAAGCTCTAAATTAATGTTACAGACCCTGAAGGGTAGGATCTATAATAGAGCTTGTGGCTAACTTTCTTTTCTAAGTGTTTTTAGATGCTGGATGCCTGATAGCAGCATTGGAGACTAATGTCCTTTATCCTTCTACAGCAGCTGTAGAAACTTCCTAACACTGCCCCACTATTATGTGTCAGTTCATACGTAGATGAAGGGGGCAAACACTCGCCATTCAGCTATGATCCTATCTGATGAGATTGCTAACATGGGTTCTGATGAACCCAAAATGTGATGTGATCAAATGCCTACTAAGAATTGGACTAATTCCAACTATTCATTTTATACAGGCCAGATTCTCTTTTGATATTTTGCTTTTTTATGATTGAGATTGATAATTGTGTTCCAAAACAGTAGCCTCTGGTAGTGGGCTTGTGAGATAAAACACAACATGTGGACTATTGCAATGACATGTTTGTGTTGGTAACCCTGATCGGTGTGCCTGGACAAAGAAACCAGTGTTTGTGTGTTAAATTACCAAGTTAAGTAGTCCACACAAAATTGAATATAAATCTTGCACCCAGGTGACTAAGGAATAGTTAATTAGATGACCAGTAGAGAATACAGATATTTAATTGACTCTGTTATTATTCTTAAAACCTCTTTCCTTTGCCCCGCATTCTTCCGTCCCCTTTCCTTTTGATTGCTACATACACTTCTTTCAGTTTGCCTTAAAATAGATCATAACTTAGATTGCACAACCTATTGTCCGCATGTGGCTCACTACTGGAGAATAAGTAATCAGTATCGGTGAAATGTCCAGTTAATGGGTTTATATAATGCTGGTGAATATTACGGAAATCGAAAGATGGAAAGGACCCACTGGGCATGTGGTGTGCAACCTACAGCCACTCAACTGTATTCACCTTTAATACTTCACTCAGAATACTGGTGAGAGAGCCGTGGATGAAGAATGGGGACTTGCTCCTCTGTATCCTAAACAAGATGAGCTGACCTAGGGTAATTGCAACTGTTAGTCAGGGGAGCTGATGAAAGGCTCGTCCCACAACTAAACTCTGCAAGGCTCATCATTCTGCAACCCTGAAGGCTCTTCTTGATGCTGAACAGCTGGTAAAATAATATTTTCAGATATTTAAAGCTGCCAGAGGGGAAAGGGAACTTCTGCTTGCAGCTAACAGTGAAGTGAAGACCTTTTCTTGCAGCTGCAAGATATTTCATGGACATCTCCAGCAGAATAGAGTTTCCTCTCTGACTTGCCAAGAAAGGACAGTTGCCTCTATGTTGAATTGATCAAGATGCTTCAATATTCATTGGATCAACAGCTGAGAGAATATTAGAGGGACAAACAATACTCAAGTTAATAGCAGGCTCCTTTTCAACTACACCCAGAGAACTTGGGACTAGAGGTCATCTAGAATTAACTTATATTGCTGAAATCTAAGTTTCGTAAAGGATTTTCTATGAATGTCTGAATTTCATGAAATCGAGTCATGGATGGGGGCTGCTTTTTCTTCAAGCCTCTTTGGAAGTACTTATATTTCTGAACCAACATTTTGGATTGTGAATCTAAGCAAATAAAATCACTGGTACTACCCAGTAGATTTTAACCTGCATGGCATAACGTGTACCCATCTTAAAAGGTAAAGACAGACATTGAGAAGCAATACCATTTTTCCCATTGATATGCCTTCTCCTACAATGCTTAAAGCATACGTGGTCATTGTGTTGTATAAAACACTCGTTACACTCACAGAATTCTGTATACAAAAAAATTCCTGTGTGCATTCATCTCCGATTAAAGTTAGAGCTAAGTGATTAATCCTCTGCCTACAGGAGCTGGTCCACTGCCAGCCCCTGCCAGCACAACCTGCAGAGATCCATTCACAAATACCTTGCAAGCCAAAAATTAGGGTCCGTTCACCCTTTCTGAACATGAGAGACAGAGGATTTGGGAGGAATCGGAAGGGAAAAGGAATAATGACAAAGCATAAGGGGGAAAGGAAAGGAACAGAATATGCCAACAACAAAATTGCCATGTGCACCCTGAAAATCAGTATCATTTTCCATGCAGAATATAGCCTGACTATTCCCTGAGGGATATATCTCCCCTTCCCTAGAAAGCCTGACTAGATAGCCAAAAAGCCAGAGACAAACTATATGAAATCAACTGAAATAAAAGCAGAAGTAAGTTTATTAAGGGGTAGCTGTAGACTTGAAAAACTGTACCACACTCTACTTCAGTGGTGGGCAACTTGCGGCCCACCAGGATAATCTGATCGCAGGCCGCGAGACATTTTGCGGACGTTGACCGTCCGCAGGCACAGCCCCCCACACCTCCTGGTGGCTGAGGTTTGCCCACCACTGCCCTTCCATTCTTATTAGTTATGCTTATCAGAATTAACCCTTTCTTATGCTACTGTTTTGGTAATATTTTTATGCTATAAAGTTATTTGCTTCCTTCTTAGAAACAATTTCTGTCTCTGCTGATTTATCCATCAATTTACTATATATGTTTACTCATGTTCCATTCCCTCTAGTTCCTATTTAAAGTGGAAATATTTTTGAAAAGTTAGTTATAAAGCAGCTTTTATCTTTGTCATTAACTCTTCTACCTTTAGGTATGAGGAAATGGCTTCTACTCTCTGGCCTCCTGCGGCTTTATCATTTTTTCTGCCCTCCGCTTTCAGGTGCTCCTCTTTTAAAGGTTTGCATTTACACATTGCCTCATATTTTCTGTTTCCTGCAATTACATCCTGTATCCAGAAACTATTTTTCCAGCGGCATTCTTTTCTTTACATCCCGAGGACCCTAAACTGATGGGATGGCTCAACAGACATAAGCCAGCAGCAGTCAATAGTTTTGATTAATCAGAAAATAAGATACTATAAGCAATAACAGTAGGAAAACACAACACTGCCTCAGCCTGGGGATCATCCAGTTTCAGGGCCCAGGTGCTGAGCTCTGTTTTCCCACAAATATGCACCTCCCCCTTTTTTCCCCAGCAGGCCTTCATATAGCACTTCCCCAGAAACCATGTGAAAGGAGAAGGAAAACTGATGCTGGACTCAAACCTTTGTGTACTGGAGACCATACACCCTGATGTGCTGTTCCATGAGGAAGGGTTTGGATCTAATCATTAAGATAATTGAGGGCAGTGTTCAGAAAACTCCAATGAACTAGGTACTTCACAGAGATGGGCAAAAGTTAACAAAAAAACATATAACTGAGTTCAGAGTTGTCAACATTTTTGAAAAACTACACAGCAACCTATATTTATGATGAATAATTTCCCACTGCCAAAGTACCCCACACTGCCATTATATCATTTTACAGTATGGAAAGATATATTAGATAACAAAAAATAACCCAAACCGACAAATGCCCCTTGTTGTCTCAGTGGTTTGGGGGCTTTGTCTGGCATGGCAGGGGGAAAGACATCTCTGGCACCCTAATCTCCCACTGTGCGCCCTGAATCCTTGTTGATCATGGGGGTGCAGGGAGGGGACAGTTCCTTATTGTAGTGACCACTTTGAAGACATACAGAGAGCTGATTGTTGTTTAACTACGTGCAATGATTAAAGAAAACTCACCACCACATTCAGGTTGAACAGTTCAAGAAAAGAGTACAAAAGATTTCTACAGCAACATGCAGTATTTTCTATTCCTGTCTTTTTTGTTCACTGTATAGTTTTATGCATTTTCATTTGTATCACTAAACCTATAGCACAGAGCATAGCAAATGAAAAACATGGCTAAAAAACGTGGCATAACATGGTATTACTACTAAAACTATAATTTTGCATTTCCTGACTATTTCTTATCTTAACAGTTCAACTATTAGGTTTAGTATTGCCGAATTGAAAAAATTGGCTGAATGAAATTTCCAACAAATTTTCCGAATATGAAACCTTTGGGCTGAGACCAAGCCTGGAAAGCTTCATTCCAAAGAGACCACTTTTCACAAAGTTATGATTATCTGAAAACCAGAGATTATAACAGAAACCAATTTGGAACCTTCACAAAGCTTTCACTTCCAGCCAAAACTATAATGTTTCTCCCACCTTTATAAATTACTTTGAGACCACTGGATTAAATGTGCTATAAATATTTTAGATAGATCTATAGCTCAAGTGCCAATAAAACCTTTATACCACACTATCACGCACTATCACGCAAAATATACACCATATATTTTTACAGAAGAACTATTTTGGAAATATTTTCCAGAGTTTTATATTTTGTATTAATTCTAGTTTTGATATCCTTCTACTTGTAAAGTCAGCTGTAGTACAATGAATCCAACTTTATAGTGTTCAGATAGAGAAGAAAATTATAGGTTTTTAAAACTGCCACAAATATGTAAAATAGGTTTTCTGTAGACAATGTCACAATTTTAAAGTCCAAAACCTTACAGTTTACTGGAGCCAGAAACAAGTGGTCTATCCCCCACTAGAAAACTAGGAAACTCCTCTCTTCAGTGATCTAAAGCTCCTGTTTCCAGTCCTGATGGGAAGTGAGATATTAGATCCTAAATCTGTTATCTGTCATCATGAACTGTGAATAGACAATTAAGAAGTATGCTTGATTTATTTAGTAAATCAAGACCAGAACTTTGTCCTTCATCTCCAAAACAGTAGATCTCTACCACTTGAGCCAAGGGAGCCTCCTTTAGAAATGATTGTTCTTCAGAAGATTTGCACCAGGATAGAATTATTAATTATTTGCTCTGCTTTTGTCATTCATTTTTTGTCACTCAGTTTAAACCATTTTCATTCACCTAACTAGGTAGTGGAAACAATACAATGTGACTTATCTGACCAGTCAACAGTACAAATAATGTATAGCAAACAGCAGGGAGTTGAAGTGAAAGTTTATGAACAATCCCCAGAGTGAATTTTTTTCGTAAAACACTATTTGGTGAACTCTTCTACCTAACAAATATCAGGACTACTTCACAAATGATCTGCAAACAAGAAAAGGAGCTATATTTCCAACTAATAGTATTAACCATGAATAATTCAACCAGCTCTAATTATTGTCATTCCTATCACTTGAAAAGAGTCAACAGATTTCCTGAAATGTAAGCACAAGCTTACTTTACATTTTGCTCCTTATGTGCAAAGTATCAGCCTAAACAAATTAGTACGTCTGAATTATATTACAAATCACTTGGGGGGATAAAGGATTAGAGCAGAAACAATGACATAAAAACAGTCAATCTAGGAGAAGCTGCTGTAACAGCGGCAGACTCATACAAACCCTGCTAAAACACAACTTTATTTTCTTGTATAATGACTAATGGTTTTGCATTAGTTCATGAGAACAGATCAGGACGAATTCCGACTAACCCAATGCTATCAACTTCCCCAGTTACCCCCGATATTCCATAGTTACAGGATGTAGTACAGAACAATGGTAACACATTCACAGTACATTTCACTCTGCGTGGTCCAGACACAGATTAAGGGGATGACATAATGGATAAAACACTGGCCTTTTCCCCCACAGGATTTTGTCCAGTCTACAGTCCTGTCAGATAATGAGTTTGGCAATCTCTGCTTAGTCTTTTTTTAGACACTAATCCCCATCACAGAATTTCTATATAATTCATCATATAATTTAATACACCTGGCAGCCTTACCACCAGTTCATTCTTTTGTTATGTAATAGCCCAAAGTTAAGTCAAGGGTGGTTAATGCTCTGACAACCAGTTATTATCTCCCATAATAGCTGATTTTGAGGAGATTATTGCAGTCATAAACCATTTTGTAAAAATTGGCAACTGGGAAACCAATGTAACAAAATAAGGTGATATTTGGACATTTTATCACTGATTTTCTAGCAATCTGCAAGGGAGTTTCTAGCATCCAAATAATGCTTCAGAGGAAATTTGAGATTAAAGGCACAGTGTCATGGCTCAGGAGTCTGAGGACTGACTAAGCCCAGAGACTGTAAGAGTTTGAGCTATCTTGAGGTAAATGCTGCTTTTTTTTTTTATTTGACTATAGTTCTCCACTAATCTTCCATTCCATTTGCTCCTCTTTGTTTAGTTTAGTCCTTGTCTTTAACACCATTTATTTCTTTTCCATTTTGAAGTACTTACTACTGCTAGTTTTCCTTCTTTAGGGCCTTGCTGCCACTGGAGCAAGAGGCTCGGGTTCTGTTGGGACCTTTTCAGCTCAGATGGGGACAGTAGGTGGGATGAAGGCAGGACAAGAGGTGCAATATGGAGTTTATTGGATAAAACTGAGGCCGCTCACTGAAAGTGGGGAAAACTTTGGCTAAGCAGATAACCAATGAAACTCCAGCATTGGAATGGCATTGGCATATATGTAGATAGATAAAGGTTGAGGTTTTCAAAGTGAAGGGATCCCCATTTGAAATATTTGTTAATCAGGCCTCCAAATCCCCTCAGAGCTTAGAAAAATACCACCCCAGCATTCTGCAAACTTCATAGCATTCAGAAGCCTTCAAAACATTCACTTCATTAGTGGAGCGGTTGAGAGGTCACTGAACTGCAAAAGGGCAACTACAAAGGACACTTCTTGTAAGGTCCTCCTGTGCTTCCACACTTGTCAAGCGAGTTATCCCCGAGTCTCTCTGCTTCTCTATTTGTGTAGCACATTTATAATGTAATAATGTAAGTTTAAAAGATATAATTTATATAATTAATGGAATTTATTATTCCGTAGTGTATAGACCACACTGGAGGCGGGGAAGGGGGAGGCATGTGGGGAAGGGGGAATAAATATCATTGGAGTGAAACCAGAAAGCTAGATTTAAACCATAGTCACCTCCTCTCCAAGTCAAAAGTATTGCTAAAGAACCATACATTTACACCATACAAGCTGGTGAAAATGTGACTGGGGAATGAAGGCTCTGCATCTACAACACTTTCTACATGTGGTGAAATTTAAGTAAGTGAACATCTGTGTCTAATGATTTATAGGCCATTGAAATCTACACCAGTATGTCTACACTGAAGCTGGGACCAAGCCTCCCAACCAGTGTAGACAGACTCACGCTAGCTGAGCTCAAGCTAGTCCATTAAAAATAGCAGTGTGGACATTGCAGCACCGGTGGCGGTTCAGGCTAGCCATCCAAGCTGACACCCACCCGATCCCCTGGGTCTGAGCTTGGATGGCTAGCCCAAACTTTCGCTGATGCTATGACATCCACACTGCTATTTTTAGTGCACTAGTTTGAGCCCCACTAGTGCCAGTCTGTCTATGTGGGCTGGGGGGTTTGCTCCCAGCTGCAGAATAGACATACCCAATAAATTGTGCCAGATACTTCACTGGGGGCAGGAGCAGGCCCTACAAAGAGAAAAAAACAACCACAAAAAGACTCTGTGGTGACATGACAAGTGTGGCGAGACAGGTGTGGTCATCAAGGGTAAAATATTATGAGAACTGTAAGAACAGAATAAGATTGAAACCCTTTTTGTGGAAAAAGGAAAATTATATTTTCAGGAAACTCTAAAATGTCCCTACTCATTTTAATACAATTTTTAGAAAATGTTTGCACTGTATTATGAACAAAAATCCATTAACAGTTACAACAAAGAGAGAATATAACATCATGTTTGTTGGTACTTGCTAGAGAATAATTCACACTTATTGAGCTACTAACGTTAGTGTTTGATGGATGTAAGAGTAATTTCCAGCTGGAAACCTAGCACATCTCTTACTGGCTTGGCCAGCAGTAGCCTTCTCTTTAGCATACTTGGCAGAGTAGACTGCCAAGGTCCAGCACTGAGATTCAGCCAAAGTATAAGTTTGCAAACACAGATTCTTCACTGATTGGAATGGACATCGCTAATTGGAATGGAGCCACTATTTGACAAAGCCTGCTAGGAATGTCTACTTACTGTTAGGCATGTCTAACTGTGGATAATCAAAATCTTCTCAACCTAGAAGCCCCACTTCTGTTTAATAAAATCTCTAGGAAATTATTGCAGTGGTGGATGGAAGAATAAATGTGATTTTAAATGTCACTAATGCTTTACAATATACAGAAATAACAACTATTATGCTGACGCTCATTCAGTTCTTTAAATGAAGTATATATACATGAGGAATTGTTTGAACCCTGAAAGCATTACAGTGATGAAATTAAATAGGCATCATCTTTCTTTATCTTGACATTTCAGCCAACTAGAGGCAATTGCTGCTTAGACTGTCAGGCTACACCAGTCAGCACTAAAATTATTATACTGCCTTTAAGTTTATCTTTGATTAAAAATTAAATGTAAGTCTCCTTTATCATTTTCTGTAGCCCATCCATGTGTTCTCACAGTTAAATTAAGACAGACTAAATATTTAATACACTGTTCTAATTAGCTACAAACCGTTACCTGATTTCTGTCTGTAAATGAATGTGAAAAGACTCTGGAGGCCTAATGTTAACTTTCACCCACTCTGGTTATATGAGAGAAATTACAGGCACTAATTAGACTCTTCAAACTGCAAAGAAATAGAATTTTCATAACTAGCTTATTAAAAATGTAAGCCCCCCTTGAGACAGGGCAAATTGCTTCTATCCTGATCCGCTTATCCTTGTACAACACCATATAGAAGACTCATGTTGTCTGATTTACTCAGCTCATATTTCTCCCAAATTAATGAGTGCTCAAATTATTCCAGCTGCCCCGTTGGCACAGGGAAAAATTGAAAATCCATGGCTGCCAAGTGACGTGTATAACCCAGCTGCTAAATAAAACATGCTTATGGGGACACAGCTGTTGAGGTGCCTATTTACATTAAAATAACTGAGTCCATGAATACAGAAAAATCCCTAAAGACAGCAAAACAGTGTGTAACACTTAGTTTAACTCTTTCATTAGGTCAGGTCACAGAAGGTTACAGTTTACAGTCTGGATGTGAAAGTTTGGCTAATTTATTAAAAGTGTCAAAAAAGTCACTTGTCTAATCCTATCCTCAAATTTTCTTTTACAGAAGTGGGAAATTTAGAGAAATCACAGTATTTCAATTCACATTTCAAAGGAGAAAGTTGATTGTCAAAATTCAGGTACTTGAAAATATAATATGGAAAAACAGCTAGTAAGCTTTCTGCCCAGCTCTCTGAACATGTGTGAAGGTGCCATTGTTAAGTGCAATCTTCCAGGAAGCAGAAGTCCTCCTGGAGTTATACACACTTTTGAAGAGGCAGATGAACTGGACAGCATATTACATGTGTGATTCCTTAACCTGTACTAGCTGCTGCTTCACGTTCACAAAATTGAAGGTACTAGTTACTATCTGTAAAAGTCCATATTACCTCAGATACCAACTCTCTTCTCCAAAACCTTTCATGACACACTGACTCATACATTCATTCATAAATTAAAGACCAGAAGGACTATTATGATTACCTAGTCTGGCCTCTTGCATAACATCAAGCCCATAACTTCTTGGTAGAGTTTGACATATCTTTTCATTTCACTGACCAGCTCTCTCTCTCTGTGTGTGTGGGTTTTAGAGCACTCTGAAATTCTGTATTCATCCAGGTTCAAGGCCCTGTTCTGCTTGAGTCAGTGATCTTGAATGAAAAACTCTAAATCACTCAGAGCCGTGACTTGAACATAGGTCTTCCACACCCCAGGGTGGTGCCATAGCTACCAGTCCACATCCCCTGTTCCAATACAGAATGAAAACAAAACTTCAAAACCTCAAGTTGCTGTGGAACAGAATTGTTCTGCAGTCAACTCCATAACAGTCAGAATGCCTTGAAAATTTCATTTGCCAGCTCAGGAGCTGAGGAAGGATTTTGTGATATTAAGTTAGGGTCTTTGGGTCCAGGGGTTCCCCAGATATGCCCCTTCCTCAAGAGAAACTTAAAATTTTCAGACTCCTATATCTTATTTTTCATTGAGGGGGGGAAAATACGACTATCCTCATAAAACTTGTGTGGCAGAGCATAGGGTGAACCCCTCTGATGCCCTGCTAAAGGGGTGGCTCCTCCCCTGCTTCCCAGCAGAGCAGCCTGGTGCAGGGGTCCAGACACCCAGCAAGGAGCTCAGCTGCAGACCCTAACAAGGGCAGGTTCAGGGGAAACAGCTGAACCAAGTGGAGTCAGTTGGGCTGGTCACTGGGAGGAGATATAAGCTCAGGGAAAGGCGAAGAGAGGAGGCTAGCCGGGGAGAAGACAGGGGGACTGCAGCTCTGTCTCTACCGACTGCAGGAAGCCTCAGGGGCCAGAAGACCCAGGGAAGGGTCAGTGTGGGGATCGGTGTTGGGGGGAATTGGGGCTGCACTAAACACTGTAAATAAAGAGACAAGGGTGAAACAACTGAAAGAGGCTTGGGACCCCTTCTTTGACCGCCTAAGCACAAGAGCACAGGGCCACGGGCAGGGAACCTGTGCGCACCCTGTGACAACTTGTATCACTGGATTGCCACTTAGCTCAGCTAATTCAACAGTACCAAGAACAAATATAGATACCTGTATTTCTAAAGTTATTGCTCTGCAAAGGCTTTATCACCACTCTTTGTAAACAGTTCTCAGTGTTCAGTTCTCCTTTTGAAAGTTTGAGTTGTATGGGCAATTTTGAGGAAGTTGAGCATTCCACAATTGTACCCTCAATGTCATCCACCCATCTATCAAAGTCCCACCTTGGCAGGCAGCACTGTGCCCAGGATATGTGGCATAGGCTGATACGGGAGGGACTTGATGCCACACTGTACCACCAGAGAGGATGGCACAAAAGTCTGCTCCAAGATATATTGGTTCTGTTCTGAGAGAGGCTCACTGAACTCATTCCATGCAGCACTAACCATGACAGATAGGGCCAATGTCAGAACCTAAGAATGGACATGCTCAGTGTATGCTAGAGACATGAAGGGTGGGATTCACAAAGGCATTTAGGTGCCTAACTCCCACTGGTGTCTAAATACCTTTGTGAATGCCGCCTAAAGTGAAGAGGTGGGGGAGAACTCCTACTGAGATGTATGGGACAGTTCACATCTCTTAGTGCTGTTGTTTCTGGCTGTTGAAAACATCCTCTGGAGATGAATAAACCACTTCATATCTCCGCAAGTCTCATATGCTGCAGAGGATTATGCAGAGCCTCTTCTTTCTACACTAGGTCCAAACATAGGGTAGACACTAGGTTTACCCTTCCCTTTGCTGTCTCCAGCTGGGAGATGCACTGCTTATTCCTGCTCCTCAGCTACCACATGCCCTCCTTTCACATCCCCTCCAGTCCTATTGGGGACTTGGAATGGCCAGGAGAAGGGCAGAGCAGGCAGCTGAGTGTGGCAAGATGCACTCAGGAATCTCCTTCATGTGGTGTGGGATACACTATTGTAACTCTGTATTTTCTGGTTTTTAGAAGTTATGTTTGTCTTTCCTTAATGCCATAATCCCCGGGCTATCAAAGGTTTGAGTTCAGCCACAATCCACATCTCAAAAGGGCACAAGGCAGCATTAGGCAAACTTAATTCCACAGTAACAGTGACACAGAGGAAATAACACCTTCTACTTGATATCCCCCCATGTATATACCCTAGGATCATATTGACCTCTTTAGCCCAAGATCACACTGTGAATTCATGTTCAGATGGTTAGCCACCATGACTCCTAAGTACTTTTCAGAGTCACTGCTTTCCAGAATACATTCCCGCATCCTGTGTGACCAACATTCCTTTCATTACCAAGCAATCTAAACTGTGCTGTATAACTGACCTAGCATCATTATTTACCCTAAGGCCTATCTTTGTATCATCTGAATCTGAATCAAATACCTTACAGAAGTCTACGTATATTATGTTAGAGACACCTTTATCAACTAAGACTGTGATCTCAAAAAAACAAATGCCAAGTTTGTTTGACAAGACTTGTTGTCCATTAGGCCATGTTGGTTGGCATTACTTATACGCTCATCCTTTAACTCTTTACTGTCTGGATCCTGAACCAACCATTTGATGATCTTCATGTGGTCAATGTCAGGCTACCTGGCCTATCATTACCTGTTCTATCCCATTTATTCTGTTTAAATACTGGCACAATTTTATCAGTCCTCTTGAATCTTCCCAGTATTCTCAGAGTTATTAAACATCAACATCAGTGGTTCAGCTACATGGAAGGAACACTTTTGGCTATGTGTTCCAAGGCTGATACTTGCAGAAACTGTAAGCAAAATATCTCCAGCCACTAAACACGGGAAAGAAGTTTGGCAAGGTTCATTGTCTAAGATCAGGATTATAATAAACTTTATGGGAATTACAAGACATGACCCATATTCTGTGGTTAATTATCAAAACATCTTCTGTTTGCTCGCCCCTTCATTTGCAATGTAGTTTTGGATTGTCCAAACTATATAGAAGTATGTAGTGATGTCACTGAATGTACCATGCATAGGGGGAACAGATGAGTATTCTATAAACACTCTTCAGTCCGAAAACATGTAGCCTAAACAAAGCACTTCCTCCTCCTTTTAGGAGAAGATGGGAAGAACAAAAGCTGGAAAACAAAATGAGGACATTTGAGCATCAACACACTTACATTTGACAATGATTAAAAAGTGTAAGGGAAAAGAAAAGTGGTGAAAATGCAGAACTCAAAAGTTAAAAGAAAAAGTAAGGTATTTTTGCAGAAGGAGCTTTGCCACAGAGCAACTCCGATTACTTTGAAATGTTTCTGACAGACAACATTGCCATACACATTCTTCCTCATGGCACAATTTCTGAGAGAATAATTGAGTCTATTCAAAAGCATCTTTTCTAACTTTCTCCTGCCCACATGAATACACCAGTTACAAGGTTTAAAATAATGTCAATGAATCAGAGCTCTAGGACATTTTAATAGGTAGCATTGTTCTTAACATCTAAAAACTCCTGACTCTTCAGGAGTTTTATCACAGATGTCTGGTGCTCATTTCTACCTGCAGGGCCCAAGTACAAATAAAATGGAGATCTTTGTAGATTCACAACTAGAATGACAAAAACTATGCAGAGAAAATATTTTCAGAAAGCCACTGACCCCTTATTCCATAATGATACACATTGCATAGTACCAGTAGTAAGTCTGTCAACGATGAGATTTCATGAGCCGACTAATAAAGCAAAAGTCAGACTGAATTCATATCTATGCTCCAGGAATGACAAGAAATGGTATATACCCAGTATAAAGACACAGTTACTGCTAGTCTAGCTGCCCTGTGGTATGGCAGAACACTGACCTCCTCTTTATCAACACTCAGAGAAGTAATATATTATTACCATTTCTTACAAAATATTTAATCCACATGCAAAATAGGACAAACATTTCTTTACAATACTGGATGACATGAAACTAATAATAAAGGAGATGCTATCTGAATGAAAAGGTTCAATATCTGAGGCTCAAAACTACAGGCATAGCATCTCTTGCATGATTTCCTTAATAAAATGAATTTGAACTGATCATTACAGATGAGCCATAACCAAAATACCCACACAATCTACTTGTCTCCAGAGGCTCTAAAGTAGTATGTTTTTGGTGAGATACTTGCCTTTGCCACCCAAATTAACCACCCCAAAACAATTATCTGGGGTTACATAAAATATTAACTCTACAACACTGCCATCCTGTCAAAGAAAGCAAAACAGAAATGTGGAAAAGAGAGTGGAACAAATTTAATACAAAGTAAGGACGTTGAAGAAGACACAGAAAGCAGGAAAAAAAAGCAATGGGTGGGGAAGGGAAGACAGCAGAAGTGTAAAAAACTAAAACCAACAAAGGAAGAAAATATGAGAGGTAATGGGGTGAGAAAAGAGAGAAAAGCAGAAATAGAATCATAGAATCATAGAATATCAGGGTTGGAAGGGACCCCTGAAGGTCATCTAGTCCAACCCCCTGCTCGAAGCAGGACCAATTCCCAGTTAAATCATCCCAGCCAGGGCTTTGTCAAGCCTGACCTTAAAAACTTCCAAGGAAGGAGATTCCACCACCTCCCTAGGCAACGCATTCCAGTGTTTCACCACCCTCTTAGTGAAAAAGTTTTTCCTAATATCCAATCTAAACCTCCCCCACTGCAACTTGAGGCCATTACTCCTCGTTCTGTCATCTGCTACCATTGAGAACAGTCTAGAGCCATCCTCTTTGGAACCCCCTTTCAGGTAGTTGAAAGCAGCTATCAAATCCCCCCTCATTCTTCTCTTCTGCAGGCTAAACAATCCCAGCTCCCTCAGCCTCTCCTCATAAGTCATGTGTTCTAGACCCCTAATCATTTTTGTTGCCCTTCGCTGGACTCTCTCCAATTTATCCACATCCTTCTTGTAGTGTGGGGCCCAAAACTGGACACAGTACTCCAGATGAGGCCTCACCAATGTCGAATAGAGGGGGACGATCACGTCCCTCGATCTGCTCGCTATGCCCCTACTTATACATCCCAAAATGCCATTGGCCTTCTTGGCAACAAGGGCACACTGCTGACTCATATCCAGCTTCTCGTCCACTGTCACCCCTAGGTCCTTTTCCGCAGAACTGCTGCCTAGCCATTCGGTCCCTAGTCTGTAGCGGTGCATTGGATTCTTCCGTCCTAAGTGCAGGACCCTGCACTTATCCTTATTGAACCTCATCAGATTTCTTTTGGCCCAATCCTCCAATTTGTCTAGGTCCTTCTGTATCCTATCCCTCCCCTCCAGCGTATCTACCACTCCTCCCAGTTTAGTATCGTCCGCAAATTTGCTGAGAGTGCAATCCACACCATCCTCCAGATCATTTATGAAGATATTGAACAAAACCGGCCCCAGGACCGACCCCTGGGGCACTCCACTTGACACCGGCTGCCAACTAGACATGGAGCCATTGATCACTACCCGTTGAGCCCGACAATCTAGCCAGCTTTCTACCCACCCTATAGTGCATTCATCCAGCCCATACTTCCTTAACTTGCTGACAAGAATACTGTGGGAGACCGTGTCAAAAGCTTTGCTAAAGTCAAGAAACAATACATCCACTGCTTTCCCTTCATCCACAGAACCAGTAATCTCATGATAAAAGGCGATTAGATTAGTCAGGCATGACCTTCCCTTGGTGAATCCATGCTGGCTGTTCCTGATCACTTTCCTCTCATGCAAGTACTTCAAGATTGATTCTTTGAGGACCTGCTCCATGATTTTTCCAGGGACTGAGGTGAGGCTGACTGGCCTGTAGTTCCCAGGATCCTCCTTCTTCCCTTTTTTAAAGATGGGCACTACATTAGCCTTTTTCCAGTCATCCGGGACTTCCCCGGTTCGCCACGAGTTTTCAAAGATAATGGCCAATGGCTCTGCAATCACAGCCGCCAATTCCTTCAGCACTCTCGGATGCAACTCGTCCGGCCCCATGGACTTGTGCACGTCCAGCTTTTCTAAATAGTCCCTAACCACCTCTATCTCCACAGAGGGCTGGCCATCTCTTCCCCATTTTGTGATGCCCAGCGTAGCAGTCTGGGAGCTGACCTTGTTAGTGAAAACAGAGGCAAAAAAAGCATTGAGTACATTAGCTTTTTCCACATCCTCTGTCACTAGGTTGCCTCCCTCATTCAGTAAGGGGCCCACACTTTCCTTGGCTTTCTTCTTGTTGCCAACATACCTGAAGAAACCCTTCTTGTTACTCTTGACATCTCTCGCTAGCTGCAGCTCCAGGTGCGATTTGGCCCTCCTGATTTCATTCCTACATGCCCGAGCAATATTTAGAACAGTAGAAGAATGGAAAGGATAAGGGTAGGGTTACCATACGTCCAGGTTTTCCTGGACAAGATCTGTTTGTTGGTCCTCCAATCTCCGTCCAGGCAGATTTTTGAAATATGAACAAATGTCCATGATTTGGTATTGCCACCCTTACTTCTGAGCTTCTGGCCGGACACCCAACTCTGAAGACAGAGCTGGACCTGGAAAGTGGCAGCTGCTGGCAGGACGCCCAGCTCTGAAGACAGTGCTGCTATACATGGTATGGTATTGCCACCCTTACTTCAGCACGGCTGCTGGCAGCAGCACTGCCTTCAGAGCTGGTTGGCTTGAGACTGGCGGCTGCAATAATGCCCCCTCCCACTGCCTCTGGCAGTGTCCTCTATTTAGGAACTTGAAATATGGTAAAGCTAGGTAAGGGACCATTAAAGAGATGGGGGAAAGCCAGTTTAATACAAAAAGGGGAAGACAATGACATTTCTGAGAGCTGAGATGAGTAAACTAGGGCAATGAAATGAAGAGAGGAGTTTTCAGTGAATCAGAGTACAAACAAAAGCAAACAAATTGCAGTGACAATTTTGTTTTGGAAGCTCAAATACAGATTGTGCTATAGGCAAGCATGCTATATCAATTAGCACAGGAAAAAACAACCAGCCCCATTTATAATAGGACAAATAAAAAATCTATGATATTAAGTTTTAGACAAAATATAAGACCGATATCACTGAAGCTTTTGATCTAAGGAAACTTATGAATAATTACTGAAACGAGAGTGAGGGAAGGAGAGAGAGAGAACATGAACTTACACTATTTCTCTATACTTATGTGTTATAAACAGAGAAGAAAAGTGGATTTTTGTTTTAAAAGTGATGAGACCAGCGTAGATATAGGTCTCAGAAAAAAGTTAAAAGGGAGGTCCAATATGTAAGATATTAAGATAGAGAAATTACTGGGCCTTTAAATGAGATGGGGTAAGGTGGCCAGGTGCCTCCTTTTCGAACAGAAAGTACAGTTGAAAAGGGGATCTGACAGGATCCAGTCATCACCCGCTCCAGCCCCTATTCAGCAAAGGCCACCTCCTACCTTTATTGGGTGGCTGCAGCTCCCAGTCCCGGTTCTCAGGCAAGTCCTTCCTGACCCTGGGAGCAGGGGCTGGGAGGGGAAAAGCAGTGAGTGAGGGGGGGCAGAGGGGAAGAGAAGTGGATGGAGGTGGGGCCTCAGAGGAAGAGAAGGGGCAGGAATGGGGCCTCGGGGGAAGAGGTGGACCAGGGGAGGGTCTGGCACGCCTGCTGGAGTGTCCAGTTTTTAAATATTACCAAGTTGGCAACCCTAGATAGGAGAGACAGAGGAAGAGGCCATTCAATTGAAGCGGGCCCGGCTATCCTAGCAGCTGCCATAGAGGTAAGGTACAGTCAGGTCCCAAGGACAAATCATCCCTCTCCCTACAGACCAATAAATCAGGATGGAGGAAGAAGCAGAAGGGGGCATTAGGGGAAAGAGTAAATGACCAGCAGAGGGCAAGGAAAGCTGCCAAGTCTTTGTCTTCGTTGCAGCAGACTCTGGCTGATGCCAGGGAGTAGAAAAAAAACAGCCTGCAGTCTGTTGAAACTGACTACCTATCTGTTTATTTGATCTTTTGCCAGCAACTATTTTGAGGCACAACACATAGTTTGTATAATAATTAGGGTCAGGAGAACTAAGAAGTGGCCTGAACTTTGTTAATTCCCGCAAAACCCTATGCTGTACGTTTCAGGAAAAGTCTTATTCATTTACTATAAGTGAAATACCGTGCTAAAGTAGGTAGCTTGAAAATTATCACATCAAGATGACATTATCTTTCATCTGTTTATATAGAATAAGGTGCAATATGCAGAAACATGATAAACGAAATACATATAGCTTTAATTTTAAGGAATTCCCTTCTGAATCATTTGCAAGAAAAAAATAAGATCGTCTTTTCTTTCTTTGACACTGTCTTCAACTTCACTTCGGATATTCCCATCATCAGATAGAAGAACCCAACATCTACATAGTTATAGTTTATAGCAGATAGGAACCTTAACTTCCTCATTCTACCAATGCCTACTCTAATCTAAAAACCAACTCGCAGCAAAACTCCTTTGCTTTCCTCTTGTCCTGTTCTTGGAACATGTCCTATTTATTAGCCTTTCCTTTCAATGCATTTTCCTATTGCATTTCTTCTCAACTTTTCTGTGTCTTTTTAAGGTATCTTTTAAAATATTTTTTAAGCTGTGATAGGTTTTTTGAATGGTATAATTCACCATAATGGCACATGCCCCTTCAATAAAGATTTCTCAGTGATAAGTTGTTTCAGAAGATGTTATTTTACAGAAGCTCCAAAAGTAAGCAAACAAATACTAAATTAAAATGCAATTCAAGGCATTTCTTTAACTGTGAGCTGCTCATGAAAGTGACTGTACTTTCCTGAGTGCTTGGAAAGATTTAGTACATTACACCTGGACACTATCACATGGAATTCTGCAGGGATCCATCTAGTCTTCCCTTATATTTAATAGGCTGCTGGAAGGGTTTGTGAGAAGATATGGGCAGCAGCATTTTCAGTATGCTGATAACACTTTGCTCTCTCTCCCTGACTCTCCTGATCCTGCCAGTATTATTGATCATCTAGCCTAGTGTTTGCAGGAGACTGGGACAGGGATGAGAGCTGGCTGGCTGAAGCTCAATCCAGCCCAAAACTGAGGTGTTGCTGGTAGACTCAGGGAAACAAGCAGATGATATGGTGAGGCAGATATCTCCCACTTTGTTTTAGTGCGTTCCTATCATTTGCTACATGTGTTCACTGTCTGGACGTTACACTGGATCCCCAGCTGTTGTTGGATGATCATATAGCATCAGTGCCCAGGAATTCTTTTTATCATCTATGCCTGCTTAGAAGATTGAGACCCTTCTTTCAGATGTAGGCGCGCTACCATAATCCATGCCTTTGTTACCTCACAACTGGATTACTGAAATCCAGGTGATAAGGGCTTACAGCCTAGGTCAATTCAGAAATTTAAATTGATGCAGGATGCAGTGATGCTTCTTGGTGACAGCACCCAGCCTCGGTGTTCCATGAGATACACTGGCTATATATCATTTTCCATTTTAAATATAAGAGGCTGATTTTGATCTATAAAATCCCAAATGGTTTAGAATGATGCTAATGGAAAGTCTCCTCTCTTTGTGCCACGCTGGCATATCTGCCACCCGTGGGGACACTCAAGCTGCCTTCTCCTCAATTTCAAAGAGAGGGGGCTGGCAGTGGAGCTCTCTCTCTGTGAGGGGGCCTCAGCTCTGGAACAGGACTTCACCACTTCTGCAAACTAGCCCAAGTCAGATGCATTTACGCAGGCTCCTGGGAAGGTCGGCCTTTGAGAAAAAGCAGGTGCGTATAAGAGGGAAAAGTTGTGGGCTGCAGGTTATTTAATTTCTAATTAGGTTTTAGTAACTATGGCTTCCAGCCTTGGATAGACAACTGTTATATTATTTGTATAAGAATAATAAATAACAAAGCTAATATTGAGTTAATAGGAGGTACAGTAAAGCATATATAGTGGGTAAACTCATTAGTATGCCTTTGGAGACGTGTTCAAATCCTAATTTCAGTTACCAATGAAACTGAGTATTTGTGGCCTCATTATAATTGCTAGAGGATACTCTTCCACATCACTGGCAGTATGGTCCTGTGAATAAGGAATTAGACTGGGACTCAGGAGACCTGAAATCTATTCCTCGCTCTGCCACTGACCTGGGGTGTGATCTCTGGAAAGTGAATGCACCAGTGTGTGCTTTTTTTACCTTCCCATCGTTAGTCTGACTTGTATATTTAAATGAACCCTTTGGGGCAGATGACTTTTCTTACTATGTGTTTTTATAATGCCTAGCACAATGGGGCCCCAATACGCAACTGTAAAATAAATAAGAGTCATGAAAGACCAACACAGTTTACCCATCTCTCCTCAAGAGAAGACCATGGCTATAAATAACAGGATGTTGCTATCAGAACAAAGGTGCATTAGCTGAGATCACAGTGTAAGGACCTTTGTATAGCACCTGCCAACATCATGCTTAGCTCAAACCTATTATCCCAGCACTTTCATGCACCGTAAATTCATCCAAAATAATAATTATTGTTATATTAAAATAAATGTCACTTTAAAATGAAGCTGCTCTGATTCTGCAGGCAACAATGTAAAGTTGTAATTATATTTGAAGCAATTTTTCTAAATGATAATGGGGGGGGGGAAAGCACTTGAGGGCCTGAATTATTATATAATAATTTATGCCTAGATTCTGTGACAGCACTCTGTCTTTTGCTTTGTACTAAGCAACTGACATAAGTGTGAATTATTACAGAATAACTCATTCCCTGCCATGTCCTTTTGGTTTATTAACCATTTAATGTAAAGATTTACTCATTCATATTTTTACCTCCATATGGCAACTTTCTGCCATTGCCAGCTCGTGGGTTACTGTGCAAAATTGAAGTCAGAGAAGTTACTCTAGATTTTCAGCTGTGGAACAAAGCAGAATTTAGGCCATTGTCTCCTATTTTAATATACTTGCCTTGTATCATGAAAAACATCCGTTGACCTAGCCTCCTTTCCACAGATCTCATCTTTTCAATCTCCAAAATCTAGGAGCAGGGTATCTATACCTATTCTCTTTCTTATCCCATTCAATCTTACCTCTGCACACTCAAAAAGACATATCATCCCCAGAGTCACTGATGACCACTGAAGATGTACTTCTGTCTTTCTATTCTTCTTGATCTGTCCATTCTCTTCACCTATGCTTGCTATGCACTCCTAGACTTCTGTGATTTTGCGCTTTCCTGGTTCTCCTCTTACATTGCTGCCCACTCTTTCAGCATCCCCTCTGGTGATTCTCCCCATCTATGTCAGCATTCATCACTCAGCAAACAGTCAGTAGGTCTATCCATATGCTTAACTGTTTGGCTGCATCAGATCAGAGTGCACTTGGCAACATTTGCACATTGCAAGATGAAGCCCTAAATGGGAAAAATTACTGCAATATAATATGCCTAATTCTCAATGGGAAACAGCATGGACAAATATTCAGGAACACATTGAATTCTCTACCACCAAGCTCTTTTAAGAATATAATTCAAAACAGATATTATAATTCTAAAAAAAATTTCTGGACTCCAGAAAGATAACACAAATCAGAACTGTCAAGAGACAAACACTGCTGGCCATCTAAAGAAAAACAACCGACTATTTTTTACATGCATTTTTTCTATGTCCAATTTTATTTTAAATCTTCTAGATTGGAGTGTGTAAAAATCTGATTACTAGTCCAGACAATCAGCTCCCATCTAGAGCACTGTATCTCCCCTTATTAAAAATAGTCAGTTTACATGCTACAGTAAAGGTCCAAACCACAGTAAGCAGCAGTGCTTTGACTTTTAGTGTAGAAACATGTACAGATTTCACACATGAAATGGAAACTGAATTTTTACTTCAGGTTTGCATATGGGACTTGAGCTATGACTACTGAAATACCTTCAGACAGGGGAATACTTTTGTTTGTCAAGGCTAGGAAGGAGTGTGAAAAGAACAGAGGCTCTGGTAGGTCTTTTTCTTTTAATGGTTACAACTTCTTATTGATGTTTAAGTTTTCTTTAGGGGTCTGGGTTTAGAATGTTAAAGGTATATCTGTGTTTTCTATTTAAGATTAAGGTCCAACTGCGAAATTCTGCCACAATCTCTTATTTATTTTCATTGAAAAGATTCAAAATGGGTTCGAATGAATAAGAATTCAACTGAGTTTGAACTGAAACTGAAAGAAAGGCCACCTTTTGCCTCTTCATGCACACCTACTTTGTAGTTAGCAGGAAAGACGACCAAATTTTCAAGGGCCAAATCAAAACCTCCACTGCAGAAAATAAACAAACTGCTGAGGCCTATGAAAGTTGTAAAATTTAGCTCCCCCACCAAGAACGCAGTGGGTGGATAAAACTCCAGAACCTCCTGCAAATAAGGGGATTGAATTGTGTCTTAACTTACATATGTGCATTTAAAAGCATCCTGCTCTAAAAGATTTAATTGATCTGTCCCCAGTCCAAATAGCACTCCCCACTTTTTTGCATATCTTGGCATAGGTTGGAGGCATAACAGTGTTAAAACTCTAACTTTCATGATCCTCTCCTCAATCAACACATACCTATTATAAACATCCCAAAGTCCACGTTGGCAATCATCCCAAATGCTCCAATGAAAGGGTTTTTGTTCAGTTTCATCCATTCGATGTCAGGTTTATTTTTTGCTATTTTTCTGTCATTTTTGTCAGATCCAAGCAGCCACTAATCTAAACCTTAAAGTTATCTATCTTTGAATTGAAATTTCCATATTTTATTAGCACATAGATTGAAAACATTGGTTACTCTATCAGAAAGAATATATCATTAAATTTATAACAGGACAGACCCTCCAGATATTTCTTATCCAAGCAGATTACAAATCAGTTAAACAGAATGGACTTATCGAGACATGACTCTGAAAAATGGAAATGTGGTGGGTTTATTTATTCCTCAGTTTAAAGGAGCCAAGATATGCAAAACTCCAGGGGACCTAAGCAGCCCCCTGACTCTTGGCCCTTAAACAAGGCAGGAATTAAATTCTAATCATTCCCTTTTTGAACCATGATCTTAGTCATTTTTTTAAAATATGTACAGTATTTTAAGCCTAAAACAGATTTCAGGAGTAAAATGCACATGATGGTCATCAATGGAGACATCTATACTCCACAGTTTGGACGGCAATAAGCAGTGTGAGATTTAAGCAGGGGAGCAGAGCAAATGTAAACACATTGCATATGAAAAGAGAATGGATTTAATCATAAAAACAAATGATCACTCAAAATCTTACTTTCATTTATATTTATGGTAACTTTTCTATTATAGTCTACAGATGCAGACAGAGTACATATGTGCTGCAGGTAGTCTTTAGAAACTACTGTCCAGTAAGACATTTTGGATCTTTTCTACTATACATATATGACATTCCAGGGTGCAATCCAGACCAGTAAGGGGCTGTGTCACCCTTGCCCTGCAACCCTGAGTGCCTCACAATGCTTTGCTGCTGTAACTCCCAACCTGGGTTCCTCACAAACAGCCAAACAACGTGCAGGTCACACCCTGAGCGTCTGTGTATAGCCACAGCCCTGGGTCCAGCAACTCTGATTCCAGCAGCCTGTTAGCAAACACTAGCCATACCCTGGCTTCCAGCAGCCTTGGTTACTACTTGCAAGCAACACACTCCCAATCCCAGATTTTCTCCTAAAAACATGTGTTTTGCATTGCCTTCTCCTGGACAGTCCAGGTGTATGAGGTTCATTGCCCCTCTAAGGGGATCAACATACACAACAGTCTGCTACCTTAACTGAAGTTACCCAAACAATTCAGAACACTGGATTCATTTTAATTCAAGAATAAAATAAGTTTATTTAACTATAAAGAGATAGGTTGTTTTGAGTGAGTACAAGTATAAGCCATGAAAGTCAGAAATGGTTACAAGAGAAATAAAGATAAAATGTTTTCTAAACTTAAACTAGACTTGGTTCAAAGTGAAGTTCTTACCACATGCTTCCAGCAACAGGGCTGACCAAGTTTAAGGTCAGGATCTGCTCCCAAAATCCATAGGCTGTTTCTTTTAACATCTTAGATGGAAAAGAGAGATGGACAGGGAGAGGTAACTTTGGGTGCTTTTGCCCCTCAATTTTATAGTTCAGTTACCCTTTGAAATGCATTTTCCTGAGAGTTACTCCTAGTTAAAGTTTATTCAAACAGTAAAGAACTTGACATAGTGTCTGGTGGTGAAAGAGGATGCGTGCTGTTTTTTCACACCTGTGTTTGGTGAAATGCAGATTTTTTTTTGTCTCCCGTCTTCCCCCTCTTGCTGTGTGATGACCCAGTTTACAACTTATATGTAAACTGAGGTAAACACATATTTCTTTGTGTAGGACCTACTTGACCACTCCTGCCTAATCAGAGCTACGTGGGTTTGAAGATGTGCCACCAACATCATTCAAGGGGAACTCATAACTTTACACATAATGTTGCTACACAAATTTTACCACTATATTATTGGCCAGCAAGTTATTAGTTTTCAAGGCATATTTTGAACAAAGATTATTACAGTGGTGATTAGGGTGTGAATACAAAAGTGCATTCGGTCACAACTGAGTTTACGGAAATCTGAAGTGTAGTGAGGGAGTTTTATTTCAAAAGAAAATGTACACAGTAGCTTTTGCAGAGGCCACAATACAAACTCCTACAATTTGCATGAACTTGTCACTCTTCTCAGAAGATGGCACTCACTCTAAGTGACAACTATATAGGTTTACTTATTATTATTACTTATATGTTCCCAAACAGTGCTTCTCATTTTACAGACAATAACTCATGGTCTTTATCAGTGAGTTTATAACCTAAGACCTCATTCCTGCAAAGACTTGAGCACATGATCCGCTTTACTGGGCCCACTGTGTTCCAAAGTTTCTCATCAGACAGTACTCTCAAGAAAATCTATTCACAGTTCATAAAGTTAGGTGCATTCCTAAGTCTTCGCAGGATCAGTGGCTATGTTTAGGCATAGCACAATGAGTGATAGCAAACACGGGGGGAAGGGGGAGAAGCATGGATGAAGATTATAACTATGTGATTATTTTAGTGTTTTATATATGAATCATGGTGGTTGTTGATTGACTTGAGGAATTAATGAATAGTAATTGCATATCCCTGAAAAGTAGTTGGTAATTAAATGAATTTAGAGTTGGCACCATAATATCGCAGCAACTGTCAATCTGCATTGATTCGGGTAACAGAATATCTTCTAAGATACCACCAGTACCACAGTTACTTGGGGTGATGAATGTTGAGTTTTTAATGTTGCCCACTGCAGAAGATTCTAAGTGTCCCTTATTCTTGTATAAAAGCCAAAAATATCTATGACAGGTTTCAGAGTAGCAGCCGTGTTAGTCTGTATTCACAAAAAGAAAAGGAGTGATGAAGTGAGCTGTAGCTCACGAAAGCTTATGCTCAAATAAATTTGTAAGTCTCTAAGGTGCCACAAGTACTCCTTTTCTTTTTAAAAATATCTATGTAAGTTCTGAATAATTAATGCAAGTTACTACTGGAAATGTAGAGAAAATATTTTCTAAACAAGACCAATGTTTACTGATATATAGATGCATAAGTTCATGTGGAAGATAAAAAAAAAGTAAAAGCAAGTTTCACATTTTGTCCGCTCAAGCCTAGAAAAGAAGGCAGCTTCCTGCTAACTGGTGAGATTATTACATAGATAGCACCCAATAGCATGAAGTATGAGTGTTATGTCCAACTATAAAAGGTGACTTGCCTTTAAACTATAGTTCCCCATCACTACCATGTACGTCCCCTGCATTTCATTGTCTTATATAATGATGTGACTAATTGTTACCTGTTACACAGAAAGTATGTATACGATGTCTATGATCTAGGGATTAAAAATCAACAAATTCACTTTGTATCAAGTGTGACAAAGTTCCTCCTCTACCTTGGTGGGTCTTTCGCTTATTGGCGAATTTGCTCACCTTGCAGCTTCACAGCAGCCCTCAGTTTGGCCATTTTCATGAACCCACAGTCCAGGACAACTCCTCCTGCGTCTGACCAGGAGTTGGGAGGTTTGGGGGGAACCCAGGCCCGCCATCTACTCCGGGTTCCAGCCCAGGGCCCTGTGGTATGCAGCTGTTTAGAGTGCCTCCTGGAACAGCTGTGCAACAGCTACAACTCCCTGGGCTACTTCCCCATGGCCTCCTCCCAACACCTTCTTTATCCTCACCATAGGACCTTCCTTCTGGTGTCTGATGATGCTTGTATTCCTCAGTCCTCCAACAGTATGCGTTCTCACTCTCAGCTCCTAGAACCTCTTGCTCCCAGCTCCTCATACACACACACACACCACAAACTGAAGTGAGCTCCTTTTTAAAACCCAAGTGCCCTGATTAGCCTGCCTTAATTGATTCTAGCAGCTTCTTGACTGGCTGCAGGTGTTCTAATCAGCCTGTCAGTCTTAATTGTCTCCAGAAGGTTCCTGATTGTTCTGGAACCTTCCCTGTTACCTTACCCAGGGAAAAGGGACCTACTTAACCTGGGGCTAATATATCTGCCTTCTATCACTCTCCTGTAGCCATCTGGCCTGACCCTGTCACACAAGGTACAAAGGCATTATTTTAAGAAAATATACTACTTATGGTGTTTTTCATTGTAAGAAATCTGCAACTGAAGCTCTTAGATAGCAAGGAAACAACTTCCTTTAGGGGTCTGGAAAAAGCAACTTTTAAAAAAAGACTATTTGTTTAACTAACAACTTAAAGCTTACAGGAGTTTCTAGATAAAGCTCTACTAGGACAAAACTGCCCATCAATGACTGCCAAGAACTACAGCAGGGAACTTACCCCTGTCTTCCTCCTCCTTCAAAGAGCCAAATATATGCAGAACTGAAGTGCAATAACTGAAAAGTGACTGATCTCTTACATTTGGTTTGGGAAATTTGCTTTGTCTGCTCTACTCAGCAGTCTTTGTTAGCCACATTCATTATCAGATGAGTGCACTGACCTCTATCTATTTTCACTTTTTACGATGGCTTCATTTTCATACAGGGTATTTGTATTTCTTAGATTACAGCCATTTGCAAAGGTTCTCTCAACTGGAAAAAAAATAAATTATACAACAGGACAGCAGACCATAAATTCCCAATCTGGATTGTCTGCAGCTTTCTATAGCATGACCAAAAAAACATAAGCAGAAAACAGATATGGAACAACATTATAGGGTTTACAGTAGCTGGTGAAAAGTATCCAATCAATATAATGACAGTTGGTGTGCTCGGGGCTGTTCATGAAATGCAGCATGTTCACTGGGGAGCTTGTGAGTAATAGCTAGACAGCATTAAAAGGTGTTCCGTCATTGACCATCAAATACATGACTGCCTCCTCTTGATACTTGCCTGCTAGAGTTTTCACAGTTCACTGATACCAACTCAAATTGAACTGAGGTGATATGTGGTGATGGACTGTAAATTAGTTAGAGGGGAGAACTGGAAAAGTGTCATCAGGTTGCGGAAGAGAAGACTGTGCTTGGGCCTCCTTAGTGTTTAGATGCAAATTTTAATAGTGGGAAGTACTTACTCTGATGTGATCTGTAATATTGACTGCAAAAATACCAAAATGTGCAGAATATAAAATAATTCTTGAAAACTCATAGCAATTACTGCTTAAAGTCCTAGGGCCCATTAGGACTCACACCTGTGTAACCGAGAGAGGCACTGAGCCTCTTATAGTATTAAATATAGAATAACACCTCACTCTAATAATGATTTGCACCTCTACTGGCACCTTCCATCTGAAGTCAGGAGTCATCCCAACGTCAGGAGGGGAAGTAGAACTCTCCAAGTAGAAAGAAGAACAAGGAGATGTGGGGAAGAGTGTACCCCATTTTCTCAAAACTTAAGAAAAGTGTTGTGTAGTATTCCCCGTTTCCTGGTTGGGAAAGTAATGTGCCTCTTCTACCTATCGGACAAGAGAAGAAATAGATAGAGCAGATAGAGGGCCTCACTGCCCATGATTCATATGCTTGCAGGGTCTGTATTCTGGGAATGGTTCAGAAGCATGCTTTATGTAAAATATATATTTATTCATTTAGGGCTTGTGAAAGGCACTGGGTTTGCAAGTCTCAAGACAAAAGATAAATCGTGTCTAGCAGTGATGCAAATGTCCACCCCCTGCTTTCTCAGTGTGCCTCAACTGGGGAATCCCTTTTTAGTAGTGAGAGGCTGAAGTAGGGTTGCCAACTTTCTAATAACACAAAACCAAAAACCCTAACCCCGCCCCTGCCCTGAGGCCCCACATACTTGGCTGCTTGTGTCAGCACTCTGTGTACTCACCAGGAGTACTCATGCCAACGCAAAGAGAAATGCACAGTGGGTTAGTATCCCAGCGTGCCATGGGATTTTCTGAATCTATGTGGTGCTTATCATATATTTACAAGTACAGTATGCTTGGAGTACCACTATGTATTCTGCATGGTGTTGTGAAATAATAAAGATAATTGTATTCTCCATCAACAGAAATTTACTGAGTGGCAAAACTACAGAAAGTCAATGCACTACAAACTTTAAACAGGCAATGCACTGCAAACTTTAAACTTATATTAGCCAAATGAAACTTTGAAATTGGAAAGGCAGCAAATATTTCTGTTCATGTCAGCGCATAAATGTAGTCCATTGTGGCTACATATACACTAACTGTAGTTCTCACAGGTCAGTGAATGTGAAACTGTGTTTTTCCTTGCTGTTCTGTGGCACAGAGTGGTAGGGTTTAGGACACAGCCCGTGATGCTCCCTGGAATGTTGGGAGGGAAAGTTTAGAGTTCTGCTAACCTGGAGTTCTCCAAGAACTGCAAAGGGTGGAGAGTCTGGGATTTTTGAACCTGTAGGTCAACCAAGCTCTGAAGCATTTCTGTTTTCTGCCTGAGAAGACCCATTATGTCCTGATGCATTTCCCTCTCGTTTTTCTGCACCTTTCTCCCAACCGCTCTTTCCTTCTCCATGACATCTGCCATGCTGACCCTCCAGACACTTTGTTCACAGTCCAATGCAGCACTGGCTTGCAGGATCTCACTGAACGCATCCTCCCTAGTCCTTGTCTTTCTCCTCCTCAGGGTCAGGCAGTCTGTGGGCATGGAGGGGCATCCCTCACAGCCACGACGACAGCAGCTGCTGATAAAAATAGACAGATGTATCATTGGATTTACAGTCGCAACAGAAAGGAAAAGATAAATTTCAAAACTCCTTCCCCTTGCTCCCATAAAAACTTTTAATAAGACGTACTTATTGACACTTCAACTTTGGAGCGCCTCTAAACAGCACTGATCTCCAGCCCCAGCCATGATGCGTATGGCCTGCTGGGGGCAGGGGAAGAAAGGAATTTCGGTTGCATGAAACTATATAATTTCTATCCCTATTCCATGGGTATTAGTCTAGGGCAATGGCATAGAATACTGGCTCTGTTTTCAACAGCCAGTGGTGGTTTCAGTGTATATCTCACTCCTGAGGGTAACAAAGGCACAGCGAGCATGGCTACTACTGGCATCCCAAAGTTGCCTGGGCTGTTTACTACAATGGTGCCAACCGAACTCATCGCAGAGTGATATGGGAAAGTGTTCTACCATTTAGGAAGCAGTAAGGCAGCCATTCCTAGAAACCTTTGGGAGAGGATTGCAGAATATTTCCATGAAAGTTTCATTAAGATCTCTCAGGATGACACATCTCTATGTACATAAACAAAACGGAAAAATGCATGCACATGCTTACCCGAGGTGCCTTTCCCCTCATTAGGCTCATCCGTACTCTGCTGGAGGAACTGGCTAGACCATGCCGGAGGCTCGATTAGGTCCTGGCTTGGAGCACGGAGAGAGACATGTCTCCCAACTTCACACTGTTCACAGCAGGGATCTCTGTCTCAGGCTCCTCCGAGATATCCACAGCGGTCTGCGGGGTGCTAGTGGAGTCTCCAAGTATGATTTGCTGTTTGTTGTAAAGCAAAATCTGTGGCTCACTTCCAGGTCAACTGTAGCACCGCCTGGCCCTGTGGTATGTCTGGTGCAGTTCCTTTACTTTCACACGACAGTGCTGCTGATCCCCGTACTCCGAGCTCCATGCCATTTGGGCAGATGGTTTTACTGTGTTTCCGTAACATGGCACTTATTTTTTCAGCCAGAGACTATTTTTTTCAGTGTAGATACGTGCACAAACAGGTTGATACAAAGAGATGGATATTGACCTAATTTTGTAGTATAGGCCAGGCCTGAGAATGCTAACAAAGGTACTGATTATTGCTTATCATGAGGGAATTGTCAATGATGCAGGTACCTGTCCACTGGGAATGATCTGATGATCAACTCATTTCACATAACACATCCAACACAGAGCCCAGCAACTGTGACCCAGACACAAGAACACAGTTTAAAAAGTATAATTGGGTGAAAATAAAAGAATTAGATAAATTCATGGAGGATAGGCCGACAGATGGCTATTTGCCAAGATGGTCAGGGACACAGTTCCATGCTCCAGGTGTCCCTAAACCTTCAACTGCCAGAAGCTGAGGCTGGACAGAAGAAGATGGATCACTCAGAATTGCCCTGTTCGGTTCATTCCCTCTGAAGCACTTGGCACAGGCCACTGTCACAGACAGGATACTGGGCCAGATGGACCACTGGTCTGACCCAGCATGGCCATTCTTATGTTTTTAAGTTTCACAAGGTAACTCTGAACACTAGATTAACATAACAAGCAAAAAAGAAAAATGAATTACAAGACTAGAAAGTAAATTTGTATGAGGAATTGAAACAACCATCTATGAATTCTGTATAAAGCAAGGACATATGGCCAAGACTCAAAGCATCACCCTGCTATACTATTAAATTGCACTACTTACTATAAACATATTCCTCAGAGACCATCTACTGTTCAGCAGAGCCACCATGGTAGTTACAAATGCCATTTAGTAAGTCACTGATTTCTCTACTATTATCAGGCTACTGCAGCTGTTCACTTCAATCAAGTGGAATATTCTTTCAAGATATTGTTCTGAGCTTGGAAAGCCAATAACTGACTTGATCACTGAGAGAGCCAGACAGCATTTTATTCAAATTTGCATTAAAGGGAGAGCATGGAAACATAAGCAGGCAAATAACCTTTTAACTATTAACTTAACCAGAGTAGGACAAGTCCATTCTGTTTCCAGTAAATCTTTGCATGGACAGGTTAACCCTATAACAGACCCGATTCAACATCCTAATATGTGTTAGAAACCCCGTGGCACCAGATTTTCAGAAGACCTCAGTTCCTATTTAGGCAACTAAGTAGGGGGCAAGATTTCAAAAAAGCTCAGCATCTAACATGTTGAGCTCTTTGGAAAAATCTAACACATCAGTGGTGGGCAACCTGCAGCTCGTCAGGGTAATCTGCTGGCAGGCCACCAGACAGTTTGTTTACATTTGCACGGCCATCCATAGCTCCCAGTGGCCACGGCTTGCCGTTCCCTGCCAATGGGAGCTGCGGGAAGTGGCGCGGGCTGCAGGGATGTGCTGGCCACCACTTCCCACAGCTCCCATTGGCCGGGAACGGTGAGCCGCGGCCACTGGGAGCTGCGGGCGCCAGTGCAAATGTAAACCAACTGACTGGCAGCCCATCAACTGATTACCCTGATGGACCACAGGTTGCCTACCACTAGTCCAAATCTACCTTAAAACCTAGAGTGGCAGAAAACCACAAGATAAGGGTGTATAAAGGAAGGGTGTTAGGAAAGCTGCTTCTAAACATCCAAAAGATCGTATCAGTTTTGAGATAGGGTCCAAAGTGATTAGCGTAATAAATGTATCAATTCTGTGATTTTACTCAGCTCCTAAATTTACCAGCTTACACCATCAATTTTTAAAGTGCTCTTATTGTAGAAATTAGTGATCCAGTTCAATTAAATTAAGTTCTCAATTGAACCTTCTTGCATCATGTCTGATAAACCAAACAAATGTTGAGGGTTCAGAATACCTGGAGGGTGAAGGGATAATCACTAGCAGCCAGCTTGCATTTACTAAGGACAAATCATGCCAACCAGCTTGATTTCCTTCTTTGACAAGTAACTAGTTTGATGGATAGGAGGAACGTGGTGGACATAATATACCTGGACTTTAGCAAGGCTATTGACACAGTCCCACATGACATTCTGATAAGTAAGTTGGAGAAATGTGGGCTCAGTGGAACTACCATTAAGTGGATACATAATTGGTTAAACAACTGTAAACAACAAGTAACTATTAATGGAATGATGTCAGATTGGAGGGAGGTCTCGAGTGGGGTTCCACAGGGATCTGTTCTGGGTCTGATGTTATTTAACATCTTTATTAATGATCTGGATGTAGGAATGAAGAGCACACTGATCAAATTTGCAGATGACACAAAGCTGGGGGGTTTGCAAACATACTGGAGGATAGAGCTAAAATTCAAAGGGCTCCTGATAAGTTGGAGAACTGGGCTACGGACAGCAAAATGAAATTCAACAAAGATAAATGCAAGGTGCTACACTTCGTGAAGAAAAGCCAAATGTGGGGCTGCTGTTGTATAGAGCTGCAGGAGATGCAGAAGTGTAGGGGGTGGGGCTGGGGGTTCTGCCCCTTTCCCTGTTGCCCCTCCCAGCTCTACCCCCTGCCCTTCCACGGAGCTGTGTCTGCTTCGTGCCTGGAAGGGCGGCGGGTGGGGCTGGCGTTCTGCTCCTTTCCCTGCTGGGAGGGGCAGTGGGGAAAGGAGCAGAACGCCGGCAGCTCCTCCAGCTGCTGTACTGCTCCCAGCTCCCCCCCTGCCGCCCTGTTCTCCTGAGAGGCAGCTCTGTGGAGGGGCTGGGGGCGGTACGGTGTCTTTCCGGTACACCATACAGGCTATAAAAAGCTTGCTGGTATGGCGTACTGGACCGGATCGACTTACTTGCACTGCTGGTTTAGACACAACAAACCTGCAACATGGCAGGGGGTTAAACTTGCAGTCCCTTCTAACCCTGTAGTTCTATGATTCTGTGTCCAGTTTAGGATCCTCCCTGTGTTCCTGCGGTATGCTGGCACGCAAGAGAATAATGCACTCGTTTCTTTCAGTAATATAGGGATAATAATACTCACTCTTCTGTTTACCTCCAAAGGATGGGGTGAGAATAAATCAGTTAATGATTGGAACAGGATCTGAAGGTGTATTATGCCAAGGAATTGTAGTATTTGAATGTTGATATAAATAATAAAAAAGAAACCATCGCAAGATGTGTCAGGTTTTGAACCTGATCTAACTCATAGGATTCTAGATTATAGGATTTATTTTTTATGACATTTCTTGATGCTAGGAACTGTCAGCTGCTGCTGTGTTTGTCAGTATACATTTTAGCAATGCTAATGATGATAGCTACCGATACCTGGGCCTCCCATGTGCTCACGTATGGCCAAAGGTAACTTGCAGTAATCTTCCTCTGTTTCCCCACCTTCAAGGTCCCTTAAGAACAGCATGGTCCACAGTATTTCAAACAAGTTTATGCCTTCTGAGTGGAGCCTAGTTTATTTAATCTAGCACACAGTCTCCCCTTCTTTAACCCCATAACGCTTCCCTCTTGACTAAGGGAATCCCACAGCCTTCCTTCTGGAGCCTGGGCTATTCTTCTCCCTGGTCCCTTTGGTTTACCCTTCACTAGTTCCACTCAGGCTGGCAACTTAGTTTGCCCCAGACAGAACTAAATGGTGTCTCTCCCCTGGTAGTCCAAAACAAAGAGGAAGTCTTTATACCAGTTCTAAACTAGCCCTGATGATCAGCTCCTTCTTCCCAGGGAGTCTGTCTTCCCTCCTGTGATTCAACTGCCACTCCCAGACTTTACTCAGCCTTCTGGCTTGGGCTTCCAAACTCCTCTGCTGTCAGGGTCTACCCTGCAAGAGCCTCTCTCATTTTCTGCCATTTCTGGAGCTTCTCTCCTCTCTCTGAAACTCTTATTTGGGACACCTGTCCTCCATCAGGCCCCATCAAAGCTGCTAAAACAGCACAGGTTGGCTAGAACAATTCCCTCTCAAAGGACAGACCACACTCTGTGACATTCCCCAGCATTAAGAGGTGGCGATTCAACACATCTGATTATGCATACACACAACCTCCCTCTATTGCAATTACCACAAAGACATACAAAGAAGAAGCCTAACCCAGTCCCGCAAACTCATTTTTTGTGAATAGTCCTTATGTGAACAAACCATTGATTTCAAGTCATTGGACTACTTCATGTGAGTGAAACATTCATGAGAAATTCCCATGGGAGTAAAAGTTTGCAGAATTGGTCCCAAAGAGTAAAGATTATAAAGGTTCATTGCTTTATTTTGAACAAATAATATATCAACTGCATGGCCCCAACAAGCAATGAAGCAAACAATGTTATCTCAGCCAGCATCTATCATTTTTCTTAGAGGAAACTTTAGATGCTGTACAAGTTAATAAATGCTTAAGAAACATATTTATAGCTCAGCATTTTAATTGCAGCTGTCACACTACATTTAATGTGGAAAAGATACAGTTTTAAAAATTATCTAGTTCCTCTAAACACCTTTTGCTGAGAAAAGAATCTTTTTCTCTCTGCTCAACTCAAAACTGCAATCTGAATACCCACCCTTTGAATTTGCTCCAGTAATCTTTTCTTCCTACATTTGCACTGGTGTTACTATTGTAGCCATTTCAAAGCCGCAATTACTGTAGTTGCCAAAAGTGACGTTTCTAGAAAATAGTTTGCACAAGTGAAAAATACCAGCCTTTTATAAAACAAGATTAAAAAAAGAAAAACTGTTGTTTTTGTCACCTCGAGAGACTCTAGTAAGGGGGCTCATCAGAAATACGGTGGCTTCCAGTTTCCTAATGAAGGAAACAAATTTATAATAAACACATGTTAATTTCACACTCTTCTAATCTATTGCACTACAAACAACATGTCTGAGTTAGTAATGACTGCGTTGTTCAGCTCTCTGAATCCAAATTTTATAACTCCTAATTGAAGTTACACATTGAAGTCAATGGGAGTTGGAAGTACTGACTCAACATCTAGCAGGTGGTGTTCAGTAAGTCACAGGATCAGTGTATGTGTGTGTGGGTGTGTGCGTGCATGTGCGTGCAAACCCACAAAAGAATACAAGAAGAGTTAGACTCCAATCCTAGAACTCTCAGATAGAAGAGTACATCAGAAGCACAAAGCCCCAAAGTCAACAAGGACCCTCCAGGGTGCAGGGATCCACCCTCAGTCAACAGCAGGACTGAGACCATATATTGTGCATGGAAATGCAAAGTTACATACAAGTAATACATTTATTCACATAATTGTACTGCATTCTGAACCGATCTTCCTTTGTGTTATATACTATAAAATTGTATATTTTTACATTATCTCACACATGATTTCAGACAGACTGTATTAATATGATACATATATCCTGGGAAGCAATGTGGCCCAGTGGATAGCACACTGGACTGGAACTCAGGAGAGCTGGTTTCTATTCCTGGCTCTGCTAGTGGCCTGCTGGGTGACCTTGGGCAAATCACTCCATTTGTATGTGCCTCAGTTTCCCCATCTGTAAAATAAGGATAACGCTACTTGCTTCTCTATTAAGCACTCTAAGATCTACAGATGAAAAGTACTACATAAGAACAAGGTATTAATTATTATCATCTTCAAGCCAACTGTAGAAAAGATATACAAACCCTCACTTGTGCTCAGCATGTAATTTTAATTAGTCCATTTTGACATTCTTTCAAAAAGGACATACGTAATCCGGTTGGGAGGGCACTGAGAACCAAATAATACCATTTTATTTTTAAGTTTTAACATTCCTAGTAAAAGTTGAATTTTAAACTTTAAACTTTAATGTGGATGTGCATGTTAAAATCTGTCGCTTTTTTAAGTGAATGTGTGTATATCGAAGTAGGAAGCATGGCAAAGAATGATCGTGAGCCAATGAAACATATGTTGATACTGAATATGATTATAACATTATGAACTAATGAAGAAAATGAATCGAAAATTCTTTGATAGTAAGCAGCATCCCAACTGCTGTGTGAAAAAATTGTTAATATTACTGTAGGAAAAATGAGAAAACCTATCCCTCCATAAGCAACCACTACTACTGCTAGCTCAAATTAGTGTTGCGGGCATCCCACCCTAAACAAACACAGGGAGTCCTTGGAGGTGGTACCTCCCACTAAACAGCGGTCACATAAAATTGCTGGCCAAGACTACTTAGAAGCAGGTTTCCTTGGAGAACCGGTGAACACATCAGCAGCAATCGTGTGGAATCCTTTTATTGGGTATCACAATATAAGCAAATCTTTCAAGTGAAGACTAATCGCCACCTATGGTGATATTTCTCAAGAACCTCAAACATGACTCCAAATGAGGAACAATTGGGAAAAGCCAGAGCTCCAAATTAGTGTTTGATTTCATTATGGAGAGGCTAACAAAGTTAGGAATGGGAGCATTGACCAAATATAAGCTACTTTCAAATGTATATATAAGTTACAGTAGTACAAATTACAACCTTCTAAATTACAAGCTTAGGGTCTGATTAGCCACTACATTACTCCCATTAAATGCTATTGCAACTCCATTGATTTGGGGTTCCTACCTATAAGTATGGACAAGCACTTATGCTTTGACGGTGACTACTATAGTTAAATCACCTCTCTCATGTACCCAGATATCTATGAAAGTTTGTTATTGTAAGACAGTGGTCCCCAAACTTTTCTGGTTACAGACCTCCCTCCCTCCCCCAGGAGCCACCCTTGGGAGCCGGGACTGGGTGCAGGGTCGCGGTTGAGGCCAGCACCAGTACTGCAGCTTGGGCCAGTCAGGAGCAGGCCCACACTGAAGCCGGGGGCTGTGGCCAGGAGTGGACCCGCAGTTGAGGCCAGGAGCTGGGGACCACGGCTAACACTGGAACTACCTACAGCTGGGGTTGCGGTGGCAGCTGCAGCCATGAGCGGAGTCGTGGCCAAGGGCTGGACCGGACCTGCGGCTGTGGGCAGGGCCAGAGTGGAGCTGGCGCTCCCTCCTTACCCCCTGTGGAGGTTGGCCAGGGCCCCGCCCTGCCTCCCGAACATTCCTTCATGCGCCCTAGGGGAGCGAGCCCCACAGTTCGGGGACCGCTGATGTAAGACAAGATTCTTTTCTCAGTTACTCAAATCTAGAATATCCCTATTGACTATTGGTGGTTTTCTGAATTTTCACTAGCGTTAACTGAGGGTAGCATCTGTCCTGTAAGGAAGAACTTTGGTATTTTTGTAAAGTTAAAATTTTTTGGAGGCTATTTAATCTTTTCCTCAGATTTCCCCCTCCTATCATGTTTTATGATGATTTTTTAGGAATTCTCTGCAAATGAAGTACTTTTTCTTCTCTTTATGAATACCTGCAAGTAAGAGGCAGGATGCTGTTTTTGTTTTTAATTCCTCACTTTTCTACTGCTTGTCATGCTTTTGTTTGTGTATTTTCAAAGTCTAAAGGAACTATATATATAAAAATGAACATCAGAACATTCTAATCAGAATCCTCAACATCTCTATATTTTTTTAAAATCAACTTTTTTTTTTTTTGCTAACACACAAAGTGAATGAAAAATTTATGAAACCAGACATCTTGTGCTGCATTCTATTTCCTTTTGTCTTATAGCCAGTTCTCTTAAAAAACTTCAAAGGACAATGGAATTGTGACTCATCCTTACAACAAAAAATCCTGTATGTCAAAATGTAACCTCTCCCCTCAGAGACCTCAGCTTGAATGAGCTATCCCAAATAATTTAAGTATTCCCTGCACTGCTGCATCTGTTGAGTTTCAGATACCAAAGAAACATTTAGCTTATATTTATATTTATCCTTATCTCTTGTCACAATGGAATCAAGAATTAGATCAGCTCCCATTTAGAGTTAAGAGGTCAAATATACCATGATATTTTGTATATTGTAATTGCTTCTAAACAAGGTAATCAAATGGAATATGATCATGCCAAAACAGATGGTACAATACAGTACAAGTTGTAAAAGTATGGTATATTAGAATATACTATAATACTTAATATTAAGTAAATTGTTGTTTAATTAACAAATTCAACAACATGACCTGTAGAATTCAAATGAGTGAGAGAACAACAATTAACTCTTGTCTACTAGTTAACAAACATACTGAATGAGAATATAAAGTTATCTGGCTCTGCAACAGAATCAGCTGCTACAACTTAAAAAAACTTAAAATATCTTTCCTTCTTGCTTTTCCCCCTCCAGCAGTATTTTTGGTATCCATTAAAATGGGTGATTTGAATGCTCTGAAGATAGTTCATATATGCTGAGAAGCAACTGGCCACAAATCTCTCCCCCACTTTGGAATGCATGAAAAATGAGTAACGTCTGTGCTGTTCCTACTCTTGGACTGAGAGGTGAACATGACAAAAAGAGTAAGGTCACCTACAAAAAAAGAGCAGAAAGAGTTCCTATTTTAATGCCAAACAATTTATATTAAAAGAGGTATTCAGGACAATGGCCCAGAGGCACTTCTTGTGCTGACATACTGGGCCTTTAAGTGGTATGTTGCATGGCTATTATTCATCGGTTAAAGCGGCCTTTGGCAAACCTTCGCTATTTGCTTTGTAAAATTTTTGCAGTGGGACTGGAAAATTTTGTGAAATTTTACACGAACACCACAAAAATGGCGAAAATGTTTTTCAAATGTTGTTAAACCATTCAAATCTGCCAAATTGTCTATTTTTATTGGCTTTTAAAATCTCATTTTAAGTTAATATATGAAGATATATAAGGTCAGATCTTGAGGTGCAGCTGATCTTCACAGAATGCAGGTCAGAGTGTGTGTGCAAAGGTGGCTTTAATTGCTGCTCCATCTCTGGGCAGGACTGGTCCCTCAGTGCCAAGTTAGAGTGGTCTAAGGGATGCCATAACTTACGCCAATTGCAAATGACACAAATGTCTAAAACTGAAGCCAATGATGGGTATGACACAGATTTGTCCTGTCCACAACCACTCTACCCTCACTAGACCCTCTTTTCTCTGTTACATCAGAAAGAAGGGAGAGCCACTATTATAGCTGTATGACACCAGAGGACACTGAGATAATTTCCCTAGGTAAATTAAGCCAACTATAGGGACAGATTCAGCTAGCAGCGTGATGCAAAGCAACTTTACTACAGCAGAGAACACATCCTTTAGGAGTTATGTAATGCTTGACATGTTCAAAGTGTTTCTCAAATAGTAACTAATTAATCCTCTAATGAGTCCCTTGAGATAAATAAGTAGTATCTCCATTTTACAGATCAGGAAACAGACATTAAGGGCTTGATTCTCCACCATGCATGAACGAAGCTTGGGAGCAGTAGCGAGGGGCTGGGGAGCGGACAGTAGCTCCCTGATTCTCAGCTGTTGGTTTAGTATATGTTAAAGCTGCTGGGGAGGCAGCTTTAACTGATAACACTGACATGAAGTCCCACACTAGTTAAGAATGAGATACAGAGGAGCCATGCTATGCCATACACTCTTCACAACACACTGTCCTCTTCTGACATGCCCTTCCCTGTCCCCAACACATCCCCAGCCCCAGGAGCGGGGGTTCCATTAAGGAACTTTATGCTCGTGGAGTCCACAGCACAAATCTCTGGTCACTTGGTGGACTGTAGAACCCAAACCAAAATGGATCAAATGCAGTTATGGTCAGAAAAACGGCTAAGCAAAAATGATAGCTTCTTCCTCAGCAAACCTTCTCCCTTTGTTTTTTCTCAGTTTTTATTAAGTTTTCTCCTGTTAGTACTACACAGCTATGGGAGCATGAGCTGTATGCTATTCTTGCTTATGCATCATCAACAGAACTTTTGACTGAGTCTATTCCAACCCCCATTGAAGTCAATGACATTCTTTCCATTGATTTCAATGGGAGTTAGTCAAGGCCCTAAATTCCAGTTGCAGATTATAGTACTGGTGGAGAAGCATATGTGAGAAAAAACCTTCCTGGACTGAAATTACAAGGCATGTTTGCAGACCTGTGTAAAGGGTTCAACTCACCGCAGGAGCACCTCCTTGTGGGTACTCCACCCCTTTAGGCCTCCAGAAAAAATCCCTAATCCAGGACAGGACCACAGGGTTTACTCTCCTCCTGACATCCTCCTTGTCTCTGGCCAACTCCCTTTCCCCCTAGGGAGTGGTTGCAGACCTCCACCTGTAGCCTCCTTCCTGCTGTCACTTCCTGGCTTCATCATCCTAGCCCAGGTTTTCCCCCTGCTGGGCTTCATCTTCCATTAGTTCTTATCAATCCCTGGCTTCCCTCAAGGTGCAACATATAAGGTTAATTGGCTCTTTCTGGCCCACATTCACGCACTCAGGGCTTGTGTGGGATGGACACCCTATCATAGGCTGACAGAAAACTTTTTTAACTCATACAATTAACAAATTTAAGGTGGGTATTCTTGAAAGACAAACACAAAACCTGAGCATGCCATTTTTACAATGACTTCAAAGGGGAAAAGATCAGACCATTTACATCTGTTGTCCAAAGTCCCTGGAAGAACTGAGATTGGAACTCGGACTGTCTGGTTCATACAGACACAAATTCTTCTTTCCACAATTTCATTTCTGGAGTTATTGTTAAAGTATGTTCACCTTATGTGGAAAACGTTTTGCCTAATTTTAGTATTGAGTAGATGAATTTACACAAGGTAAAAAATGTTAAACAGGTTCACATTACATTTTTCTGCATAAAAAATGCTTAATACATCATTTTTAAGAGCGCCTTTCAAGCACACGGGCTTACTGTTTCAGAGCAATCCTCATTACAATCACAATATGCTCTTATGATGATAAAGCTACCCCCCACGTTTTCTTGCCCTCTCATTTATTTTATTCTCTTCCTTATGCCCACACTTTTACCTACAGGGCCCTTGTAAAAATACAGTAATCCACAGTAGTCACTCAAAACACTGCTGTATATCGATTTGAAGGATGTCAGGGTTGGGAGACTTACTTTATGCTACTTCGCTGGCCTACATTCCTTATTTAAAAAAAAGTCTGGGAAACACAGTGGTAGCAGGTTTCAGAGTAACAGCCGTGTTAGTCTGTATTCGCAAAAAGAAAAGGAGTACTTGTGGCACCTTAGAGACTAACCAATTTATTTGAGCATGAGCTTTCGTGAGCTACAGCTCTCTTCATCAGATGCATACTGTGGAAACTGCAGCAGACTTTATATATACACAGAGAATATGAAACAATACCTCCTCCCACCCCACTGTCCTGCTGGTAATAGCTTATCTAAAGTAATCATCAGGTTAGGCCATTTCCAGCACAAATCCAGGTTTTCTCACCCTCCACCCCCCCACACAAATTCACTCTCCTGCTGGTGATAGCCCATCCAAAGTGATAACTCTTTACACAATGTGCATGATAATGAAGTTAGGCCATTTCCTGCACAAATCCAGGTTCTCTCACTCCCTCACCCCCCTCCAAAAACCCACCCCCATACACACACAAACTCACTCTCCTGCTGGTAATAGCTCATCCAAACTGACCACTCTCCAAGTTTAAATCCAAGTTAAACCAGAACATCTGGTGGGGGTGGGGTAGGAAAAAACAAGAGGAAATAGGCTACCTTGCATAATGGCTTAGCCACTCCCAGTCTCTATTTAAGCCTAAATTAATAGTATCCAATTTGCAAATTAATTCCAATTCAGCAGTTTCTCGCTGGAGTCTGGATTTGAAGTTTTTTTGTTTTAAGATAGCGACCTTCATGTCTGTGATTGCGTGACCAGAGAGATTGAAGTGTTCTCTGACTGGTTTATGAATGTTATAATTCTTGACATCTGATTTGTGTCCATTTATTCTTTTACGTAGAGACTGTCCAGTTTGACCAATGTACATGGCAGAGGGGCATTGCTGGCACATGATGGCATAAATCACATTGGTGGATGTGCAGGTGAATGAGCCTCTGATAGTGTGGCTGATGTTATTAGGCCCTGTGATGGTGTCCCCTGAATAGATATGTGGGCACAATTGGCAACGGGCTTTGTCTTGTAGGCCTTATTCTCAATTAATAGAAAAAAAAAGCAACAGACATGTGGAGCTGTATTTATTTATTTATTTATTTTAATTCTCAGAGGCTCCTGCATTCACATCTTTCATTTTATTCTTTGCTCCCAAGATTTCTTTTTCACCCACCTTCACTTCTCTTTTTGTCTTGTATCATCAGTTCTTTCCTTTCTCTTCTGTCTCCCTAGCTCCTGTTTCTCCTCCCTTCTTCCCTAGCTCCTTCCCTTTTTTGAGTTTTCCGTTTTCCTCTTCCCATCTCTCATACCTCTCGTCCACTCAAATTCTGCCAGTACTGACGTGTCAGGCATGCTTAATTTAGTGCACTTATTTCATAATAATATATCCAAATAATTTTCCAGTACCATCTTCCTATTCCAATGTGGTAGACTGGAATAAAGGCTATGTCAATTAAAGACAACTACCTGAAACAGCGGTGAGCACTCAAACACATGAATGTTGTTTAATTTGCAAGTGAGGGGGGTATTATGTAAGACATCTTACCAAGGGAGTAATAATAAACTGTTGCCAATGAATACATTATTCCATTATTATAAGAGCAATTCTGCAATATGCTGTGGCAAGTCTTGCACACTAATATATTTTACCTGAGACAAAGAAGTATATTTACCGAACAGTCCCATAATCCTGTGATACAAATAGCAAAGGGTTTTGTTTTTTCCATTCAATTAAATGTGAAAGTTACAAGAACATTATGATTCCCAATTCTGTATGGCAGACTAAGGCCAGATTTTTAAAAGTATTAAGGTGCCTAAAGATGCTGAAAGTGGGATTTTCAAAAGTGTCTAGGTGCCTAGCTCCCAGTGATTTCAGACCACTACGTACAGTCTATCTGCATCTTTAGGAGCCTAAAGACCTTTCAAAATCCACCCCTAACTCCACAGATAGATCTAAATTCTAATGTCAAATTTCACCTCATCCGATTAGTGGTTTAACCAAACAAAAACTGGAGAACAAAACATCAGTGATGTGAACTAAATAGAAAATAGCAGAAAGTGTTATAATTTGTGTTGCCTCAAGATTTTTGTACATTTTGGAACATCATTTATGGGCCTGATTCTGCACTCTTTACTCAGAAAAAGCTCTCACTGAAATGAATGGAAATGAATAAAAAGGCTATGTGACTTCAGTGCTATCTCCAGGACACTTACTAGATACCAACTGTACTAGATAATGTTGATAAGCAGCCATCTTTAAAGTCTACACAGTACACAATCCTGCTACTTCTGATCAGTAAATTTGGTGCTACTTCAGCATGCTGAAGTCTACCAATTAATTCCCACTACTATGAGCATCTTGAATTCCAAAAGATAAAAAAGACATATACAATAGGAAAAGTCTGAGCCCTTCCAAAAGCTGGCAACTTTTAAGGACTCTTGCAGATAAGATTAATAAAATAATACTGATATTGGAAGAGATCTGATATGATTCCTCCTATTGTGGTCATGTGTTTTATAAATGCTACCGTACTATACTTGAAAGCTCTGGTGATTAAGTTGTCTGCATGATCCCTGCTTCCTTTTGTTGTTTTGTTTTTAATCACTGCAGCTACCCTCAGCATCAGAGTAACGCCTGTATCTCAGAGACGATGCAATGGGCACGTACGAGGAGTCGAGTGACTAACAGCAAAAATGGACTTCAGTTCATAAACTACTGAGAATTCCTCAAAACAGGCACACATACGGTACTTACTTGAACAAAGAATTCCTCAAAACAGGTACACATGGTACTTACATAAAGAAATACTAGGAGACTGAGTAAAGTGGTTTGTCTTCTGAAAATTCTGCTGGCCTCCCTGGAAGATCCTGCAAGCCTACTGCGGTAAACATGGCAGGCAAACGCATATGCACGAGTTAAAATATCCTATATCTACCAAATACTTACCTGAGATAGTAGGAAAAGGAATAGGAAACACCCCTTTAACATGAATTAATTCAACAGTGATTTCTATAGAGACAATCTTCTGATTCTAAAAGCAGGAGGAGAAAACTGACCTATCTTGTACATTTGCCTTGACAGATGTGGAGGAATTGCCTTGGCTCCAATAGTGCTTGAGTTTCTGTCTCTGGGGAACCATTATCCATTCAAAGGCCAAGAGAAAGAAGAACAGATTAATTTTATAACTCAACATGTTCTTTTGATTTTTATAGCAGTTTGGTTTTTGTTTAATTTAATTTCTCACTTTAGCATACATCATTCAGTCATGATGGTCAGGATCTGTAAACCAAAGCCTAACAAAACCTATCTAAAATAAATTAATCGGGGCCTTGGAAAAATGCAAAGAACTCAAGAGAGCCTTGCTCTGGACAGCATGTAAGCAAGCAAACAGACACAAGTGCACTACGCATCTTACGCCAATTTTTAAAGCGTATATCTTCAAGTTCACATGTACGGAACACAAGAGGGATTTCTTTTTGTTTTAACTAGTGATAAGTCAATGACACAATATACAATTAAATAATGGTGAGCTAAGGATATTTACAGGTTGCAATCAATTAAAAAAAAAAACTTTGTGGGTGTTGTCCAATAGGAAATCTATTCAAATTTTGAACATGAACATCTTACTGTGACTGTGGAATGTGAAATAATCTATTTATATACTAAAGTAAAACTTTATGATGAGCGGCAAAGAGTCCTGTTGCACCTTATAGACTAACAGATGTATTGGAGCATAAGCTTTTGTGGGTGAATACCCACTTTGTCGGATGCGCTTTTACAGATCCAGACTAACATGGCTACCCCTCTGATACTTGACTTTATGATGAATCTCTCACAAATACAAGCAGTACCTAGTCAGTCCATCTCTATGCAAGACCCAAATCTGCTATAATTTAGTACTTTCCCATCTTAATGTTAACTGAAAATGTCTTCTGAGCTAGAGATTACTATAATTATTTTTCCTATGATTTCTTATGGGAATATATTTCCAGCCTCCTCTCTTTGTCCCATGATAGCCTTCTTTGGCCAAGAAAGGTAGTCTCCTAAATGCTACAGTACACATCAGATATCTAATTCATTCTTTTTTCCAGATCTTTTACGAGGATTACTGTACTAGTTAGGGAATTTAATCAAGTGCAACCTCCTCCCATATATACGCGCATTAGATAAGTAGACAAATAGAGAGGTTTCAGAGTAACAGCGTGTTAGTCTGTATTCACAAAAAGAAAAGGAGTACTTGTGGCACCTTAGAGACTAACCAATTTATTTGAGCATGAGCTTTCGTGAGCTACAGCTCACTTCATCGGATGCATACTGTTTCCACGGTATGCATCCGATGAAGTGAGCTGTAGCTCACGAAAGCTCATGCTCAAATAAATTGGTTAGTCTCTAAGGTGCCACAAGTACTCCTTTTCTTTAGACAAATAGAGACTGTTTACATGTATCACATACATGTATCATTAAACTGGCAGTGATAAACTCAATTGTTACTGAAAGCAAGTAAAGTTAGAAAGTAGAATATAGTAAAGGATCTTGGATCAAGCTTTAGCTTGTAAGTTAAAACAGCAGGCTATCCAGAGGGCTAAAACTATTGTACTTAACACAAGAGGACAAATATTAGTGGGTGGACATGATTGCGTTCTAGATGGACTTCCGCCATCTCAGCAGTGCATATTGTGCTCCTAACCTTGGTGATACCTCGGCATATACCTGGAGTTTTCAATGTCTGAGAAGTATTCATAAGAATATAACAGCCACACTGCGTCAGACCAATGATCCTTCTAGCCTAGTATGCTCTTCTTCTACAGTACCCAGTGCTAGATAATTGAGAAAGAATTAACAGAACAGAGTAATGTACTGAGTGATCCAGCCCTGGTCATCCAGTCCCAGCTTCTGGCAGTCAGAGGTTCACAACATCCTTTGGCAATGAGTTCCACAGGATGACTGTATGATGTGTGAAGAAGTACTTCCTTATAGTTCTTTTAAACCTACTGCCTGTTAGCGTCATTGGGTGACCCGGGTTCTTGAATTATATAAAGGCTATAAATAATAGTTTCTTATCCACTTCCTCCACAGCATTCATATCCTTTTATAGACCTCTATCATTTTTGTTGCCCTTCTCTCTATTTCTTCCAATTCTGTCTTTTTTAAGAGATGGAGCAATCAGAGCTGCACGCAGTTTCAAGGTGTGGGTGTGCCATGGATTTATATAGTGGCATTATGACATTTCTGTCTTGTTATCTATCCCTTTCCTAATGGCTCCTAACATTCGCTTAGCCTTTTTGACAGCCGCTGCAAATTGAGCAGATGTTTTCAGAGACATATCCACAATGACTCCAAGATCACTTTCTTGAAAGGTAACAGCTAATTTAGACCCCATCATTTTTGTATGTATAATTGGGATTATACTTTCCAATGTGCATTACTTTGCATTTATCAACACTGAATTTCATCTGCCATTTTCTTGCCCTGTCACCCAGTTTTATGAGACCCCTTCGTAACTCTTCACAGTCTGCTTTGGACTTACCTATCTTAAGTAATTTTGTGTCATCTGCAAACTTTGCCACCTCACTGTTTACTCCTTTTCCCAGACCATTTATGAATATGTTGAATAGGACTGGTCCCAGTACAGACCCCTGGTGGGACAACACGATTTACCTCTCTCCATTTTGAAAACTAACCACTTATTCCTACCCTTTGTTTCCTGTCTTTTAAGCAGTTACTGATCCATGAGAGGACCTTCCCTCTTATCTCATGACTCCTCAGTTTGCTTAAGAGCCTTTGGTGAGAGACCTTGTCAAAGCTTTCTGAAAGTCCAAGTATATTATATCCTCTGGATCACTCTTGTCCATAGATTTGTTGATTCCCTCAAAGAATTCTAATAAATTAATGAGGCCTGATTTCTCTTTACAAAAGGCATGTTGATTCTTCTCCAACAAATCATATTTACCTATGTGTAATCTGTTCTTTACCATAGTTTCAACCAATTTGCCTAATACTGAAGTTTGGCTTAGTGGCCTGTAATTGCCAGGATCACCTCTGGGGCCTCTTTAAAACTGGCATTACATTAACTATCCAATCATCTGGTACAGAGGCCAATTTATGCAATAGGTTACATACCACAGAGTATTTCTTCAATTTCATGTCTGAGTTCCTTCAGAACTCTTGGGTGAATACCATCTGGCCTGGTGACTTCTTATTGCTTAATTTATCAGTTTGTTCCAAAACCTCCTCCAACACCTCAATCTGGGACACTTCCTCAGATTTTTCACCTAAAAAAAATGGCTTTTGTGTGGGAATCTCCCTCACATTCTCAGCTGTGAAGACCGATACAAAGGATTCATTCAGCTTCTCTGCAACGGCCTTGTCTTCCTTGAGTGCTGTTTTACCACCTTGATCATCTGTCTCCCGTTGTTCCTCCAATTCAGCCACTCCGATCTCAAGAGCCTGTATTCGATCTCTGATAGCCAGGAGCTGCTTGCACCGAATGCACACATATGCCATCTGCCCACAAGGAAGATAATCACACATGATGCATTCAGTGCAATAAACTGAGTTGTTCTGGGCCAGATCCTGCAGTGCTGCTTTTCTGAGCTTTAAGCTAAATGTAAACCTCCAAATTCTGGCCCATATGGGGGGCTCCTCAAACCACCGTGCAACCTAGAGCTGCCCTAGGATACCCCTGCCTTGTCACAGCCCTTTTTTGCAATGCTAAACGGGAGCACACTACACTCCAGCTACCCCTCCACTCATGCCTTCCCCATCTCACCCCCAACACATTTTCTACACCAGGAGCTGCAAGAATGGGCTGGCATACAGCAAATACATAAACTTTGGCTTTGTGCTAAGCAGGGAAACTTCTCTGTGGCAGAGCGATTCTGCAGAGAATTGGTTTTGCCTCCTTTGCAACTCATTTCTACCACCAGAGAAGCAAAAATGGGCTGCAGCGCGGCGCTCTGCTTGCAGTGCCTCCCTTCTTCACACTGTAGAAATTAAATTACCAAAGGAACACATATGACCTTGCACACATTTAAAGACTCTTTCCATTATTGCCTTTTAACATTTCCCTTGCCTTAAAATGCTTCAAAGTCAAACAGAAACCACCCTCTCCCCAACCAACCATGACAAAATACATAAAGCAAAAACAGGAAGAAATTACGTAATAAAACAGGGAAAATTATAAAACAATATAAACCAAATCTAACCAACGCATTTATAATAGAAGCATCTTATCTATGCCTGATCCACTAGCACCTAATCAATCAAATAATAAATATTTTATTTTTGGAGCCAAAGCCCCAAATTCAATTTATATTTCACAGTCCCAGCGAATATATAAAGGCTTTCCAAATCTGCTTGCATAAATCCCCGTGATTGCCTAGGTTCTCATCATACAAGCATGCACTGAACAAGAGAGAGAAGAAAGATGATGTTTCATCTTGCTAGCAGGCATAGAAGCAAAAGATTAGTTTTTAACAGTTTTAGAGGAGCCACGTGACAGAGGGTCATTGGTGGTTCACTACTCCATGTCAGCAGCTCTTATCAGGCCTGACATACTCAATGCACCCAACACACAGTTGTCATAATCTGTATCTAAAAGGTGGCATGTAAGATATCACTGGAACACTAGTAACTCATTGATCGATAATATTCCTGAATGATGTATACACAGCATGTGTACAAATTATGAATATGTACTTGAATTATATTCTTAAATAGGTTTGGCAAGTAATGCATAAGCACAGTTTGCTTTCGACAAGGGAATATGGCTTTACCTGTTTACATTTAAGCAGTAAACAGGGCCATCAAGCTAACACATGGAGAAGGAGACAGCATGGCATCTATGCCCCAGCAGGAGAGAGAAGGTTGGTCTCGGTTTTACTTTTCAAAGAATGCACAGCAAAGGTTTACTGGTCTATAAAGACATGGGCTGAACTGCACATGACAAGCAATTGAATCAGCTGATTGTATATAATATTACTGTCTTATAAAAATATATAGAGTGAGGTCTTTTATGAAAGCCTATCACACACAGGTAATTAGGATCATTGTGAGCTGTATGTATTAACACTACATAAAGAATTATGCATACTCATTAAAATTAGACTTTCCAGTTTGTGACCAAACAAAGGGAGAAAAAGACTTTTCCCCAGACAGGACCTGCCTCCCATGAAATTAAGCAAGGTGTGACCAGAAACAATGGAAGCTCCATTTACCCAGAAATCAGCTGGGGGATGGGAAGACCACAGGAACGGGGAAACAGCATGAGGTCATCCTACCTCTTGAAACAAGTACATTGAACTTTGGAAGACATAAGCAAGGATTGAAGCCATCTCTGGCATCCATCACTAGACAGGCACAAGGGAACAGAGCTCTTGCAAGATAGAAAGTTACGTCCTTCAACCAAGGACTTCAATTGCAATTGTAGTTCAATTTAACAGCAATTTGGTCTCAGCATTATTAAAATTATCTTCTCATCTGCTACCAATTTCCTTGCCAGTTACTAAGTATGGTACATTTAAACTACTGGTTGTTTGAGAGCTGTTACAGGAAGTTTACCATAGTACAAAGGAGATCACAAAGAAGAAGAAAGATTTATTTTAAAATGCAAAGGGTGCTGGTCAGTGGGCAACTATGTACACACAAACTTCTCCATGATGTAACTGATGATAAATTATTGTACCCAGATTATATTCACCGCCCACACGCTCAATACTGCACATTTAAAAGGCACCTCTGAAATTTTTTTTGTTAATTTGTGTGTCTTTGCTCCTAATTGCATACTGAAACCATGATCCTGTGAAGAGAAGTGGAGTGGTATTTTAATTACCAACCATTTTAAGTACATTCCTTAGAGGCCTGATGGCGGTATTGTTGATCAATATTTCCATCACATTTTTTAAATTAAAAAAAACTTTTTTACACTCATTAGTTTATATTTGAATTTGTTTAACATATGAACTAGCATCAGAATATTTATGCACTCTTTTTCTCATGGTGTAAGCAACTAACTTCAATAGTTGCTGTGTGCAAAATTTGGTTTGTAAAATCCATATAAATTGGTATATAGAGTGGTTCCATGTTATGTTCAGCATACCTTTTAGTACATATCTTCACTGCAGAGTTAGTCCTGGTCGTCGGCACATGGGTCTGCGCACACTAAGTTACCCTATCCCGGGTGTGAACATCTCCATGGCAAAGCCCCACCCACATTACTGTGTCCTCACTGTGTCTGCACTCACCCATGTGGGTCTAGGGATATATCACATGGTTCTTTGTGCTGAGAAGCTCTACAGTTATCTCCCAGTCAATTGTGGCAGAATTTGTCTGAAGGAAGGAACTTCAGAAGGAACTGTGGAAAGGCATCAGAGGACTATCAGCACTCAAGTCTTCACTGCAAAGTGAGTGGGTTCCAGCCTAGGTTAAATCAAAGCTGAAGCTCTAGCCCAGAGGTTCTCAAACTGTGGTCTGCGGGAGCTCCATTCATGTGGTCCGCGGACATTCCCTCTAAGGTGCACACCTGGGCAGCCGCACACAAGAGAATGAAGGGCCACCCACCTAATTAGTGGAACCACTAATTAGGTGCCTCAACCCTGGAGAAGATACACATGTAAGGTGAGGTGGTGTCCTTGGGGGGAATAAAGTGTAGGTGGGAGGGGGCAGTGGAGTGAGAAGAGGGGGTGTGGGGAATTTGGGACATGGAGGGCTGCGGTGGCCAGAGAAAGAGGCGACTTTTCCCAGTTCCAAGGCTGCAGGTGCCGTGGAGAGACAGTCCTCCATCCCAGCCCCACCTCTGTGACTGCTGTGGTGAGGGAGAGAACCTCCTCCTTCCCAGCCCCAGCTTGTGGGCTGCCACAGCGGGAGAGAGAGGGCACCTCCATCGCATTAGAAAGGTAAGACTACTGATATTCAAATATGAGTTGTGTGCTTTTATTTGTAGAACAAAAAAACGTTAATTAAGTTATTTTTATATAGCGCTTTTATCCAAAGCTCTTTACAATAGTTAGCTAATGGTACAAACAACATTTGGAAAGATCAAGTGGTATACCGAGACCCTCCGCAATTTTCAAGTGGCCCGCGAAAAATTAAAGTTTGAGAACTACTGCTCTAGCCTATACCCTTGCCAAGCAAGCCAGGTAAAGCACCTCCAAACCTGGGTAAAAGATTTGTGCATATGGATGATAGGAAGGGTTTGGGCTTAAACCTGGGTAAGAACCTGGGTTAAATCTACAGTGAAGACATATCCTTAGGGCTTGTCTACATTATGCTGCAGTGGAGACTAGAGGGGTATTAACTGCAGAGTGCACGGAATTGTTGAACACTATCTGCCCTATATCAACGCTGCTGGTGTGAACTAAATGGCATCTACTTTGTATTAACATAGACCTATTTGAAAGTCCTGTCTGCAGTTCGCAGACCCAGCAGACATAGGCTTAGATTCAAATCCTTCAGCATTCAGAGGGTTAACAGAGGTGGAATTGAACTGCTGAGTGATCTCAATTAGTCTAAAAAGGAGCAAGTTTTCAATCTTTTAATACATTTTTCTTCTGTTGTTCTGTGAGTGTTGTAATATATTTTTAATAAATTTATTAAATCAATCTAGTGTTCAGACCAGTTTTCATTTCAAATAGTGTTTTTACAAGGCAAGCAGAGGAAAAAAAGCAATTAAGCAGGATTCGTCCCATGCAGGTGCATAATTTGTGGTAAAATGGTTCATGAATGGAGCACAAATGAAAGACAATTAAAGTTTTAATACTCTATGCCAAATAAGGAATGTATTTGCTCATATTCTGATACACGTGCTAATATTCATATGTTTAGAATTATGACCTCACATCTAACAGTAAGACTTTCATTCAGCACTTTTAACCACTTTAGTAATCCTTGGGGATAATCTTTTTGCTTTGTCCTTTCAGAGATGCTGATATTTGTGAAATGCTACACTTTGGCTGACTGTCAAAGGGCCACATCCTGGCCATGCATAAAGTTATATCCTCTGAAATGACATTTAGTAAAAAACTGAGCACATTTAAGCCCTCTGCTTTTAGAGGTAAATGGATCTTTTTACAGTTCTAGGAGCCCTAAATGGGCAAAAATTATATGACGAATGAACAGACGGGAAAGAACCATAATTATGTCATCTTGCTCTTTGCTCAGGGTGACGGACTGAAGGCAATATTTATAAAGGAGGGTTTTTTCATGTGACCAATTTTCTAAAAGCATATTTTTTATTTAAAAAACAAAAAACAAAATGAACCAAGTCCAGCATCCAACCCAAGTGGCTGAGCAGGGTGTTGGGGAGATTTAAGGAAATAGGGAGAAGGAATCCTGCCACTAGGTCCTACAATGGCTGTAGAATTGCTCCTTGTCTGGCACTGCATCCTTAAGAAAGTAGTTTTAGCCCTCATATGTCTCCTACTCAAGTGGGGTAGGGAGGATCTGTATAGCCCCCTGACCCAGGCATGTTGAAGTGCAGCCAGGGAACCACTGTGGAACTGTACTCCATGCACTGAAAGCAGCACACTCCATCGTCGTGTCCCTCCCCAAATTCTGGCCTCTCTGAACAGTGCCACTGAACTGGTTCCACTGCCATGGCAGTGGCGACAGGATTTATCCCCAAGGGCCCATCCTTTATCCATTATTTGACTGTCGATATTGTACTTTGTGCTGTACAGAACACAATCACTTAACTTTAGTGAGAGCTCTAAACGCACAAGGATTGGACCTTAAATTACTGTGTTTTAGTATTTTACTCTGTGAAGGAGCTCTAGCACAGTGGTTCTCAAATTTTTCCACACTGGGACCCCATCATTTTTATCCTGAGACCAGTTGGGAGTCCTGCACCTTTAACCCTGACACCCCATACCCAAGTTAGCAATATGAGAGTGGCATATTGGTTGTGAGCCCCAAGCACCTGTTTGCAACCCCAGGGGAGTTGAGAACTCAGCAGAAAGCCATTCAGAGAAGCCAGTGCTGATCAGTGTATTCAACGTGTTCATTGCCACTGGCAGACATGCAATAATCAAGAGAAATATTAAGAACAGTACATTGCTATTGCTGATGCTCTCAATGTTGTGAGTCCATTAGGTTTTGCACATGCTTCCTATACAACACACTTTATTGAATAGAAAAGGTCCCTTTGTGCAGCATATTATTATTATAGTAACACAAAGTGCTTCACAGAAGACTTGGAAGAGAAAGTCTTAGCCAGATATGGCTACTTTAGATTTTAAGGTGTCTGAGACAATTTTCTTCTAATATTGATAAGACGGGGTTCAGGTCTTCCTAGTGCTGATTTTAAAAGGTTTTGGATTTTGATTAAAAATTGAACTGCACAGGTAAGAAAACTAGATAGCCTACCAAAGAAGGTACTGAGTTTATGTCAGAGTTGTGTGTCAAAGAACGTGTGATCCTAGCATTTTGGGAATGACTCCCCCCTGATCTGCGTTCATCATGCTAACTCTAGTTCTAGAGCTGACGTTACGATGAAATCTAAATTAGCAAGATCAGAACTTTATAAATCTTACCAAAATAAAACTTATGGTGCTTAAGTCTCTGGACAACCTACTGGTTGTTACTATGCAAGAAGGCATATCTCACAAGAGCAAACCATATTTAGATGTATCAGCGTAAGTTTTCAGCCGAACACAATTTCATTACTAACCTGAAGCCACACTAATTATGTATTATATAACAAAAAGACATACCCTAGATTCCAGCCATAGTTTCCAAAAAGTAGATATATACCCTAACTTCAAAATAATATATTCACTGCACTTAAGTGGAACAAGACTGTTACGTTACTAAACAGAATGGGAGACTGGTTTTTCTAGAGCTTTTAAAATAGCTATGCTTTCTTTTTTCCAGGTAAGTCTGCATATGTAGCCACTGCTGGAAGAGAAAGCATCAATGCTTTTGCACTCATAAGGTTAACTGAAAATATATTTCTAGACAGAATCCCTTGTGGATTCTATTTTGTTTTTCAGAAGTATAGTGTACAACAGCCCAAACCAACAGCTGAATGTGAAACTTTCTTAAGTAAACTTGGAGTGCATTAACCTTAACAGTTGATAAATACCACTTTCAAAACTATTGTCTGCCATACTTAATAATACAACGTGCTGCATCTAAGCTAAAAGGCATAAATTACACCTAAAAAGCACTCTGTACTAAATATTATACTCTAAAAGAAATCTAACATCTTCTACAACTGCTATTCCTTTTTCAAACCTGATACAGTTTGTTTCAGAAATTTGCTTTCCTTCTCTTTTTAAACTTCAGTCTTCTAACTGGTCTGAATTTGTAAATGGAAAAAGGAAGAAGACATGCACAGTGCAGGTCACACTGGCAGGAAGGGGAGTCTGACTATTGACTCAAGTGGGAGCAGCATCAGGCCCACCGGTCTATATCCCTTTGCTTGTAAGAACCTCTACCCTGTTAACAGCACCATATGGTGACATGGCTTCAATTTCCCTTTTTCTTTGTTGCCAAACCATATTTTTGTCATACATTTAATTCATTCAAGAATCTAAAAATAATAAAAAGATGTAATCAGCATAGACAGACAGTAAAAACAGGATTAAAATACTTGGGATTGAGCCAAGCATTTATACTGAAGCCAGTTTCTCTATCTATACCACCCTCATTTCTTTGTTTGCTATTTTCCCTTCTGAATGTCAGCATTCTTCCTTCCTTAAACCTCACTTTAAAACTAAAAATATCAGAAAGCTTCCTCAACTGATATTTCTACGGAAATGGGCACAATATGCACACACACACACACACACACACATTACATAAAAAGCAATGTCTAAGCAGATGATTGAGTTAATACGTATAAACAATAATTTGCTGACCTGGATTATCATATTCATAGAATATCAGGGTTGGAAGGGACCTCAGGAGGACATCTAGTCTAACCTCCTGCTCAAAGCACGAGCAGTCCCCAATTTTTGCCCCAGATCCCTAAATGGCTCCCCTCAAGGATTGAGCTCACAACCCTGGGTTTAGCAGACCAATGCTCAAACCACTGAGCTAACACCATTTTTCAGAGTAAATGAGCACAGATATCTGCTTCTGCAGAAACATGACTCTCAGGACTGCAGTCAATAAAGGGAGACATTTTGGTCAAAGCTGAAGAACAAATAGCTCACAGCAAGTGGTAAGGTTGTTGTTTTTCCTTCCTCTCTTTTACACTTTGCTTTGAATTGATAACCGAAACAACCAAAAGAAAGCTAATTGACTTCACAGAGATACTCTACAGCTCACAAACCATTCCATACTGATCATTCTTCTCTATGATGGAAATGAAATAATTTCATAGAGGACAACACTGCATTACTGTGTCAAAAAAGCGAACAGAATGCTGTGAATAATTAAGAAAGGGATAGATAATAGGACAGAAAATATCATGTTGCCTCTATATAAATCCATGGTACACCCACATCTTGAATACTGTGTGCAGATGTGGTCGCCCCATCTCAAAAAAGATATATTGGAATTGAAAAAGCTTCAGAAAAGGGCAACAAAAATGATTAGGAGTATGGAATGGCTTCCGTACGGGGGGAGATTAATAAGACTGGGACTTTTCAGCTTGGAAAAGAGATGGCTAAGGGGAGATATGATTGAGGTCTATAAAATCATGACTGGTGTAGAGAAAGTAGATAAGGAAGTGTTTACTCCTTCTCATAACACAAGAACTAGTGGTCACCAAATGAAATTAATAGGCAGCAGGTTTAAAACAAATAAAAGGAAGTATTTCTTCACACAACACACAGTCAACCTGTGGAACTCCTTGCCAAAGGATGTTGTGAAGGCCAAGACCATAACGGGGTTCAAAAAAGAACTAGATAAATTCATGGAGGACAGGTCCATCAATGGCTCTTAGCCAGGATGGGCAGGAATGGTGTCCCTAGCCTCTGTTTGCCAGAAGCTGGGAATGAGCGACTGGGGATGGATCACTTGATGATTACCTGTTCTGTTCATTCCCTCTGGGGCACCTGGCACTTGTCAGAAGACAGGATACTGGCTACACAGATCTTTGGTCTGACCCAGTAGGGCCGTTCTTGTGTTCTTATGTACTGATCCCCTGACATAACATGATGGCCAGGCAAGTCAGTAATTTATGATGATGCTTAGTACGTGAAATCTAGATCCATACAGTAAACATCATCTTAAATTGCTTTCTTTCTTGGCCATTGTTATATCATGAAGCATTGCCAGGACACACAAAGTCTGACAGTTTTTTTCTTTTAATTTTCTGTGGTCTGGTACCAAAGTTAGAGAAGGTTTGTACTGAATCCAGCCATAAGAGAGACAGAATAAAAAACTAAAATAAAAATATGTTGTACAAGAGTTAAAAATTATAATGTTTCATCTTTTCAGCTGTCGACGTGAAAAAGGTCATTCCTCTCCCTCTCCCTCTCTCTGTGTCAACCACATAAAAAGGGTCAGGATTCGTGAATTTCATTTAGGGCAAATCTAATAATCACTTCTTGGAAACTAATGCAGCTTTCACACCACAGATAAATTAAGAATTTTCATGAGTTTGCCAGTTGTGGAAATTTGTTATTTTTCATTAAAAATGTGTAATAATTATTGAACATTTTTGGCCTGAAATTTTTTTTATTTTGCTCTGAAGATGGGAGGATCATTGAGGGACGCTGGGAAACAGTAGGTTTTGAGGAGGGATTTAAAGCAAAAGAGGGTTTCTGTGGTGAGCAAGATCAGACAGGACATTCCAGGTATAGCGAATCGCATGGGAGAAGGAAATAAAGGGCGCATGGACAGAGGTGAAATTGGCAGAGTGCAGGGTCCAAACAGGAGCACATTGAGCAACCACAGCTGAAATGAAAGCAAGGGCAAAACTGTTCTAATCCTTGAAAGTAAGCATAAGGAGCTTAAAACGGCACAGGTTTCTGACTGACATGCTCTCTCTCTCTCACACACTCACTCACACCCCCAATACCTACCTACATTTGCATTCAGTCTACAGGGAAAACCTATCAGACTGCATGGCTCAACTCATACTCCAGCCTTGCCATACGAGTCTGCAATTTGGGCAGTGGCTTGTATTGTTTTAACTGTCACTAAGTAAAGGGGAATGTAACTGACCCCTCATTTAGCCTGAATGGAAGATGGCTATCACCCCCACCACAGAATCACAGAAATGTCGGGCTGGACAGGACCTTGACAGGTCATCTATTCCAGCCTCCTGCACTGAGGCAGGACCAAGTGTACCTGCTCATCCCTGACAGGTGTGTGTATAATCTGTTCTTTAAAAAAAAAAAATCCTTCAGTGATGGGGATTTCACAACCCCCCTATGAAGCCTAGCCTCTTCAATGAGGTTTGTGACTGCTCAGAGATCAAAGCTGCACTTGCAGCATAGCACTATTTAATTGTGTGTGTAGTATCCTTACATATTGGACATACAGGATAAGGATTCGAAAAGCTGGTTTGTAATCCAAAATCTGACACTAACTTTTCTATGTTGCGTGACCTAACTCCTCTGAGCCTCAGTTGCCTCATCTGTTAAATGGAGACAGGCATATTCACTACTGGAGATAATTATACCTTTTAAAAATGTTTGTAGAGTTCTATATAAGCACAAAATATTATTGAGGTCTGTCAGCAGCAAAAGTGCTAGTACAAATGAGAACTGCCCTTAATCAAGGACACCACGTTGCTTTTGTGGGTACTGATACCAGTCAGGACTTTCTAGGATTAAAGATGGGTTAAATTTAAACCCATCATGACCACGACCTTTTTCCACCAAAATTCACAAGCATGGATTGTGCGTGAAAACAGCTTTCAAACTTTTTACAAAAACCCAAATAGAGAGAAATAGTTCACAAGATATTTTGGAAACAAATTTAATTTCATAAAATTCTTTCATTTTTGTGCACACTTTGCTACCTCAAAGCCCTGGAAAATCTGACAAATAAATTGTATAATAACTATGCCACCCAGTTCTAGTAACAAGTAATTACTTTATATTTCCATTTCCCTAGTCACTATATTAAGTATCCGTTTATGAGGTGAATTATGGCACCTGTGCCAGAGTTGTATGGTGCCTACAGTTAAGTATTGTATTACAGTAGTGCCAATTCTGTATGAATCAATGAGTTTCCAGATACTATTTTCTTCACTCTTGACATTTTATTTTATAAAATTAAAACTTTACATGCTATTTTTGACTACTTTGCTCAGGAAAGTTAATTACTAGAGAGCATTTTATTTCCTCTTCACTAGCTCATGAATTCCTCCTGATTTTTGATGAGGCATAAAACTGGGACCCATTGACAGACTATTACTATTACTTGCCAGATGTGCAATAGCTCATGTTTTTGAAAAGGACAGATTCCCCACTATTAGTGGAGGGAAGAAATTAAGTATGGGAAATCCTTTCAATGGAACAATTATAAGAACAACCTTAAATCAGGATCCAATAGATTGTATAATGTATGGTTCCATTTGGAATTTGAACATAATAAATACACAGATGATGACAAGAGGGTGACCTAACAGCAATGAGTCTTCTGCAGGTAACAAAGTACCAGATATTTGTTCTACTTGCCCACAGAAAGTTCATGTATATTAACGTTAAAATAAAACAGCTAAAAATAAAAACAAAACTGAGACCCTGCCCATGTATGGGCATTAAAGATCCACTTTTCACAAGAATGTTAATGTGTCCTTGTTCTAGCCAGATTTCTACACTCTCCCTGTCTGAGAACTGCACTCTCCCTGTCTGAAACTCTCCTTGTAAAGTTGCAACTGGAGAAATTATTTTTACACTTCCCCTCCTAAAAACTGTTGTGTAGTGTTGTTGGCTCAGAATGAATACCTGCATTGCTCAGATTGAGGAGTGATCCCTGGATATACAGCCTGTAAAGCACACAGGAATTCTTCCAGATGAAAAGAACTATGTAAATACAAGGTAGTACTGTCGATAGAGGTAGATGTGATGTACAGCTCATCATATTTGAGAAATGTAACAGTAACTTGTTATCTTTCTCCCCTAAAACTTTTTTTTTTACCTTGCTGTTGAGGTATGATTACAAAACCATTGGAACATTGCAGGATTAGTGATAGGACAAGACAGAAACAGTCAAAATGGACATCTTTTAAATGTAAGCAGGCAAAAAAAGAAATAGGGACTGCTTTGATATTACTCCCAGCAGTGACATAAAGGGGCATAATTAGGAATGCTAGCTGGTCAGTGTTTTTGAATGTTACAAAGTAAATCCTTATAATTCCACTTCTGAGGGAAGGCAATACTTCTGAAAAGGAAAGAAAAGTGGATAATCTAGGTGAGATAGGCAAAATAAAAATAAATTAAAACAAGAAATAACAACAGCACTGAACCTATCCACAGCAGGTGAGAAAGTCCTTGCAAGGATACATGCTAGGATAAGGTGTGACACAGAGGCCCATCTGTCGTTCGCTACTCTGTGTCAGCACCTGTTGTTAGGCCTGACATACTCCCTAACATACTGTTTACATAATCTGTATCTAAAAGTTGGCATATAAGCTATCATTGGAAAACTAATAACTCACTGATCATTAATATAATTGTATGATATATGTATGGGGTGTATATAGCAAGTTATACATATGTGCTAGAATTATGTTGTTAAAATGTGTTTGGCAAGCAAAGATAAGCACAGTGTGCCTTGGACAAAGAAATATGTATTTGTTTGTCTGACCAGCATGGTCATCAGGAAAAGACAATGAAGGCACATTTACATAAAAGGTAAACAAAGCCAGTCACATAGTGAGTGGGGGAAAATAGCCTCTTAACTATAAAGACAGGTGGTCTGAACCTCTAATGATAAGTAATTGAATCAACTGATTACATACAGTACTACTGTATTATAAAAGTGTATCAAATGAAGTCTTTTTAAAAAAAGTTAATGACACACTGGTTATTAATTTCATTGTAAAATGTATGCATTGGCACTATATGAGGAATTATGGATACTTAATGATATTATGCTTTAAAATCTATGACTAAAAGGGGTTTAAACCAGGCAGGTCGGGGGAGTTGATAAACAGGTTCCCTACCAGACAGGAGGAATGGCAGTTATCTACCTCTCTCCAATGAAATTACGACAGGTGTGACCAAAAAAACAATGGAAGCCATGTTTACATACAAATCAACAGGAGGATTGGAAGACCACAGGAAGGTCAAAACAGCTTGAGGTCATACTGAATCGGGGAACAAAACAGTGAGTTTGGGAAGATATAAGGAGAAAGAAGAAGCCAACTTGGCATCCATCACTTGACAGACACAAGGGGCCAGAGCTCTGACAAGCTGAAAGAGATGGGTCCTTCACCTGAGAGGGCTGAAGTCTTTGGGAACCTAACATAGGTGAGTAACCCGCTTAAGCAAAGATCTTTCACCCAGAAAACAAGGGAAACCAGCATCTTGTACTTCTCTGGAAGGTCCTGACTGAGAGAAAGTCAGCCATCACTGGAAAGAAAAAGGTTTGTAAGAAATCTACCTTAGACCAAGGCTGTAGCTTGTTAAGTAAACTCTTAGACACTGGAAAGTGCATTTTACTTTTATTTGCTTGTAACTATTTTGTTTTTATCTCTAGTACTTGAACTCACTTAAAACCTCTCTCTGTTAATAAACATGATTAACTTTAATTCTAAATCAGCGCAGTACTGTGTTTGTCTTGAAGTGATTATTAATGTTGCTGTGCCTTTGTCTCTTTAAAGGAGCAACAGATCTTATTACTCCTGGGAATGTTCAGAAGGGGACTGGACATTTCAGGGCAGATGGTAGTGGGGAAATTCGAGACTGGGAGTATGATGGGGTCATTTGGCTAGTAGCAAACCAAGGCTGGTGGAGACCTGAGGGCGGCTGTGCTGTTGTAACCAGGGTGCTGGAGTCAAGAGTTGCTGAACCAGGGCTGCACAACACACAGAAACCCAATACATGCTTGTATGTTGGCTGGGAGAATCCAGACAGGGAGTTATAGCAGTAAAGCATTTTCAGACACTCACGTTTACACGGTGACACAACCTCTCATTGGTCTGAAATGCACCCCAAAACATGACATCATGCTCTTCAAGCATGATACTTTAGGGCACCAACTGAACACTGAAGGGTTCAGGAGGCAGCATCAGGTATAAGCCACTGAGGTGGACAAACCCCACACTATACCAGCAAAGCAACAGTAAATAGTCTTATTAGGGCTGAAGCCAGCCTCACCCTACACCACCAACCAGCAACATAAAATCTGGAGTAAAAAGGGAAAGAAATAGGCTTTAGAGTGCGGCTGCTGTGGCAGAAGGATCTTGAGTGTGCAGCAAGGAAGACCTACAAGGTGGGCTGAGGAGAGATAAGCTAGAGACCCCAGGAGCAGCTGATCGTAGGTAAAAGGCTTTGACTGACTTTATTAACAAATGAACAATATGACAACACAGTCAGACTCCAGGAAGTGTTCACATACTGCCAGAGGCCAGATACCAGGCTTGATGGACCATTGGCCCAATCTAGTCTGACATATCCTGTATTTTCACCATATGTTCCTAGAGTGCTTCCACACCAGAATGAGCCTATTCAGCTCATTCATCTATAACTAGGATAAAGCTTCTTCTGCTAGCTTTTCATCTTTTAAAATAACCCAGACAAATTCACTCAAACCCCCTCCTTATGCCAAATAACCAAAAATAAAAATAGGTGGAAAAGGGGTTCTAATGATACTGTCTTAATATTTGATTGAGCCGATTAAATCAACTTATGCAAAGTAACTAACAAATAGGTCTCAAAATAATCTACAGAAATCAGATAAGGGAGCTTTGGATGCAAGAGCACAAAACCCTGAGGGGACTGAGGCCCTGGCAGCATGGCTAATAAATGTAATTGTAACGATAAAAGCTCATAAATGGCTTCATTCTACACTGCCACTCACAGCCCAACCTGCTATCGCTCACTCCTGCTATACACAATGACCTTTGTCACGCTCGAGAAAACAGCGTCCCACTGCGATTTGACTCTTACTGAGTGGCCAGATGGGGCAGTTTTGCTTCATTATTTGTTTCTGTGAAGTGGAAATGCCAACAGAACGATTCATTACTGTCAAGACCATCTCTGCAAACCCCCTCTGATTTATTAGGGCATAAACTGCTGCACTGGATGTAATGAGACATAAATGTTCTGTAAGGCCCATGAACTCAAGAAGGAAATACACTGCCATCAAGAGGCTATGGGCCTAATTTATTAACAGCTTGTGCCAGTGCTGTTGTAGAAAAATCATGCCATCAGCATGTATTGCAGTAGTAGTTCTCCTGGGGAAAAAAGAGTAAAATTTCTCAAGTATCAGGAGACAAAGCGGTCAATGGCCATTTATGTAAAATGTTGACTGTAATTTTCATCTGAACTGCACATTAGAGAGAGCTAGAGAGGGATGCAACGAAACTGCAATATGTAAATTCTTTACCCTTAAAATAGTAACATTCTTTAAAATGGCATTTAATTAGTTTTAAGGTTGTAACTCAAAAGGACAAAGAGAAAAAAATGGAAAAATAAATTAGAGGCTTTGTCTAACACTTCTTGTTATGCTACACTGTTAAAGAATTTCAGATCACTCTGGTTTTTTGTGCTTACATCCTTGTATCCAGCCCAAATCCTCCAGTGTGTCTTTGGTCTCTGTTACGTCTACACTGCAGCAAGAGGTGAGCCTCCCAGCCCAGGTAGACAGACTCGTACCAGAAGGGCTTATGCTAGCACACTCAAAATAGCTCTGTGGACATTGAGGCACTGGTGAAAGATCAGGCTAGTCACCCGAGCTTGGACCCAGGGGTAGGGTGGGCTTGAGCTGGGGTGGCTAGCCTGAGCCTCTGCTGGTGCAGAAATATCCACACATCTATTTTTAACAAATGTGTCCACCTGAGCTGGGAGGCTTGCTCCCAGCAGCCGCGCAGACATACCCTCAGGGTTAGTCTATACACATAAAAATTACACCACTTTAATTGTACTGGTGCAGTTAAAGTGGTCTGATGCCCCAAGCATATTAGCAGTTATTCCAGTATAAGATTGCTTATAACAGTACAGCTTATTCTTGTACAGGAAGGTGAATAAGTTATACCGGTGTAAAAGCATCTTTACATCATTATAACTGTGTCATCACTAGGGCGTGTACTATCATAATTGTTTCAGTAGAAAAACCCTCCCAAACCAAAATAGTTATTCCAGTACAAATTTAAAGTGCAGACAAGGCCTCAGTCTGGTTCCCACTGTTTCAACTGGTTTGAGTGCTCTGCACAAGAGCTACCCTGAGCCACTAAGGATACATCTACACGGGAATGAAAGACTTGCGTCACAGCCCTGGCTACCCTGGGCCAGATGCCTCAGGCTCGTGGGACTGGGGCTGCAGGGCTAAGAATTGCAGTGTAGACTGGAATTGCAATTCTGGCTGGAGCCCAGGCTCTGGGTCCCTCCCCGGTTGTGGGGTCACAGAGCTTGGGATCCAGCCTGAGCCAGAACATCTACACTGCAATTTTACAGTCCCACAGCCCAAACCCCGTGAGCCTGAGTCATCTGACCCAGGCCAGCCACAGGTGTTTAATGCTGTGTAGATGTACCCTACGACACTCTGCCTTTGTCTCTTAATGACCCTTAAGTGTAAACTGCTAAGCAACTATTAGAAAGGACTTTTCCTTCTTTAGGTGAATAGGCGCTGCTACCTGGATAGACCCTTAGGGTGAAATATCCACCCCCATTTATGCTAAACCAGTGACAGATCAAGATACAATAGGAATAATCAAAGAGCACCCCAACATTTGTCACACTTATGTATTGGAATAAATACATAGCAAGATGAAAAACAGAGGGCCAAAAATTTTGCAGTGCCTTATACCATTGCATCAGGTAAAACGTGTGTTCCGTTTACCCATTAAAACAAAATATAGAAAATGATGTACTGTGTTGGCACACAGTAGAACTAGCTAGAGGAAAGTTAGTTCCATAAACTTATCAAGCTTAGTCTTGAAGCCAGATATGTCTCTTGCCTCCACTGCTCCCTTTGGAAGGCTATTCCAGAACTTCATTCCTCTGATGGTTAGAAACCTTTGTCTAATTTCAAGTCTAAACTTCCTGATGGCCAGTTTATATCCATTTGTTCTTGTGGTCCACATTGGTACGGAGTTTAAATAATTCCTCTCCCTCCCTGGTATTTATCCCTCTGATATATTTAGAGAGAGCAGTCGACTTACACATTCTGCATTTGAGTTGTTAAGAAGGGCCATCAATGTTAAATCTAGAGTAAATCCACTGGAGTAGTTACTCTGGATTTATACCAATCTAAATTAAATAAAATTTGGTCCTGTACAGCATTGCCACTTTTGTGAATTCTATCACAAGTAATGTCATTTTCACCCCCTGCTGCAGATGGTTTCGTAATGATGCAAAAAGCTCCAGCCATCGCCCAATTCTGGGGAAGCAAGATGGAAAGCAAGCCTCTCCCCTAACAATCCCCTGTAGCCTAATGAAATATGCACTACACTGCAAGCCGCATGAGGAGTTCCAGTCCCAGCTCTTCCACTGACTGCTGTTAATATTTCAGTGCCCTTCACAATCCTTATTATCGTACAACATTTCGTACCTTGAGGGGTAGCTATCATTCGCTAATTTCGCAGATAAGATAAATGAGAGCTTGCACAAGGTCACCTCAGGCAGAGCTGAAAATAGAAACCACGTTCCTCACCAAGGAGAGCCAAATCTCACCCACTGTGACAGACAGTCTTTCAAAAGGAACATGCCAAATTCAATGCTTGTGTACCTAACACTAACGCATCCTAGAGAGTGTAAACTTAATGCTCATCTTAATGCACTGGGAAAGGTAACTGGCACTTCTACAAAGAGACAGTGTACAAAAACTCCCAACTGAAATCTGGTTTAAATAAATTACTGGTCAGGTGCTGTAGCAGCCTTACACTTTTTCTGAAATTGTTAGAGGCCCTTGTTCACATTACAGACTAATACTCACCAAAGTTGTTTTTCTCTTACAGAAGGGCAGATTCTGAATTTTGTTTTTGGAAGACCTGAAAAGAAATACCTAGTCTTTGAAAAAGTTGAGCTAATTTCTCTCATGCAACGATGTAAAAGGAAACAATGCATCTCAAGCTGAGCGCTCCCATCCCCAGGCGAAGCGAGCAACACCTTCTTTTACATCTGAAAAGAGCAGTAAGCTCAAGTAAGAAAATTAGAAGTGTGAGGATATTGCTTATGATGGCATTGTAACCTGCCTATACCTTTAATTTCATAATCCTCTGTCCCTCGGAGAGCAGGAACAATTTGTACCGGCAGAGCTCCTGTAGGCAGTTCTGGGTCTTGTAGATATTATAGCGCTGTTAGCACTTGATTAAATATTAATGTGGGAATGAAGGCCAGGTTCTTTTGCTACTCAACAACCCATTAATAAATCACTCTGGAGGAGGAGAAGATGTAGCTCAAAGACGTGTGTGTTTTGTTGAGCCTCTTTCTTTTTGGTAAATCTAGCCCCATATGCCGGCGGGAAAAAATTGTTCATTAGGAGTAAAAAGAAAAGGAGTACTTGTGGCACCTTAGAGACTAACCAATTTATTTGAGCATGAGCTTTCGTGAGCTACAGCTCACTTCATCAGATGCATATCGTCTGATGAAGTGAGCTGTAGCTCACGAAAGCTCATGCTCAAATAAATTGGTTAGTCTCTAAGGTGCCACAAGTACTCCTTTTCTTTTTGCGAATACAGACTAACACGGCTGTTACTCTGAAACCTTTCATTAGGAGTGTTTTTCATATACATACTTGCTCGCTTTACGTTACTATTCACTTATGCCTATTAAACATTCGCTCATTTAAAATGTCATGAACTTAAATATAGCTAAGCCAAGTGTTATTTCATCTCTGGCTTCCTGGATTATGACGAGTTATCTAGACTGTTTACCACGTTGCTTATTTTATGCATTTTACATAGTTTATTGCTAAAGATTCCATATTTTCTTGTAACAAGTGGCCTTAAATAGATATGAGAAGAAAGAAAATTGATAATAACTTAGAAAACTTAAGTAGTTACTACTTTTCCTTCTCTGTATGACTTTACATGCACTTTTAGTGGCTGTTAAAAGAAAACAAGAGAAATTTTGTTTTTAAAATGTCATGTACTGATACCAAAAAAATGAAAATATAGGTTTCCTAGATATGCAATGCAGAGTTAACAAAGGGTTTAGTGTAGCCATGGAGAAAATTACCAATTTGCCCTACAAATAAAAAGGAACAGTTCACTTTTCTAGAGCTGAAAATAAACTTGATAAATCATTTTTCCTTCATGAGGCAGAACTAAGTCTTAACAGCACCAGTTCTGGTTTTCACCTGATAGATTGTGCCCTGCACTGGGGGCCATTGGAATCACGGTGCCCCAGAGTCAACACTGGTGGGCATTCTGCTGTGCATTCTGCTGCTTTTCAAAGCCTTTGGGTGCACAGGGGCAGCATGCATACTGTTACACTCCTTCATAGGGTACAGCCTACTACCCCTTGCATGGAAAGCCAGCTCAGAACCCTTGATTCCACCCCTAACCACATACTTTGGGGAACTGTGTAACCCCCAGAAATTGAGAGGGAGCAGTTCCTGTACCAATCCTACCCAGCCTTTGCACAAGACAGGGTGATGGGGGCAGAGCCGTATATAGATATTTCAGAGTCCTAAGCACACCAGGACATGGTGCCACCTTTGCCTGCTCTCCTGCCCCTGAAGCGGCAGTGGCAGCAGGGCAGTATTACCAACCCCAGGTTCCGCCACACCCCTATAATCAAGATTTTTGTTAAAACAGACAATAAATGTGGGTTATTTTTATTTGCCTTCTCATTTTTGTGTGTTAATACTTCATGTTTTCAAGCTCTTCTCCACAGCCACGAGGGCTAAACTAAAACTACACAAGTTAATTATGTTTAGGAGTCTCTCTCATTAAGCCAAACAGAGCAAACCGCTGATCTGAGAATTCATTTTTAGTCCCACCTTTCAAGAGAACTGTGCATAAGCTTGGGACAGCCATATAAAAAAAACAACAACGAAAAAGACCACTGACCGTACTGATCTAGTGGGTTATTAGCTGTCACTCTTAACCCCCTCCCCCAGATATGAGCCAAGCACACTTTTCTGGCTGAAGTTATACTAGGATGTCATTTCACAAAGGCAATCTCAAATGTTTGGCTCATCTCCACTTTGTCTACCTTTTAGGGAGTATTTAGGTCACTCTAATTAAAACAACTAGCTGCAAAATGGAGTACCTTGCGTTAAAATGCATTTAGCCAACCAGTGTCTTTTTAGCCAAAAACTCAGTATTCTCAAACATGATGCTAAGATTGCTGTAGCAGTTTTCACATGCTCTTTATGTACACATCTGACTGTATCACACACATTTATTTTTGATTGTCTAAAAGAATCAAAACATGAATAAACAACAACAATAGCAATCATACCAGTAATTATAACTAATCATGCTAAACTTCTATTAGTACCATCTATTAGTCCCAGTTCTACCACCCTTATTCTTGCTGAGAAGTCTCATTGGGACTATTGGAGAAAAAAGGTACCACTCAGCATTAATAACTGTGGCAGAATCTGGCCTTTACAGCTCAGTATTAATTGATATTTCTCAAGTGCTTGAAAGTCTCAGATGGAAAGTGAGATATAAGGGCCCTATTGCCTGTTTCCGTAGAAAAACCCACAGGACAGTGGCAAAACGGGGAAAGAAACTGCCTTGTGGTTTTTGGTGTGGAGTCCCAGATTATTCTTTTCTGGGAAGGGGAGATTTTGTCCCAACATCACGGGGTAGGTCATGAGGTCAGCCCCATATTCTATGGGGGGAAGCAATGAGAAGCTGTGTGCTGTTGTGCGCTCTATTGAAATTCTCTAGTAGACTGCTGTAGAGCCATGCTGACAGGGCTTGAACGAACTGGTAGCTGTCCTGGCACCCCATTTAAACAGGCTGTCCAAGGTGGAAGTATAAAGGGAATAAATGGAAAGACTATTCAACCAAGGCTGTACTTGTATGTATAATGATGAAATTTGCCTTCCATGAATTTTTGTGCCAATAAATCTTGATTATATGAATATTTGACGGAAATGAGTGTAAGCTTGACCAAAGCAGAATCATTTCAACATTTGCGCAACTGCTAATGGCAAATGTTGCTAGTATTCACCCATCTCTATCACAGATGTTCCAGCAGGCAGGATATAGACAACACTCCTATTTTAAGAAGAAATCAGCCACTGATTTTTCACAGCAAGAATGTAAGTAATAAGTGCGTTTAGTTGTTTTTATTCTGTATCCTGTTAATTTAGTCTCTGAGGATGAGGCTAATAGAGCAGATAGATTATCTGGGAATTTCTCTGGTTCTTTTTTTAAATGGCAACAGAGAGATGAACATAACTGCATTCTTGCAGCCTGTTAACTGCAATGTAGTCACTTTTAGGATGGTTATGTCCTTATTTGTTGTTAATGCTTGATCAGTGGAAGCTGGGCAGGCCAAAACTGGCAAACTGAAGCAATGTGCTGTGCCTAACATAGCATTGATTATTTGATCAGTGTTTCACATCTCTCTAAGCATAAAGCATACTGTAAGGGGAGGTCAGCTGCAGCCATTAATTTTATAATCAGTTTGTTGAAAACCACATTATAAATGGCAACATCAGTCAATGGCTTGGAAATGTTTTCTTCCAAGTCTGTGCAGATGGGTAATTCACTGTATACTTGCTTTTCATAGCCAGCATTCTAGGCAGTTTCATTTCAGCCTTACTTCTGTGCAGCAGAAAAATCTGCTGAGCCCCCTTGCTTACTTCCTTCTCTCCCTGCACTCCCCCACAATGTTTTTGCTCAGATTTTCTTTTAAACTCTTGGAATTTCTATTAAGCAATCAAATGAAAAAGAATGACTGGGGTTAACCCTCAAATTATCCTCCAGAACAAAGAAAGATTAACAGCTGTGCCTATTCTTTTTTTCCTCATTTTAAGTTTCTTCTCATTACTTCAGGGAAGAAGCAAAGTCTACAAGAATAAGCACAGGAGTTGCTAACTTCTAAAGTGCTTCTATCCCCTGAACTATAAATGTCCAATAATCATAATCATCATGGAAGAGCTGCTTGCAATTCCATCATTAAAGTTCTTTTGATTTTTGCCCTTAAGCCACTCTGTTAGGTGTGAAGAATTTAGCACATCTTCCCCAGAATTACAGTATATTCTCTTGGAGTAGAGAATGATTTTTTTTGTGAATTTACAAGTATATCTTATGTAGGTTATGAGTTAAAATTAATTTTAAATAATAAGTCCTTTTCAGAAATTTAGCATCCTGTGTTGGAACATAATTTGTCTTAAATAATCTTAAAAGTTTAGGCTCTTAAAACTTCCCATATGATTAAAGCTCACTAAACTCTTGTGGTATATCTTGATTTTAGTAAGTGTCTCGCATGACCTTCTCATAAACAAACCTAGGGAAATAAAACCTAGATTGAACTACTATAATTTGGATGCATAACTGGTTGGAAAACCATTCTGAGAGAGTAGTTATTAGCAGTCCACAGCCAAGCTGGAAGGGCATATTGAGTGGGATACCACAGGGATCAGTTCTGGGATAATTCTGTTGAATATCTTTATCAGTGATCTAGATAATAACATAAAGAGTACAACTATAAAGTTTGGGGAGGATAACAAGCTGGGAGGAGTTGCAAGTGTTGTGGAGGATAGGATTAAAATTCAAAATGATCTGGACAAACTGGAGATATGGTCTAAAGTAAATAGGATGAAATTCAATAAGGACAAATGCAAAATACTCCACTTAGGAAGGAACAATTAATTGCACACATACAAAATGGAAAATGACTACCGAGTATTTTATAAAGGAGTATTGCAGAAAGGTATCTGGGGATCATAGCAGATTCACAAGCTAAATATGAGTCAACAATGTAACACTGTTGCAAAAAAAACGAACATCATTCTGGGATGTATTAGCAAGAGTGTTGCACGCATAACGCCAGAAGTAATTCGTTTGCTCTACTCCGAGCTGAGTAGGCCTCAACTGGAGTATTGTGTCCAGTTCGGGGTGCCACATTTCAGGAAAGATGTGGACAAATTGGAGAAACTCCAGAGAAGAGCAACAAAAATGATTAAAGGTCTAGAAAACATGACTTATGAGGGAAGGCTGAAAAAACTGGGTTTGTCTAGTCTGGAAAAGAGAAGACTTAGGGGGGAACATGATAACAGTTTTCAAGTACATAAAAGGTTGTTACAAGGAGGAGGGAGAAAAATTGTTCTTGTTAATCTCTGAGGATGGGACAAGAAGCAATGGGCTTAAATCGCAGCAAAAGCAGTGTAGGTTGGACATTAGGAAAAACTTCCTAACTAGAATAAATTGCCTAGGGAGGTTGTGGAACCTCCATCATTGGAGATTTTTAAGAGCAAGTTAGGCAGTCACCTATCAGGGATGGTCTGGATAATACTTAGTCTTGCCTTGAGGACTGGACTAGAAGATGTCTCAAGGTCCCTTCCAGTCCTATGATCCTCTATAAGGACCATGGTTTTGCTCCCAGACTTTCCTTAAAGCTGGCAGGCTGTGAAGAGCATGTCTATTGGGCCCTTTCTGGACTGAAATCCACACAGTCTCTAGGAGGACGGTTTCCACACGATAGGTGTTAAGTCTATTCCATGTGACCCATGCAAGAATTTTCCCAGCAACAGAGAGTAGGAAAATGCTGTGGAGATTATGACAGTTTGCCCTATTACCCTTACATTTACAGAGCTTGCAATGTTGGTCTCCTTGACATCCTGTGGCACTGACTCTTGCTGCCAGATAAATCCAGAAGAGCCATGTTAGGTGCCTTGAAGTGTGAGTGTCTTATAGTTCTCTTCTAGAATGCAATTTGATCCAGGTGTTTTCCCTTGTGACACCTGCTTGATTGTTGTTATTGTCTAACGTAAAGTAAGATTTCAGACACTACATATGAAATTCTTTTGACTCCAAAAAGCCATAGTCTTGAAAGCGCATTTCCAAAATGAAAGAATTATCTAGTTTTTATAACTAACACAATAAAATAGAAAAATTAAAGGTCTGACACTTGGAATACATTTCTAAGTTTCCTATTGTTAGTTCTGTTGTGGACTTGACCTACTTTACTAAACCTCAGTATAAAATATTTTGAAGTTTGTATTATAATTTGTGCATTCATGGTTGCTTCTATTTTTATAATAGCATGTTGAACAGCAGCCCAAGGGGGACACACTGTACAAGTACAATGTACTCTTCAGCGAGTCCCAGGTGATTCATGATCCTTATGTGTTTTTTCAAGATATGAATCCCTAAGGAAGTAAGACAATGGAAGAAAGTCTACTACATTGTGGAGCATCCAACAATAAAATTAACTCAACTTGTATGTTACAATCCAGGAAGAGGCTTCAAGAGCTCCTAAGGGGAAACCTCTGATGTTGAGTTTAGAATCTAACAGAAGTCTATGCACAAGTGTTATCCCACAGAAACAGAACATATTCACTCAGATGTATAAATCTCTTCATTTCAATTTTCTTTTTACAGAAATGATTCAAGTAAGGGTATCAGAGAGGATTATATGATGATGGCAAAAATCACTCTTTCATTCGGAACACTTATGGAGAACTGCAGGTTTTATCAGTTTTTCAGGAGATTTTTCCCATCAAGAGTGGGACACAAAAGTTAAGTCTACAGAGACGATCAAATTTTCCAAAAGTGTGAGAGTAAAGGAAACTGGTTCTTATGTCAGTTTATAGGACATAATGGTAATGTCTCTACTAAAACTGAAATAAACAAAAGTGCAAATTATATAAAACACAGAATACAAAGGTAATTTATAAGCACCTATGTTATACACATTTAAGATGATCCTACTGCAGAATTTCAAAGAGAGGTCTCTTAAGATAATAAGCACTCAGTCCTCAAATTCAGTAAAGCACTCCAGTGCATGCTTGAGTCCCATTGACTTTATATGTATGACTTCAGTGGGATTTACGCCTGTGCTTTAATACTTTATTTAGCTGGGCTGGGATTTCTCACATGTTTAAGTGCTTTCCAGAATTGACACCTTAAGGAGTGTACTGTACAGTGTGATCCCGTGTACACAAATGATGACTCCTCAATGTATGACAGTGGAGTTTACTACATAGTCAGGCTCTGCACAGGATAATAGTAAAAATCTGGGAAAAAATTAAACTTCATTTGACTCTTATACTTTCCAGCAGCAGTATTTGCCAGCTATGAACAAGATAAGCAAGAACTACCTTGCAATGCATACATAATGAGATGATGACAGAATCTCAGACATACTATACCAAACCCTGAATTTTCTCTTCTTGTAACTTTTTCCCACTGGTCTGATGTGACATAGCAATTCTTATGTCTCACATCATGCTTCTCTTGATTTAGTATTTAAGACATCAAACTGCCAACTTCTACATTCAATTTAACTATATCTAAACAAAATATAACTTTAAGCCTTTGAAAGCAATGTGTTTAGACTTTTCATATTAATTCTGCCAGGACTATATATAAACACGTGTGTCAAATACTGCAATCTTCACTCATGCAAAAGTTCCAACTGCCTGAGAAAGACTGCAGAACTATCCAAATTAGGCTGCAATATACTCCCAACATCTAGACTGAATTTACAGAAAACAGGAAAAGGACAATCGTCTCTTTTAGGTTGTCTGTATTTTGACTAATTACTTTAGAGTCACTTGTGGGACATGAGAATTGCTATGCCGCATCAGACCAGAAGTCAAACTAGTCCAGGATCCATCAGAAGAACATGCAAGAAACCAGTTAGTGCCACTGCAGTTTGCTTCCTCCCCATCCAGGGGAACAATGAGACTGCCCTTTGATCAGGGCAGACTGTAAAGTGACAGGCTAGCCCAATATAAATTCAGACAATTTCAGAAAGTTTTTAGCAGTCAATTTTTAAAATAGGTGATTTATGAAGATGCTTAATCCAACATCAAACTGTTCAACTGCTTTCACTTTGTACCTAATACACTGAAATACTGTTTTAAATACGTTATACAGCAAGACCTAGTTGACTAAGCATGGGTAATATGAATTTATAGTTTCTTTTTTTTTTTTGGCAGTGAACGATTAACAGTATGCATGGTGTGCTCTCTTCACTCATGATACTGCACAGAACTTTTAAGTTACTATTGTACAATATATCAGTTCTGACTGTGCCTCAGATCTCTCTCTCATGCTTGTCTTGTTTAAGTCAGAAGATACATACACTATAAGCAAAAGTAATTAAAAATAAACGGAGACAGTGAACTATGTTCTGGCTTTCAATAAATTGCAGCAGTGTTCAGCTTTAACCACACTGACTAAAAAACAATTTTATCAGGCTGTTGAAGGATTACAATAAATAAATGATCTCACTATTTCCATAAATGGATGACATAATTCATCACAAAACCACTATTTCTAAAACAGAGGTCTTAGTCTGGGCACATTTTCCAAAATTAAATGGGTACATTTGCTGAACCACTCATCCTTAAAGAGGAATTGCTGGTGTAAGGATCCAGTGAAGTAGAACCCTGGCCTGCAGGGCTCCAGATGAGTGACACTCCCACACTACCACCTGGCTGCCATGATCGATGTGCTATAAATGCTGGCAGACTAAACACCGGGGAAGTGCTATCCACAGAAGACCAGACTGGGAGCACCTCCATGACCTCCAACTGGTCCAGGCACACTATTTACGAGGGAAGGAATTCCAGGAAGCTGTTCTTTTTTTTCACCTAGATCTTCACTGTAGCAAAGCGACGCTCACTGGTGCAGTGCCTCCTGCTGGTTACCCTGGAAATTAGCTCGATTCCAGCTCGGAACACCCTCTGCTGGCTGGTGACTCACCTGCCTCAGGCCCCCCGTGTCCCTCCCAGACCCCAGTGCCACTTACCCTGGGGTTCTGCCCCAGCAGTCCCCTCATTCTCTGGGTCTCCCCTTCCATGGGGAACACCCAACCTCCTAAGTCCACCTCACCTCAGTGGCTACTGCCAGTCATCATCTAGCTCCTGTTCATTGGAGCAGACTGCAGTGTAATGGCCACTCACCATTGGCAAGGGGAGTTTGGACCCTGCTGCCTTTCCCTGCAGCCCAGTACCTCTCTAGGCCTTCCTGTCAGGCTGCAGCCTGGGAGGTTGCCAGGCCTGAGTCCCCAGCTCTGCCTGCCCCTTCCCCAACACTGCTCTGTCCACAGTACCCTTTGCTCCTTCAGGCAGCTAGGTCCATCTCTCTCCAAAGCTAGAGAGAGACCGACCCAGCACCTGGCTCACAGTCCTTTTATAGGGCACAGCCTTGCCCTGATTGGCTGCCTCCCAGCCTTTTCTTATTGGCTGTCAGTCCCAGCCCTCTCATTTTGCTAAAGTATGTCGCAGTAGCCAGTTCAATCAACAGGTGCATGCAGTTACAATACCAGATGTTACTGTGCTGAGCATGGACAAAATCACTACTACACATATTCCAGAACAGATAAAGTGCACTGTAAACGTTCCCACCATACCCTCAGGCAAACCACACTCTATTCAGCTAACGTTGGACACGGGCTCAGCAGTGTCTATACTACTTGATTCCATCTATCTGCATTACTTTAAAGATGTGCCTCTTACTGAACCCAAACTTCACTTGGTGTGCTATTTGAAAAACCATATTCCAGTACATGGCTGCCTGCCAGTAACAGTTACTTTTGGTGATTGCTGTCTAACTGCAGAGTTCTACATTGTCCACAAAGGCACTCCTATCCTTGGCAGAGATTTATTGGCTGCTTTAAATCTCAGGGTAGTTAAGGGACGAATTGATCTTCCTCAGCAAAGCACTCTTGCAGTACACACACCAGTTTCAGCTGGGACCCAACGCCAAGATGAGGAGAAACTCGGCTGTGCTTATGGGTTTCTGCATAAAGTTAAAATGCTGAATAATGTGATGCCTGTACGACAGAAGTTACGGCGCTTACCATTTTCAGTCAGGGAAACTGCTTCAGAGGAACTTAGAAAAGTTGTTCAAAAGGACATTATTGAAGAGATCAACTCCTTGGAATGGGTTTCTCCAATAGTAGTGATGCAGAAGAAGGGTGAAGGCATTCACCTTTGTGCGGACTTAAGGGAGCCAAATAAAGCTACTGTGATTGACAGCCATCCTCTTCCTCACATACAAGAAGTATTTGCAGAACTCCGTGGAGCAAAGATGTTTTCTACTCTTGATTTGCAGAGCGCATACCACCAGGTTATGATGCATGAAGATAGCAGACACCCCACAGCATTTATTACACATGAGGGACTATTTCGTTTTAAACGTGTTCCATACGGTCTCGCATCTGCCCCAAGTGCCTTTCAAAAAATGATCTCATTGATTCTGAAGAATCAACATGGAGTTCAGTACTATCTGGATGATATTATCGTGTTTGGAAATACTTCTGAGAAGCATGACAATAACCTGCAGTCTGTACTGAACTGCATCAGCACAGCAGGCCTCCAGCTCAATAGGTCCAAAGGCAAATTTAGACAAACTGAACTCTCCTTTCGGGGGCATACAATTTCACAGGTTGGACTAAAACCTGATCCAGATCATATTCTGGCAATTTCAAATGCTCCTCCTCCAACAGATTGGCAAACCTTACGTTCCTTCTTGGCTCTTACCTCCTGGTATGCAAAATTCATTCCCAATTATGGTTCTGTCATTGAACCGTTATGGGAATTATTACGGAGAAGTTCAACCTTAGTGTGGACAACGGATGCACAAGCTAGTTTCGAAACGGTGAAAGACCTTGATTGTACATAGTCCTGCATTGCCCACAATTGTAACTACTGGTGCTTCTGATTATGGACTTGGGGCTGTGCTCACACAACTGCATGAGGACAACATAGAGAGGACTGTTGCATTTGCTTCAAGGACACTAAGTAATGCTGAGAGAAAATATTCTACAGTCAAAAAAGAAGCACTTGCTTGTGTCTGGGCTACTGAAAAATGGAGAACTTACCTCTGGGGCTGCATGTTCAAGTTGTGCACAGACGACAGCCTTTTGACGATGCTGCTCACCACGAAAGGACGAGAAGAGCAGGATACCGTATTGCTCGATGGTCTGCAAGACTAATCTCTTTCAATTATGAACTGGAATATAAGCCTGAAAACCAAAATGTGGTCGCTGATTGCATTTCTCACCTGCCTTTGCCTTCACCAGATGGTCCACCGGAGGATGAGGATGCAGTGGTTGTGCTTATTACAAGCATTCTCACTGCAGTTATAAGAGAACAATTTCAAGCTGCTTGTTCAGCGTGTCCAATTCAACAAAATCTACGGGAATTTCTGACAAAGAGATTGCCCAGTCACCCTAAAAACCTTGACCCAGTTTTGCCGCCTTATTTTAGAGTTCAGGATGCACTTTCTTTGTTTGATGGCTGTGTGCTATAAGGTACACACTGGCTCCTCGTGCCAAAAGAATTACAGTCAAAACTCATATTCATCAAGTAATTGTCCAAACCAAACAATGACTACGGGATCTGTATTGGTGGCCAGGGATGGGCTCTCAAACTGAAGCACTCAAAAAATCCTGTGTCACTTGCCAAATGCATGATAAGACAGCAGTGACATGTACCCCTCCATTACAGCCTGTTCCTCTTCCTGAATCTGCATGGGAAAAAGTGGTGATTGACATTGTAGGACCCTTTGATACTGCTCCACCTGACTGCCGTTATGCCATCACTTTAATAGACTATTTCAGTAAATGGCCTGAGGTAGTGTTTAGATCACAAATCTCTTCTGTCACAGTAATTAAGTTCCTCTCTTCAGTTTTTAGCAGGGAAGGTAACCCCAAAGAACTGGTTTCAGATAATGGTAGTCAATTTACTTCCCTGGAGTTTGAAACTTTTCTAGCACAGAGGAACATTTAACACAGAAGGTCATCCCTATATTACCCTCAAGCCAATGGGAAAATCAAACGGTTTAACAGAAGTTTGAAAAAGAGTTTACAAACTGCTAAACTGGAAGGGCAATTGTGGATACCTTCACTACTGATTTCTTGCAAGCATACCAGGCTACATGACATGTCACAATGCAAAGATCACCTGCAGAGTTACTGCATGGGAAACAGATGAATACTAAATTGAACATTGCTGGATTGTTAAAGGCACGACCTGATGCCCCAAATTTGGATGATATGAGAAGAACAGTTGAACAGAACCAAGCAAAGTCTAAGGCTTTCACAGACAAGAGGTTGGGTGCTAAGGAACCAAAGTTTGAGTGTGGTTCCTTTGTTAGGATATGAAAACCTGGAATTTTATGCAAAGGGGACCATAAATTCACAGCTCCTCTTAAAATCATAGAGAAGAAGGGATCTTACACCTATCGACTTTCTGATGGGCAGGTATGGAATGCTTCTTATCTTGCACCTGCCTATGCACCAAGAGCAGATTATGCCAACACCCAGTCTGTATTGGATGACTTTACCGTAGTACCAACACAACAAGACATTGCACTGGAACCGGGGCTTGAGAGACGGCCTGTCAGACCCAGATGACCACTATGTTATGTAGTATCTACAGTGTTTTCAGTGAAATATTTCTGCCAACAGTATAGTGTCTTTGTCATAAATATAAAGGGAAGGGTAACCACCTTTCTGTATAAAGTGCTATAAAATCCCTCCTGGCCAGAGGCAACATCCTGTTACCTGTAAAGGGTTAAGAAGCTCAGCTAACCTGGCTGGCACCTGACCCAAAGGACCAATAAGGGAACAAGATACTTTCAAATCTTGGGGGGCGAAAGGCTTTTGTTTGTGCTCTTTGTTTACGTGTTTGTTCTCTCTTGGGACTGAGAGAGGCCAGACAGAAATCCATCTTCTCCAACACATCCTAATCCAAGTCTCCAATATTGCAACCAGTATAGGTAAGCCAGGCAAGGCGGATTAGTTTATCTTTTGTTTTATGTGAATTTTCCCTGTGTTAAGAGGGAGGTTTATTCCTGTTTTCTGTAACTTTAAGGTTTTGCCCAGAGGGGGATCCTCTTTGTTTTGAATCTGAATACCCTGTAAAGTATTTTCCATCCTGATGTTACAGAGGTAATCCTTTTACCTTTTCTTTAATTAAAATTCTTCTTTTAAGAACCTGATTGATATTTCATTGTTCTTAAGATCCAAGGTAAAGAGGTTTCCACTTTGAAAATAAAGTACTGTTGAAGCTTGTTAGTACCTTGCCTGATTGATACAACACAGCCCCGCTATACTCACCTTCTTCCAGCCTTGTCCAAGCCTTGCACCCAGCTCTGCCCCTGCCTTCTCTGACTGCAGATACCCCGATTCTGACTCTCAGCTCTGATTACAGGCTCTGACTTCAGTTCTGACCCTTGAGCTCTGACTTCAGTTCTGACCCTTTGCTCCGACTCCTGGCTCGGACTTAGATTTGACCATTGGTCTCTGATTCCTGCTCCAACTGCTAGGCCTGATTGTCCACAGCCCAGTGCTGGGTACTATACAATAAATGGAGCCATTTTTATTAGCAAATTTATCCTGATTTTCTTCATATGTGTTTGTTATTTATAAGTAGTGCCAAATAGTTCGGACAAATACATTTCAAACCACAAGTCTGTTTGCTTTGACTGTTCACTAATTATTAGCCAAGTTGAATTGGTCCCCTAAGAAACATAATATTGTTTCTGCTCCTTGATTGGTTGATAAACATTTAAACAGGATAAAGGCACGTTGGGTCGAAATTTTAATTGGTATAAATGATTATTCACACTAAAATTTGTGAAGCATTCAGGAAGCATCAGCCAATACATGATTGCGGCCAAATGCATAATTCTTTCCATGAGGGAAAGTAGTCCTTCCTGTGCCAATCCATTTACATCATAAAAGGATGAGATTTGATTACCCTTATTTTAACAAAATCCCCCCTTTTTTTCTCTCTTTCTCTCTCTCTCTCTTTTTTTTTTTTTTGCTTTTAACTGATAAGAGGAGTTATTTGTAGCAAATTAAGATCAGGGTCTCCTAATAGAAATCTCTAGCATCTAGGAATTCTGAATTAGGGAACACAGCTGTGAATGGCTGACTTTCAGACACCTCTGTGTTATTTCTAATTGAAACAAAAAACTGTCTATTGAGACTACTGCCTACCCTGCTGCCCAGTACTGTCTCACCGCTTCCTTGTACTCCACTGTCTTTCTCCATCTACTGTCTTATACTTAGTCCCTGCCCCAAAGAGCTTACAATCTGTCTTTTTGTTCTGTGTCTGTTCAGGACCTAGTTCAGGGCGGTCCTGGTCTGTGACAAAAGCTTCTAGCTGCTATGGCAATAAAAATAATATTGGGGAAAGTAGCCACCTTCCACTTCTTTTTACTAGGTAGGGGACAAATAGGGTGAAAGCTTTCACCCATATAAACGTACTTCTTGAATGTGGCTTTTAAGCAATATTGCAAAACTTGTAAGGGGTGATGGAAAGAAACCCCAGAATCAAGGACTCTAACAGTTCTATGATCAGTAACTTTCCTTTATCCCAGAATCACAAAGAGCTTTTGTTTGGCACACAATCTTTTATCCCACCGCAGAGGGGCCTCCAAAGACAGATAATCAACCTAAGTTATGTTGTAGCTTACAAAGACCTACAATATGTATGGCGTCTTTCCTTTTGTTCTTGAGATAACTAACAATAAAATACACAGTGCGCACAATAGTAATAACAATTGCCTTTGAAGTACTTCAGCATTTTTAGAAAAAGAAAATCAATTTAATAACACCCAGACAATAGTGTAGTCAGGACATTCGATTTGCTGTACTAATGTTCCATGTTTGCAACATCAGCATGTTCCTAAATTAAGGAGACGTGGTTAAAATTCTAGAAAATGTTTCATATCCCCGTAGATGACAGAGCTGAAGAAATAGATAAATTGTCATCACTGTTATGCCACGATGCAGCTCTCCATTTCCCCTTGGCCTGTTGTCAGAGTGCCCACTTTATTTCACTTTTGTCCTTAAGGATGTTTACAGATAAAACAAATGAAAATATGTTTAATAGTTTCGTTTACCCTTGTGAAAAGGAGGGTTAGTGAAGAGCATGCTCATCCATTATTTATGAAAGAGCCCCAAAGGTATTCTATGGGGCTAAAAGTTTAAAAGTACAAGTTTAAGTTTAAAGTTTAAAAGATATTCATCTCATGCACAGCATTTAACATGCAGTAGCTTTTTGGTCAGCTGTATTGCTTACTGCATTGGTTTTTTAGTAAAACAAAACATAGCATTATTAAAAGCAGATATTATTATATTTATTCATTTGATAGAGCTAACGTTTTAAACTGTTTAATTTAAAGCCAGAAGCTGGGACTGGAGGACAGGGGATGGATCACTTGATAACTGCCATGTTCTGTTCATTCTCTCTGAAGCATCTGGCACCAGCCACTGTCAGCAGACAGGATACTGGGCTAAATGAACCATTGGTCTGACCCAGTATGGCCATTCTTATGCTCTTATGTTAAAGGAAAAAGCTTTATTTATAGCACTGACAAATCATTTTATTTAACAAAGCATAACGCCTCATATCAGTAACTGCACTATAACTATTGATCCCATAACATATACTTTTAAGTGCCACATAATTAAGGAGTAATTATCTGGTTACTTTTGTCTGCTAATGTGGGGTATTATCGTGAAAGCTAAAACCCAGAAAGTTTCAGGTAATTAATCTTTGAGTTGCTTGTTAATTTTAAGTACTGCATGAATATCTACAGAGCTGTAGAAATGTTGCTTGCCACATGAAGCTGCTGCAAAAGTTGGTACATAAATGCTTGTAGTTTCAAAGTAAAAACTAAGTGATAATTAGTTTGATTTGTTTTTTCAACAATTCTGTCCAGACAATACTTCAGGCAGTAATTGCTGATAAGGATTTCAGCATCATGGACAGTCCTTTGGAACTAGGAGTAAAGATTCCATTACAGTATTTCCTGACTTTTGTATTACTTAAGTGGTTGCTAACACAGACAAAGCCTGTCTTCTAAAGCCAGAGTTGCAATGGTTCACAAGGAAGGAAAGAGCATAGAGAAAATATTTCCCCTCCAAAAAAACCCAGCAAAGCAGGATTTCCACAGAACACTCAAGAACAATAGGAGCAAGATAGACAGCCAATGTGCCAACCCAGGTACTACATCTCCAACAGATAGCAGTCTACAAAACAACAGGAGTGCCTAGGCCACAAGCTATCTACCACAAATGCTACTCTTAGACACAAGTGTAGGCCAGCAGAAGATCAAAGAACTGCTCCCACGCTTCTTTCGAACAGCAAACATGCTCCAGAGTATTTCCATCTTTCTCTCCTTTCACCCTCCTCAAACCTGATAGGAAGAATCCTAACCTGTCCAGCAGGATTCCTGTAGGAGAGGACACTCTAGGCAGAGTTTTGGTTCCCCGAACTGCACCAGCCAGGGTGGGCTATGGTCCTTGAACTTTACTGGGTAAGTTTTAAGAAACTGAGAACACATATACAAAAATAAAGAAACAATGGGATTAACACATCTACCATAGTGTGCAATGCTTTAAAACTGTACCTTCAATTATAAACATGAAGCCTTCCCTGGGTTAGAGATTAGATTACAGGCCTATGGGGAGTGCTGCAGTTCAGTGAATTTAATGCTTCCCTTTCCCTTTCCAGAGACTGAATGTGCCAAAACATCACCAAATGAAGGCTTTGAAACAGAGATGGTCCAGAAAATAAAAATTATTTGATCCTTCTGGCTTCTTGAGAGTGCTGCCCCAATACATGTGGAAAATAAGTAACCTGGCAAACACTGAGCCAAAAAGATGATATCCAAACCTAACACAGGCTCTGATTCAGGAAAGCATTTAAGCATACCATTGATTTCAGTGGGACTTTAAGTATGTGTTTAAATGCTTTCTTGGAGAGGGTGCCAGAGAACACAAACTGAAATGCATACCGGTAAAAAAAAGCAAAAAAACCCAACACCACCTTTTTTGAGATGCTCAGATACAATGATGAGGAAGGCTATCTAAGTCCCTAGATAGAGATAGATACATGGACAGACAGGAGGGGGGATGTGTGGAGAAGTGAGATTAAACATTTAGATAACTTGGCCTTCTACAAAGTTTTCCACTCCTATGTAGGAACTCACTTGTTACCCTCTTGTTAACTTTTATCATTTCAAAATCTCTTAAGTATAATATTCATTAAGCTGGTAGTCCTCTTTGCTCTGAGTTATGAGTATACAATCAATACCCAGCATGACAGTGGAGAGCATGATGCTGCAAGAAGTTCTGACTTTCAGAGGAGGGATGAAGTGACCGTACATGGTCATTGGAAATGCTGTGGCACTTTAACAAGATTAACTAGGTGCTATGTTTCATCTCAGGGAAAGCTGCTTTGAATTCTTGCCAAAAGAAAGGCACTGGGATCATATTACTTATGGACAGAGAACTATTGTCATCAGTGGCTTACTGAGACAAACTTGAAGAATTTTGTTTTTGTTTTCTTGAAAAACAGTTTTCCATACAATGATTTTCTTTTTATACATTTTAAGTTGTCCTAATGTACACAGTTGATCAATAATTGACAAATTTTCCTACCGTACATTTTAATATAGTAGTGGGAGCAACTACAGATAACAAAAGCATGTGTCTAATTCACTTACTGCTTCAGCTGATATACAAAAGTTATCCTTGGGAATCAAACAGGATGTGTTTTGGAACAGGACCATTCAGCAAGAAAGCATAACAAACACTATCCTTGTTAAGAATAATTTTGGTTGCATGTTGGAAAGCTGTACTTTTGTATGAATATATTAAATACTCAGTACAGCTGGATACACTTGGGTTTTTTTTGTTTTTTTGGCCAGTGTGATGTTAAGATCTGTTGTAATTAAGTGGTTGAACCTGAGAACAGTGGAGGTAGTTTGTATGAATATGAGAAAGTACGAAACAATGTAAAACTCGTTTATAGTGTGAAGGTCCAGGTTTTTAAAGTGTTAAGATTCTATTTAGAACTATTAAAAAGGAAAATAAAGAAAGACATTAACAACTCCAGTACCAGAGTCATTCAAACAAAACATGTTGTGTTATTTAAATAACTCTACCAGATATACATCTCAAGGATGAGAATGTATCTAAAGATATTTGGGTGGGTTGGGTGGTTTCTTTTTGGGGGGCATTGTAGATTTTGCATAAAACAAAAAAGGAAAAAAATATTCTCACAAGTAGGAGCAGTCCAAAAGCTCATTTAGAATAGCCTTTCCAAGGTAATAATTCTTCAGATAATGCACAAAACTAGTCTGGCCTCCCAAAATGAACAATATTGCTTTCAGGCCAGCTGCTCTCATGGATTAGTTGAAAACAGAGCATTCAACCATTCTGAATATTATCCAATAGAATTTCTTTACTTTTACTTAAAAGTATTATCAGTAAGAAGCAGATTTTCAACCAATTACCGAATGGAATATTTCTGTGATGATTATTAATACAGTGCTCTTATCAATGATTATACAGATCTAAGAAAAATTACCATTTGCCTAAGGCAAGAAGATGTATAGTTTGAAAATAAAGGAGTAAAAATGAAAATGTATATGACAAAAATGGGTTTTCATTCTCATCATTTTTAAAAAAAAAAGATTTTTATTGACACAAGAAAAAATTGGCAAAGGATCCTACGAATAAGTTTATCAGTTATTTTTATTGAATCTGTCCCTCTCTGTGTGTGACAAGATGTAGCAGCTGCCACTAGATATGGCATATTATCATCATTTAACATTATTAGTGTATGGGGAAAAAAATCCTTATTCAACAAGGTAATTAAGGTAGACACATGCTTAAGTCCCATTCTGAATTCGAGCCATAAACATTTTCTTTGGGCCCATCCCTGTCTACCACAGTATCTAAGTGACAAATAAGACATAAGTGCTAGGAAAGATGAGAAGATGGGGTAGAAAGTAAACAAAAAGAAAGAGGTAGAAAAATTACAGCTCATTTTAAACATACACCTTACAAATATCAGGATTGTTTTAGCGATCTTGTAAAGCAGCACAGACAAGGTTTTCATATCAATGACTGAACATGCTGGGGCACAATTTTCAAGCAACATGTACTAAGCTCCATACATGAAAAACCTAAGCAAACACTGCAAACTGGATTTTTTAGTTTGGAGGGAATTTGACAATTTCAAAATTTCTTCCATGCAGGAACACAGAAAATCAAAACATTTTTAAAATTTCCCAAAAAAACAAATTTTACAAAATTGCAGTTTTGGTCAATCAAAATGTTTTGCTTTGATAAACTGAAATGTTCAGAGCTGATCTCAACTTTTTTATTTTATATTATATTTTATAATAAAAAGTCTGAAAAATTGAAATGAAAAGTTGTACTGAAATGGAAAATCAGAATGCTCGGTTTCAAAATGGTTGAAATGGAATGCTTTGACATTGCTTTTTTTCAATTTTCCCTTTGAAATGAATTTTTGTCAAAGGAGACATTTTTAAATGTTTCACTTTCAACAAACTGGAATATTTTTCCTTCAGAAATTTCGTCGGAAGATTTCCACCCCACTCTAATTAACATACAACGCTTTTGAAAATGTACCTCATTTAATATTAAGGAAAAAATACTGCCCTGGAGCAGTGTGTTCTCTGCTATAGGACTCCTACCCACACTGGGCCTCATGGCGGATTAGGGAGAAGAAAGTTCCCTAAAGCACATTTGTAAAGTGCATCCTGACGTGCAGCATCTGTGCTAGTTATCAGTGGCCCAGATATAATCCTTCTTCTGCACACAATGGCTGTTTGGGAACTTAGCACAAGGGATTGCAAGGTTAACCAGATTTCTTGACTGTTATGGAGAGATCCTCCCATATTGCTCATACAGGCGGGAAAGAGGCTCCTGATGCCCTCTCCCATTTAACAAGAAAAAGTTCAACGGAGAGCAAGATTTAGCCCTACCCTATGATTTAAGAAAACATAAGGCCTCAGCGGACGGAGAACACATGCTTCTAACAGAGCCCTGAGATCTTCTATATAGACTAGCATTTGTTAATGTATCTAAAAGCTATCAGAAAACACAAGAAGAAAGTCGAGATGCACTGAAGTTCATAGTTCTGGGAGGAAAAGCTTTTCATCACAAGATACACTTGGTAAAATGGCACTATTATATTTCCTCATTATTTCTAAGCATCTGACATGGCTTTTTTAAAAACTTAGAGCTATTTTCAGTTTGTATCGTCAATCTATTATATCCAAACTGGAGATGAGAAGATTGGGGAAAAAATACAACAAATGCTAATTCAGATTCAAAAGATAACTTAGCGCCAACCATATGCCTCATCTTCTGTATTTGCTCAAGCAGCTAAGTTTTATTAGGGTTGTTACTCGCAAAAAGGCAAATTTAATTTTAAATGTGCAACTATTCACTGCAAGCAAATTTTAAACTATATATATAATTGTAATATTTGCAAGTAGGGCTGTGTTGATTAGTCTCATAAATCATCGAATCAGGGAAGAGAAACACCACTACATGATTTAATTAACTAAACAATACAGCACGAATGTTGAAATTCATAGATCAAGTATTCACAACTAACTCTTCACAGGCTATTAATACAGGTTGAAAACTGTACACTGACAGCTTTGAATAATTCTGAATAAGAATAAAACGGAGGATTTTGTTTTCCCCATACATATACTTTGTAATTTGAAAAGATGACAACTGAAAAATAAATCATTTGTTTAAAATGATTAACTCACCATAATCACATCCAAGTTATAGTCTGTTACTTTATCTCAAAACACTACTACAGCTGGGTGAATATTGGGGAAGCCACAAATATTTGTTTACATATTTTAAACACAAGCATTTCGGTACACATTTAAATACAGACATTTGTACAAGTTTGCTGGCTGGAATGTTTATGGAAACAGAGATTTTTAAGCAAATGTTAGAGAGAATACATGGAAAGTGAATTTAGAATTCATAAGCAAGATTATTTGCCACAGAAGCCCAATTCTAAGAGTAACACTGAGCCAGTTAGGGAAAAAACATATCCTACGATAAATCTAATAAAAAACAGCTAAAATTTTTAATATTCAAACTTCTGGCAAACAAGTTACTATATAAATATTGTATTATTCCCATAATTATTTGTGAATCATTTCAATTGACAGATACATTCAAGAAAAATCACAATTTGCTTGTAGTTAATTTGTGAACAGAAACTTAGTTGAAAATCTTGCCATTGAATAAGTTATTCATTATTAATTCTTTTCCATGCTTTAACAATAAAAACAGAGGTCAAATGGGGGAAAAAAACCTTATTCTTATATAACTAGACATAATACATTAAAAAATTCGCTTGATCAACATGCACCTCAAGAAAATTAGGGAAACAAAATCAAAGGTCAAGTATGTCTATGTCTGAAGTGCAAATAATTTCTCCTGGATGAAGCATGAAGGTGTTTCTTGAAGCATGCTATTAGATATATAAAACATTTCTGTTACATTTCAACTTAGTTGGCAATTGAGATGCGACCCATCCAATTATGAGAAGTACACATGCAAATGTTGACATCCAAAGAGATTTCTTTAACACAGTACATTCCTTTAGTCTAGACTAATCACAGGTAAGGACACTGCCATATGAAGCAACAAGGTGACTAGGGCAAAAAATTAGTCCGAAGCAAACAACAAATATTGTCTTTTTTATTATTTCCACTGAGCAAGGACTAACTCCTCTTCTCAAGAAGAATATTATTGCTCTCCCTACAATATGCAAATAAAATCTCATGTCTGCATTCTTGAACAGATGTCATGCCTCTCAATGGATACTTGCAAAGGCACAAAAGTGATTAACTTTTTTCTCTAGGGAAGGGGAGTTACAAAAGGAGTTAGCAAGGTTTCTGAAGAGGGGAATAGGACTTCAGATGCTTTTAGTCACTAATGGATATTCTCTGAATCAAAAGCTCTTAACCAGTGGGAAATGGCAAAAATGTGTGTCATTTTTCCCTACATGAAATGACAGTAATCAGCATAACATTTCTATGACTATGCATAGAACAGAAAGAGTAAGACAGTCTCATAATCTTCCATTTTCTCTCACTCCCCAATTGTTAATAAATGAGGTTTAGTTCAGGTAAAAAGGAAAATTAGTATAGAAAATAAATGAAATTTAATAAGCGAAAGAAACTTTACTAAAAATCACATGTCAAAACATATTCAGATATGTTAGGTATTATTCCATGCATTGTTGAAACCCCAGGTTTCATTTTCATATTAATCAACAGTATTCAGAGCTAATATGTGACTGTGTGCATATATGTGGTATATACCACAACAGCGAATTTGACATACAAAATCCTCCTTAAAACATGGTTGTTCTATAGAAAAGCAAGGCTCAAAAACAAACTACAAGAGAAAAGAAAACTACTTAACATTGGAATACAATGTATATAAGAGTCTTTTTCAGCTCGGAACTGCAAGAGGGCCCAGTACCAAAAGCATATTAATTGACAGGCTAGTTATGTTTGTTTGGGCAAATTTCCTCATCAAGGTATATAGAGCAAAATAGATATTTTAACTAGATCTACTGTCAATTGCTAACTCTGTCCCCGACTCTGCCATACACAAAAATACAAGAAAATGCCATATTGTCTCCTGTTCTACCCATATAGTATGTCACTTGCCCAACGTGAGCCACAACACACAACACAATCTTCTCTGGCTCCTAAAAGCAGCATGCCATCACTGCATTCTTTATAAACGTTTCAGGAGAAAATGAAGGTAACATTTCCATTTTTAATGATTTCTCTTTGAGGAAACATCATATAATCCTAAAAACAGACCCCAGAGGTAATGATTTCCTTAGCACGTTGTTATCCTGAGAAGGTTATACATTGAAAGGCCACCTCCATCCCTAGACAAGATCATATAAGTATTGTTTTTGTCATTAGAGAAACATCCATCTATCTAAGTAAACTATTACAAAGACGTTTAAGAAACTTTTCATTAGACATACATTTATCATGGATAAAGAACATTCAGGTTTTCCATCAAACAGTGTCTGTACTGTACTTACCTTCCTGTCTGGCCAGTTGTACTTTGCAAATATCGTATCATACGTGTCCACAGCACCATCAGTGATCAGCATTATGGCTTGACTGCAAATACTCCCTTGTCCTGTGTGATTGAACTGTGAAAGGAAACAGTCATTTGAGTAACAGACTTAAGTGCAGGTTTCAGAGTAGCAGCCTTGTTAGTCTGTATTCGCAAAAAGAAAAGGAGTACTTGTGGCACCTTAGAGAAGTGCGTAGGTCCTATAGAGAAGCTCTACTGAGCCCAGTGTGTAGGTTAAAGAAACATTCACATAATTTTTGTAATCTTTTATTATATATGTATTCATCTATTACACTACACTTTGTATAATAAAAGAGGTACCATTTATTATTGTGTCTCCACAGAGTGGTATAAACAGTCTGATCAATTAGAAGATACACATTCATAAATACAGCATCCTTAGCATTTTCTCTATCCCCGCAAAAAACAACCCATTAAATGAAAAGCCCATATGGAACCAAATCCTCCAGTTGAGTACTGTGGAATATCAGAGGGGTGGGGTTTTTTTTGTTTGTTTTTGTTTGTTTGTTTTGTTTTTGTTATCACAGTAGACATAAGCTACTCAAGGGAAGATTGCATTCCTTAAGGAATCTTTCCCATAAAGTTTTTATTTGGGGGAAATTTTAGTATTTATATATGCATATCTTCAAATATACCAGGGTGTCATACAACTCCTAGTGGATACCTCATAACTGTTTCCTCTTCTATTACACAAATACCAAAGTACAAGACCATAGTATCTAAGTGACTTGCAAATATTATTCCATGTATCAATTGGGGTATATTAAGAAGCAATATCATGCCAATTTTACAGATGAGGAAATGTGGCACAAACTCAGATAAATTAAGTCATTTTTCCAAGGTCACACAGGAAGTCAGTTCCTGATCCAGGAATATATCTTGAGTCTGAATCCAAGAAAACGGGAGATCAGTGTTGACAAAAATGTGAAATGGACTTAGTGAAAATCAAGAAGTGATCTGATACTGAATTTTGCAAAACCAGAAGAGAGAGGCTGGAGGAAATGAGTGCTCCAACACTGGAAGGAGAGAAACAACAACAATATGGAGAAAGAAATTACCAAGCATGGACTTGCTGGACAACCAAAAGCTTTATTCCAAGGAAGAAATAGAATATTCCTTTCCTTTATTCCATTTATGCAAATGGAAACTGAAAGCTCAAAAAGGGAAATTAGTGGTGATGAACCACATGCAAAATGTATTGGTAAATGCAATGATACAGGTTAAAGATCAGCCACAAATGGAAGAAATATAGAGGATAATTATGAATGAAACAACACCTGAAGAAAGTACTGGAAATATTAAAGATTTGTTGATTGAACAAACAGAAGACATTAAGCACTGACCAATGCTACCAAGGATGAGGACCAGCCAAGACTGTAGGGTATAGTACAAGCACTGGATGAAGCTCTCAAGGAAGCTGTAAGACTAAAACATGTTAGTTAGTTGAACAATATAACTTATGCTACAGCAACAGTAGCAGCTCAACGGTTTCACATCAAGCCAGTTGAGGATTTGAACCACTGGAAAACTCCCTATATTGAAGAACTCCCATGAAAATAAAGGTTAAACCAAAAGATTAAGCTTTTACATCAGGATATCAGCCTACTGAATGAATTTTAAAATATCATTTGAAGAGAAAAGAAAAGCGAATGGCCCTGGAGATGAAATATGAGCTCAATGAAAGAGATTTGAGAGTTGTGAAGGAACAATGCAAATAGAAACTGATCACTGAGTCACAGGTGTGGAAGATATTCAGCACAAAGCTCTCAATATCAAGAGAACAGAATCTTCACAAGATAACCTAAGAGATTCTTTGATCAGATCAACATGGGGAAGAATATTAGTGCTAACGGAAGGAAATTTGGTCTGAGGACATACAATCTGCTGTCTCATTTGTTGTATTAAAAAAGTGAGAGAAAAATTTAAAAGCCACATAACAGAGGAATATACAGGAATGTCAAAGACAAAAATAGATGAGATACTAAGAATGAAAAATCAGAACGCCTCCAGACCAGATAGGATGCATGGAGTCTGCCTGAAATGCCTAACAACTCTCCATGATTGTTTACTTGAACAGCTTAATAAATGTTTCAGAATGGACGTCCAAGATGGTGACAGGGAGAATCATCCATATTAAAAAAAAAAAAAGAAAAAAAAAAGGAAGGAGGCCACCGTGATCCCAATCACAAGTTTAACAACTATGTGGAAAGTTCTTATGGCGGATAGTGTTAGCATGCAATGGATGCTGCTTACTGAACAAAAAGCTGAAGAGTACACACAAAAGGCACTAATACCACCTCAGGCTGAAAAGGACAAGACATGGAGAGGAGGTACATCCAACTACATGACAGAGGAAAAGGGTCTACTATTGGTGAATCAAGCAATTGACAATGAAGAACAATGTTGAAATCAATGAGTCAGAGTAACAGATCATCTGGCTGCAGTAACAAGCAATGGCCAAGTGTGCAGCCCAGCCCAGAAAGCATAGAAGAAAAGAGAAAGCAAATCACCAAAGAAAGCCTCGAAAGATTTATACAGAAATTAATGAAGGGATAGCGGTGGTGAAGGATCGTACCCCTTAGTTATAGAGGATAACAAACTCATGGCTTGTAGAAGGATACCTCTAAAGAGAATCAGAATGCCTCACTATGAGAGCACTAGAGCAGTCCTCAAGGCTTAGTTATGAATGAAACAAAATTGACCGCCAGAACTCCTCCCCAAACTGCAGAATGTGTTCCCAAAAGGAAGAGATGGTGGAGCATGTGCTGAACCCCTGCAGGAGTCTGGCTGGGAGAGAAAAAAAGGTTACTCACCTATTTTGTAACTGTTGTTCTTTGAGATGGGTTGCTCATATCTATTCCACTTAGGTGTGTGCGCGCACTGCGTGCACGGATGTCAGAAACTTTTCCCTAGCAGCTACCCATCGGGCCAGCTGTGGAGCCCCCTGGAGGGGCGCCAATATGGCGCTCTATATACGATCCTGCCGGCCCCTTCAGTTCCTTCTTGCTGGCAACTCTGACAGAGGGGAAGGTGGGGGGGAATGGAATAGATATGAGCAACACATCTCAAAGAACAGTTACAAAAAAGGTGAGAAACCGTTTTTTCTTCTTTGAGTGCTTGCTCATATCAATTCCAGTTAGGTGACTCCCAAGCCTTACCTCGGAGGTGGGGTCGGAATCAAGGTATTGCAGACTGCAGAATCGCCCTGCCGAAGGCCGCATCATCGCAAGATTGATGGACGATGGCGTAGTGTGACGTGAAGGTGTGCACCAAAGCCCACATGGCAGCCTTGCAGATTTCCTGAAGAGATACATTCACCAGGAAGGCTGCAGAGGAAGCTTGAGCTCTCATGGAATGAGCTATAACAACAGGCGGAGGGACATTTGCCAAGTTATAACAGGTACGAATACACATGGTGATCCATGAAGATATCGGCTGGGAAGAAACTGGAGCACCTTTCATTCGTTCCGCTACAGCAACGAACAACTGGGTCATCTTGTGAAAGGGCTTTGTCCTATCTATGTAGGAGGAGAGTGCCCTTCTGACATCTAGTGAATGCAGCTGCTGCTCTCAAAGATTGGCATGCGGCTTTGGATAGAAAACTGGCAGGAAAATATCCTGGCTGACATGGAAACGGGATAAAACTTTTGGCAGGAAAGCTGGATGAGGCCTAAACTGAACTTTGCCTTTGTGGAAGATGCTATATGGTGGCTCACACGTGAGAGCCCGTAGCTCAGAAACACGTCGTGCTGAGGTGATGGCCACTAGGAAGGCAACCTTCCAGGAGAGGTAGAGGAGCGGACAGGAAGCTAGCAGCTTGAAAGGGGGACCCATGAGGCAGGAGAAGACTAAATTAAGGTCCCAGGCTGGCACAGGGGGCTTCATCGGCGGATGGATCCTTTCCGGCCCTTTTAGGAAAAGTCCCACGATGGGGTGTGCAAACACGGAATGCCCAGAAGCTCCTGGGTGGATTGCCAAGATAGCCATGAGGTGGACCTTAAGAGAGTCGAAGACCAGATGTTGGTCTTTCAAGTGCACTAAGTAATCTAGGATGCACGGGATTGAAGCCTGAAGTGGAAGCACCTGTGTTGGGCATACCAAATGGAAAACCTTTTCCACTTTGCTTTGTACATCATCCTGGTAGAAGGCTTGCGGCTTTCCAGGAGCACCCTGTCTCACCAAGTCCGAACAGGCGAGCTCAGCCTGGTTCAACCATGGATCCTCCAAGCCATGAGGTGGACAGACTGTAGGTCCGGATGGAGGAGACGACCGTGATTCTGTGAGATGAGGTCGGGAGTGAGAGGTAGATGCAGCGGGGCCCGGATTGACAGATCCAAGAGAGATGGGTACTGGCACTGGCGAGGCCAAGCCAGGGCCACCAGTATGACGTCTGCCTTCTCCCTGCGGACCTTGAGAAGGACCTTGTGGACCAGGGGGTATGGCAGGAAGGTATATAGTAACTGACCGGACCATGAGATCAGGAAGGTATCTGCGATTGATCCCAGACCGTGACCCCAGAAGGAGCAGAAAGTTGGGCACTTCCTGTTGACCTGTGTGGCAAACAGATCGATTGGGGGAACCCCCAGCTGTGAAAGACAGAGTGGATAACGTCCGGGTGGATCAACAACTCATGAGTAAGGAAGCGTCTGCTCAAGCTGTCTGCCAGTACGTTCTGAATGCCCAGCAGGTATGAAGCCTGGAGAAAGATGGAATGGGCTAGACAGAATTCCCATAGTAGGAGGGCTTCCTGACAGAGGAGACAATCGGGCTCTGCCTTGTTTGTTTAAATAAAACATGGCCATGGTGTTGTCTGTCAGCACCACTACACAATGGCCCTGCAAGTGGGACAGAAATGCTTAACATGCGAGACAGATAGCCCTGAGTTCTTTGATATTGATATGTAGGACCAGTTCCTCTACTTGCCATAGACCTTGAGTCGTCAGGCTTCCGAGATGCGCTCCCCAGCCCAGCGTGGACGCATCAGTTACCAGGGTCAGAATGGGCTGGGGAGGGTCAAATGGGACCCCAGCGCCCACCATGAGGGGGTCCAGCAACGAACGCAGGGAATCAAGGATGTGCCCCGGGACAGTGAGAACCATGTCCAGACTGTCACGACCCACGCGACATACATACGCCAGCCACGCCTGTAGGGGCCTGAGCCGCAATCTGGCATGCTGCACCACGTAAGTGCAGGACATCATGTGGCCCAACAGCTTGAGGCAGTGGTAGTGGGGAAGTCGCGAAGACTAGTGATTATATGCGCAATGGCTAGACGTTGAGCCTCTGGGAGAAAAGCTCTCGCTTGATTTGCATCCAGAACCGCTCCGATAAATTCTATTGTTTGGGTCGGGGCAAGAACTGACTTGTTGACATTGAGAATGATACCCAAGCGGTCGAACGTGTCCTTGACCAATTGCACCTGTGATTTCACATGCTGGTGGGACCAGCCTCATATGAGCCAGTCGTCTAGGTACAGGTAGACGTGCACGCAGTGGCGGTGAAGGAAGGCTGTGATGATCGCCATGCATTTGGTGAAGATGCAGGGAGCCATGCACAGGCCAAACGGGAGGGCTGTGAACTGATAATGCATCTTGTTCACCATGAAATAAAGAAAACATCTGTGAGATGGAGTGATTGAGATGTGAAAATAAGTGTCCTTCATATTGAGGGTGGCATACCAGTCTCCCGGATACAGTGAGGGAATGATCATGCCCAAGGAGACCATGCGGAACTTGAAGTTGACGATGTACTTGTTGAGCTCCCTGAGGTCCAGAATGGGCTGTAGGCCTCCTTTTGTCTTGGGAACGAGGAAGTAAGTGAGTAAAAACCCTTGCCCGTGAGCTCCTGAGGCACCTTCTCCACAGCCCGTAGAGCGAGGAAGGATTGTAACTCCTGGATAAGGAGTTGCTCATGAGAGAGGTCCCTGAAGAGGAATGAGCAAGTGGGGTGGGAGGGTGGGAAGGAGCAGAAGTGGATAGAATAGCCCACCTCTACTGTGCGGAGGACTCACTGGTCCGATGTAATAAGGGACCATACATGGTAGAAGCAGGATAAACGGTTCAGGAAGGCAGGATAACCAGCTGGGATATGGACTGGTAGTCCATCCTCATGCGCATCTTCAAAATGGGGGCTTAGGGCGTCGGTGGTGAGGGAGGCTTGGACTGCCCCTGGCCCTGTCCAGACGGAGGGTGCAATGGTCTGCACCTGGTGTATCTACTTCTCCTGTGGGTGAGGGGGGCCAGATGTGGATGTGCCCACCACCGCCTCATCAAGTGAAGACAAGGAGGAAGCGACCAGCAGGATTGGGTCCGAGACAGCCCCTTGGTTCACTGGTTCCGGTTCCTCCTGGGCACTGGGTGTAGCCTCCACCAGGGGTGGGGATGGATCCAGGGTTTGTGCGGGGTGTGGAGGAGGATGACTGATGGTTGCCTCGGGAACACAGGACCAGAACATGATGGTGGATAGACACCTGGAGGGGCACCCTGGGCTTGGTGATACGCCGAGGGAGTCCAGAACTGCCACTTGGGTTGGCAGTGGGGCACCAAAGCATCCTGTTGGAGACTGCCCGGACCTGATCAGGGTGCCTCTGATGCTCCCGATGCCCTGCCCGACCTGGGAGAGGGTGACTGGGAGTGGGACGGCCAAGGAGAGCGGTACGCTGCGCTGGGGGGTTCCGCATCCCCCGATGGGCGGGATGGGTACTGTGCAGAGTTGCAGGACCCAGACGGTGATCTACGGTGCTGTTGTAGGGAGTGGTACCGAGAGGTCAACTGGCGCCAAGATGTTGGATTTCATCTTGGTGGGTAGTGACCACAGGAGTGTGACTGCGACCAGTGCTGTGCTGGGGAACGGTGCCATGCTGGGGAATGGTGCCACAATGGAGAGCGGTGCTGTGCCGGGGACCGGTGCCACGATGGGGAGCGGTACTGCGATTAGGAGCGGTGCCGCTGCGTGGAACAGTGTCAGTACGAGCAGTGTCGTGAGGTCTGACCTTGACTTAAACCTCATCAACCTTAAACATCGACCTGTCAGCCGATGACCACCTCGAGCTGGAGAGGCTCAGAGGATCGGGGCTGTGAGAACAGAGCTGCGAGTTGGACCGGTGCGCAGTATGGCAGTGCCAGGACTCAGAGCGGCGTGGTGGAGCTGGTCTGGGAGCAGGCAGCCCAAAGATTGCCAGTTTGCCTCTTGCGGGTGCCGGGACTCAAGATAGTGTGGGCCTCAAGCCTGGAGACTTAGGCACTGTAATATCAATGAGGCCTCTGGCAGTCTCAAGGATGTCAGGTGTGGAAGGCAGCGTGACCTCCTCAACCTGGAGATGCAAGGAGTCTGGTGGTACAGGGCTTCCCGGGGAGGTGGGAGCCCGTGGAGGACGAGGCCTACTGGGAGAACTGTCGGCCTTATTCCCCTGGTCTGCACTGTGTTCTGACGGGGGTGCGATTACCGCCTTGGACCTTCGCGGGAACTTCTCCATGGCCTGCTTCTTGTGAGTAGCCAGAGAGTGAGAATGGTGCCAGGGGGAGCGCTTTTGGGCCCTGGGGGACCGCCAAGCCCTAGAAAGGCATGCAGAGTCCTTTGGCGCTGAAGACGGCACCGCTGCAGGTGAGCTCCGCACTGAGGCACTCGGGATCAAGCATTGAGGCGGATGGAGAGCAGACTCCATGAGGAGTTGTTTAACTCTAATGTCCCTCTCCTTTCTAGTGCGAGGTTTAAAGGCTTTGCAAATCTTGCACTTATCCGCCTGATGGGATTCTCCCAGACACCGGAGGCAGGAGTCATGAAGATCACCCATGGGCTTGGACTTGCTGCAGGAGTCACAAGGTTTGAAGCCCTGGGATGGCATGCCCGGGGCCCCCGAAGGGCACTCATTGAAGGGGAAATCCCTTCAAGTGTTAACGACAACACTTAATACTAAAGATAACAGATAACAAACACTTGACTCACAATAAAGATAAGTAGAGAAGCTAGGGAGTAGTGGAGCACTTGCGAACAAGAGACCACTGTTCCAATAACCGTCACTGGCGTAAGAAGGAACTGAAGGGGGGTTGGGCTGATAGGGCCATATACAGAGCGCCATATCAGCGCCGCTCCACAGCCTGCCCCACAGGTAGCTGCTAGGGAAACATTTCCAACATCCGTGTACGCAGTGCATGCACACACCTAACTGGAATTGATATGAGCAAGCACTTGAAGAAGAATATATGAACAGACACAACGAGGTTGCCAAGTGTCTGCATTGGAGCCTCCGTGGCAAGGTCTCATTTAAATGAACCATGTGGAATTACAACCACTTATTCAAAAGCGCTCTAGAGAATGAAGAGGCTAAGATTTTATGCGAACTGGCACAGACTGAATGCTGCAGGCAAACAGGACATAGTTGTTACAGAAAAGAAGACAAACAAGACAATGTTAATTGATATTGAGATACCAGCAGCAAAACAAACATAAAAGATCATGAAGTATGAAGAACTCTGCCACAAAGTGGAATGATTATGGAAAACTAGAACATAGACAAGCCCAGTGATTATTGGAGCACTTAGAGCGGAGGTTGGCAAACTACGGCCCGCAGGACCATCCTGCCCAGCCCCTAAGCTTCCAGCCGGGGAGGCTAGCCCCCGGCTCCTCTCCAGCTGTCTCCCGTCTCCCACAGCCATCGCCGCTTGCACCCCCTCCCAGGCTTTCCAATAAGCCTTTCCCGCTGCTCTGGGTGGCACGGTAAGGGGGCGGGGGGAGTTGGATAAGGGACAGGAGGTCCCGGGGCATAGTCAGGGGGCAGAGGCTTGTTGGATGGGGCAGAGGTTTGTGGGGGCAGTCAGGAGACATGGAGCAGGGCGGTTGGATATGGGGTGGGGTCCTGGGGGGGGGGCAGTTAGGGATGGGGGTCCCAGGAGGGGGCGGTCAGGGGACAAGGAGTAGTGGGGGGGGTTGGATGGGTCTGGGGGCCTGTCAGGGGGTGGGGGTGTGGATAGGGGTTGGGACAGTCAGGGGACAGGAAGCAGGGGGTGTTGGATAGAGGGTGAGGTCCTGGGGGGGGTGGTTAGGGGCAGGGGTTCCTGGGAGGGCGATGTCAGGAGACAAGGAGCAGGGGGGGTTGGATGGGTCGGAGGTTCTGAGGGGGCGGGAAGTGGGAGGGGGCGGATGGGGGCAGGGGCCAAGCTGTTTGCAGAGGCACAGCCTTCCCTACCCGGCCCTCCATACCATTTTGCAACCCCGATGCGGCCCTCGGGGCCAAAAAGTTTCCCCACCCCTGACTTAGAGTGATCCCTAAGAGTGTGAATGAGCAGCTCAAGAATATGGTAGGAGCACAAGACACCATGGATAGTGACTTCCAGAAGACAACGTTCATAGGCACTGAGAGAATTTTACGGAAAGTCAAAGGAGAACGAGTGTATCTGAACTTCTAAAATGCAGAAATTCTACTGAGGGTTCAAAAAAACACCTGACTACCCAAACCTATGGAGTCGCTTCATGGTCAAGATTTACTGGTGACTTGGGGGGTAAATTTTAGACAGTAGCTTTCTCCTTTTTATGCTTAAAGATCACGCATGTTGTGAAGGCTATTTGTTTAAAAACCCAAACATCCTGATGATCTAATATTAATAACAACAACAAATAAATTTGCTGATGTTCAAAAACATTTTTCACCTCAAGGGGACACATACATCATGGCAGCAATCCATGGGTGAGATCTGGGGACACAGTTACTGGAAGGCAGTCATGAGTGTCACCCGCTACTAAAGCTTCATGATATTATATATTTAGTATTGTACAGTCAGCCAGAAATACGTGGTATTCCCAGCACAGGATAAAGAAGCAGTCACTCTTGCCGTCTCCTCTAACACAGCACAGAGTTAGTATCACATGCACTACACAATCTCTGAATGAACTGGTCTCACAGACACTTTAGTCAATCTTCCAAAGTGATTTTGAATATAAACACAGATATAATTCTCTATTTTCAACTGCATTTTCCCCCAGTGAGTCTCCATTATCCTTTTCCTTACACTCAAAGAAAGGATACTTTGGGTCTCCAGCATGAAGCCGCTGAAGGCTTTGTCTAATCTTGAGCTCAGCCCACTTGTGTTTTAGCTACTGAACAGACGGAATTTCTTTTTCCATCAGATGTTTACAGATGAGTTGTTTGTAAGCAGATCTACTGATGAAGTAATAGAGCCGGAGGCACTGAGAAAATGGAATGTCTCTGTTTGGAAATCTTTCTGTTTACTTCAGCAGGTTTTGGATCAGGAACAAGATCCCCGATGCACTGACATTAAATCATAGTTGGGATAGTTCAGTGGTTTGAGCATTGGCCTGCTAAACCCAGGGTTGTGAGTTCAATCCTTGAGGGGGCCATTTGAGGATCTGGGGCAAAAATTGGGGATTGGTCCTGCTTTGAGCAGGAGGTTGGACTAGATGACGTCCTGAGGTCCCTTGCAACCCTGATATTCTATGATAGTTCTCCCAAAATTACTGCAAATAGTTCTGGCATCTTGTGGTTCAGTCCTTCTGTCATTGCAATTTTAAGTCTCTGACTTGTGCTACTTTTCCAATCCCATCCAGTCTATGAGTGAGAAAAGTGGCATTCCTTTCACTATGATATCCTTAGATCTAACATTTTCCCATATCTATAAAATTAGTTTGTCAAAAGGAGGACATGGACTACTCTTTTTAAATTATCCTAACTAAATTATGGAAAAAAAGGGCAAAGTATATTAGAATATCTAAAGAATGGTGAATGGTGGAGGTGGGATGTCTTCATATATTTATTTTAAAACATTACTATTCTCTGTCTACATCCACATTATTCTACGTGGTAATCCTGCTGTTTGAATATTTTGAAGAATGCGATTAAATTCAAATGCTTTGATGAGTAATATCTCCTCATATTTGTCTAGAACTTTATTTTTATTGAATAGCAAGAGTGATGAAAGTGTTTTCCATAATAATAACAATGACAAGGGCCTTATGATGAACTACAATTAACTCAGTGATTCATCAGTTAGCAGTGAAAATTTCAATGCATCCTGACATTTAGAGCATTTAGTTGTGATTAAGTCTTTGAAATGTCACAGAATTTTATTTAATTGGCTATGATTTTTTAAAGAGGTAATCACTGCAAAGATTGCATTCATCACCAAAAGAGATAATTGCAGTTGTCACATGATATAGTAGGTGCTAACTACTGTACCAAGCACATTGGTATTCTTGCAGCAACTAATGAATACTGCATAAATCAATGGTTGGAAAGAACTTGGGAGTGGATTTGAATGTGGTTTTCAAAGACACTACTATCAACACCTTCAACTTCAAAGACATTAGTATTAACAAACTAGGCAAATACTGAAACTGAAATGCAGGTAATTGTGAGACAAAATTAACTGAGTTTAATTACTGTAACCTCTGAACCATCCTAAAAACCCAGCCAGAATCTCAATAGCCTATTTGTGTGATAAATAGCTTTTGTGAGAGTGAGACACCCCTAACTAACCTGTAATGTACAAGAACAGATTTCTACCCCTTAAAGGTCACATACTGTAGATGAAGTAGAAAATAGTTTAAAGTCCCCTTCTAAGGGAGATTAAGTAGCATCCTTCTGAACAAAGCTGTTTAAAAGCACACTTGTAAGAGAGCATAAAGTGAGTATATGTATATAGACAGGTTTCAGAGTAACAGCCGTGTTAGTCTGTATTCGCAAAAAGAAAAGGAGTACTTGTGGCACCTTAGAGACTAATCAATTTATTTGAGCGCAAGCTTTCGTGAGCTACAGCTCACTTCATCCGATGAAGTGAGCTGTAGCTCACGAAAGCTTATGCTCAAATAAATTGGTTAGTCTCTAAGGTGCCACAAGTACGCCTTTTCTTTATATGTATATAGCAGACATATTTCTGTGTTCACAGAATCTTGGAAGATCAGGGTTGGAAGAGACCTCAGGAGGTCATCTAGTCCAACCCCCTGCTCAAAGCAGGACTAACCCCAACTAAATCATATTATAAATATGTAAAGTAAAAATATATGAAGCTATTACCTCCATTTTTATATTATAAATGGAGGAAGACATTACTCTTCAGAGTCAGATCTGAAGGTACATGTAGCATGTTCCATCACTGCCTTCCCAATGATTCTCACTCACCATGGTTACAGCTCACTGGGACATGATTTCAGTTCATTCTCTCTGCTATCTATTTACGTAACTAGGTTTTTAAGTAGGCTTTATACTACACTCAGTTCCGTATTGTCTAAGTGCCTTACACATTTTAATACAAACACCTAGGACCTCAGGTTATCTTGATCACTGGAATCAATATTTTTTCCAGTGTATGTGGATTTGGAGGGCTAATCTAGGATGTGTTTTGTGCATACAATAGCTGATATGTACCGTGGCACATCAGGTTTCTGATATTATATTCTGTGTCCACATTGGGGCTTTTAATAAACTCTACAAACAGGCTAGAGTTGCTCATTCTTCATGCAGCTTCTCCTATAACCATGTTTGGCATGTTCTGTATCAGAGAATTAATCCCATACTGTTTGAGTGGACAATGCGGCAGTGGAATATATTTGCTTCAGCTTCCCACCATTGTATATACTTTTGTCCGCTAGACTGAAGGGCCCTCTACTGCTCGCTATGAAGTATTTATGAACCATGATCAGCTCATCTCTTACAGGCTCTTTTGATAATCTATTGAATTAAACTTCTTAAAATTATTCACTGTAAGGCATATTTTCTGACAAATTTGAAAATATTCTCAAATGGAATTTTGAATTCAAAATCATGAATATTCACACTTGTTTTCTTAGCGAACCAGCCAATGGGAGTGTGGAGCTGCTGCTCAGGGCGGGGGTAGCGCGTGGAGCCCCATGGTCCCCCTGCCTAGAAGCCAGACCTGCTGCTGGCTGCTTCCAGGACGCAGCGTGGTATCAGAACAAGTAGGCACTAGCCTGCCTTAGCTAGGCAGCACTGCCGACGGGACTTTTAACGTTCCGGTTGGTGGTGCTGACCAGAGTGACCAAGTGCCTTACATGCTGCGACCCAGTATTGGGTTGCGACTCGACCTTTGAAAATCGCTGGTCTAATGTGAATAAACAGCCACTTAAATAATCTTGACAATGTGTGTGTGTGTGTGTGTGTGTGTGTGTGTGTGTGATAGATCTGCCACGTTTATTGGATATGGGCAATTTTCAAGTATTACACTGTAGGCTAGCTCATGAAGCACCTCTCTTATCATCATAATCCTAAGGGGGGTGGGGACTTTGAGCAGGAGCCGGTCATGATTTATTAGCTAGGTATTAAAATGAAAGTTCATTTTTGGCAATTAACTTAATGCGGGGGAGGAGCATCAATGCCAATGCTTAAAGAAAGGTGCAAACTTACATCACTGAGAATGTTGAAAGCCTCATTTAAAGCTATATCCAGCATTCCAATTCCTTTTGCAAAAAGTTTGTTGAGGTGTTCCCTGAAGTGCTGAAACATGAAAAAAAACAGGTTGTAAAAGCAATATTCTAAGAAATTCAATATACATGTTAATACATTTTATAGAGGTCATTGACTGACGATTTAGGGTATTTTAATATACCTATATAACATTAATGATAAAATACAGATTAAAGTAAATCTGTGATAAAAGGGAACAATTTTGTTACTTACCTGTTCAATTATTTTTCTCATACATATCCTAATCACAATCCTGAATCACTGGACAGCCAGCTGTCAACACTGAGACAGTTCTCAACAATTTATAGCACACAATTCCTAGCCTGTTTAGGCAGAGGGAGCCTCAACATATTCCCAGTGGATGTTCCAACAAAAATAATGAAACCAAGAAAAAAATCCACATCTAATAGGATCCGTCTATCCTCAATAAAAACAAATATTAGCAATAACTTTAGGAGTAAAGGGTATTGTGGATTGGATATATGAGGAGGCGAATAGACATGTTTTGTTATTTGATATTCTTAGTTCTGTTAGTCAAATGCAAACGGGACTGTTATGACAAGAGAAATTAGAAGTCCAAGATTAATGCACAAATTAGAAATTTGTGTTATTAACCTGATTTGTGTAAGTCGATATCTGGATGGGATTTCAATAAAAAGCTACATTATAAAAGAAGCTGCAAAATTGTCCAGTTCTCAAGCTATATTGAGTCCACCAAACCTGGCATGGATTGAAATGAGCAAGTACCATAGACAATAATAGCGGGAAAGGAGAATTAGGAAAGGATGCTTATGAGTTGAAGGGCGCTTGTGCGAGCTCACAAAAGCATCACTTTAACAGAGCCAGATTCTGGGCTCCAAGAAGAAGAATTTTAGCTTTCTTTCCATTTCATTTTGTTTTAAAAGAAAGTCTCCGGAATTTAAAACATAAAAGTATATAAACCAATCACTGTGGGAGAAAGGAATCAATAGATGGTCCTCACTTCTGCAGGAAGATGTTAGGGAGAATTTAAAGTATGACTTGATCCTGAACCATAGACTACCCATTTGTTTTCTCTTTGACCTCATACCCCAGAATCCTCTATGTGGTTTCAGCAAAAATGACTATTCACACTAATTCATAAGCAAAATTCATTCTTGGTGTAACTCCACTGAGTTACAGCAGGGATGTTGGGGCAGTAATTCTGTGGCCGGTACTAGAGGCTTCAGAGGATATTTTTTTGGCAGGAATAAACTCTTATGCTCAGCCATTTAATCAATTTTCACTTTGTTTTCTGTTTAGGTGTATCTATCACTTCTTGAGCCTTAACATAGCTGCTTTGAAGGTTCTTAAACGAACTCCAATGCAATATTATGGCTGATAAAACAATTCTTCTACACCAGGGATGAGACATACTTACATCATCAAATTCACCCCTGTGCAGAGGGTTAGCTTCAAACCTATGGATTGCCTATGTCCCATTTAACCCTGTTTTGAGGCATTAAGTGGGACTTGAATCGTGCAGAGAGCTTGGGGTAAAATTACTCCCACAGAGCGATTCAGGAAGCTTGCACTGCCACTACCCATGCTATAATATTTGTTTACTAACTAAACACACTTCATTTTCTGGAACTGTCAAAATTCTGTCCCCTTTCATAAATATTACATTCAGCAATAGTATAACACCACAACAAGGGTATAATAATAGGGCCAGAATATGTTCCAGACATACTGGACATTAAAAAAAACTGTTGGCAATTTGAGAGAAACTAAATTGCCAGACATGGAATGATCCCATTTTTATAACCAAACAACTAACTCACTAAAAGAAAAGGAGTCCTTGTGGCACCTTAGAGACTAACCAATTTATTTGAGCATGAGCTTTCGTGAGCTACAGCTCACTTCATCAGATGCATACCGTGGAAACTGCAGCAGACTTTATATATACACAGAGAATATGAAACAATACCTCCTCCCACCCCACTGTCCTGCTGGTAATAGCTTATCTAAAGTGAGCATCAGGTTAGGCCATTTCCAGCACAAATCCAGGTTTTCTCACCCTCCACCCCCCCACACAAATTCACTCTCCTGCTGGTGATAGCCCATCCAAAGTGACAACTCTTTACACAATGTGCATGATAATGAAGTTAGGCCATTTCCTGCACAAATCCAGGTTCTCTCACTCCCTCACCCCCCTCCAAAAACCCACCCCCATACACACACAGACTCACTCTCCTGCTGGCAATAGCTCATCCAAACTGACCACTCTCCAAGTTTAAAACCAAGTTAAACCAGAACATCTGGGGGGGGGGGGAGGTAGGAAAAAACAAGAGGAAATAGGCTACCTTGCATAATGACTTAGCCACTCCCAGTCTCTATTTAAGCCTAAATTAATAGTATCCAATTTGCAAATGAATTCCAATTCAGCAGTTTCTCGCTGGAGTCTGGATTTGAAGTTTCTTTGTTTTAACTAATTCACTGGATTTTTCTCTCTAAAAACAATGTTTTCATATCAGGGAATTAAGTCTTCTAGGTTTATAATGAAAAGACTGACATACAAACTGACACAAACAGTGTCATGAACCATGCTGCTATAAAAAGAAGTTGTATGTAGTATCACATAGTACGAGTCACTCTCTTAAACAATTCTCTATAATGCAACTTTTTTTGTAAAATCAAAGTATATTGTAGTTTATTGGAAGCAGAATACTTTCTATTTTGTTAAACTCTAGTAAATTAGAGGTAAAAAATTTACATCTCCGCTCCAGCCAATTTTGAGGCATACGTTTTTGCCACAAGAATAGGCTAGTTTTCCAAAACAATTAGTGTAGTTTAATGTTAATAGTGACCTTCTAAATGTGGTTTCAGAGTAGCAGCCGGGTTAGTCTGTATTTGCAAAAAGAAAAGGAGTACTTGTGGCACCTTAGAGACTAACCAATTTATTTGAGCATAAGCTTTCGTGAGCTACAGCTCACTTCATCGGATGCATAAAGTGGAAACGTTTTACTAAATTACATTCTTCTAAATGTGGTTCACACAGTTCAATATTTTGAATAGCCAAAAGGCAAAGTCTTGTTTATCTAAATAAGCAATGACAGCATAAAACCCAGTACAACCTAGATAGTGAAATGGTGCTTTTGCCTCCAATACCAGATAGTTAATTTAAACTAACACCAATAAATATCTGTATTGTAATAGTAATAATAATTTTAATGAAATTCTTTCCTACTTGCTACATAGATATAATTAATAATTTGAATAAAGAAAATCACGAGTTCGGGCGAGTGGGGAAAGACTGGAGAAGGAAGCTATGTCTTGGGGGAAACCTTGACAGTACATTTGGCTTTATGGCATTTCTAGAATTAGATAAAGAACTAGATTAACTAGAGAAAGAACTAAATAAATGGATATCTGATACAGTAGGGGAACACCTACATTTCTATATGGCCAAGCAACGTTTGTAATTGGACATTTTCAAAAACACAAAGCCAAATGAAACAAAGTAGTAATTATGTTTCTAAAATAAAGCAAAGTACCACTGACCTTTAATACATTTGTATTGCACTGAAATTTTTAAAGTAATAATAAAATGATGTGAATAAAATACTCAAACATTCAATAAATGCATTGAACGTTTTTATACTGTAACCAAATACAAATTTTAAAATCCTTGGAAATTTAAGCTTATATTGACAGCAAACTACATTGCCAGCTTTTCAACCACAATTCTGGGGCTGATTCTTTGTTCCTAGCATAATTCAGAACACCCTCCTGCGTACTCTAAACTGTCTATAGCCCTGATTCAAAGCCCAGTGAAGTCAAGGTTCCAATTAGGTTCAATGGATATCGTCCCCAGCCTAATGTCATGAAAAGGATTACTAAAAAAAACCTGCTTTTCAGATTGTCTTGAAAAATGGAAAAATTAAAGCTAAATTAACATTGTCTGTGAACATTTTTGATTTGGTCATAAATCCATCTTTTGTCAAAACAATTATTTTGACAAGAAAATTTCAACTAGCTGTAGCAGCCACACCCCCTCTCTCACAGACCTGGCAGAGGTGGTGATGGAGCAGCGCACAGCTGTCATAGCTGCCTCTTGTGCCCCAGACTGGTGGAATCTCCTGGAAACTGGCAATACCAACTTTGTACAGGAGGGTCAAGGTTCTGAGCTTTTATCTTTTAATAAATCAACTGGATTAAAATAAGCAATTAAGAATCCCAATTGAATTTTTGCCCTTGGAAGCAGATTACTGTTCCACAAACAGTAATTAAATTAAAAAAGAACTTTGCTATAAAATAATGCTTCACAATAGTTTACAAAAGCTCAGAATGTTTCACAGCCTATTGGATGCTTTAAAAACTTTCTGACAATGTACGTACACTATCACATATGAACATACATCAAGAAACAGATTATTTACAATTACCAATAAATAGTATAATTTCTAACCTAGAAATCAATGCATATGATCAATCAGAATAACAAACATTTTCTCTCCTCATAGTTAGATATATATGTGCTGAAAAATACACTGTTGAAGTATGTATAAATATAATGTTGACATTTGTTTGCTATACAAAACAGTAAAATGTTGACAATGGATTTCATGCACTATGAATTTTAATGAATCCATGTTTTCTGCCTCTGGCCTCATAATGAGCAGATGCTAGTAGGTGATTCTGCAAAGGGACTGAATTAATTAAGGGTTGTTGTTTTTTTTAAACTATGCTTTGTATTCTCTATCTTTCATTGGTTTTCACTCTGCTCTTTGTTGTTTGAGAATGCCAGTAGCACTTCAACACTATGTTTATCCATCCACCAGAAAATTTAGTCAACAACATTTAAATGATTGTTTCTTTAATGTGCAGTGCACATCTTTACCATACTGGGTTTCATGGATACACTGCACTAACTGGAGTTACGCCAAAAGAAGTTAAAAGTCTTTTCAATGGTGGAACAAAGAATAGATTTTTCAAGCTGTTAGTCTATGTCTAGTTGAGGGTGGGTTTGTTTTAAAACAATCAAAATTTATTATTGTGCCTATTGCACTTTATAAAAAGCCAGATTCCAATACCCATAATGACAATGAGTGATACTATATTCCACGGTATGCATCTGATGAAGTGAGCTGTAGCTCATGAAAGCTCATGCTCAAATAAATTGGTTAGTCTCTAAGGTGCCACAAGGACTCCTTTTCTTATATTCCATGAGCAGTCCAAATTACTTCAGTGGGATTACTGATGGCATAAGGTATTGTTCAATGAATCTGACCCATGATGATTATTGTTTCTAGGGGGAAAAAACAAAGCTCCAGACCTTCAGTTTCTCCCTTTTCCGATTTCCAGTCATCTACAGCTATGCGCTAGACTAGAGCATATTGTAAGTCACGCTTCTGCAACTCCTTTCATTAGTAAAGGAATACTACAGGCATTACATTTTCACAAAAACATCTAATTTTGGATGCAAGAATGCCAGCATTTCAACTTCGCATACCTCTGCTTGTGTGTTTGTACGTTATATTGGTGTCTACAAACACCAATCGGCATCCACATCAGGAAGTATATATATAACACCAGGAGTGCTGCACATGTAAACAATATTTTGTAACTATATCATATTTTACAATCAATTTCAGTGCATTCCAAAAAAGCAAACCTGACAGCTCCCTGAAAGTCACATAAGTATTACACTGATTTTACAGTTGAGGGTCAGTGTGTTTAAAGACACCGACTTGAAAAAACAGTATGTGACCATGCAATTAGGCTTTATTATAATGCATATGCACAAGGGAGCAGAACTGAGGTTGCACTGGCAACTGTAAATCTGGCATTCCCTAACTTTCAATTGCTTGACTTTGTAACCTAAATCATTTTCTTTTACCATACATTTTTGAATGTAATTTCCTAGCAGAATTTCCTAGTCTACAGTATAGATTTCTACCACTTGAGCTATAGGACTAAACTACATTAGGTGTCAGCAGAAATAGGCCACTATTGTAGGGGAAAGACTGGGCCGCTGGTGCCATGTTGTAGGTGCAGGAGAGAGAAATCAGGGAGAACCAATCCATGCACTGAGGTGAGACACTTCTGGCTCATGCACTGCCCTCAAAGTGAAAAACTGGCTGCTGGTGGCATGTGCTGGGTCTAAGGAGGGGTGTGACTGGGGATGGGACGGGAGGAGACATCTGTCGACTGAAAACGTGCTCTTCGCCAAATTTCAGAGAGTCGATGCAAATTACGAGATGTTACAGCTTCTCAAAAAGGTTGCAAAAATCTTTTATAATGAAAGTGTTAGGAGAACCTAAGTAAGTGTCTCCTGTGATAATATCAGCAAACACCACATTTTAAATTAGAAGCGTGATTGCAAGTTTAGAGTCTCCCTTTAAATTACTTATTCGAGGTCAGACAGAGCCCAGAATAGAATCTTGGATTCCCTTGCTCTTAAGCATTAAAAAGGCCCTTGCACCTTCTTATTTTTACATATGATGTTCTTCTGATAGTAAGTAGCAAGAGACACCAGTGAAAATTTCTCTCTCACTTATCTGCCATCTTCCTCAGGGCTTTTTTAGTACCTATCACCATAGAATTGGAGCTCGTGAACAGTAATATGAGAGTGTGTAGACATTGAAAGGGATATCTGCAGATGTACAACTGTGTACACAGACATTTGTGTGTAATTATAAACCTAATTTCCATATGCAATTACCACTATGTGCAATGTCTACTAGCAGACTCAGATACCTAATTTGCATGCATAACCTTGGCAATTCTGAATATAAATTAGTCACACAATTATGACAATCAGGCCTTGATGTCTGATTACAAAATTATAGGTGAATAATATATACAAGGGAAGTTGTGACTTCAATACAATAAGTGGATGTGGATGCATTCAGCTGAGGATCTATCCATGTCTCAATTTAGAGCTGGTTGGAAAAATGTAGGGTGAAAAGAGGAATTTCAGGAAAATTTAATGGTGAAATTCAGCACTGCTCAGAGGGGCAGGACAAGGACCATGTATCACTCAAAGAGAGCTTCCCTGGTACAGAAGCCCTGCTGAACTCTGCACATATCGGACTCTGTTTAAAAAAAATACTCTCGGATGTCAAAAATCTTATTTTGATGACAAATTTCCAACCAACAGACCCAACAATGATTTACGATTGGCAAACAAGGTTTTATACAGGTCAATCAAGCTGTGGACAGTGGATCTCTTGGCTTCATACTAGCCTTCAAGTCAGAAAGAAATCAGGAAAATAATTTGCTCACCTTAAATTCGGAGGAAATGTTCTTGTCTGATGTCTAAGTTCAAAGCATATGGGTCTGAAGAATAATGGGCAGTATAGGGCATACTGTGGCTATTGTTTCCAGAAGGACAACACAATAAGGAAAGGGGGCTCCCGTACACTGAAGCAGGAAAAGTCCCATTTCTGATTAAAATTAGGGCACCCCAGCAACAGGTTTTGGATTACCCCAGTAGGTGGATGGGGTTTACTTACGGAAAGCTTTTCCAGTTGTCTCAGTATTCTACACTAGGGCCCCAGTACACATGTTCCTGCAGAAGACTAACAATCACTATTGCTGCATGAGTCAGCAACAGATTAAACAGGAAGATCCAATTGGGCAGAATGTGGTAAACCTTTTCAGATTATTTCTCATGCCTGAATTTTGAATCTCTCCTTTGGGAAGTTACTGAAAAAGTTTGTGTGTGAATCCTGATTTATAAACCATCTTTTTCTAGCCCACTGGGAGCTCAATCACTGATTGCACAGACCCCAGCCTGTATTTGGCTGAAAGAGTCTACTTAGCTTTCATTGTCTAGGGGTTGCAGGGTAAGGATCTCTTGGTAAAATGAGCTAGCAAGTCAGCTTTCTGCCACTTTTCTTCTCACCCTTTCATTTTTGATTTACTATGTTTTAATTGTTTAAAATAATTAAGTTAAATAAATATTTGTATCACCTTTCTGTAAGGGTCAGTGATCAAGCACTTTTTGTTCTGTTTTGTCCTTTAGTAGTGTTAGATGGAAGCCTATGGGTGACAGTGAATGGGTTGTAAAAGGAGATGAAGAGCTTGTACATTTCAACAGCTGCAGGGAGGACAGAGTAAAGGTATGTCTGTTGAGGGGGCTTATTGGGGCACTGCTGAAACATGGCAGGGTTAAGTTTGCATAAGCAACCGTAACGATGCATTTCCTGGTTTTCTGACATGAGTTTTGCTAAGCTCAGTGCTCTGCAAGGAAGAAGACATGCCACCAAGCAACCTTAACTCTGCGTTAATTTAGTCTTTTTGCCATTGAATTCCCTAGGTTCCCAGGAAAATGTATGTTGTTGGTAGGAGTTATTTAGGCAGTTGCATGTATGTCCTGCAATTAGCATAGTGAGCCAGAGTCCCCCCCAACACACACACACAAGCTGCCTCCCACTAGCCCTGCTTTTGCACATCTCCCTAGCCATGCCCCAGACCCATTCAACATGTCCCCCTCCAACCTGGGCCCTCCACAGGACCATACCTTGGGCTCCCTACCACAAGCAGGGAATGGTCTTGAAGTCTTCACTCACTGGTATAGAAATGTTTCTATTTTCCTTATTTCCCCCACTCCCCCAATAACTCAAATCACACCCAGTGCCTGGAGCAAAGATAACTATATTACGGGGAATAATGCTGGGGTGCAGGAAGGTTGGGGTATAGGGTGGTTGTGGTGCCCTAGCAGGGCTGGGAAGTACAATGGGGTTGGGGTGTACCGACACACCTGGGATTGCAGGGGGTTGGGGTGCAAGGGATTTAGGTTGCACTGGCAGAACTGGGGTGCAGGAGACTGGGAGGCAGTGTTGAGGTGCAATGGCAGAGCTATGGGTGCAGAAAGGTTGAAGTGCAAGGTGGTTGAGGTGCACTGGCAGAGTTGTGGAGTGCACAGAGATTGGGGTGCACTGGCAAAGCAGGGGAAGTAGGGGGTTGGGGTGCACTGGCAGGGCTAAGGCTGCAGAGTGGTTGGGGTGCTAGAAGGTTGGGGTTCACTGGCAAAGCTGGGGGCATAGTGAGGATGAAATATTCTGGCAGAGCTGTGGAGTGCACAGGAGTTGGGGTACATGGCAGAGCTGGGGCTGCAGGGTGGATGGAGTATAGGGGGCTGGAGTTTCCTGGCAGAGCTGTGGAATGCAGGCAGGTTGGGTGCATTGGTAGAACTGAGGGGGGTGGGATGCCATGTCTCTTCACCTCCCCTACCATCCATCCCCCTCCCCTGGCTGCAGCCTCAATCCCCCACAACCCTATTCCCTCACTCCTCCACCCCCTAGTACCCTTCCCCCCTCAGGAAGCATCCCCTCATATATCCCCCCCCCAAGATTTGATTACATTTCCCCACCCCAAAAAAATGGCCACCCGTGACTCACAAATTGTAACAACCTCAAACCACTTAGTCCTAAACTTCTTTTGTCTTGGGTGGAGATTAATTTATCCAGACACATTAATTGAAGGGTGAAATCACAGAAATCAACAGGCCAGTGATTCATCCACTCATTAGTACTTATTAGTTTAACAATACAAGGCAACTGGAGGAAACTGGTTTGGGGTCCTGTAACTAGAGGCAAATGATTCAAAATCTGCATCACTTACGCTACCCAGCGTCATCACCAACCACACCAAATTTCAAAGCAATCGATTAACTGTTCAGAGTTTAGACCCTCTACAAGAGTTGAGTTTAAAGCATATAAAATGGGAGGAACAGAAACCCTCTAGCCATTTTTCAGTATTGGCACATGCAGAGTAAAAATGTACATTTTCTTAAATACCATTCTCAGCTGGGGTCCCCCAAAGATTTAGTGAGTGCTCTGGGCAGGGGGTTGGACTAGATGACCTCCTGAGGTCCCTTCCAACCCTGATATTCTATGATTCTATGATTCTAACTACCTTGGGTAAAATTCAACAGATTGAGACCATTTTGACCCATAGCTCATTGATAGTTTCATCTCAAGCACTGGGAAAAATACCAAACACACAAACACATCTAGAAACTCTATTTTAAAACAGTTGTTTTTTCTGGGCTTATAAAAAACGTTTTGCTAAAAAAAAAATCCAATCAGCTCTCACTCTCTGTCACATGTTTGATTCCCTCTATCTGAAGTTATGTGCAACAGGGAAGAACAGGACCCTTTTTATTCTATCATTTACTGTGGGCTGGACTGTGATACCTTTATTTACAGTGATTTTAATGGGACTACACAAAAAGTAAGTTACTACTCAGCATGAGTAAGGGTACCCAAACCTTAAAGGTTTTTTGTACTGGCTCGCAAGACCATTGTTTCACATCACAACATACGAATCAGTGGACACAGCCCTGTCCGCTGAACCCCCAGGTGAAAGTAGTGGATCATAGCTGAGTTTTGCAATGGAGCTTGTGCAACTACACTAGCTGGCATTTTGTGCCCCCTACGGGGCTCGGTTGTGTCACCTGAAGAACAATCTTGTTAGTGGGACCAACTTGGGTCTCCGGGCCAGGGTTACGAGAGACTGCAGCTTGCTTTTGCAACTCTCCCCATGCTTTGATATGACCCCAAATGTTCCTAAGATATATTTGGCAGAGAGGTGCCAGATCAGCTGGGATGACTGCACCAGGAAAAAAGCCAACAGCAAAATAGCCAAGACCAGCCTATATGTAGTGGAATCATGAGGTTCATTAATTTGTCACAGGGAGGATTATCCATGTATTTTTATGACACAATAGCATTCACTTCTCCAGTGCAGATTTGGACATTTTCCTACTGACACTTCGTCCTGGTCAGAGCAGTTACTTGTTATATATGTAGAGTGGTGGACATCATGGTATGGTAGAGTGGTGGACATGGTAGAGTGGTGGACATCATCCTATCTAATCACTTGTGTTCCCGGGGGGGGGGGGGGGGGTGGGTCAGGCGACATTTGCAGGAGTGCTGCTCTTGGAGGGAGGCTACAGTTTATCCATAACACCAACACTGGACTATGAGTAACCTAGTATCAGGGGAATGAGGACTTGCAGCTGCACCTGCTCAGTCTCTGGGCAGCCTATGAGCACATCTGAGCCACAGCAGGGCTGCTTGATTGCCGGACTGGCCGAGGAAGTCAGCAAGCCTGCTCTGAAGCCCACCAGCAACAACTGATCTCTGACTGTTCCATATTTATGCCTACAGCGGTGACTGCTCCTGTGCCAGCCTTGTTTCCAACCTCACTCCAGTCCTGTTCCCTTACTGGCTTCCTGACTCTGACCCCTTGGCTCTGCTTACTGGCTTCCGCTCCAACAATTAGGCTTGACCGCCCCGGCCCAGTTTGTGGCACCAGAACCAAGATATACAAAAAAGGAGATGAGGTTTAAATATGTCCAGACATAAGGCATTGCTTGTTACTCCAAATTATTTGCATGGGGAAGGAGTAGGCTGAGAGAAACTGAACTGCATGTCAGTAGTTTGGGAGGGGCTGGGGTCTAGTTGTGGCTATTGAATGAAATAAAGGTGACCACAGTGGGATATTTTTATTTATTTATTGTACTGCTGCTTTGTGCCCATTGCAATCTTCCTTAATTACATAAAATTTTAAAAAGTTACAGCTATTTGCTGAAACAAAATTATATATGTAGAGTTTTTGTTTCCCAGCCTCTCAGTGGCAATGTCAAACAACTTAGTTGCTGCTTTATTTTCTGTTTGTTTGATTTCAGGTAATTAAACCAAGAAAATAAAAGCTCACTGAAAGCAGTCACACACTAAGCCCTGTCTATTTCTGTCATTTTAATTTACACAAGGGTAGCTCTCTAGTTAGTTCTACTGACTATCCCTATCTGTGCATCTATAAGATGCTCTATAAATTTCATATCATCTGGAAACATTTATAGGGAAATGTCCTCAATCCATATATAGTGTCTATAAAGGAAGAATGTATATTGTGATATTGTAACTTTAAATCTGGAGTTACATTAAATCAGATTGTCATCTCATTCCTATGGGGTAGGTAAATTGCAATATGGAATTTCTCAAAGATGAAAAAACCTCTTGGCCCAAGAAAACTGGTATTAAAATATGCAATCCCACATGTTTGTAATTTTGTGGAGAAAGTGCAGACAGTGACAGAATAGCGTCTGAACTATTTCCCACTTCTTTTTCATTTGTATATAGCAAATTGATATATTTCAAGGTAGCAGCTGTTTAATGACAAACCCAAATTATAAATTATCTTGATATTATGCAAATTTTATATATATTTGATATTACTACACCATATTTAGGTACTAAGACTCATTTCAACCTGTTTTTATGTCACCTGTAGCAATTACAGGTTTGACCCTGGTGATAAATTAGATGCAAATCCAATTTTGCACATTATGGAAAGTATATATTCTGAATCCAATCTATACTAAACTTCCGAAAATGAATACAGCTCAGCACAAGAGGTTTAAGGGAAACACCTTCAATATGACTAAAAGACAGAATTTAGAAAAATGGGTTAAGCTAGCTAGCTGTTACATTTCGTTACTTCATCTCCGTTTTTGCTGTATCATGTGTAAGTTGTGAACATTCCACAACTAAATCGTACACTGTGAACCCTCTAGGTACTTAAAAATCAAAGCAGGAATACTAGACAACACACTTCTCAAGATCCATGGCTCCTACTCATGCCTTTCACACAGTAAAAGTAAAATTGAAAACTTACCGGTACGGGGGCTGGCTCTCCCCGCCCAAGGGGCAGGGCCTTGGGTGGAAGGGGCGGGGCTGGGGGGTTCAGCATCCCCCAGCCAGCCCTTCCACGCTGCCTGGTCCACACCACCCGGCGCTCCAGCAGCAGCAACCGGAGCCCCAGGCCCTTTTAAATAGCCGGCCACGGGAGTCGGGGGGGGGGATGGGGAGTGGCAGCACTTTAATGTCGCTGCCCCTTTTGCGCTCCCTCGTCGGCAGCCCTGCTGCTAGGGTCCCAGCAGGGCCACCGACAGGGGGCACAAAAGGGGCAGTGCTTTAAGGTAAGGCGGTACGGGCTAGTACCGGTGGCCACTTTTTACCGGTATGCCATACTGGCGCGTACCACCTTACTTTCACCCCCGCTTTCACAACATGTGGTGTACCTCACACAGCACACTAAGTGCCCCAGCAACAAACTATATGGGTGCAATGAAACAATCGTTATGCTTTCAAATGAACTCGCACAGAAAAATTAGAAAAAAAACAAAAACATCTCATCACCCATGGACAAACACTTTTCACAAAGCGATCAACGATCAACTCCAAATCTGACCTCTCAGTCCTCATCCTTAAATGAAACCTGCACAGCTTCACAAGACAAGCCTGGAGACATCAAAAATCAAGGATTAAATAAAGACACTGGATTTATGGCTCATTACAACAATCTGTAACCCACTGCACCCCTTTGTCTTACAACTGTAGGGGTGGTAACTGCCACTTCACTTTGAATAGTCTCTTGCAACATGAATTAACTCCTTACTGGTTTCACCCTTACATTTCGCTGTGACATTCTGAATACCCGGGACCCACCCAGTTACAACACTACTGCAAACAGACTTTGGTAAGATCACCTTGGATTGAGATGCCTGCTTTGTGCCTTAATACAGTACCTGGCATGTACATAAACATTTCACATATTTTACATTTCATGGTCATATCCAAAATAGTAAGTAAGTTTATAAAATCTCTGATTTGATTCAAACATGTTTCTGAAAGCAACAGTGCTTTTCATCAGCTGTATAACACACAGACAGAAATCAAAGGTCCAGTTAGGTCAACAGAGCCAGCCATACAGCTGCGTGCAAATTAATTTCTGCAAAAATATTTCATTAAAACCAATATGCCATACCCAGGTTTCTTCCTTGAGATTTAATGTTAGAGGTATTTCTTTTATTTTTATTTAGTCAGATTTTTACAGCCAGGTCTGGACTGTATTCCTTTGCTATCCCTGTAGTAGGCCAGGAATACACTGTGATTTTCAGAATCACAACTGACTTCCTGGTTCCACAGTGGACAGAGGGAAGGTCCTGGTTAGAATACTGGGAACATGGAGGTCGAATCTCCGCTCATTGCCCACTCCTGTTAGCTCATTCCCTGACAATAAAAATTTGTTAACAACTTTCACTAATAGTTTAAAACTATTTAAAAATCCAGACTACAACACACTGGACATACAAGACACTGAATAAATGTATGCGCCCATCACTCTAGTATATATACACAGAAAACATTTATGGAGGAATGTTGCTCAATAGGAAACTGCCTAGTTTAGTATGGGGTGTGCATGGGGTAATTTACCCTAGCTAACTCTTGACTCCAGCTAGGTTGGATATTCATAGCAGTGAAGGCACCACAGTGCAGGTACTACCAGCCCAGCCCAGACCTCAATTCTGTACTCAGCTTCCTAGCCAGCTCTGAAACCCACACTTTGCCGTTTTTCTGCTCCTGCTACTCTCAGTAGCTGGATTCAAGCCCGTTCACAGATCTGCTGTGTAGACACACCCAAAGACTAGGACTTATAAAGAGAATTTTAAAGGCATGATTTATGTCTCAGTCATAGTCTATGTCAGTTATCATGCTGAAAACATTACTAATAAACTAATTACTAATAAATCAAATACAACTTTGAATTTAAGAACAAAATAAATGAGGTGAGCTGTCAGTGGGGTTGAAGGATAACTCAGCCCATTTTCCCCCTTCGTTCTGACTGCTCTTCCTAATCATGAATGCACCTGGGAATCAGGAACCACAACAATAATAATAAGGGATGAGGTAGGACTGAACAGAACTCAGACTTTGGCTAGTGAAAAAATAGCAAAATGCTACAGAATTTACATAAAGATAAGATACGACCAGACTATCCACTGTAAGTTATGGAAACAATGGTTGCTGCTCCATTATTAAGTCTGAGTTGAGTTTTGCACTTAAAGCAGGGATTTGTCATATATGAAGAATACGATGTATCCTTCCCCCACAAAAAATTACAACACTTAAACTGAGTACAGAATTATTTTTCTGAGAATTTAAATGAAAATCTTAATTAGTTTGAGTTAAAGCTAATATTAAAATGGGCTCTTAAGAAATTTAGCAATCTGTGATCATCCTTTTATTGTCCCAGTTGACAAGGAGGAAAAAAAGAAAAGAAAAGAATACATGAGTCTTTAAAAATCAATTTCCTCTCATTTGCAACCACAAACATTAAAGTACATATCTGAGTGCCTTAACTGCATTTCCATACCTTAACATGTTTGGATTTCTTCTAGATTTAACTCTAACTCTGAATTTCCTTGGCTTGTAATACTTGTTGTGGGGATAATTACAACCTCACTAAAAAATGTGTACCCTATATTACTGCTGTATAGACTCAATCTTAACATTTAAATCTGGCAATTTATATTCGGTTTGTGGTCCTACTCCCCATTAAGTCCACAGAAGCTTGGCAGTGCCTTTAATAGGAGCAGGATCAAGTGCAAGTAGAAAAGAGGAAATTCAGGGCCAAACCCCACAAATATATACTCACAAGCAGGTCCATAAGCTTTAATTCTGACTCTTATACATTTAATTAGTGTTTCATCTCTGAGCTGAAAAGTAGGCATTTACTCATGCTTATCTGTAACAATGTTATTAACACTCATATAAATCATTGATATTGAGCCTGAAGGGCCTTGGAATCTTGGAGGTCAAAAGGACCAGAATCTCTTGTGCTACTTGAGAAAGCATAATGTAAATCAAAAGGGACAAATTTGAGTGCGAGAGAAGGGTGAATCACTTAAGTACTTTGGGCTAAACCCTGCCACTGTCTGCAGGAGTGAAGGCTCCTGCACACTTCAGAACTGGGCCAGTTCTGCCATGAGGGGCAGGACACTGAAAGTCTGTATAGGACATTAAAACCTCTTGGGCACCATGGCACACAGCGCGATGGAGATTCCTTGCAAACCACCACAGACAAAGAGGAAAATGGCCAGTGCATATGTGATTTTGTGATTCTACAGATCATTCACCCCTGCCCCCCCATAGAGGGACAGCACACTAGCTGCATGGGTTACAGCAGCCCTAATACTAGTAACGGCGGCCTAGAAGTAAATCCTTGCACTCCAATCCCTGAACATTTTTATCTCACGTACTGAGGCTGTCCATGGAAACAGTATTTGCCCCTTTATGCTTACCATGAACAAAGCATACTATAAATATAGTTGGCGTGTTCCTCTTGTAGGCATATTCATTCTAAAGTTCTGAGATTGAAAACAAGCTTTCAGCAAGAGAATGAACAACATTTAGTAACTTACTTAAGCGACTTCTCTACAGTAGAAAGACTCCATTTGAGCATTCAATATAGGGAGCAAAATACAACAAATACCTTGAAGACAGATGTAGTTTGGGTTATTGATCCTGTGAAAACAACTCATGCTTAAATTATTGAAATAGCTATTTTCCTCCACTATTGTAAAAATCCAATGAAAACCCATTCAGACATGTGAAGTAATTATTTCTTTCTGCTTCTGCTAAGCTTGCTTATTTGTGCCATGTGTGATATAGGCACATTAAGCTAGCAAGGTGCAGTTAGCAAAAATCAGAAAAAAATTACTTAATAAAAAGACAGTTTATGAGTTATGTTCAATATTGGCATTTAGATATCATGGTGATGTCTATGGTTATACATACACACACACACATATATATATAAAAAACCTCACCTACAATATACTATAATTTGTATGCACATATGAAATAACTATAATGACACACTAACTGAAAAATATTTTCATTAGTGTAATTATTATTCATACCATAACGCTGCTTTGTCTGTTTGTAAATGTACTCTATATATAGTTGCACTATTCACAGACATGAAGGTCGCTATCTTAAAACAGAGAAACTTCAAATCCAGACTCCAGCGAGAAACTGCTGAATTGGAATTCATTTGCAAATTGGATACTATTAATTTAGGCTTAAATAGAGACTGGGAGTGGCTAAGTCATTATGCAAGGTAGCCTATTTCCTCTTGTTTTTTCCTTACCCCCCCCCCCCCCAGATGTTCTGGTTTAACTTGGTTTTAAACTTGGAGAGTGGTCAGTTTGGATGAGCTATTACCAGCAGGAGAGTGAGTCTGTGTGTGTATGGGGGTGGGTTTTTGGAGGGGGGTGAGGGAGTGAGAGAACCTGGATTTGTGCAGGAAATGGCCTAACTTCATTATCATGCACATTGTGTAAAGAGTTGTCACTTTGGATGGGCTATCACCAGCAGGAGAGTGAATTTGTGGGGGGGGGGGGGTGGAGGGTGAGAAAACCTGGATTTGTGCTGGAAATGGCCTAACCTGTTGCTCACTTTAGATAAGCTATTACCAGCAGGACAGTGGGGTGGGAGGAGGTATTGTTTCATATTCTCTGTGTATATATAAAGTCTGCTGCAGTTTCCACGGTATGCATCTGATGAAGTGAGCTGTAGCTCACGAAAGCTCATGCTCAAATAAATTGGTTAGTCTCTAAGGTGCCACAAGGACTCCTTTTCTTTTTGCGAATACAGACTAACACGGCTGTTACTCTGAAACCTATATACTCTATGTTTTTTTCAATATTAATTCTTTACTCTCTCTAGTAATTGCTATTAAAACATTTTTCACACTGGTATCCAGCATACCACACTTTTCCTCAAAATCTAGACTTGGACATAACTAGTTATCTCAGATGCCAAGATGACCGGTGCACTATAAGAATGTGAATACAAAAGAAAAGAACAGAACTATGGGTAATGATTGGTAAATATTGTCTTTATGATGGCAACCACTGTGCTTATTTTCTATGCCAGCATAAAAACCATACAATAGTTTGCAAATGTAGAAGCTAATGTAACTTAAAATTGTGTAATTAAAAAAAAAACCCTAGGTTTTAACATTAAATGTGTTTAACGTACTGGAGAAGTCAAATGACTATTAGTATTTATTGACAAGAGCTTTATGAGATGGCTTTAAATCTTTTCCTTTGCTGACATCTTTTTTTCTAACATGTCCAAGACTGCTGTTTTGATACCACAGGAAAATAGCGGTCTATATTCGTATCTTTAAAAAGAAAAGGAGTACTTGTGGCACCTTAGAGACTAACCAATTTATTTGAGCATAAGCTTTCGTGAGCTACAGCTCACTTCATCGGATGCAACTCACAAAAGCTTATGCTCAAATAAATTGGTTAGTCTCTAAGGTGCCACAAGTCCTCCTTTTCTTTTTGCAAATACAGACTAACATGGCTGCTACTCTGAAACCATTCATATCTTTGTAGTTTGCTTGTTGATTTTAATTATTTTTTGAGAGATTAAACTTGTGGCTTTTGCCAAACGTAGTTAAAATAAGGAATGACAAATTACTAAACGGTTTAATGCTACATTATTTCATGACATACTTATTAATTAGCACTTGATGCTGTAGTAAGTAATCAGGCCACTGAATAGCCTGCAGATTAATTGTACAAGCATCTCCATAAACAAAATGTGGCCTGCTATGGAGACTGTCACTTGTTTTAGTCTAATGATATACACTCTGATAAACAAAGTGTATTTGGCTCTGAATTCATACAAAACGACAGAACAGCTGCAGTTGTTAAAGATTACATAATTATTAGGGCAAAGTGAAAGAAAGGCTAAAGCTGGAAGAAACTTAATGAATGATAGTATTTGGCATGATACTAGAAAAAACCTAGAATTTTGAAAAATCTTTTGTAACTTTCAAAACAATTGCTTCATGAGAAATTGCTTGCAATTAAACCTAATTTCTAACTAAGCAATGATCTGAGTATAGAGAGACCCTGGAGAGACAGTTAATATCACAAAGATGTGTCTGCTGCTACTTTGTCTTGCAAGCTTATAAAATTCATTGCAGTGTCCACAGAGCTTTCATGGCAATGATGTGATCCATTCCAGAAAAAGTGCGGAGCTTGTGAAAAACTGAATGGGAAAACTGAACGTTTCTTCAGTTACCACAAACTTTCCTTCTAGTTCTCTCACTTTTAATGGACAGGACAGTATTCTATCTTAGTACAAATATATTGGAATAGCACACTTAATAAAAATGCATAGGCCCGCGTGTGTCAGTATGAACCTGACATGCCAAACCTGCGAAAAAAACACAGAAATTGGGCTTGTGTTTGGCTTAATTGGCTTGCAAGTTGCTTGTTGGCTAACTTTTGGCTTGTAGCTTGTTTGGCTTGTTGCTTTTTTTTTTTTGACCGGCTCCCGGCAAGCAGGGGCAAGGAGGAGCAAGCAGGGGCAATGGGGGAGAGAGTCAGGAGTGCACAGTGGGCCCACCACAGTCCCAGACAGCACGCCGGGGGGATCTAGTCACCTAGAGTGTTGGGGTTCTTAGGGATTGGCTTGTTTTGAAATGGGAATAGCTTCATTTTTGGCTTATTGTGAAAGTCGGGGTGCTTATTTACTGCATGAAAGCTGGCAACTTTGGTATGAACATATTCTGGTTCATAGGGTTTTTTGCTGCTTTGGCTATGTCTCTCAATATTATTTTCTAACTGCATGTATTTAACAGTTTCAGCAGAAGGGGTTTGTATTTAGGTGAGGTGGAAAAGCAGGTACAGTACTTTGAAGGCAGAGATAGTAAGGACAACAGCTATTCTTCTGGTGTTGAAAGAAGGTTCCAATGTAATGGAGTTGTGTGATTCTTTTGATGAAGGAAAGTTGAAACATAGTGAAAGAACTCTCCAGGGAAAAGAGGTAGTTTTAAAATCCATGAAGAAAAAATAAGAATCTGATATTGAAATTTCTAGATAAGGGGTCAAATTAATCTCTCACTCAACTGCAATGTGTTTGATTTCTTGCAGAATTAAAGACTGTTAAAATAGGCTGAATCTGTTTATCAGCATAGCCCGCTTCCCTGATGTCATTTTCACCTCCTTCCCTCCCCTTGGAGTGACCATTCCCCATTACCATCCTAGTCCCAACTACCCCTGGCTTTTGCTCATAGCAGGAGAGGAGAACAGTGTCCCATATTCCACTGTCTCCATAGTCCATTACTTCTAAAATTAATTTAAAAGCAACCGCAACAGTATGCCTCAGTGGGTTACAACACCCACTGAACTCTGCTCAGTAATAAAACTCTGCCAGAGAAGCCTGTAAGTAGTCACCTGGACTGATGACATTTATTCTGAAAATATATTTGTAAGTGGCTAACATAGGTCTTTACATAGTATCCTAAGGCAAAATGAATAAGCTATGGCTATTCTGAGTGAGTTTATATTTCATTATTCAAATCAAATCTTTGCAGTATCTATAAGCAATTCATCCACATATCAGTGTGCTTTTTATTCCTCTGGGAAGCAATATGGATCTGATGAAGTGAGCTGTAGCTCACAAAAGCTTTTGCTCCAATAAATTGGTTAGTCTCTAAGGTGCCACAAGTCCTCCTTTTCTTTTTGCGAATACAGACTAACACAGCTGCTACTCTGAAACCTGTCAATATGGATAATATTTCTCTAAAAATACGATGTTTCCGATTGTGAATTGTAGAGTAGCAGAATGGCATTGTTTACTATGTGAAATGCAGAGAACAGACATACAGTTGCTGCTGTTGATACTAAAGATTCTTACTTGTGAATTGTGACTGAGTTTCTTAAATGATCATTTTATTGCGGGTGTATCTAATGAGCCATGTGAAAGTTGTGGAAGTCCTAGACCAAGAACTGAAGATTCAGAAGTATTGCCCAGATGTAATGTCTGGAATTAATCCTACTATTGCACTTTCTGTCATTCTGCAACTGATCAAAATGCAGATTACCACATATCCCTATATTACTTAATGTCGGATTCAATTTAATTGATCAAAACGTTTTTATGCCACCCAGATGATGCTCAACTATTATGAGCAGTATTTTACTATTCAAAATAGCTAAGTATGATTTAATATTTTACTCTCTGGAATACACTGCGACATAATTTATAATTTGGCTGAAACCCATTTTGAAATCACATCCAGAATCAATTTGGGCTGGTTTATCCTGTAAGTAAGTTAAAGGTTTGGGGAGAGTAACTACACAACCTTTTGCCAGCTAAAGCCACATTCTCCTTATTTATTATTTACCTTCCAGAAAACCCAGACTAAAGAATAAGGCTCAGATATGTGGGACATAATACATGGCAGCACTTTCATTTAGCCCGCACATTGTCAATCACTTTTCATTCTTCATAGGAACTAAGAACTGAATGTCATTGCATTATTTTTAAGTTAAGTACCTCTGACACATTAAAAGTATGTCTGCCTAAACACTTTCAGGCACAGAAATGTCATTGTCAATAATGCTGCTTACACGCTTATACTAGATGAAGACAAAGAGCCAATGAGCTGTGACAGCTATTTAATTCAGCACGATATATTTAGTTCATGTGCCTATATTGTGATGCACCCCTACAAACACTTTGTGAATTGTCTGACATAGTAAGGCCTGATGCTGCACATTTTCAATATATCCACGCAAGAAACAGGGCCTGATCCAAAGCCCACTGAAATCAACGGAAAGACTCTTGTTGACTTCAATGTATTTTGGGTCAGGTCCATTGAGAAGAAATATTTAAAAGCATCATTACTTGCACATTTAAAAGCTAGGTCAGGAATTAACACCGTACCCTTAAAACATAGCTACCTTACCTACCACTTTAGCTATTTCTGAATAATTGCTGTAACTTCAGGACAAAACATGTTCATACAGGTTGACTTTCAAAGGTTGCTTAGGAAGTCAGGCACCCACCTCACACTGACTTTCAATGGGAACTGGACCCCTAATTCTCTTAGGCCTTTGGGGAAAATCCCAGCCTCAAATATTTTGGAATATATTCCTAGTTGCAGTGAATGTGTTTGTATTTTCTCTGTAAAGGACCATGCAAACCTACATTATGATTTAACATTTTACATAGTAATCATGTAACTTCTTTTGTTTAGGCAGTCCTGTTTGAAGTTGAATAACTTTGCCAATGGCCCTACTTTTTGATATCAGGATCCACAAACACTTTGGAATACGTAGCAGTGAAAGCTGCAGAGATGGTGGTGATGGTCATTTCTTAAAATTCTTTCCTAAATGCAGTATCAGTTAAACTTTCAGCAACGGTGGAACTATTTAATGTTTCAAACATGAAGTGTACCATTACAGCTTTTAAATGCTAGCGTGCATGAGTTTAACATCCACACACTCTCACACGAGAACTCAAACGTGCTCATGCACAAACTCACACCTCTTCTCCACAAGACTTTTCTGCCAGTAAAAGGGGTGAGGTTGGGCCTAATGGATGTGAGCCAGGCAAGTAACACTTTGGGAGAAGGGAGAGGAATATGCCTGGTGCTGAACCTCAGACTGAAAAGTGTTGTCAGTGCTCTCCTCCAAGGTCTGTGGAAGGGACAGTTTGGGTTTTTCAGCTGCAATCAAGTACTTAAAAGGCAGTTCTATCTGGCAGAAAGACAAGCAGAGTAGGCTTAGTAGCCAAACCAGAGTAGGCTTAGTAACTACTTTTAGAGTCTTTCAAATGTAGCAGAGCTGCAACAAAGCAAAGTTTGATTTTAAAGGGGAAATAAGGCTTGTAAACTACTGGCTCTAGGCAAATATTAAAAAGGCAGTTTGTCAAACAGGGAAGGGCTAGTTGTATTTGCTAAGAAAGCTAGAGGAGAATTTATAGTAAAATAAGCTACAATTTGACTATTTGACTCCACTGAAAAATACAATTTTGTTTGAATTTAGGAGGGAATAGCTTTTCAAATGCAAGTAAATAACTAAGTTGTGAGCATGGTCAAACCAAACAGCCATTTGAAAATCAAAGGAATTTTGATTCAAACAAACACTGTTTATGCATTTTTCTGACCACATTTATTATCTGCTAGTTTAGATATGTCAGATATTAGAAAATTTTGATGTACAGCTTTTTTCCTCAGTATTTGCTAATTATAGAGGGACATCTGGCTGATATGTTGCTTTTTTCTTCCTATCTTGAAAATTTCTCCTCTGCCTGCAGGATATCTCAGATGATAGCAAAAAAAGACTTCTCTGCACCTCCTCATTCCACACTGGAGCTGACTGAATGTTGAAAAAATAGTGTTTGTGAACATTTGACAACCAATCCCATACCAATCAAATAAGTAAATAGTTTCTGAATAACTCAAAAGAAAAACTGTTCATTCAAACTATTTGCAATAACTTTTGAATAGAAAATACATTAGTAGAAATCAGGATCACTTCATGAACAAATCACAAACTGAAATGGCCAAATGTTTCATGCAAATGAATTATCTGATGAATTTAGCCCATTAGTCTAACAGTAATTGAGTACATTAGAACTTTTTTTGTAGACTATATTATTGCTCTAAACAAATCTAATATCAAAATGAGCACAGTGAAATGACATGCCTAGAACAAAGACTACAAAATACAAAACCAGATGGGATGAACCACATATTTAAATATTGGGTAAAATTTTCAAAAGCACCTAATTGCTTGGGATGTAGGAACTTGGGTTTCGAAGAGATTTTGATGCTTTTTGAATGAGATTTAGGCTCGTAAGTGATTTAAGTACTTTTGAACATTTTACCCATTATGTGTAATGTAATACACATTAACTTGTGTCACAAAGCAGGCAATTTTTTTGCACTTTCATTGGTGATATGATCCACTGCATAGTTAGGTCACATGACAAAGAAGGGACAGCAGAAATATTAGAACAAACCCACTGGGCAGTTATGCCCAATTTCCTGATATATTTTCCCAACCAGCCATTTCTGTGAAACAATTTGTGCTTTTAAACAACCATCATCAGTGTCTGTAACAAGACAGCAGAATAGGTGATGCAGACCGAATGGCAATTTTTTTTGCCAGTCTCTGTTGGATAGATAATTTTGTTACAGTTTGGTGCATATCCCCCATACACACACAGTACTTGATGTACTGTGTAAGCAGCATAGTTCTGACAAAACAATTGTATTCCTTCAAGGAAGTGTCCTCTTCCACTGAATTGCAAAAGCTACAGGTACCAAAATACACACAAAATAGCTTTAAAATACCTAAATTGTACTGTACAAGTGAGAAACTCAATCTCTATTTCCCAGTAAATTATATGCATTTGTTGCAATTAACTCAGTAGTCAATACACACATTTTATTGCTGACTTAGAACAACGCTTCCTTAGCTCTCGTCCCCTAACAACTCCTACTCTATTTGTGCTACATTGATGACATCTTCATCATCTGGACCCATGGAAAAGAAGCCCTTGAGGAATTCCACCATGATTTCAACAATTTCCATCCCACCATCAACCTCAGCCTAGAACAATCCACACAAGCGGTCCATTTGCTGGACACTACTGTGCTAATAAGTGATGGTCACATAAACACCACCCTATACCGGAAACCTACTGACTGCTATACTTACCTACATGCCTCCAGCTTCTGTCCAGGACACTCCACACAATCCATTGTCTACAGCCAAGCTCTAAGATACAACCGCATTTGCTCCAACCCTCAGGCAGAGACAAACACCTACATGATCTCTATCAAGCATTCTTAAAACTAAAATACCCACCTGCGGAAGTGAAAAAAACAGATTGACAGAGCCAGAAGAGTACCCAGAAGTCACCTACTACAGGACAGGCTCAACAAAGAAAATAACAGAACACCACTAGCCGTCAACTTCAGCCCCAACTAAAACCTCTCCAGCGCATCATCAAAGATTTACAATCTATCCTGAAAAATGATCCCTCACTCTCACAGATCTTGGGAGACAGACCAGTCCTCGCTTACAGACCGCCCCCCACCCTGAAGCAAATACTCACGAGCAACCACACACCACACAACAAAAACACTAACCCAGGAACCTATCCTTGCAACAAAGCCCGATGCAAACTCTGTCCACATATTTATTCAAGTGACACCATCATAGGACCTAATCACATTAGCCACGCCATCAGGGGCTCGTTCACCTGCACATCTCCAGTGTGATATATGCCATCATGTGCCAGCAATGCCCCTCTGCCATGTACATTGGCCAAACCGGACAGTCTCTACGCAAAAGAATAAATGGACACAAATCTGACATCAGGAATCATAACATTCAAAAACCGGTAGGAGAACACTTCAACCTCTGTGGCCACTCAGTAAAAGATTTAAGGGTGGCAATTTTGCAACAGAAAAGCTTCAAAAACAGACTCCAATGAGAAACTGCTGAGCTTGAATTAATATGCAAACTAGATACCATTAACTTGGGTTTGAATAGAGACTGGGAGCGGCTGGGTCATTACACATATTGAATCCTCACACCTTCTTGTCAACTGTCTAAATGGGCCATCTTGATTATCACTACAAAAGTTTTTTTTTCTCCTACTGATAATACCTGATCTTAACTAATTAGCTCCTCTCAGTTTATATGGTAACTTCCAACTTATCTGTATGTATATATCTTACTATATGTTCCATTCTATGCATCCGATGAAGTGAGCTGTAGCTCATGAAAGCTTATGCCCTAATAAATTTGTTAGTCTCTGTCATAAATATAAAGGGAAGGGTAAACACCTTTAAAATCCCTCCTGGCCAGAGGAAAAATCCTTTCACCTGTAAAGGGTTAAGAAGCTAGGATAACCTCGCTGGCACCTGACCAAAATGACCAATGAGGAGACAAGATACTTTCAAAAGCTGGGAGGAGGGAGAAAAACAAAGGGTCTGTGTCTGTCTGTGTGATGCTTTTGCTGGGGACAGAACAGGAATGGAGTCTTAGAACTTAGTAAGTAATCTAGCTAGATATGCATTAGATTATGATTTCTTTAAATGGCTGAGAAATTAAGCTGTGCTGAATACAATGGATATTCCTGTCTGTGCGTCTTTTTGTAACTTTTTTGTAACTTTGCCACCATTCTTCCCTTATACAGGGACTCTTAGACTTTAAGGTCATAAGGGACCATCATGGTCACCTAGTCTGACCTGCACATCACAGGCCACAAACCCAATCCTGTAATGGGCCCATAAACTCTGGCTGTTACTGAAGTCCTATCTTGATTAAAGACTTTAGGTAACAGAGAATCCACTGTTTACATGAGCTCAAGCCAGCAAGTGACCCATGCCAAACGCTGCAGAGGAAGGCAAAAACCAACCAGGGTTTCTGTCGATCTGACTGGGGAAAAATTCCTTCCTGATGACAAATATGGTGATCGGTTAGACTCAGAGCATGTGGGTGAGATACACCAGCCAGATACCTCCCTGTCTAGTGTCCCATTTCCAGTCACTGGAGATATTTGCTAACAGCAGTCATGGACGGGTCACATGTTATTGTAGGAAATCTCATCATACTGTCCCCTCCATATACTTATCAAGCTGAGACTTAAAACAAGTTAGGGGTTTTGCCCCACTACTCCCCTTGGAAGGCTGTTCCAAAACTTCACTTCTCTGATGGTTAGAAACCTGTGTCTAATTTCAATACTAGACTTATCAATGGCCAGTTTATATCCATTTGTTCTTCTGCCAGCATCAGTCTCTAACTTAAAGAACTTAGAGACAAAGCCCTGGCTGGGACGATTTAGTTGGAGGTTGGTCCTGCTTTGAGCAGGGGGTTGGACTAGATGACCTCCCGAGGTCTCTTCCAACCCGAATCTTCTATGATTCTATGAACTCCTGTCATTCCCTGGTGTTTATCCCTCTGATGTATTTACAGAGAGCAATCATATCTCTCCTCAACCTTTGTTTTGTTCAGCTAAACAAGCCAAGCTCTTTAAGTCTCCTCTTGTAAGGTAGTAGCCCCTTACTGCACCTGTTCCAGTTTGAATTTATCTTCCTTAAACTTGGGAGACCAGAATTGCACACACTATTCCTGATGAGGTATCACCAGCACCTTGCATAATGGTAATAATACTTCCTGTCTCTACTGGAAATACCTCACCCGATGCCGTAGGAATGCATTAGTCTTTTTCATGGCTGCACCACATTGGCAGTTTATAGTCATCCTGTGACTGACCAATACACCCAGATTTTTTTCCTCCTCTATTGATTCCAACTAGCATATCCCCAGCTTATAGAAGAAAAATCTTGTTAGTTCTTAAGAGGATGACTTTGCATTATTAAATTTCATCCCATTTCTATTACTTCAGTTTTCAATGTCATCCAAATCCTCTTGTACGATATCCTGGTCCTCCTCCATATTGGCAATACCTCCTAACTGTGTGCCATCCACAGATTTTAATAGTACAGTCTCACTTTTTGTGCCAAGATCATTAATGAAAGAGTTAAATAAGATTGGTCCCAAGATCAGTACTCCACCAGTAACCTAGCTCCAGTCTGACAGTTCACCTTTTAGCATGACCTGGTATAGTCTCCCCTTTAACCAGTTCTTTACCCACTTTTCATTTCTCATATTAATTCCCATCTTCTCCAATTTAACCAATAATTTCCCATGTAGAACTGTATCAAATGCTTTACTGAAATCCACATAGATTAGGTCTGCTGCATTTCCTTTGTCTAGAAAATCAGTTATCTTCTCAGAGATCAATTTGGTCTGGTATGATCTACCTTTTGTAAAACCATGTTGTATTTTATTCCCAATTATCCTTTACCTCTATGTCCCTTAACCACTCACTCTTTCGAAGTTTGTTCTTAGACTTTGCATACAATTGAGGTCAAACTAACAGGCTTGTCATTTCCTGAATCACTTTTCTTCCTTTCTTGAATAAAGGTACTATTTTTGCAATTCTCCAGTCATAGGGTGTGACCCTCGAGTTTATGAATTCATTAAAAATCCTTGCTATTGGGCTCGCAATTTCATGTGCAAGCTCCTTTAATATTATTGGATGGAGATTATCCAGACCCCCTGAGCTGGTTCCATTAAACTGTCTAAGTTTGGCTTCCACCTCAAATTTGGTAATTTCTACTTCCATAGCCTCATTCTCATTCGCCACCCTGCCACTGTCCCCAAGCTTCTCATTACTCTTGTTAAAAACTGAGGCAACATATTCATTTATGTGTTGGCCCATACCTAGATTATCTTTAACCTCCACCCCATCTTAACTACTTAGTGGCCCCCCTTCTTCTTTCCTTGTTTTCTTTTAACTTATATGATTAAAGAATATTTTACTATTGGTTTTAATTTCCTTTTGCATGGTTCAGCTCTGCTTGGCTTTTGGCAGTTCTCACTTTTTCTCCCATTTTCTGATCTCCAAGGGACAGGAAATATCTGGGTCAAATATCGGGGTAATGATTGGAAACATTTAATTTGAAATTGCTTATTCTACCATTTTTGCTCTTCTATATTATCATATAAATGATCTTACTAGGGTTGGATTTTCCTGGTGCAACACTTATAGTGAGAAGCATACACTAAACTAGTGATACCAAGTAGTTAAAACATACTGTATAAACTCACTTTAATCTGCACGAAAATGTATGTAAGCAATAAGGTTGTATTTACCAACTGACCTGAAAGACTACTGTGAATAAGTCACATTGTATCTTGTGAGCAACTTGGAACAAAAATCCAAGAGGTATAGGCCAAGATTTTTAGAAGTGATTAGTGGATGCCCAACATCAGATACCTTAAAGGGATCTGATTTTTCAGAGGGTGGCTGTTCAGTACTTTCTGAAAATCAAGTCTCACACTAAAAATTTATGCAATTTTTTTTGACGCTCATTTAAGGGGTTAATTGTACTCGTTGTACCTTCTCTGTTATAAATGGGTGTCTAAATATAGCAGTTAATGAGTCATTTCCTTTAGCAAAGCCTTAATTCCTTGATTTTAACAGGTTTAATATCACTTTTAAATCCATCACTTATTACTAAATCTAGAAGAAAGTTTGAAAATATTTGGCTAGAATGTTAAATCTTTTCTTTCATTAAAAATTATGATCAATGAAGTCATAGCTGTTGTTTTGAGGATGTCAAAATGGCCTTAATGAGACACAAAAGTCATAGTCTAGCTCACAAAAAAAAAGTTTTGGGCAATAATTTTATTGCATGTGGATAGCACGTATTACACAAATTGATACAGACATGAACACTTCTGAGGTCGACTGTTCCATCGCCTGACTGATTTCACTGTTTGGACTCTGCCCCACCCGCCACTCTTTCCATTATTTAGCTTGACTTTTCATTTTACTAGCTGCAGGCCATTTTCCATTGTTTTGCTCCTTTTGACCACCCTGGCTACAAAAAAAACCCACAATTTCAATTGGCATAATTCTTTTTACCTTCACTTACCAAGAATTATTGTGTAGCTTTGCTGGTGTGGGATGAACACATTAACATGGGAGGCAAAATATCCTATACAGTGTTTGATCCCACAGTCTTTATTCAAATAAATCTCCTACTGAAGTCAAAATAAATGTTCCCTGAGAAATGACTGAAGGATTGTGTTTGAAATTTTCACAGTGTTTTGAGAACTTTCTAGAAGAACACTGTTATTATAATTTTAGACAGTCTGGTATGAAAAGCTGAAACTTCAGTGTTACATAGAGAAACAACAGTTGCTTTCATTTGTTTAAAGATTTTTGTTTTAACATTCCTCTTTGTGCATAAATATGGAATCTGATTCTATGTAACTTTTGAGAACAGTGAGACAGTTATAATTTAAAGCAATTTAAACCAGTATGGTGTGAGTTGAAAAAAAAAAGTGACTAAATCTGATTAATATCCAGCTATTTCTATTGAAATTATTTATATATTATTCCAGTAAGCTTATTTGCTCAAAGTAACTAAACGAACATTTTTTTCTTACCTGCGGAGTCACATAACAGACTATTTTTAAATAGGACAAGAACGATTAATGTAATAAGTTCTGATAATGGGATCTGGTTTATTCAAAAATATCATTATAACACAGTGATATGCATCGCATCCTATATCCTTTTTGCTTTGTTACTCTCATTCCTTACCTCTTTGTTGGCTCTGTCTGCTTGTACTAACGTTCCATTCAGACACGGTTCTACATAGTGAAGTTCTTCATTATACTGTGGGGGGGGGGAGTGGGGAAGATGGAAAATTTAATTAAAGACTTTGAAAGATACAATTTATTTTAATGATTTAGAGCTACAGTAAAAAAAATCCATATAAAACAAAAACAATAGAATTCAATTCATTTAAAAAAAACTGGGCTTGGGATTTTTTTTCTTCATATCATTCTTAGTATTTCAAAGGCTAGAATTTTAAAAAGAGAGGACCTACGTGATCAAATGCCAGAATACAGGTAGGTTTAGTGCATAGTACATAGTTAAATAAACCACACTACAGCAACAGATACAAATGTTCTGAATCTTAGGAAGACTGACTGATCGAAAAACCTCCCAGGTTGGAATCTGGATAGTATTAAGAATTCAATACTGATACAGTTCCAGCCTTAATTCCCAATCCTCTGCTTCATTTTGAGCAAACACTGACAAATATTTGAGTCAAGGCATGACACATTTTGGGGGGATGGTATTGTAGGAACTGAGCCAAAGCTCTATGAATTGAACCCATTCTGGAAATGTTTGAAAGTGATCAATCAGAGATTGGCAGTCTTTGTAAAACTAGCTTCAATCACTTGGGTCCAGAGTCTTAAAAGGTATTAGGTGTTGCTCCACTCACTACTGCAAGGCCTATGTGACTTAGATGGCTACAGTCTGGTCTGCACTACAGCACTAGGTTGACATAAGGCAGTTATGTCATAGGTTAACATAAGGCAGCTTATGTCAACCTAACTATGGAAGTGTAGACACTTAAATTTCGCTCCAGCTGACGTAACTGCCCTGCTATGCCGACTTAAGAACTCCACCTCTAAGTGCGGCGTAGAGTCAAGGTCGATGTAGTTAGGTCAGCACAGTGACAATCTGTTCAAGTGCTCCTGGTGAGGACATGTACTGCTGATACAAGGAGCAAAGAGGAGACATGCACAAGGGATGTAATTACTGTGGTGGCTGTATGCCAATGTAAGTTAGGTACACTTAATTTTGTAGTGTAAACGTGGCCTAAGTCCCACTTTCAAAAGTGAATCAAGCATTGAGAATAGTAAGTCCCATGGACGTCCGGTGAGATGTATGTGCCTCAACTTTTGAAAATGAGACTTAGTTGTCTCAGTCACTTGGGCTGAAAGCCTCAAAAGTGTTTAGGGTCCTAATCACCACTGATCCGAGGCTTGCAACCCTGAGCAGAGAATGCCAAAATACCTTTTAAAAACTGGGTATTAGTCTTACAGCATGAATGTTACCCTTACTCTTCCTTTTCTGTCTATTCTTCTGCAGCAGTATCACAAGCCAAAATATGGAGAGGAAGGCCTTTCTGCTTGGTTTCACCTCTCAACAGATACCAAGTGAATCAGTAGAATAACCATGACAGCCAACGAAAGAGGACAGCAAGTTCAGACAAAAGTATTCAGAGAAGACATTTCACATGATTAATGTAAGAACTCACTCCGCCTCTCTCCATCTCAATGGAAATAAAAAGAGTCTTACAATGATTAATTGCAAAAGTGTGCTAACATAAGGTTCTTCCCACATTACAAGTCTGCATGGTCCATGTCTGGCTGGGACTCTGGATTTATTCTACATTCTCTTCAACTTCACACTGCTCCTTTTCTCATATTCTGTCTAACCCTAGACCCCCTGCAGCCTTCTCCTTCTTGGACCATCAGTCATCATCATTCATGTGGACACTGACGGCAGTGCTCTCCAACACTCATTAATTAATTACATGCTCATTAGTGCATGGGGCAGGATATTTAATTTGATCAGTGCCAAACTATTCTGGAGGCATTGTGCCAAATTCTGTTAGTTATACACTGGTATAACTCTCAAATAACTACACTCACTGACTGCACTGGCTATAGTCTGTATTCAAACTGAGTAACAGAATAATTGGATTATTGTATCAATGGCATGTGTTATCTGGTCAGTGATTCTCTGTTCTGCAGCTAGTGTGTATACATCTCTAATTATTTTAATGCAGTCAATATCAATCCATTCTGAGGATTCCTATGCACACTATGACAAAGTTCCTCCTCTGCCTTGGTGGATCCTGTGCGTTCTGGCGGATTTGCTCTCCTCAGAGGTTCACAGCAGCCCTCTTTTGTTAGTGGCACAAACCTACCATTCACTCAGCTAACCTCATCACTGGCCAGCATGGGGGAAAGGGAAAAAAAATCTCCGTAGTCTCTGTTGTCCCACCTAGTGGGTCAGGGACAGGCCAGATCCCTTTCCAAATTAGACCTTTCCGTCTGGTGTGTCTCACAGACCAGGTCAACTCCTCCTGTGTCAGATCAGAAGTCTGGGGGGAAAGGGGGAACCCAGCCTGCCCTCTACTCTGGGTTCCAGCGCAGGGCCCTGTGGATAGCAGCTGTCTACAACATCTCCTGTAACAGCTGCATAACAGCTACAACTCCCTGGGCTACTTCCCCATGGTCTCCCCCAAGCACCTTCTTTATCCCCACTGCAGGACCTTCCCTCCTGATGAGAGATAGCATTTGTACTCCTCAGTCCTCCAGCAGCACGCCCTCTCACTTCCAGCTCCTTGCGCGACCAGACCAACTGAAGGGAGGTCTTTTTTACACCAGATACCCTGATTAGCCGACCTGCCTCAATTGGTTCTAGTAGATTCCTAATTTGCTCCAGATGTCCTAATTAGTCTGCCTGCCTTAATTGGATCTAGTAAGTTCCTGATTATTCTGGCAAAGCACCTGTTATCTTACCCACGGAAAAGAGACCCGCTGAATCTGGGGGCTAATGTATCTACCTTCTGTCACTCTCCTGTAGCCATCTGGCCTGGCCCTGTCACAACACCGATAGCTCCACGGGTCAAATGAAAAAGCCAAAATAGCAATGGGAGATCAGGGCCTCTTGAGAAGATGTTGTACATATCTCAGAATTACAGAAGCTCCTTGTTCTGATAAATACTATACTTTTTCCTGCAATGCTCACCTCCATTTCTTCTATTCTGCCACCACACATGGAATGTCCTTCCAAACCAAGGATGCCAAATCCACACCCAATCCGTGTTTAAATACATCCTCACCACTCTCTTCTTCCATGACTACCACCAACAAATCTATGTCAAACACTACCACACTGAGAAAATAAATTTAAACTATTTCCCCCTCTGGGTTTTGCAGCATGTCCTTTCCACACTATATGTTCCACTTACGCCTGATTCTACACTTTGATCTGTGTGGGCAAACCCCGGTGGCATTGCAAGTTCAAGGCCTTAGAAAACGTGACGACCTCCTGCCTTTATATGTGTGTCTTACATAGCGCCAAGCACATGGTCTATACTTAGCCAATCAACAACAACAACAACAACAGTGTGACTCCATAATGTTTTATGGAAATATGCTTATGAGTGTGAATATGATGTAACTAGAATATGGTTTATGAAAAAGATCTCTTGTAAGGTATCATTACAAAGTTATGACCTACTGAATATATTCATCCTATTTGTATGCATGTATCATCCTTGTGTCTGAAGCTAGAAATATGAAGTATAACTCTGAGGTCCTATTGTAACTATGCAAACTGTGAGCCATTAATGGTGGTTTAGAATCTTGATGGCTCCCATTGACTAGGACAATTGGTTGTAGATGGTTTATTTACCTGCAAGCCTTCCTGTGGATGTGTGGGCCAGCCCGTGGGTAATGAAAAATGAGGTTTTACAGTGACATGTGAGCATGTCACATGATACTGGAATCCATCTTAAATCTGGTACTTTTCCATTTAGAAGGAGGGGTGGGGACCCAGAGAGACAAAAGATTCCCATCTTGTGCCAAAGCTATAAAAGGGGGTGGAACAGAACAAGGGAGGCTGCCAGTCATGAGAACAACCCCTAGTTTCACCTAAGATATCTGCTGGAACAAACAAGCACTGTACCAGGGAAGGAGTCTAGGAAGGAGTCTAGTCTGTGAAAGAAGCTTTTTGGAACATCTCTGAGGATGAGATTTTACCTGTAAACAGGTTTCAGAGCAGCACCCGTGTTAGTCTGTATTTGCAAAAAGAAAAGGAGTACTTGTGGCACCTTAGAGACTAACAAATTTATTTGAGCATAAGCTTTCGTGAGCTACAGCTCACTTCATCGGATGCATTTTTTACCTGTAAACAGTTTCTTAATGCTTAGACTTGCGTGTTTTTGCTTTATTTTGCTAGGTGACTTATTTTGCTCTGTCTGACCTGAAACCACTTAAATCCTACTTCTTATACTTAATAAAATCACTTTTGTTTATTATTTAACCGTAAGTGATTAATACCTGGGGGAGCAAACAGCTGTGCATATCTCTCTATCAGTGTTATTGGGGGCAGACAATTTATGAGATTACCCTGTATAAGCTTTATACAGAGTAAGACAGATTTATTTGGGGTTTGGATCCCATTGGGAACTGGGTATCGGGGTGCTGGAGATAGGAGACCTGCTGAACAGTTTTTGGTTAAAGTCTGCAGCTTTGCGGGTGTGGACCAGACCTGGGTCTGTATTGCAGCAGGCTAGCATGTCTGGCTCAATAAGGCAGGGTTCTGGAGTCCCAAGCTGGCAGGGAAAATGGACTCAGAGGTTAATTCAGCATGTCAGGTGACAGTCCCAAGAGGGTCCCTGTGACGAAACCCGTCACAAATAGAATCCACCCCATCATATTTTAATCATTACCTTAGTTTCCAGGATCTTATCCATGTGAGCAAAAGGAGAGTATCCAACTGCTGCAGTAGTAACACTGATTTCTTTCCATGCCTCTCACCACTACAAGGCAAATGAATCAGTTTCCTACTTTATAACTGGTCACATCTAAACAGCCTAATTTCAGACTGTTAGAAATCTACGAGGTCCCCTTTCAGTACTATTTTGGATGAATCAGATCATCACAGATAACCAGAAATCCTGTGGACTAGTTAGATTGCTCTGTGTGTGCTTGCCAGGCTCCTCATAACCTCTCCAGGGCTGCACTTTCCACAATTGTGCAGTACCAAGGAAGCCCACATCATCACAAAGATTACACTTTTAGTCCCTTAGCAGTATAATTTTACAGAAGGGACTTCCTTTCCAGAAGAGTATGAATATGATTAAGAATGTTCACTCTGGTATCAAGGTTGCACGGAGAATCTCATTCTCATTATCATTATATGCACAAGGCATAGAAATTTATTCTTTAGAATCCCAGCCAAATTGTTAGGGGTACTATTTGAGTTTGTGGCTTCTAATTTACCTTGACTACATTAGCATATGTATGCTATCACAATCATATGTATGGTATCACAAGAGAAATTGGATTTGTACAGAGATGCGCGGATCTCTTTCCTTCTGACAGGGCAGGAGGCCACACCTCCTCGCTGCTTCTCAAGCAGGGCTTAGCTCACAGCTAGTGAGTCCACCTGGTGATTAGCCAATTAGCAATTAGTTCTTCTGCCAAATCTCTCAGTCAGGGCAGTGAGCAGTTAGTAGGCCTGGCCGACATTCAGCCCAGGCCTTAACTAGTCTTTCAACCCCAATCCCTCAGCAGTGAAGTTCACCGTTTATATCTCAGGCTGAGTCCGTGTGATACAGCCCAGCAGTTCAGGGTGGGGAATTAGCTCCCAACCGGAAGCGACAGCAAATGCGCCAGGTGCCCTAGCTCCAGCAGGTGCCAGACCAATTCAGGCCTCCTGACCTATTAGTGGGGACATGGCCACCCTTCACAGGTGGGGTGCCCAGGGTAGGGGGATGCAGGATGTCCCTCTCCACTGCATCCCAGCCCAGGGCCCTATTAGTGGCAGGGTTGTTCGCCACTAGGTTAGGGGGGATCCGCCCGCAACACGCTGGCCAGTTCACAACAGTTCCACAGCCGAACCCTATTCGGCGTCCCTGGGCTCCTTCCTACCCTCTTGGGGTACCTCGGTTCTCGGTCTCCCCTGTGTAAACAGCCAACGGAAGCCCCGGCAGTTCATCGGCGTTGCTGGTCTCCAGAAATTCAGGTAACTCTTCTGGTCGGGCAGCCGTCACCTTCAGCTCCAGGCTCCTGCAGCAAGGAAGATATATCCTGCTCCTCTGGTAGCTCTCCCTCTACTGAGCTAGGAGGCTGGCATTTTATAGTCCCGCTTCCTGTCCCGCCCCTCTGCTTCCGGGGGGGCAGCCGCGGGTGGTCTGGTTCTGCCCACCGGGGGGTGATTTTGGGTCTCTCCCCTTCTGACAGGCGCGGGGCCACACCTCCTTGCTACACCCCTCCACCCCTTCAAATCCAGCCCCCAACCTTTGGGGCTGGCATGCTCTGCCTCCCCCAACCGGGAAAGCCCATCCGCATTTGCATTCTCCTTACCCGCCCTATCGTGAACGGTAAATGGGAACGGCTGCAGAGCAAGATACCACCTCATCAGTCTCGCATTGGTGTCTCATGTTCTGGAGCCACTTAAGGGGGGCATGATCTATGACTACCACAAAGCTATTCTCCAGGAAGTAGGACCGCAGGGCCTCGACAGCCTACTGACTGCCAGTAGCCTGCTGGTCTCCCTCTCAAAGGTGGAGTAGTTCTGTTCCCAGGGGAAAAGTTTCTGACTGATGTAGAGTATGGGGTGTTCCTCACCATCAAAGGTCTGGGAGAGGACAGCCCCAAGTCCCACGGCCGAAGCATTGGTCTGGACCACAAACTTTCGGTCGAAGTCCAGGCTATATAAAACTGGTTCACAGCAAAGGTGGTCTTTTAACATCTGAAAGGCGTGGGCGCACTCTGGGGACCCGTTGACGCGTTGTGGCTGGCTCTTTGTTAAGAGTTCAGTCAAGGGGGCAGCAATGGAGGCAAACTTGGGGATAAAGCGGCGATAATACCCTACCAGTCCCAAGAACTGCCTTACTTACTTCTTTGTAGTTGCGGCAGGCTGGTTCTGGATTGCCTGGACCTTCCCAACTACAGGCCGTACCTTCCCCCGCCCCAGGACATACCCTAAGTAGGTGGTCTCCTGGAAGCCGATTTGACATTTCTTGGGATTAGTCGTCAAACCTGCAGCCCGAAGAGACCGTAAGACGGCTGCCACTCGGTTTAGGTGTCCCTCCCAGTGTCGACTGTAAATCACCACATCGTCCAAATAGGCAGCGGCATATTCGAGGTGTGGTTGAAGAAGGCGGTCCATTAACCATTGGAACGCCGCAGGGGCCCCATGAAGTCCGAAAGGCATGCAGGTAAATTGGTAGAGGGAAGTGAAGATCATTCCGTGATCAGTTAGTATTTCCCTTGGTAAGCCTACCTGAGCAAAGATTTTCTGAAGTTCCGGCACGATACACTAGGCGGTGATGGACCTCATGGGGATGGCCTCGGTGAAGCAAGTGGCATAGTCCATGACAACTAGGATGTACTGAAAGCCTGTGGTGCTCCTCGTAAGGGGTCCAATTAGATCCATAGTGACACATTCCACCTGGTTATAGGCCCGCCTTAAGGTGAGGTCCTCTTTTTGGTCTCGACAGAAGTCCCACTCTATGCCCCAGAGAGGTCCCTCATCCTCGGGTGCTACTCGGGGTTCATCTGGAGGGTTCTTCGGCCTTCCTTGGGTGGGTCTAAAGGAACCCCAGGGGGTTGCTCTTCCTCGTCACCCTCGAGAGGGTCTTCTTCCAAACTCAGCCTCTCCGGCCCAGACTGGAGGGATGCTGTCTGCAGTACCCAGCTGAACTCCAGCCAATCTCTCCCAAGGATGATGGGATAGGGGAGGTTCAGGGCAACTCCCACTGTCAGTTGTCGGGTTACTCCCTGAATTGTGAAGGTCAGTTGAGCACAGGGCTACACCTTCACATCCCCGTGAACACAGCGGAGTTGGATGGGCTTGTGGGTCACGCGATCAGCTGGGACGAAGTTTTCCCGCACCATCGTCAGGCTATGCCCCGAATTCACAAGACCCTCCCCCTGCCTTCCCCCAAGGATAGCTGGGACGGTCACTTTGGGACTGGAATATTGGCAGGTCCAGACATCCGCGGCACAGATCTGGCCAAAGGGACAGTCCAGGGCGGGGCATTGCCTCTGGAGGTATCCTAACTGGCCACACCTGAAGCAGGGGCCGATCGTGGTGGGACCCGGCCAATCCTCTGAATGCAGAGGATGATCCAGGCTCTCTCTCGGAGGAGTCCTTTGCTCGCTGTCATGGCTCATCAGACGGCAGGGGTCTTCGGGATCAAACCCAGGGGTCCTCCACCGTGTTGGCTGTTTTCACGGCCTAGATGTGGGCGGGTTATCTCCGGAAACCCGGAGTGCTTTCCCCCATCTGGCAGTCTGTGGGTCACCGGGATCTCGGCTGCTAAGTAGTCCTCCATGAGCCCAACTTGCTGCCTTCAGGATTGTAGGCCAATGCCGCAGGACCCACGCCCTCCTTCACCACAAGAGGATGTGGACAAATTGTTCCATAATCACTTGTTCGGCCAGTTCAATGGCCGTGTGTCACTCCAGTTGGAGCCAGTTCCAGCAGGCGTCCTTAAGCTCCTGGGTGACAATGCAGGGTCGTGTCCCAAGCGGATAAGTCTTCTCCCGAAACCTACGCCAGAAGGTTTCGGCTGTTGTGTCCAGAGCGTCCAAGATAGCAGTCTTAACTGATCGGTAGTCTCAGGCCTCCTCGTTAGGAAGGCCTTGGTAGGCGGCCTGAAAGGCCCCCATCAAATATGGGGCTAGGAGCATGGCCCATTGTTCTGGGGCCCACGCAGCAGCTGAGGCAGCCTACTCAAATGTAACCAAAAATGCCTCTGGGTCATCTTCAGGACCCACCTTGTGAGCCGGATGGGTAGCGTGGGGGTCACGGGGGCTCCTGCCCCACCTTCCCCCCCTCTCCCCTCCTACCCCAGCTCAGGATTGATTTTCGATCCTCAGCAGTGATCATATTACAGCAGTAACCAAGTCATCTTTACACCATTGAGCTAGGAAGCTTTAACCATTTCTTTTGGATGTGGGACTTGTTAATGTTACCCAGGCCTTCATAACCTCAAGATTAGACTGTTGCAATTAGATTAGACATGGGGAACATCTTAAAACCATGTAGAGACTGAAAATGGTGCAGTGTACAGCCGCTTCCTTATTCAAGGCAGCTGCTCGTTGGAGTACATGACACCAGGGCTCATGGCTGCCTATTGGACTGCAGGTGGAGTTTCAGGTGTCAGTTAGAACACATAGAGCCCTAAATGGCAGCTTAGAACCTGCCTCTCCCTTTGTGCCCTATTTCCACTATTACAGTCAGCAGAGGTGCATGAGCTAAATTCTCCTCAAAATCAGAGAGAGGGAGGGCCTGAGGACTCTGGAACTTGCTCTCCCTCTTGGTCCAAAAGAGCCCAAAATTGAGGACCTGTAATACTACCCTGCCTGAATGAATAGTTAGATAAAAAGGGGTTGTTAAAGAAACCAGACAGAAAAGGTAAAACAATAGCCTAGATAAGGAACATCCCCTCAAACACAATAGCCAGGTTTATAGCCCTGAAAAGGGACTCGAGACCCAACACTAGTGACAGGACTGCTTGCCAAAGCAGAGAATCTGGAGATCAAAAGACACCAATCTGTTAAAAGCTCTACCCTACTGAGACCTTGAGGCGATGAGGGTGGGGAGAGCTGTCAATGGCTGCACGCTAACAGAGACACAGATGTAACGTGGTGCCCAGGAAAAACATAGGGGCACCAGGGCCAATTCAGGTCTACTAAGGTCAATGCCAAGCGTGGGTAAGATAACATGCATGTAGGTTTCTGGCATTTTAAATCCCTTTCTTTAAGCACTGTGTACTTTTTTCTATATAAATCACTTTGTTTTGAAGAACTTGCCTCTGTGCTACTGCATACTGTTACTACTTACACTCCCAAAGGGAAACTCTGACAGGTACCAAACTCCCTGGTCTTGCTAGGCATCACAGTTGGGTATCAGGGACATACAATCCAGAGACCCAGACAAAAAAAGTGCAGACACAGGCTTGCTACTTGAAAGGGGTTCACCTGGGGGACTGGAAAAGGGTCTCAGAAGGGGAAGCCTATCATGGGACTGTGTATTACTGATTGAGAATCAGCTTTTATAAATATATTTATAGTGCATGTAACTGGGGCATAAGCCAAACCACATCTACAAAAATCCCATGTAAGAAAGAAGGGTAGTTACAAAAGGTGCTAGAAGCCACAAATTCCCATCGTTAGAGCCATACAAACCCTTTAACCCCGTATCAAGAAAAAATTAGTTACCTACAGTTTGGTATTCATCAAAACCACTCAATAACACTAATGATCCTATATCAACTGACTTACTGTTGTCTGCTTTACCTGCCTTGCCTGATGAACTGCACAACTTCATGCTTAACTGAGCAAGGACATAGAAAATCCATTTCCCTCATTCAACGTAAAGTTGTCGCTTAACTTTCACATACCCTACCACAACATTAATTGTGTAAAGTAAAAAGAGTAACTTCTGTGATGAAAGCTTTGAATATTCTTGAGTTTCAATTATCTTTTAAATATATTCTCTTCCGTCACATATTCCCACATCCATATACTCTAGCCACTCGTGTTCCTTGTCTCTACCACACCTAAAATGGGCATTTGATATAATTAGGGCCTTACCAAATTCATGGTCAATTTCGGTCAACTTCACGGTCATGCAGTTTTAAAAATAATAAATTTCATGATTTCAGCTATTTAAATCTGAAATTTCAGGGTGTTGTAATTGTAGGGGTCCAAAAAGGTTATTGTAGTGGGGGGTTGTGATATTGCTACCCTTATTTCTGTGCTGCTGCTGGCAGCGGCGCTGCCTTCAGAGCTGGGCAGCTGGAGAACAGCTGTAAAGGCAGAGCTGCTGCCAGCAGCAGTGCAGAAGTAAGGATGGCCTGATATGGTATTGCCACCCCTATTTCTGCACTGCTGCCGCTCTCCTGCCACCCAGCTCTGAAGGCAGCACAGAAGTAAGGATGGCAATATTGCAACCCCCCTAAAATAACCTTGTGACCCCCCTGCAACTCCCTTTTTGGTCAGGACTCCCAATTTGAGAAACGCTGGTCTCCCACCGTGAAATCTGCATAGTATTAGGTAAAAGCACACAAAAGACCAGATTTCATGGAGGGAGGCCAGATTTCATGGTCTGAGACGCATTTTGCATGGCCGTGAATTCGGTAGGGCCCTAGATATAATAGAGAAAGTTTCCCCTGCACCATCCTTTCCCAATTTCGCCTTTAAAATCTCAATCTGATCTTATCTCCCTGGCAATTTAAAATGAAAAAAAATTTCAAACCCAAATTAAATTTTTGACATTGCTGGAGTAAAGTAAAATGGGTGAGCAGCTGATCAACAACTGACTCTAACCAGAAACATTTACTCCTAGAGAGAGACATGTAACTTGGTATATCCCCCTGCAACAGCTGCTCCTTTTTGTGGAAACTGAGGCTAGAAACATGTGTCTGTTGTAATCTGTATACATCGTTATACTGTATGATCAAATAATATTAATGTTTGAAAATATGGCTTTTCCATTCATTCAGTTTCCAAATTCCTCCCTCAGGAGATCTTAAACAAAATCCATAGAGAGAGACAATGAAATTCACCTCTGCTGTACTGAGCCAAGATGAGGCCTTCCACTCTATACCCAGATTAAGGCTGCACAAAGATCCCTGGACAGCCTGATACGGAGCATAACAACAGGCTCAAACCAGGGGAGGTCACTGTAATTTTGTATTTATATGAGTCCTTTATCCCACCACTCTGTACAAGTAGCACAGAATCTATAGCAACTGTACCAGCCCAAAGGCAGGAGAAAATGTATTACAACCCTACATGCTGGCTCAGGTTTGGTTGAGGAGGTGAAATCCAACCATCTACACTTCAATGGCACAAAGCCTGATTTACTCAATCAGGCTGAAGCGAATTACACCCTTCATCTATTCTGAATGAGTAGAAGGGCTTCAAATGATGCAATTCTGAACAACCACAACAAATTCTGTTGATATGGTTATAATGGAAATTCTGCACATTAAAAACTGGGGGTCTTATTGCTGCGCCTTGAACTCACCAATAATGATCTCCTCTAATCAACTTGGCTAAAAATCATTTGGCTGAGGCATTTAAATTGATTTAACAATCTCATCCCAGTTAATATTTTGCTCATTTCATGTACGGCTTATGCTTCTGAAAAGCATTTTTCAAATTTTAGCATTGGACAGAATTAGCACTCTGGCTTTTATGATAATATTGTTAATTTAATGCATGACTTAGAGTTATACTTCAAAGCAAATTGAAAAAAATATGTCTGTTCTCTTGTTGTTGCAGACATCTCTGTTCATGCACTGATGATCTGACCTTAAATTTTAACTTAGACTGCACAAAATCACTCTCATATTTCAACAATACTTTTGTAATTCAATCATCTAGTCCATCAATTTTGGATAGGTTTTGCAATAACCTACCCGTGAAAGCAAAAATGATTTTTAACATTATCTTTTTATGTTTATTTTCTGGAAGGATCCACATTGGATTTTTTTATGTTCTATGTACACAGATATATTTAATAAATAATTTAGTAAAGGAGGAAACAGGCCATAGATATCATATATATACCCTGTCTATTAAAATATTTTTCACTATCCTATTTTATGCATACTTCAATTAACTGAATTTTTAATGATGTACACCTATAGTGACCGTAACTCGTTTTTAGTCAGGCTTTAGTCCTTCATCTGCTCCGAGCCCTTGCCTTCCTGCCATATCTTACTTTCTTTCACTGATATGGTTGCTGATTCTCTACATGGTTTACTCTCATCCACTTGATTTTTTTGGCCCTCTCCCATTGCAAGATCCATCCTGCCAATCCTGTTTCCTGGCTCACCCCCAATATCTGCTTCCTCCCTTCCTGCTCTTATGATGCAATGTTATTGGTAGAAATCCTATGGCCAGGCTGACTTCCTCTACTATGAATTCATGCTCTCCCCCTCCAGTTCTTCCACCTTCCTAACTAAGCAATTCTACTTCCTCAATTTAATTGAATCCCATACGCTTAATCCCAGACACATTTGTGTCATCTTTTGACTCAGTCCTCAAACCTTCCCCTCCTCCTGTCTCCACTTCTCTCTCAACACAGGTTCTTGCTGATTGCTTCCAAGAAAAGTTGATAAAATACAACATGACCTTCCCCCTCCCACTGCCTCTCCTTCCCTTCTTCCTTTCCCTCCTGCAACTCTCTCCTTCTCCAGTCACAGACACAGATGTTTCTCATCTGTTCCCCTTTCTAACCTCTCCATTTGCTCCCATTACTCCATCCCATCTCTTGATCATCCTTGTGCCTATTCTCATCCTCTCACTTTTCTCCTTAACCTCTCACTCTCCTCTAGCTCATTCCATTCATATTACAAGTGCACATTAGCCACTCCCATCTTAAAAAAAAATCCCCAAACACTCTTGATCCCACTTGCCACTCCAGAAACTGCCCCAGCCTCCCTTCTGCCTTACATCTCTAAATCCCCCTTTCTCTTGTCCTGCTACACCTTACATCCGAGTAATCTTGTTCACAAATTCAACTACCAACTCTATGCTGGTGACTCACTGATCTACCACTCTGCTGCAGACCTATCTCCTTCTGCCCAAACTAAAATCTCAGCCTCTCACTCTGATACGTCCTCGTGGCAGTCCAGCTATCAGGTCAAGTACAACATGGCTAAACAGTACTCTTAATCTTTCCCCCAAAAGCTCTGCCCACTACCTCCTTTTAGGATCACTACAGACACTTGTTGCTCAGGCCCATTATCTGGGCATCATCTTCAACTTGGATCTCTCTCTAGGTGCCCATACCCAACAATCTATAAATCTTGCAGATTCCTTCTGAACAACATCTTTAAGATCTTGCCACTCCTAGCCATCCATACAGTTAAAAATCTTGTCCAGGCTCGCATCATCTCCCGTCTCAATTACTGCAACATCCTTTTCTCTGGGCTTGACACTGTAATCTTACCCCGCTCATATCCATTCAAACTACTGCTACAAAGATTGTTTCCCTAGCCCATCACATTGACAATGTCATCCCTCTCTTTGCATCCTTCACTGGTTCCCTCTTTCTCAGTTGCACCAAATATAAGCTACTTCTCTTCACTTTCAAGGATCTTCACAGTCTATCCCCCCAACATCTCTCTCTTTCACCACTGAGATATTGACTCTCATGTCCATTTACCCCCGGATGCCAGCCTCCATTTTCAAACAAGCACCTTTGTGTATTCTCCCATGCTGTCCCTCATGCTTGAGAGGAGCTCTCAATAGGAATCTGCAAAACTACCTTATTATCCTTCTTCACAAGCCTCCTTAAAATTCTCCTTTTCTGTGATGCCTACAAAAAACTTGAAAACACAGTTAAGCTACTGGTGTGTGGAGATACCACTGCCAATCATGCTACTATTCTCTCATTGTCTCCTTGAACTCCCCATTGTGTCTGTCTGTACCACCTGCTGTTTCCTGTTCTATACAGCTTGTAAGCTCTTTTGGTTCTGTGTTTGCACAGTGCCTAATACCAGGGGTCATGGTCCATGGCTAGGGCTCTTGAGCATTAACACAAATCATCATCATCATCAGCGGATTCAGTTTTGTGTCTACAAATAAATGTGGATCCAAAATCTGCAAGCACAAACAGAAGCAGTTTGATATCTAATGCTCTGTTTGTGCCCATTTTGAAGTGTCTAAGAGGCTATCGTATAGAATGTAGTATAAAAATATTATGCTTAAATCATATAAAATGCCTACAAATTAAAATAAAAACTGTTTAAAAAGTGATTTACACTCTCTTGAATGAATCATTTAGTAACTCTATAGTTACAACAATAATAAAATCTCTAAATATCTTTGGGGTTCCTATAATAAACCAAGCATGCAGTAATTCTAGAATTATAAAAGAATAAGTATGTAGTTGCTATTATAAGTTAAGCAACTTGCAGCTATATGGTTATTGTACTAAAGTAAGGTTTCTACCACAGCTTTATTGCAAAGTCACTAGCTTTTATACATTTTCCTAGACAGATAGGTCTATTGGGTTACTCCATTAAGAAAATTCTTTTCATGAAAAGCATTTAATTTTCTTCCTGAATCGTTTATAATAATTGACACAACTACTGATAAGCATCATGATTACCGACTAAATATGGCTCTTTAAATATCTTAATTCTTTAGTTGATACATTTTTGCCACTTAGAACCTTATTTAGATTATTTAAGTTGATCACAGTTTTGTTGAAGAATAAACCTTTCTTGGTACAGAATGTAATTATGCCTTCCTCATCTGTGAGTTTCTGTTAATTATGTAATGAGTAATTAAAGATTACTAAGAAAGATATTCTGAACTAACTGCCTGTTATCTGTTAAAATAGAGCAAGTACTTGGATATTTAGGGCCTATTTAGTCATTTTACATACAAAAGATCTTCATTTTACTGGGGAGATTTTGTACTACATACAGTGCACTTGTTTGTACCTCAATAACCTCTTCAGCATATATAGAATTAAACAGTTTGGAGAAAATCCTAGGTTTGATATATTATGATACAAACATAAAGCATTTATAAAGCTATCAGCAAAGGAACATGTGTAAGCTACCAGCCAAGAGCAGCCACAATATAGAAGTTGAAAAGGCAGCCAACTTTAGGTCCTGTTCCTGACACCCTTACTCATGTGAGTAGTCCCTTTATTTTTAAGGGTGGCAGAATTAGGCTCTTACCTTGTAATTAAAAAAATTACTGTGCCGTGGAAAATTAACTGCCAAATCACACAGAAATAATGACAGCTGTTAATGATTTAATGTATCATCTTTAGTAGCACCGATAATGCATATCAGCTCAGCTTTGCTGCACCCATTCTATTCCTTGCAAAACAATGTCATATCACAAGATCATATTGGAAACTGACCTAGAATTTGAACAGAGCATACAGCAAATGTATGTCCTCTCGTATGTATGCTATGGTAACTCGGGATAAGTATCACATACCAATTTTCATAAATAATTCTACAGACCATTAAAGCAGTGATTCTCAAAATTATTGTACTGGTGACCCTTTTCATATAGCAGGCCTCCGTGTGCGCCACCCCCCCTTAAATTAAAAACACTTCTTTACATATTTAACACCATTATGAATGCTGGAGGCAAAGTGGGGTTTGGGGTGGAGGCTGACAGCTCGCGACCCCCCATGAAATAACCTAGTGACCCCCTGAGGGGTCCCGACCCACAGTTTGAGAACCCCTGCATTAAAGAATGTCGGTGGTGAGTGACATATGAATTGCCATATTTGCCATTATTTTGTTGTTGCTTTAAAAGTACAGAAAAAGAATGGCTATTAGGAATAAAAGTGAAATGAGACCCACAAAGATGATATGCAGATCAAGATGACACAGTGCAGTGAGTTCTGCATGTTGCTTTACGTGCTTCATGACTTTTCTGCCTATGCATCCAGCAATTCTGGAACTCAATTAGCTTAGGGGCTAAACACCATCCCTCATATCTCAGACTGAAAACTTTGAGGGTATCTTTGCAAACTTGATGCGAGTATGTTGCAGTTTTAATTAAGGGGCTCAGACGCTACCAGCCTATTTCAACTTATTTTTATGTGCAAAGCACTTCTTAGCTTGCACTCTACTATGGAAAACAGAGAAAAACGCATCAACAGGTTGGGGCAGGGGAGGGAGCTGAACATATAGATTGCATTAAAAGGTTGCATAAAGTCACAAACCAGAGCTGTGCTGGCTGCAACTCAGGCAATCACATTAGGTTATTATGGCAGTGATTACTGCAACTCCCAGAATGACATACAGAAAACCCTGCCATCTGACACAGAAAGTAGTCATGTGTTGGGATCAAAGAGGGAATAGGTCCCGAGAATTTTCAATCTGTTACGTGAAAGCAAGGAATAAAGTTGCTTTGGAAGAAATCCAAAGAGTCTGTCCAATTATTGAGGTTCAGTGAAGTAGCACGCCATTACACAGTCCTCGACACGTGTCATCCAAATTCATTTTGTTCATGTACATGGCAGGATGTAGAATATGACAAAGAACACAACACAAAACAATTAATTAGAAAAAGAGGGGAAGAAAAATACAGAGAAACTCACAGCAATTATGTTGAAAAAGTCATCATCTCCAAGGGTATCCAAAATAGATGATACAGTTTGCTTAGCGATTGTCAGACGGAGTCCTTTCATGCTGCCGCTGACATCAACTAAAATGACCACATCTTTTGGAGAAGTAGCTGCCTGTATGTACCTAGACCAAGAAGCAAAATGCAGACTGATCTTATATTTTTTATATTTCTTAAAAACACATTGGTGGTTGACTGTTACCTACCATTTTCGATTTCTGCAGTCAAATGCAATAACTCCATTCTCATCTGGTTCCCATTTAATTCCTGTTTAAAAAAAAAGATTAGACTACAATATATCAGAATGTTCATTATACGTGTCTTCGCTACTGGTGAAAGTAGCATTTAAAGGATTCTAATATTTTATTGATTGAGCAGACATGCTTAAATATCACATATAAAGAACTATAGCAGTTGCTGGTCACAGCAGTAGCTAATGCAGGAAAAATACTTTAACAAAATAGGACAATGGGAAATACAATCATGTTTCTTTCAGACCACTGCAGGGTGAAGACTGCTTCACCACTATTCTGTTCATCACAATAAAGAATGTGGCTCGAGACCTCGCTATGCTTAGCAACGGTAGTTGGCAAGAGCATGATGATGCTAATCAAGTCAATTTCCCCACTACTCTTTCTACCATGACTCAACTTGCCAGGGACTGTCATGCTTGATGGCATCACTGACAGGTTGTGTTTCAGACATTTTGCCACAGACCACTTGACTATGATGAGGTAATGTCTCTGACCTGTGGGTCAGAGGAAATATAATACTAGCTTTCAAATAAAGAACATCAACAGGCCAGTCCCCCCTGTTTTTAAATCAAGATATTTCTGGATTTGCATTCAATCCCTAGAACAATAAAGGATCCTCTTAAAATAACCATGCTAGAATTTCTACTATCGAAATGTCAAGGATCTGAAGACCTGAACTATAATCTAAAACCTATAGAGAGAGATGTGTCAGTCATCAGCCAACCATAAATACATATATACAAACACTGAAGACTTTAAGGTCCAGAAAACAGCCTCTAACCAACTAAAAGAGCACTTTTACTCTTTCACTACTGGCCTGATCTTGAATTAGGGAAGTCAATGGGAGCGTTGTCATTGAAATTAATGGGAGCAGGGTCTGGTGCTATGTAAGAGCAGAGTGTTATGTAACAGCCTGTATTCTGTTGGCGTTTAATGGGTGTTAATCAATGTATGCTTAAAATAATCCTTTGAGATAATCAGATGGCATCAGACCGAAGATGCCAAGAAAGTGCAAAATAAAAAAAGGAATGAATGAATGAAGAGGAAATATTATTGCATCTATAGACAGAGCAGAATACCCAAGTGGAGAACTCTCTGAATGATCTGAAAGGTGAATTATCTTCTTTTATCTTCTCACACTACTTCAGGTTAAGAAATTACTTATCTTTTTGCGCCTCGTAATTCTTTCAAGTAGAGAGAGAGCCAGAGACACAGAAACATCCTAAGTGTGTCCCTAAACATTTTTTAATGCCTTGAAACTTATATGAACATTTTTCATGCCTTACAGCAAAGGCAATTCTCGTCTCTATTAACCTACGGAGAAGGTGTTTGAACCCATGTCATCCTATACGTGGAACTTGGCATGATTTCTGGTTTTCTGTTTTATGTCCCATGGTTATCTAACCCCAGGGAGAGATGAGTCCCACAGCACCAGGGAGAGGCTCCCTTTAAGCCATATGAATGAGGAAATTATTAGCAAGGAAAATGCTAATTTAATTTGATTTAGCATAGAAATAAAGATGTGTAGTAATTACTTTTACTTACCACAATATGAAACAGCTCTACTACTCCAAAATTAGGCTTTTTACATTATTGTTAGCTGAGTTCTATTTCTACAGTTGCAATGTTGATATAACTTCTGCCTGAAGTCACATTTTCATAATTCCCAAGCAAAATTAAAACATCGTTTTTTATTAAAAATTCAAATCCAGCAGAATTACATGATATCTAGTATGATACAGCACTATGCAGAAAAATGCCCCATGGGTCTTACCTGTTCTCACCAAGAAACATGAGTACACCTAAAAAGAAAAGGAGTACTTGTGGCACCTTAGAGACTAACCAATTTATCTGAGCATAAGCTTTTGTGAGCTACAGCTCACTTCATCGGATGCATGCAGTAGAAAATACAGTGTAGCGATAATCAAGGTGGGCCATTTTCAGCAGTTGACAAGAATGTGTGAGGAACAGTAGGGGAGTGGAGGGGGAAATAAACCTGGAGAAATAGTTTTACTTTGTGTAATGACACATCCACTCCCAGTCTTTATTCAAGCCTAAGTTAATTGTATCCAGTTTGCAAATTAATTCCAATTCAGCAGTCTCTCATTGGAGTCTGTTTTGAAATTTTTTTGTGGAGAATTGCCACTTTTAGGTCTGTGATGGAGTGACCAAAGAGATTGAAGTGCTCTCTGACTGGTTTTTGAATGTTATAATTCTTGACATCTGATTTGTGTCCATTTATTCTTTTACGTAGAGATTGTCCAGTTTGGCCAATGTACATGGCAGAGGGGCATTGCTGGCACATAATGGCATATATCACACTGGTAGATGATAGTGTGGCTGATGTGGTTAGTCCCTATGATGGTGTCCCCTGAATAGATATGTGGACACAGTTGGCAACAGGCTTTGTTGCAAGGATAGGTTCCTGGGTTAGTGTTTTTGTTGTGTGGTGTGTGGTTGCTCGTGAGTATTTGCTTCAGGTTGGGGGGCTGCCTGTAAGTAAGGACTGGCCTGTCTCCCAAGATCTGAGAGAGTGATGGGTCATCCTTCAGGATAGGTTGTAGATCCTTGATGATGCGTTGGAGAGGTTTTAGTTGGGGGAAGAAGGTGACGGCTAGTGGCGTTCTGTTATTTTCTTTGTTGGGCCTGTCCTGTAGTAGGTGACTTCTGGGTACTTTTCTGGCTCTGTCAATCTGTTTCTTCACTTCAGCAGGTGGGTATTGTAGTTACAACAAAAAACTTCAAAAACAGACTCCAACAAGAGACTGCTGAATTGGAATTAATTTGCAAACTGGATACAATTAACTTAGGCTTGAATAAAGACTGGGAGTGGATGTGTCATTACACAAAGTAAAACTATTTCCCCATGTTTATTTCCCCCCCCCGCCCCTACTGTTCCGCACACGTTCTTGTCAACTGCTGGAAATGGCCCACCTTGATTATCACTACAAAAGGTCCCCACCCCCACTCCTCCTCTCCTGCTGGTAATAGCTCACCTTACCTGATCACTCTTGTTACAGTGTGTATGGTAACACCCATTGTTTTATATTCTCTGTGTATATAAATCTCCCCACTGCATGCATCCGATGAAGTGAGCTGTAGCTCACGAAAGCTTATGCTCAAATAAATTGGTTAGTCTCTAAGGTGCCACAAGTACTCCTTTTCTTTTTGCGGATACAGACTAACACGGCTACCCTGAAAACCTATGAGTATACCTATAATTCTGCAAACTTTTTTCCCCACTTTGTTACATGTGTGTGCTAGCATGCATGCATGCACAGCATTTGCTGGAACCAGTGATGTCTCATCTTCAAATTATGCCAACTCGCTCTGAATTTCTACATACACAAGATGCACAGGGAGAAAATGTAGGCCTTGCAAATAGGATTGGAGTTTTGAAATGGCAAAATTGCAAGTATGGGCTCAATTTCTTTTGTAATTTACATTCAGTTGTATCAATTTCCTAGTTGTCATAATACAAGGAATTTGTAAACAGTAAGCCAAATGCACTACATTGGGTAAATGTACAAAACATGGTGTTCCAGTTTCAGGGTAATAACACCCGTATTCCCCCTCAGTGCTCCCTCGAGGGCACCCTCTTAAGGTTCCTGGCTCCCAAATGCCATCTCTCTTGGGCAGAGAACAGCTTCTCTCTCTCTCTCATTCCCAGGGTTTTAAGGCTGCACATCTCCCTGCCTTACACTATGATATCCCCAGCAAGCCAGTATGTCTAAAAGCCACCACCTGTGTTTTACTTTCTCTGCAAGGGTTATGAGCAGCATATTGCCAGCAGTTACAGCATACCACACCAACCCTTCTAAGCAAGCATCTTTATTCTTAAGGTAACAGTATTACAGAAAAACACGTAAGAAACCAATAAAAGTTCCCATACACATGCCAAAAGCGTACCAGAGGTCGCCCATTCGTTTTATGGGGCCCTAGTAAGCCAAAGTCTTTCCAATCCTTCTGCAGGGGTTGGACTGAAGATTCTGCCCATATGTTGGATTACAAAGAAGGCCCCAAGTCAGTTTAACCACAAGCTTTTTATGTCAAAAGCCTTTTCTTTGTCTGTTGGTCTCTGGAAAATCCAGTTTGAACTAGTTTATGTGAGCCTCCCAAAGGGTTGTACCTCTTTAAAGGTGTTTAAAACCTAATAATTCACCTTAACCACCCCTCCACACCCACCCTGTTTTTGGTTCTTGGTGGAGCTGTGATAATTATACCCCGTAGAACAGAACACAATCATACTTTCAATCCCTGCCCCAGAGTGATACATACATTTAATACAATATGTTCCCACAAAGATACTACATGCATTTGCAGTATCTGTCACACCTAAATTGGGTAAATGTGCAAAAGCAAGGAACAATATATTTGCTGTGGGACGATTCCCATTTTTTTCACAATTCCAAATATTAATGGGGGGAAGGGGATAAATATTAATAGCCCTTGTTTTTTTTCAGAACTCTAAATTAAGTCAATGGAATCTGTGGGTGCTTGCAAAATTCAGGACCTGCAACACTAATTTTTTTCATGGAAACCTGTAGCAATATCACCTGTTCATTTTATTTTAATTAATATGCATACCTGGATACTGTCTAAAAAATCCCTTTGCACTTCCAAAATACTGCCATATGAGAGAAGGGTCACGGTCAAAGTTATCGACAAACACCTTGTTTAAGGATTCTGACCAAAAGACTCCATTTACGATAGCTGGATCTGAAAAAATAAAGAAGAGTGACACTCAGTTGATAGAATCCCTTGCACCATATCATCTTTGGCTGATTCAGTATCTAAAGTCATTGATCTGTAATTTGTAGCTCATAAGTCAAGTGCACTCTCTATATGTGGCTCCTATGAAGTCCAGTGAGTTTCAGTGAGTATTTCTCCAGGACTTTCTGGGTCTCACCACCAATTAACTTGGTGTGTATAGGTCCCTAGAAACTATTTTCCCCAGCCTTCGTTCCCAGCATTCAGGAGATGACCCACAAAACACACCTACTCCAAAGACAGCGAAAACTTTCTTCAGTAGCCAAGAGAGAAGAGTGAGGGGAAAATGCACTTTCCAATCAAACTAGCCTCCCAATAGCTAGCAGTGTGTGGAAAGATGGGTGTGATGATGTTATGTTGTACTATAACATGATACTGCATAAATGGACAATGGTGTTGAGTCATGATGATGCAATGTTATCATGTATTAATGCAACATGACAACACAAATATTGGATAAAGTGGCAGGAAGTCATGATGGGATTATTTTGTGTCTCTCTAACACTCCATTTCTTAATGAAGTTGCTTTGAAAAAGTTACAGGCATACTTACAAACACTTTCAACACTATTTATGTATTTTACCTAGTGGAAATATATACATAGGTGTAGAAGATACACAGATTAGTGATGTATATATTGAAAGAGTTCCAAGATATATTTTATAGGTGAGAGTTAAATTTGTTAATTAGAATATATAACAGGAAGGGTCACATCACTATTATTGAATAAATGTACTGTAAGGGTAACAGATTATTAATTAATTTAACTCATAATTTACACACTTTTCAAGACTCAGGATTTTTCATGATAATGTTATTTATGTATTCTGTATGAATGTTTTGTACTTAGTATGGTCACTTTAACTGTACGTTAAAAGTTTATTTGTGGGGATAACATACATAATATCCCTGTCAAAAGACAGATTCTATTTCACCACTTTGTGACCTATGATGTGTACTCTTACACACCAACACTCCTATCTTCGCTGAAATCTTTAGACGGAGACCCTCTGCATAGTAGTATTGTTTTTTAGTACAGTGGAGTCTAATGTATGTTTTACTTTATAAAACCAGATACTGGTCAGCATGCACATTAGAAAGTGAAGTGCCTTTCATTTCCTGTTGGAGTATGTACGCATATTGTCATTTACCCTGCATTCAAACAAATGAATAGCAAACACAGCATAGCACTAACTACGATGTGAAAAAACATGGAGCTTGGATTTCCCAGCACTGACTGACCTATTCTTTTATTCCCATAAACAGAACAGTACATGAAAGCAAACTAAAACTCTCCATGTGAGAAGATATTTTTTCTATTACATTTGTTTTTTCTTTTAATACAGCATGGTATATTCAACCGGTGACACTTAAAATCCTAAAGCACCCTCATATTTTTGTATGATGTAAAGTGGTTATTTGGCATAAAAGTGACAAAGCAAAATTGAATTAATATGTTTGGAAGCCAAGGTTTTTGAGCTAGATAACAATGTGGTTGTGAAATGAGACATGATAAAGAAAGACGCTCTATATACCTAATACCACCTGCACCTAAAGGCAATGGTTTCAAAAAGAAAAAACAAAGCTAACTTAAAATCTGTATTGTTTTTAAAAGTATGAACATACACACAACTTGTTCAAGTATTTGAAATAACACTTCCACTAGAAAAACAAAGCTAACTTAAATCAGAGCTGTAATCTTTAATTAAAAAAAAAAGGCACATACAACTGCACACTTGTCCAAGTGTTTCACATAATGCTCCCACAGACTTGTAAAATAATGGCACTCTGCATTGATTTCAGAAGATTGCTTGGAATGTGATTTTAATGGAGTGGAAAAAAGGTGAATTGTTTTCTACCCTTACATTCATCAAAGAAAAACACCAGGAGAAAAAGGGAAATGTCTCAGCTACACATCTTTGAACTCTGCATTCATCTAAATATTTAGGTTTACATAGAAGGGCTGTTGAAAAAGCAAACTCAACAAAGCAGATTTTGTTTTAAAAACATGTCTAGTGCAGTTAAATTTAGTCCTAGAACAAGAAATGTATATATATATATATATATATATATATATATATATATATATATATATATATATATAACCTGTCAAACTAGAGACATACCAAACACAATTTTGAGTTCTCTCCAACAAATCTCATATTTGGAAGTAAACCCATGTCACTATACATTTTTGGTGTTGCCTAAAGGTCATTATTCTGTACAGCAGAAAACCTCAGGTATTCGCTAGTTTACAGTTACTCCAATAAGTTTCCCTGAAACACCATGGCCTGAAATTCAGGATCATTCTTGCCTAAGCTACAAAAATAAATCATCAATTTGGAGAAATAGGATCCTAATCTAACAAGAAAGCAAACCTTGCATTCAGTCCTAATACTGCATTTAGTGATTAGATGACAAAGATGACGTGTTAAAATGTCAGCCATGTTCTCACCCCACCATGTAGCCCAACACTATCTTGAATGTTGTGATTCTAGTCCCACTGAAACCATGCTAGCTCTGTTGGAGGAGCCAGATTACTATTAAACAGCACAGCTGTTTCAATGATTCATTGCAGCAGTAGTATAGCTAAGGTGGTCAGGAGTTCAAATCTCACTTGAAACACAAAATTTAGTTTCAGGTTCTTTAGGGTTTATTTCCTTTTCTAGGAGCATTTTAAGGGAGATCTCCTCTTTAGAGGACATGCAAAGCACCTGCTCTCAACTTAGCACCTGAGCTCCTTCATGGTCCTTCCTTCAACAGCAAGAACTAATAACCAATGTGAGGTCGGACATCACTGCTTTATGACTTTTAATTTTAAAGGCATTTGGGGGCTTCCTCATAATTTACATCCAAGATTTCACGCCAAAAACATGACATCACACAATCTCAATGGTTCACCAGATTTCTTCTATCCTGCATTCCTCAGAGACTCGAAAATCTTATTGCTTTTCTCTGCCCTATCCCAAAGGCTCCACATCACACCACCACTCATTCCAGCAGAATAACGCAACGCAACTTTATCTGGAGTCTATATGAGCTCAAGTTCGACGAATGGGAGGCCATTTTCTTACCACCAGACAACTTTACTTGCTCAGGCTGCAAAGTTTCAGTGTTATAATATGAAAATCCTGAGAGTAAGTATTTGAAAAAAATATTTTAAAATAAACAACACTGCAGATAGCAAGTATCAAGGGAAAGTGACGTTTATAAATTAAGACATATTGAAATATCCATGCTTATAACTATAGATTGCTTAAGGATGAGCTAACAATAAGTAATCGCTTTAATGTGTGTGTGTATATCTTTGCCAAAAACTAGGAAATTCTGATACAACAGGGAAAATTTTACCCAGTTTTAACACATTTTCTGCATTATATTAATATCAATGATCACAACACATCCAAAGGCTGATCACTTAAAAGCATTAATCCATTGACCCTGAAACTAATCAGAAATGGAGAGGTGCATTAAGCAGGGCATTTTAAGTAAGAGGAAACAATTAAAAATCTACCATGACCATTCAAAGACAATCAGAGCCCTTAAAATGAATGCTAGAGTGTTGAGAGAGGATTTACTGCCTGCCTGCATGTTGTAGTTTCATTATGCAAAAAGAAAAGGAGTACTTGTGGCACCTTAGAGACTAACCAATTTATTTGAGCATAAGCTTTCGTGAGCTACAGCTCACTTCATCGGATGCATACTGTGGAAAGTATAGAAGATCTTTTTATACACACAAAGCATGAAAAAATGGGTGTTTACCACTACAAAAGGTTTTCTCTCTCCCCCACCCCACTTTCCTGCTGGTAATAGCTTATCTAAAGTGATCACTCTCCTTACAATGTGTATAATGGCCCATTTCCAGCACAAATCCAGGTTATCATACACATTGTAAGGAGAGTGATCACTTTAGATAAGCTATTACCAGCAGGAAAGTGGGGTGGGGGAGAGAGAAAACCTTTTGTAGTGGTAAACACCCATTTTTTCATGCTTTGTGTGTATAAAAAGATCTTCTATACTTTCCACAGTATGCATCCGATGAAGTGAGCTGTAGCTCACAAAAGCTTATGCTCATATAAATTGGTTAGTCTCTAAGGTGCCACAAGTACTCCTTTTCTTTTTGCGAATACAGACTAACACGGCTGTTACTCTGAAACCTGTCATTATGCAAGGCACTGAATTTAGCCGTATGGAGTGGAAATCTAGCAACTGCATGAAAAAACTTGTACAGAGACAGACAGACATCGTCTTCCTTTCCAAATGCAAACAGATGGACATCGTACCAAAAGGACTGAAGGTAAAAAATCCATTACAATATACATACCACATAGACCATGCTGACAGCTTGTGCCACAGGCTCTCAAAGAAACTGCGGAACCACCTGATCAACATCCTCTACAGCAAACAGGGAAAGATAAAGAATGAGCTCTCAAAAATGGATGTTCTCATAAAAAACCAACCTTCCACACAAACTTCCTCGTGGCTGGACTTTACTAAAACTAGGGAAGCCATTTACAACACACACTTTGCTTGTCTACAAAAGAAAAAGGACACTAAACTTTCTAAACTACTACATGCCACAAGGGGCCACAGCAATGGTTCCCTCAACCCACCCAGCAATATTGTTAACCTATCCAACTATACTCTTAGCCCAGCAGAAGCAGCTGTCCTATCTCGGGGCCTCTCCTTCTGCCCCTCCACCCTCACGAACATGATACAGTTCCGTGGTGACCTAGAATCCTATTTTCGACATCTCCAACTCAAGGAATATTTCCAACACACCTCTGAACAACATACTAATCCACAGAGACCTCCCTACCAACACTACAAAAAGAAGGATTCTAGGTGGACTCCTCCTGAAGGTCAAGACAGCAGACTGGACTTCTACATAGAGTGCGTCCACCGATGTGCACGGGCTGAAATTGTGGAAAAGCAGTATCACTTTCCCCACAACCTCAGCCGTGCAGAACACAATGCCATCCACAGCCTCAGAAACAACTCTGACATCATAATCAAAAAGGCTGACAAAGAAGGCGCTGTTGTCATCATGAATAGGTCAGAATATGAACAAGAGGCTGCTCGGCAGCTCTCCAACACCACTTTCTACAAGCCATTACCCTCCGATCCCACTGAGAGTTACCAAAAGAAACTACAGCATTTGCTCAAGAAACTCCCTGGAAAAGCACAAGATCAAATCCGCACAGACACACCCCTGGAACCCTGACCTGGGATATTCTATCTACTACCCAAGATCCATAAACCTGGAAATCCTGGGCGCCCCATCATCTCAAGTATTGGCACCCTGACAGCAGGATTGTCTGGCTATGTAGACTCCCTCCTCAGGCCCTATGCTACCAGCACTCCCAGCTACCTTCGAGACACCATTGACTTCCTGAGGAAACTACAATCCATCGGTGATCTTCCTGATAACAACATCCTGGCCACTATGGATGTAGAAGCCCTCTACACCAACATTCCACACAAAGATGGACTACAAGCCGTCAAGAACACTATCCCCAATAATATCACGGCAAACCTGGTGGCTGAACTTTGTGGCTTTGTCCTCACCCATGAACTATTTCACATTTGGGGACAATGTATACCTTCAAATCAGCGGCACTGCTATGGGTACCCGCATGGCCCCACAGTATGCCAACATTTTTATGGCTGACTTAGAACAACGCTTCCTCAGCTCTCGTCCCCTAACGCGCCTACTCTACTTGCGCTATATTGATGACATCTTCATCATCTGGACCCATGGAAAAGAAGCCCTTGAGGAATTCCACCATGATTTCAACAATTTCCATCCCACCATCAACCTCAGCCTGGTCCAGTCCACACAAGAGATCCACTTCCTGGACACTACAGTGCTAATAAACGATGGTCACATAAACACCACCCTATACCGGAAACCTACTGACCGCTATTCCTACCTACATGCCTCAAGCTTTCACCCTGACCACATCACACGATCCATTGTCTACAGCCAGCTCTGCGATACAACTGCATTTGCTCCAGCCCCTCAGACAGAGACAAACACCTACAAGATCTCTATCAAGCATTCTTACAACTACAATACCCACGTGCGGAAGTGAAGAAACAGACTGATAGAGCCAGAAGAGTTCCCAGAAGTCACCTACTACAGGACAGGCCTAACAAAGAAAATAACAGAAAGCCACTAGCCGTCACCTTCAGCCCCCAACTAAAACCCCTCCAACGCATTATTAAGGATCTACAACCTATCCTGAAGGATGACCCAACACTCTCACAAATCTTGGGAGACAGGCCAGTCCTTGCCTACAGACAGCCCCCCAACCTGAAGCAAAGACTCACCAGCAACCACATACCACACAACAGAACCACTAACCCAGGAACCTATCCTTGCAACAAAGCCCGTTGCCAACTGTGTCCACATATCTATTCAGGGGACACCATCACAGGGCCTAATAACATCAGCCACACTATCAGAGGCTCGTTCACCTGCACATCCACCAATGTGATATATGCCATCATGTGCCAGCAATGCCCCTCTGCCATGTACTTTGGTCAAACTGGACAGTCTCTACGTAAAAGAATAAATGGACACAAATCAGATGTCAAGAATTATAACATTCATAAACCAGTCGGAGAACACTTCAATCTCTCTTGTCACGCAATTACAGACATGAAAGTTGCAATATTACAACAAAAAGCTTCAAAACCAGACTCCAGCGAGAGACTGTTCAATTGGAATTCATTTGCAAATTGGATACAATTAACTTAGGCTTGAATAGAGACAGGGAGTGGCTAAGTCATTATGCAAGGTAACCTATTTCCCCTTGTTTTTTCCTACTCCCTCCCCGCCCCCAGACTTCTTGTTAAACCCTGGATTTGTGCCGGAAATGGCCCACCTTGATTATCATACACATTGTAAGGAGAGTGATCACTTTAGACAAGCTATTACCAACAGGAGAATGGGTTTGGAGGGGGGAGGGGGGAGAAAACCTAGATTTGTGCTGGAAATAGACCAACTTGATTATCATACACATTTTAAGGAGAGTGATCACTTTAGATAAGCTATTACCAGCAGGAGAGTGGGGTGGGGGGAGAGAAAACCTTTTGTAGTGGTAAACACCCATTTTTTCATGCTGTGTGTGTATAAAAAGATCTTCTATACTTTCCACAGTATGCATCCAATGAAGTGAGCTGCAGCTCATGAAAGCTTATGCTCAGATAAATTGGTTAGTCTCTAAGGTGCCACAAGTACTCCTTTTCTTCTTACTCATTGTCATAAATATAAAGGGAAGAGTAAACCCCTTTGAAATCCCTCCTGGCCAGGGGAAAGCTCCTCTCACCTGTAAAGGGTTAAGAAGCTAAAGGTAACCTCGCTGGCACCTGACCAAAATGACCAATGAGGAGACAAGATACTTTCAAAAGCTGGGAGGAGGGAGAGAAACAAGGGTCTGTGTCTGTCTGTATGCTGGTCTTTGCCAGGGATAGACCAGGAATGGAGTCTTAGAACTTTTAGTAAGTAATCTAGCTAGGTATGTGTTAGATTATGATTTCTTTAAATGGCTGAGAAAAGAATTGTGCTGAATAGAATAACTATTTCTGTCTGTGTATCTTTTTTGTAACTTAAGGTTTTGCCTAGAGGGGTTCTCTATGTTTTTGAATCTAATTACCCTGTAAGATATCTACCATCCTGATTTTACAGGGGGGATTTCTTTATTTCTATTTACTTCTATTTTTTATTAAAAGTCTTCTTGTAAAAAACTGAATGCTTTTTCATTGTTCTCAGATCCAAGGGTTTGGGTCTGTGGTCACCTATGCAAATTAGTGAGGCTTTTTATCCAACATTTCCCAGGAAAGGGGGGGTGCAAGTGTTGGGAGGATTATTCATTGTTCTTAAGATCCAAGGGTCTGGGTCTGTAGTCACCTAGGCAAATTGGTGAGGCTGTTTACCAAACCTTGTCCAGGAAGTGGGGTGCAAGGTTTTGGGAAGTATTTTGGGGGGAAGGACGTGTCCAAACAGCTCTTCCCCAGTAACCAGTATTAGTTTGGTGGTGGTAGCGGCCAGTCCAAGGACAACGGGGAGGAATATTTTGTACCTTGGGGAAGTTTTTGACCTAAGCTGGTAAAGATAAGCTTAGGAGGTTTTTCATGCAGGTCCCCACATCTGTACCCTAGAGTTCAGAGTGGGGGAGGAACCTTGACATGGTGGCATAGCGGTGGGATTAACCTGAAATCATTTTGAGATCCAGTTGAGATTTTTTGAACTCGAAATACAGATTTTAAAAAGGAAATTTTTTTTTCCTTTGGAAAGCAGCTGAAACTGAAAGCTGAAACTGTGTCCAAGCAGAGACAAAAGGGGATTATCTTTGTGAATTGCAGGTTTTCTTTGCCTGGAGGCAGGGTACTTAACTCCTGCAGGGAAATTCACAGTCTTCCAACCCAGAGGTTTTTTTTTCTTTTCTTCCTAAAAGTAAATAGGGGGTGTGTGTTCTACCCATTTGCTTTTTCTTTGGGCTGGGTAAGCAGGTTTCCAAGTAGTTGGAGGTTTTTTGCTTTAATTTGGGCCCAGAGCAGAGACAAGGGAATTGTCTTTTTCTGTAGGCTGACAATCACTATCAGAGAATAGATATTCTATTCCAGCACAGCAAAATTTTACAGCCAAGTTTTGTTTGTTTATTTCTAAACCTCGGGTGTAAAGTTAGTTAAAAACAGAGAGGTTAGAATGACCAAATCCTCAGCTCGACTACAGCTGGAATTAGCCAAATTTCAGGCTGAGGAAAAACAAAGGGAACATGAAAGACAGATAGAACTCATGCGGCTGGAGAAGGAGGCACAGGAGGCTGCCCACAAGAGGGAAATGGAGGCAAAGAAGCATGTGGAGGAGGGGAAGGAAAAAGAGAGGAAGCATGTGGAGGAGGAGAAGGAAAAAGAGAGGAAGCATGTGGAGGAGGTGGAGAGGATAAAGGCCCAGCAGAATATACCAACAAACCCTAGCAATCCTTCTCCAGGTACCACTTCCCATCCCAGAAAGTTCCCCACCTACAAGGCAGGTGATGATACTGAGGCCTTCTTAGAAAACTTCGAAAGGGCCTGCCTTGGGTACAACATCCCTACTGACCAATACATGGTAGAGCTGAGGCCGCAGCTCAGTGGACCCTTAGCTGAGGTGGCAGCTGAAATGCCTAAAGAACACATGAACAAGTATGAACTGTTTAAATCCAAGGCGAGAGTCAGAACGGGGATAACACCCGAGCAGTCTCATCGGAGGTTCAGAGCCCTAAGGTGGAAACCAGACATGTCATTTACCCGACATGCCTACCACATTGTGAAACATTGGGATGCCTGGATATCAGGAGCAAGTGTTGAATCTCCAGTAAATTTGCCCTTCCTAATGCAAATGGAACAATTCTTAGAGGGTGTTCCTGAGGAAACAGAAAGATACATCCTAGATGGGAAACCCAAAACTGTAATCGAGGCAGGAGAGATTGGAGCCAGATGGGTGGAGGTGGCAGAGAAGAAGAAAACTGGTCGCAGCTGGAGCGGAGACCAGAAGGGACCACCCCAGACCACACCCTATTACCGGGGGCCGCCCAAGGCCCCACCTACCTCCCAAAGAACCCTCCAGACCCCTTATCGTCCTGCCACCCCGTTCTCCAGCAACCCTCCTCGCCCCAGTGACCCGTCAGCTGGACGATGTTTTAAGTGTAACGAGCTGGGGCATGTAAAGGCCAACTGCCCCAAGAACCCCAACAGATTACAGTTCATTGCACCGGAATCACACCAGAGGTCCACAGGCCCAGATACCTCCCAGATACCCTTGGAGCGGAGGGAAACTGTGAGTGTGGGCGGGAAGAAGGTCACCGCGTGGAGGGACACCGGAGCACAAGTGTCAGCTATCCATGCTTCCTTAGTGGACCCCAATTTAATCAACCCAGAGATCCAAGTGACGATTCAATCCTTCAAGTCCAACTCTTTCAATTTGCCTACAGCCAAGTTGCCTGTCCAGTACAAGGGCTGGTCAGGAACATGGACTTTTGCAGTCTATGATGATTATCCCATCCCCATGCTGTTGGGGGAAGACTTGGCCAATCATGTGAAGCAGGCCAAGAGGGTGGGAACGGTCACCCGCAGCCAGGCTAAACAAGCCGTGAGGCCTCGCTCTGTTCAGGAAACTTCTATCAGGACCCGGTCAGAGGTGATGGACCCGGATCCCAGGCCAATGTCTGCAACAGCAGTAGTGGATCCAGTCCCAGAGACCCAGACGGAACCAGTCCCAGAACCGGAACCAGCCGAACAACCAACACCAGACCCCGTGTCAGCACTGAATCCAGTACTTGCAACCTCAACACCAGAGGGCCCCACCTAACCTGAACTGGCAGCAGCCGATAACCCGACCCAAGAGGCTCAGCCGGAGCCTGAATCCCAACATAGTGCACCAGCGGAGAGCGGTTCACAGTCAACAGAAACAGCTCCATCCCCTATATCGCTTCCAGAGGGACCAAGCCTAGGTCCACAATCCAATGAGGGACTGATGTCTCCAGCATCAAGGGAACAGTTCCAGACCGAACAGGAAGCAGATGAAAGCCTCCAGAGAGCTTGGACGGCGGCACGGAGCAACCCACCGCCTCTCAGCTCTTCTAATCGATCCAGGTTTGTTGTAGAAAGAGGACTTTTATACAAGGAAACTCTTTCTGGGGGACACCAGGAAGACTGGCATCCTCAGAGACAGTTGGTAGTTCCAACTAAATACCGGGCCAAGCTCTTGAGCTTAGCCCACGATCACCCTAGTGGCCATGCTGGGGTGAACAGGACCAAAGACCGTTTGGGGGGGTCATTCCACTGGGAGGGAATGGGCAAGGATGTTTCTACCTATGTCCAGTCTTGTGAGGTGTGCCAAAGAGTGGGAAAACCCCAAGACCAGGTCAAAGCCCCTCTCCAGCCACTCCCCATCATTGAAGTTCCATTTCAGCGAGTAGCTGTGGATATTCTGGGTCCTTTTCCGAAAAAGACACCCAGAGGAAAGCAGTACATACTGACTTTCATGGATTTTGCCACCCGATGGCCGGAAGCAGTAGCTCTAAGCAACACCAGGGCTAAAAGTGTGTGCCAGGCACTAGCAGACATTTTTGCCAGGGTAGGTTGGCCCTCCGACATCCTCACAGATGCAGGGACTAATTTCCTGGCAGGAACTATGAAAAACCTTTGGGAAGCTCATGGGGTAAATCACTTGGTTGCCACTCCTTACCATCATCAAACAAATGGCATGGTGGAGAAGTTTAATGGAACTTTGGGGGCCATGATACGTAAATTCGTAAATGAGCACTCCAATGATTGGGACCTAGTGTTGCAGCAGTTGCTCTTTGCCTACAGAGCTGTACCACATCCCAGTTTAGGGTTTTCCCCATTTGAACTTGTATATGGCCGTGAGGTTAAGGGGCCATTGCAGTTGGTGAAGCAGCAATGGGAGGGATTTACACCTTCTCCAGGAACTAACGTTCTGGACTTTGTAACCAACCTACAAAACACCCTTCGAACCTCTTTAGCCCTTGCTAGAGAAAACTTACAGGATGCTCAAAAAGAGCAAAAAGCCTGGTATGATAAACATGCCAGAGAGCGTTCCTTCAAAGTAGGAGACCAGGTCATGGTCTTAAGGGAGCTCCAGGCCCATAAAATGGAAGCATCGTGGGAAGGGCCATTCATGGTCCAGGAGCGCCTGGGAGCTGTTAATTATCTCATAGCATTCCCCACCTCCAACCGAAAGCCTAAGGTGTACCATATTAATTCTCTAAAGCCCTTTTATTCCAGAGAATTAAAGGTTTGTCAGTTTACAGCCCAGGGAGAAGATGATGCTGAGTGGCCTGAAGGTGTCTACTACGAAGGGAAATGTGGTGGTGGTGTGGAAGAGGTGAACCTCTCCATGACCCTTGGGCGTATGCAGCGACAGCAGATCCAGGAGCTGTGCACTAGCTACGCGCCAACGTTCTCAGCCACCCCAGGACTGACTGAACGGGCATACCACTCCATTGACACAGGTAATGCTCACCCAATTAGGGTCCAACCTTACCGGGTGTCTCCTCAAGCTAAAACTGCTATAGAACGGGAGATCCAGGATATGTTACAGATGGGTGTAATCCGCCCCTCTGAAAGTGCATGGGCATCTCCAGTGGTTCTAGTTCCCAAACCAGATGGGGAAATACGTTTTTGCGTGGACTACCGTAAGCTAAATGCTGTAACTCGCCCAGACAACTATCCAATGCCACGCACAGATGAACTATTAGAGAAACTGGGACGGGCCCAGTTCATCTCTACCTTGGACTTAACCAAGGGGTACTGGCAGGTACCGCTAGATGAATCTGCCAAGGAAAAGTCAGCCTTCATCACACATCTCGGGCTGTATGAATTTAATGTACTCCCTTTCGGGCTGCGAAATGCACCTGCCACTTTCCAAAGACTTGTAGATGGTCTCCTAGCAGGATTAGGAGAATATGCAGTCACCTACCTTGACGATGTGGCCATATTTTCGGATTCCTGGGCAGACCACCTGGAACATCTACACAAAGTCCTTGAGCGCATAAGGGAGGCAGGACTAACTGTTAAGGCTAAGAAGTGTCAAATAGGCCTAAACAGAGTGACTTACCTTGGACACCAGGTGGGTCAAGGAACTATCAGCCCCCTACAGGCCAAAGTGGATGCTATCCAAAAGTGGCCTGTCCCAAAGTCAAAGAAACAGATTCAATCCTTCTTAGGCTTGGCCAGTTATTACAGACGATTTGTATCGCACTACAGCCAAATCGCTGCCCCATTGACAGACCTAACCAAAAAGAAACAGCCAAATGCTGTTCAGTGGACCGGAAAGTGTCAGAAGGCCTTTAACAAGCTTAAAGCGACACTCATGTCTGACCCTGTACTAAGGGCCCCAGACTTTGACAAACCGTTCCTAGTAACCACAGATGCATCCGAGCGTGGTGTGGGAGCAGTTTTAATGCAGAAAGGACCTGATCAAGAATTCCACCCTGTAGTGTTTCTCAGCAAAAAACTGTCTGAGAGGGAAAGCAACTGGTCAGTCACTGAAAAAGAATGTTATGCCATTGTCTACGCTCTGGAAAAGCTACGCCCATATGTTTGGGGACGGCGTTTCCACCTGCAAACCGACCATGCTGCACTAAAGTGGCTACACACCGTCAAGGAAACTAACAAAAAACTTCTTCGGTGGAGTTTAGCTCTCTAAGATTTTGATTTCGACATCCAACACATCTCAGGAGCTTCTAACAAAGTGGCTGATGCACTCTCCCGTGAAAGTTTCCCAGAATCAACTGGTTAAAATCGTCCTTGAGATGTGGAAAATATTGTTAGTCTTTATGTACTTGGTAGTATATTTAGAGATGCATGTGTCTTATTAACTCTGTTTTTCCTAGAGCTCCAGGAAGAAATCCCAGCCAGTGTTTCACCCTAGCTGAGATTTGGGGGGCGTGTCATAAATATAAAGGGAAGGGGAAAGCTCCTCTCACCTGTAAAGGGTTAAGAAGCTAAAGGTAACCTCGCTGGCACCTGACCAAAATGACCAATGAGGAGACAAGATACTTTCAAAAGCTGGAAGGAGGGAGAGAAACAAGGGTCTGTGTCTGTCTGTATGCTGGCCTTTGCCAGGGATAGACCAGGAATGGAGTCTTAGAACTTTTAGTAAGTAATCTAGCTAGGTATGTGTTAGATTATGATTTCTTTAAATGGCTGAGAAAAGAATTGTGCTGAATGGAATAACTATTTCTGTCTGTGTATCTTTTTTGTAACTTAAGGTTTTGCCTAGAGGGGTTCTCTATGTTTTTGAATCTAATTACCCTGTAAGATATCTACCATCCTGATTTTACAGGGGGGATTTCTTTATTTCTATTTACTTCTATTTTTTATTAAAAGTCTTCTTGTAAAAAACTGAATGCTTTTTCATTGTTCTCAGATCCAAGGGTTTGGGTCTGTGGTCACCTATGCAAATTGGTGAGGCTTTTTATCCAACATTTCCCAGGAAAGGGGGAGTGCAAGTGTTGGGAGGATTATTCATTGTTCTTAAGATCCAAGGGTCTGGGTCTGTAGTCACCTAGGCAAATTGGTGAGGCTGTTTACCAAACCTTGTCCAGGAAGTGGGGTGCAAGGTTTTGGGAAGTATTTTGGGGGGAAGGACGCGTCCAAACAGCTCTTCCCCAGTAACCAGTATTAGTTTGGTGGTGGTAGCGGCCAGTCCAAGGACAACGGGGGGAATATTTTGTACCTTGGGGAAGTTTTTGACCTAAGCTGGTAAAGATAAGCTTAGGAGGTTTTTCATGCAGGTCCCCACATCTGTACCCTAGAGTTCAGAGTGGGGGAGGAACCTTGACACTCATAAACTAGAAGCACCCAAGTCTCAACCTGGTTGTTGTGAATTGACTGGTATTTGGACCAGCTTCTCTTTGTGTGAGTATCACCCAAACTACAACTAAGACCCATTTGAAATCTCAAGGCACATCTTCTAATGGTACATATGTTAGATCTGTTGTGCTAGCCAAATTCCAATTTTGGAAACTACATTCTGCCAAAACTGCCTCCGCTGTTTCATTTGGAAGCAGTATTTTCCACTGCCTGCCCTGTTGTGTATTGCTGCCGTGTGCTGAGGGCATCCCTCAAAATAGCTACATTTCAATATTGGTTAACGAGATTCTTTTGAATATTTGGGGGATGAAAAGCTGTATGTAAACAAAAATTCATTAGCATGATGCTATCAGGCAAACTCAAAAACAATAAATGTAAATCTTCTGCCACAATACTTTAAACATAGATCCTATTTTTGTTTTGCAAAGACACGTCCTGGCAATAACCTCTAAAATAAAATTAAAACATTCTTTTATTCTCCCATCTCCTACTCTGCCTGGCTTGCAGATACTTATGATTCTGTTCTATAACCATTTGTGCAGCTGCTATCTGGTTTTTTTATTGATATTTAATATAAACACAGCCCCCAGGCAAACAGGTACATTGACAGGAATCTGAAATATTATTGCCAAGGAACAGTACAACTGCATGTAGCAATTAAGTAGGAGTCACAGATACTATTGACCCCAAAAAGTAGGGCTGAAGGCTCAGCAAAGACAAGCAAGATGTGCCAGCTGACAGAATGCACCAAAATGGAATGCACAGAATGAAGAGGAAGACTGGCACTGGAAGAAGAAACATTTTATTGACATGGTTCACAAGAAATTCACATGCACAGGGAAATAGGTAAGATAATTCTATGATAAGAGGCTAATATATAGCATTTTGCATTCTAGTTATTTCAGCAAGCTTCAAAATAATATATTTGATATTGATGGTGAAGTGCAATGACTCTGAAGGAAATACAATACTGTGGTTCCCACAATGTTTTGGGCAATCTGTCTCATTACTGAGAGCAAGTATTAATCAAGATAATAGGTTTATCCCCTATTGTATTCAATAGGTGATGTGATCTTTAAATTCTGCCTGAACAGCTTCCAGGGACATACAAAAGGTCTTCTCCCTGTAATGTCTGCCCTGAAGGACAGCAACTCTAACGCTGCAGAGCAAAGTACAGCACCAGTACTGCATAGGGTAACCAGATATCTCAATTTTACAGGGACAGTCCCGATTTTTGGGTCTTTTTCTTATATAGGCTCCTATTACCCCCCACCCCCTGTCCCGATTTTTTACACTTGCTTTCTGGTCATCCTACTACTGTAGCTCAGTGTCAGTATTGTGTATAAGACCAAGTGCTAATACGAGACTTAAAATCCAACACACCTGTAGCTCAAAAGGTGATAGAATTGCCAGCTAAACCATGCTGACACTGACAACATATTTAGTCTGATGTTTTAAAAATAACAGAAATCAATCACATCACTGGCACACAGACCACCAGTATAATTATTATTCTAGCTGGCACTTAAAATAGTGCTTTGTATCTTCAGAGCACTGTCCAAAAAATAACTAATAAATCCTTCACAATGCTCCTGTGATGTAGTTAAGTAACACCCAGTGTCACAGGAGCCTCAGAGCCTGTAATGACATTAAAATAGAATTTGCTCCTGAACACAGAAAATCTTGAACTACTCTAAACATTCTGAAATACAATAAATTAATACATTCTTATGTAATTGTGTGCACATACAATGCACCTTTCATCTGAAGATCTCAAAGTGCTTTACAAATGTATATGAAGTCTCAACACCCGTGCAAGATAGGTAAAGGGTATTACTCCACTCTAGATAGGGGTGCAGCTTATCTCTGGGGTGGAAGACAGTGGATATTTAATAGTGTGTGGTAACAGACAACATTGTAAGACAGGAAGTAGTAAATACTATATCTAATTGAAAGTAGAGGAGATATTTAGACATTTACAAATGAATTACCCAAGTTCACGAACAAGGTCAGCTCCCAGACTGCTGCGCTGGGCATCACAACATGGGGAATAGATGGCCAGCCCTCTGTGGAGAAAGAGGTGGTTAGGGACTATTTAGAAAAGCTGGACGTGCACAAGTCCATGGGGCTGGACGAGTTGCATCCGAGAGTGCTAAAGGAATTGGCGGGCTGTGATTGCAGAGCCATTGGCCATTATCTTCAAAAACTCATGGTGAACGGGGGAAGTCCTGGATGACTGGAAAAAGGCTAATGTAATGCCAATCTTTAAAAAAGGGAAGGAGGATCCTGGGAACTACAGGCCAGTCAGCCTCACCTCAGTCCCCGGAAAAATCATGGAGCAGGTCCTCAAAGAATCAATCCTGAAGCACTTACATGAGAGGAAAGTGATCAGGAACAGTCAGCATGGATTCACCAAGGGAAGGTCATGCCTGACTAATCTAATCACCTTCTATGATGAGATTACTGGTTCTGTGGATGAAGGGAAAGCAGTGGATGTATTGTTTCTTGACTTTAGCAAAGCTTTTGACACGGTCTCCCACAGTATTCTTGTCAGCAAGTTAAAGAAGTATGGGCTGGATGAATGCACTATAAGGTGGGTAGAAAGTTGGCTAGATTGTCGGGCTCAACGGGTAGTGATCAATGGCTCCATGTCTAGTTGGCAGCCGGTGTCAAGTGGAGTGCCCCAGGGGTCGGTCCTGGGGCCGGTTTTGTTCAATATCTTCATAAATGATCTGGAGGATGGTGTGGATTGCACCCTCAGCAAATTTGCGGATGATACTAAACTGGGAGGAGTGGTAGATACGCTGGAGGGCAGGGATAGGATACAGAGGGACCTAGACAAATTGGAGGATTGGGCCAAAAGAAATCTGATGAGGTTCAATAAGGATAAGTGCAGGGTCCTGCACTTAGGATGGAAGAATCCAATGCACAGCTACAGACTAGGGACCGAATGGCTAGGCAGCAGTTCTGCGGAAAAGGACCTAGGGGTGACAGTGGACGAGAAGCTGGATATGAGTCAGCAGTGTGCCCTTGTTGCCAAGAAGGCCAATGGCATTTTGGGATCTATAAGTAGGGGCATAGCGAGCAGATCGAGGGACGTGATCGTTCCCCTCTATTCGACATTGGTGAGGCCTCATCTGGAGTACTGTGTCCAGTTTTGGGCCCCACACTACAAGAAGGATGTGGATAAATTGGAGAGAGTCCAGCGAAGGGCAACAAAAATGATTAGGGGTCTGGAACGCGTGACTTATGAGGAGAGGCTGAGGGAACTGGGATTGTTTAGTCTGCAGAAGAGAAGAATGAGGGGGGATTTGATAGCTGCTTTCAACTACCTGAGAGGTGGTTCCAGAGAGGATGGTTCTAGACTATTCTAAGTGGTAGAAGAGGACAGGACAAGGAGTAATGGTCTCAAGTTGCAGTGGGGGAGGTTTAGGTTGGATATTAGGAAAAACTTTTTCACTAGGAGGGTGGTGAAACACTGGAATGCGTTACTTAGGGAGGTGGTAGAATCTCCTTCCTTAGAAGTTTTCAAGGTCAGGCTTGACAAAGCCCTGGCTGGGATGATTTAATTGGGGATTGGTCCTGCTTTGAGCAGGGGGTTGGACTAGATGACCTCCTGAGGTCCCTTCCAACCCTGATATTCTATGATACTATGATTCTAAGTTGGAATACAGCCATAGTGTGCTCATTTTTATGAAAAGTTCATGGAATTTTTAAATTACCAAGGTGGTCTGGGTCTCAGTTTTATTTTTCATTCAAAAGACATCATTTCCAGCTGTAAAGTTCTTCCTAACACCATGCTGAGGTACTGACTCGGAGAAAAGCTTGCCATCTAATGAATTAAAAGAATACTTTCTGCAACACTTGGAGGTATCCTGGCAGTCTCCAATCCAACTGCTGACCTCTTTTAACCCTGTTTAGCTTGTGAGATGCAGTAGGATCACATCACAAGGTAAGACTACTTCAGGCAACAGGCCAGTTTCATACTTTCGGAGAAATATAGAACAGATGTTTATATTATTGCAGGAATACTAACAGAAGGATAGCAATACTGAAAGACAGGTACAGTACATGCTTCTAAGAAAATGCATCATCATCACAGAGCTCTAGAAGGCCAAGGTCTGATTGAGGAAAAGTGAAGAACAATGCAGAAGACGACAACTAACACAGCTCTCCAGATAGGAAAGGAAAGGAAAAGTACTACTCTCAACTCACAATAACCAACAAACTGAAAGAATAGGAGCCCAACATAAATGTAGCAAGTTCATCACAGAAGCAAATCCAGACTCAGAAACTAAAAGAATATGAAGAGTCAATTACGACACACAGGAAATGCTTGAACATGTTTCCAAGCAAACTGGATGGAACTGCATCTATCATCGACCAGGAAATCTAAAACTATGCTGGTGGCATGGGAGGAAAAGGTGCTTGACAGACAATACAGGAAGCCAGTAGAACACATTTCAAATTATAGTAAAAGAAAGGAAATGTCAATGCTACTAAACGAAATCAACCATGCCATAAAATATTTAACATACAACATACCAAAAGAGAGAGTTATACTTCAGCTGGTTTCAGAGTAACAGCCGTGTTAGTCTGTATTCGCAAAAAGAAAAGGAGTACTTGTGGCACCTTAGCGACTAACCAATTTATTTGAGCATGAGCTTTCGTGAGCTACAGCTCACTTCATCGGATGCATACCGTGGAAACTGCAGCAGACTTTATATATACACAGAGAATATGAAACAATACCTCCTCCCACCCCACTGTCCTGCTGGTAATAGCTTATCTAAAGTGAGCATCAGGTTAGGCCATTTCCAGCACAAATCCAGGTTTTCTCACCCTCCACCCCCCCACACAAATTCACTCTCCTGCTGGTGATAGCCCATCCAAAGTGACAACTCTTTACACAATGTGCATGATAATCAAATTGGGCCATTTCCTGCACAAATCCAGGTTCTCTCACTCCCTCACCCCCCTCCAAAAACCCACCCCCATACACACACACAAACTCACTCTCCTGCTGGTAATAGCTCATCCAAACTGACCACTCTCCAAGTTTAAATCCAAGTTAAACCAGAACATCTGGGGGGGGGGGGGTAGGAAAAAACAAGAGGAAATAGGCTACCTTGCATAATGACTTAGCCACTCCCAGTCTCTATTTAAGCCTAAATTAATAGTATCCAATTTGCAAATGAATTCCAATTCAGCAGTTTCTCGCTGGAGTCTGGATTTGAAGTTTTTTTGTTTTAAGATAGCGACCTTCATGTCTGTGATTGCGTGACCAGACAGATTGAAGTGTTCTCCGACTGGTTTATGAATGTTATAATTCTTGACATCTGATTTGTGTCCATTTATTCTTTTACGTAGAGACTGTCCAGTTTGACCAATGTACATGGCAGAGGGGCATTGCTGGCACATGATGGCATATATCACATTGGTGGATGTGCAGGTGAACGAGCCTCTGATAGTGTGGCTGATGTTATTAGGCCCTGTGATGGTGTCCCCTGAATAGATATGTGGGCACAATTGGCAACGGGCTTTGTTGCAAGGATAAGTTCCTGGGTTAGTGGTTCTGTTGTGTGGTATGTGGTTGTTGGTGAGTATTTGCTTCAGGTTGCGGGGCTGTCTGTAGGCAAGGACTGGCCTGTCTCCCAAGATTTGTGAGAGTGTTGGGTCATCCTTTAGGATAGGTTGTAGATCCTTAATAATGCATTGGAGGGGTTTTAGTTGGGGGCTGAAGGTGACGGCTAGTGGCGTTCTGTTATTTTCTTTGTTAGGCCTGTCCTGTAGTAGGTAACTTCTGGGAACTCTTCTGGCTCTATCAATCTGTTTCTTTACTTCTGCAGGTGGGTATTGTAGTTGTAAGAAAGCTTGACAGAGATCTTGTAGGTGTTTGTCTCTGTCTGAGGGGTTGGAGCAAATGCGGTTGTATCGCAGAGCTTGGCTGTAGACGATGGATCGTGTGGTGTGGTCAGGGTGAAAGCTGGAGGCATGCAGGTAGGAATAGCGGTCAGAAGGTTTCCGGTATAGGGTGGTGTTTATGTGACCATTGTTTATTAGCACTGTAGTGTCCAGGAAGTGGATCTCTTGTGTGGACTGGTCCAGGCTGAGGTTGATGGTGGGATGGAAATTGTTGAAATCATGGTGGAATTCCTCAAGGGCTTCTTTTCCATGGGTCCAGATGATGAAGATGTCATCAATATAGCGCAAGTAGAGTAGGGGCTTTAGGGGACGAGAGCTGAGGAAGCGTTGTTCTAAATCAGCCATAAAAATGTTGGCATACTGTGGGGCCATGCGGGTACCCATAGCAGTGCCGCTGATTTGAAGGTATACATTGTCCCCAAATGTGAAATAGTTAGGGGTAAGGACAAAGTCGCAAAGTTCAGCCACCAGGTTAGCCGTGACATTATCGGGGATAGTGTTCCTGATGGCTTGTAGTCCATCTTTGGTTGGAATGTTGGTGTAGAGGGCTTCTACATCCATAGTGGCCAGGATGGTGTTATCAGGAAGATCACCGATGGATTGAAGTTTCCTCAGGAAGTCAGTGGTGTCTCGAAGGTAGCTGGGAGTGCTGGTAGCGTAGGGCCTGAGGAGGGAGTCTACATAGCCAGACAATCCTGCTGTCAGGGTGCCAATGCCTGAAATGATGGGGCGCCCAGGATTTCCAGGTTTATGGATTTTGGGTAGTAGATAGAATATCCCAGGTCGGGGTTCCAGGGGTGTGTCTGTGCGGATTTGATCTTGTGCTTTTTCAGGAAGTTTCTTGAGCAAATGCTGTAGTTGCTTTTGGTAACTCTCAGTGGGATCATAGGGTAATGGCTTGTAGAAACTCGTGTTGGAGAGCTGCCGAGCAGCCTCTTGTTCATATTCCGACCTATTCATGATGACAACAGCATACTTCAGCTGCTGTCCAAATGATATATGACAAGGATATGGCGCAGCCTTGGAAACCAAAGCTAAGCTCACAGAATCTGCTCAAGGACAAACCTGTGTACAAATCTTTTCTGTAAGTGTTTTAAAAGCAAGCAGAAGTAACCACCATAAGAAAAAACCTGAGCCCACTGTAAAGTAAGTGCCTGATCATTATTGTTAAGTTATTCAATAGAAAAACATCATGTGTACTATGAATGGGAACTATCCATATACTCTAGGGTATGTTGGAGCCTTAAAAAAAGAAAAGAGAGAGAGAATTTTTGTTCCTTTTGCTAAAACGTATTAGGATTATATAGGGCTATAGTCAAATACCAAGCCTCCACCAATACACATGAGAATATATCAACACAAGTGTGGTTGTCTGAATCTGGGTGAGACACAAATCAGGCAGACACAATGTTGTCTGACCTCAGACTGTTGACTGTGACAAATCACTCTATGTTATCTCTACAATTCACTTGTCCCATAACCTGCCAACAGCTATGGTGCTTCTTTAAAGGCTCTATTCAGCACTTCTTACCTAGGCAAAGCTCCCATTGCCTTCAACGGAGGTTCTGCCTAAGTGAAATGTGGTTAGAACAAGTTTTTCAGATATGAAAGAGTTCAGCTGCTTAAAAACCTCTACAACGACTAATAAAACATCTGGAACCATAATACAGATGGACAAGTGCATCTTGGGATGAATACATTATAAATTCAGAATTATGGATTCTAAAACACTAATTGCTCCTTTTGAAATACGGCAAATAAAAACCATACGAAAGAAACACAGATAAACAAAATGCAGACAGTGTAAAAATGCCTTTGTAGGTTTTCAGACAAATAGAATTCCTAAATCTTTTATGTTCTAGCCAAGTATACTAATACTAGACCACAAGAGCATGCTTTCTCTCTCTGTCTCACCCTCCTGTCTAGGTTGTTCTTTCACACCATACAGATCCAAAAAAATCAAAGTGAGGTCTGTGTTATGTAGCAAGATGGAGAGGCAAATAATTACTGTATTCTAAAATAATAGAAAAAAAATGAAGAAAATGCATCTTAGAACAAGTGTGTATGTATCTTTCTGTGACTGTTGATCTCTTCTGCTTCCCTGTAAACAAAAGCTATAATTGTTACATTTGTCATACAACTATTTGAACAAACGTCTGGGCATATCCAATCCTGGTGGGTGTCAGAAACAGATATTACAACACTTACCACCTAAGCGTGGATATTTCGACTACTTTCTAAATATACAGTTCAGAGGGGGAAATGGTACCTCGAAAAACCTTTTTTTCAATCCAGTCAAAAACTTTTGTATAGATATATAGTCATGAGTTTGTTTCTGATTAATCTATTGTATGTCTGCTTCTACTGTGGGTGGCATGGGGGTTTGATTTGTTTCTCCTCTTATTTGAATCAATAATAGGCCAAATCCAGTTTGCTTATTCAGACTGAAGCAAATGAAACTACTCAAATGAGTAGGGCCAACAGGATTTAAACTACAATGCATTTTCTGTATACAGCATCATATTAATTTTTGTTGATTCTGCAATCAAGAAAGGTGTAGATGGCTTGCACAAGTGTTTTATTATTTAGAAGTGATAACTGTATGAGCTCACTAAGCTCACTTCCCCCCCAACTCCAAAAGAGACTAGATCATGACTTTTACCTTATTTTTACGTCTACTCTTAATCTTGTCTAGTGATCACTTACAACTGTTCACTTTATTCTTCAGGTATTTGTCTTACTCATTTTTTGTTTCTTTGTTTTTCCTGTAGAATATACCTAACGTTTAAAATGAGCAGTTTCAGAACTGAATGAAAGACCAAAGAGTGCCGAATTCTGCTATCAGTTATACTAGTGTAAGACGGTGGGGTTTCATGGGAGTAATAGAGGGCAACATTTGGCCTAGTATTACGTACCAAGAAACATTGTCCATGGAGAGATTTAAAAAAATACATTAAGAGCTAGAGTCTTACTCAGAATGTGTGTCTGAGCAGGAGACTTAGGATGTAACAGCCCCTTTTACACAGTTATATGGGCTACCCAGATAATAGGTTCAGGTACAAAGGAGTAAGCAAGACAATGCGGCCATTTACTCCCTTCATAGAGCAGATGGAGCATTGGTTCCAGAATAGCTACTAAGTAAACAGAGTAGTTAAAGAAGCAAGGCAGGTTGGTGGTAATCCACTGATGGTATAGGCCAGTGGTGAGTAACTGCCCCTGAACACCTGGGAGCAAGGAGGAAGTATGGGAAGAATTACAACTAAGATGTCTCCCTAGGTCACAATGACTCTAGGGCAGGGATCTCAAACATGCAGCCCACGGAGTTATTTGCTGCAGCCTGCCAACCTCCCCACACCCCGAGTTATTTCCTGCAGGCTGTCAAGCGCCCTTCACCCACCGCCCCCGCCCGCCCCCCACCGCGCCGTGTCCCCACTCCTCTGCCTACCTCCAGGAACTTCCCGCCGCCAAACAGCTGTTTGGCAGTGCTTAGCGCTTTCCAGGGGGGGAGGGAGGAGCAGGGAGCCACACACTCAGGGGAGGAGGCGGAGAATAGGTGGGGCAGGGATTTGGGGAAGGGGTTGGAACGGGGCAGGGAGGAGGTGGAGTTGGGGTGGGGACTTTGGGGAAGGGTTTGGAATGGGGGCGGGGCATGGGCAGGGCCTCATGGAAGCAGTGGATTGGGGCAGGGCCAGGGACAGCGCGGGGTGTCAGTGATGCAGCCCTCAGGCCAATGTACTAGTCCTCATGTGGCCCTCATGGTGATTTGAGTCTGAGATCCCTGCTCTAGGGGATATGCCTGAAGTAGTGAATGTAGCTATCACACCATCCTTTCCACAAGGCTGTGCCAAAGGTCAGACTCTAGCCCTAAGTAACTAAACAAGAGCAGCTGAACCAAGAAGTGTTAAAGAGTAGGGGCTCTTACAGAAAAAAAAACATGTGACAACTCAGCTCATCTTTGACATCTAGTTGCTGTGGTGATATGGATATATTAAAACATATAGATTAGATAGAGCCAGATAGGAAAGGTCAAGCACAATACACATCTTGAGTGAGGATGCCAACATTTCCGAAGTCCTGTAGACATTGCTTCAGTACAGAGAACAAACAACTGGGAAGCTAATGCCTTCTGCAAGCACAAAGCAGTGATCTTAAGAGAGACTGGGAATTATCTGACACATGGAATTTGAGCAAAGTGAGATGCAACCAGCAGAGAATTCTGTGCATCTTTGTAAAACAGCCAGTCAGAGTTAAAAGAAAGAAATGTGGAATGATGGGAAACTCTCTGCAATATTGATTAAATCTGAATGAATAAGGAAGGCCTTTTCAAGGGATGAACAATGGAAGTCCTTTAACATGGGAACTCCACCATCAGCAATCGCACACGTCTTTATCTGAGCAGAGTCTGCAGTTGGTAAAGCCAGAATGGTGGGAAACTGTGGATAAGGAGACCATTACATGACACAATGGACCAGAGTTGCAGGGAATTAGGATTGAAAGCAGGGTAAAAGTGATTGGAAATAGCAGTGCTACAGAGAACACTGTTCTCTTGAATCAGACTGAAGAGCTACCAGCACTTCTGATAAAACCAAGTTACCTGCCTTTAAAAAGAAAGTTTTTATCTGAAAGTGTGAACATACCAACCAGTACTTCCTGTTCTGACCTGTGCTTGGATTTTGGAGAGACAGGCAAACTGGACAGAGGTACCTATTTGGCTGGCTGCAATAATCAAGAAAGACACTGGCAAAGATCCAAAGAAAAATAATGTAAGATAGGGTTAGCAGGGTGGATACCAGAACCTCTGAAGAACAAGACGCTTTGAATAGTCTGGACTTTGAAAACAATACTAATATCAGAACTAACTAGGGAGCTAAAAAACAAACAGAAAAGAAATCCAGAAGAGCAAGAATAACTACCCTGGCCTTCCCCATCCAAGCTGCATAAAACTTCTTGACCAATATTTACCTTAGTCTATCATGCCCTTCCCACTATTGTTTCTGTAGGGCATATACCAAAGGAACATCAGGATACAGAGGTATCAGGATGTGCCTTTGCTTTCGTATTCACTCTGGTTAGTTGAGATGATTTCAGACACACGAGTGCGTAACTAGCTGAAGGCTGGAGTGCCCAACTGCCTCATGAATGTGCCACGCAACAGTTTACTGTTGATTGGCCAATGGAGATTCCAGTTTACCTACATCTACACGAGGGATGATGACTGAGACTTAATAATATTCAGAGAGACAAGGAGAAGAACAATATTGTTGTACCAATCACTACCGGGAAAAGGGTCCTGACGCAGAATACATTTTAGTTAAATCATCAAATTGAGGTGCTATTCATGAGATAGTAATTATGTTTGGCAATTCCCATAAGGTTACATCAACATATAACTCCAAGTATCAGGTATTTTGCAAGAAAAGTGAAGGAAGTTGAAAGATTATTCCCTTTATACTTATAAAGTCTGTAATTTTTATTTCTATCAGTGAACAAAGACCAACATTTCTATTTTTTGTACTTTGCTGCGGCTATCTGCATTATTTGTATAGTTCAGGTATTACTATTAATTTGTTCCTGGTAACACCCAAAGCATGTGAGGCATTGTCCCAACAGAAAGAAGGCACAGACCCTGTCTAAAAGAGTTTACAATCTAAAAACAGAGTTTAGGAGGAGGGATTTCAACATATAAACCCAGTGGTCATCAAGGTTGTACGTGGCTATATCTATTTTTAATAATCCCCAGCATGTCAAATTTTCAACAGCGTGTCCAGGAAAGATTATCAAGCATGGAAGTTAACAAATTACATATGATAGTGACAGATGAGATTTTATTTCTCAATTTCACACCTGGCAGGAAAGTGTTTTTACATATCTGCCAGTTGTAGATTATAATCTTTGTGCATCACTTGGAGAATGAATTTTTTTGGTTCTAATATTCTAGAAAATAGATAATTTTGGTTTGACAGCCACTTGGAAGGAGTTGATGGGGAAGTATGACTGAATGATATTCATAGCTTCTTTTAAGTGCCAAATTGAAAAAACCTACTTAATCAAAAAAATGGCTGTGGTTCATCACATTTCAATATCTTTTTGAGAAGGCTCCATTACAGTTTTTTTTTTTCCTATGCAAGCAGAACTTTTGATTACGGACTGCATTTATCAATTTGTAGTGAATAAACGCATCTTTTAGCATGCCATTGAACACCATGCTATGGAAATGCCATTTGACATAGGTGATATTCTCTTCCTTGGCTATAAAGTGTTCAAGGGAAAACTTAAATGTGATTCTGTAAAGTCCAAGTTTGCAATCCACAGTTGCCAAGTTTCTGGTGCTGAAAGAAGCAAACAGGTAAGTCATGGGTCTAATAGAAATGTGCATGTCCTGTAACAAACAGAAGCCAAGTTAGTTAAGACTTTGAGGGGCTGAACTTCAAATAAGTGACTATTTGTCTAAATATATATATATTTATTTATTTATTTATTTTGTAATTCCTCAGTATCCAACTTATTTTATGTTGTATGCTGGTCCATTAGTTAATCACATGCATTGCACAGTAACATACCTTTTCCAAATTTGTGGTGTGGATGCATAGGAACTGAATTGAACTATCAGTTCATTTCACATATGCCACCATTCAGTGTTCACAAGGTAAAAACTTTCGGTATTCTATTTCAGTATCCTTATGTAGTACATATAAATAAGTCCCACTGATCCTAATGGAAAGAGTGCATGCATATGGAGAAGAAAGCAGAGTTTGTTTGATATTTTTGTTACTAAAATAATCACATTCAGAATTGCTCCTGGCCTTATTGCATCCTCACCATTTTCACTTTTTTCATGGTATTAAATGATGCGGTTGATCATGAGTGAAGATATCCACAAATGAAGAGATAAAGATAACACAGCCTGGAAAAGAATACTGAAGAAAGGGAATGTAAAATTGACTGTCAATTTCATTAAAATGTTCAGAAGACACAAACTGGTTTAAGTCACATGATAGTGTACTTTTAACATCCTGCAAGTGATACAGGATGGCAGAGACAAGGATGTGGCAAGGGAGACAGTATGGATGTTACATAGACAATCATGTCGTGCCTAGCGACCTGGAGGGTAGAGATAAAAGCACATTCCTGGACAAGAGCATCTTAAGCTTATATTGATGGCCAGACCAAACTGGCTGATGATATTGGAAGAATATCAGATATGGTATCTCCTCATGGAAAGCAGCAAACCTGGACAAAAACTAAATTAAATTACCACACCAGAAAATACAGAAGAACATTTTAAATTTACTTTTTCCTGTAACTTGTTTAGATTAGAGTCTGGCAAATGGATTTTTTAAAATCATTTTCACAAATACTTTTCTCTAAATATATTGTTTATAGGAAGTGGTTACTGTAATTGAGTCAAACTTACAACAGAAAGATTGTTGCTATTTAAATAAGTGTCTAGTCAATGGTATGTAAGTAGTCTCAGCAGAATATTACCGTATTAGCTGGTACAGTTTGATTGGTTACAGTTTGATTAGCTGTAATTAATCAGGACTTCTGAATCTTTTTCTCCACACTATTGAACATTTTATATTACATCCACAAGCCACATAGTTGTTAAAAAACTGTAAGCACAGCTTCAGACTCTCAGCAACATATTGTTTGCCTTATGTTTGTCAGTTGAGTCGACATAAACCATATCTCCTGTTGACAGAAATGCTTAAAAGTATTCATGGACTGTACCATCCATCATAGAAAAATACTCTGTAGCTATGGAAAGCATAGATAAAAATCACTTCCTACACCCTGTAAAAGCTCAAACCAGCCTCTACATCAAAGAGGGATTTATTTAAAGAAAAATTAGGACCTCACTAAATTGCTACAGTATGGCATTATTGTGCATCCTCAAGGCAGTGGACCAATTCCCTGGATTCAGTAAATGCTGGATGGTTAATTAGACCAAACCAGATTTTTCCCTCTTTTGATCGGTGTTATGAATTGTCCCGGATGCCACTAGAAGAAAGACAATACACCAGAATGTGGTTTTAACTAGCCAGCAACTTTATTAACTTATCACATCTGGGTAACTATCCGGCTATAGCAAGATCAATGCAGGTCTTCCTTCCTTCTGTAATCCATACTACCTGAAGGAGGTCTACCCTCAGCTCCACCCCCTCTATACCTCTTATTTGGTGCCATCGCCTTTCCCTCATACAAGGGTTGAGCGTATGGGGGAAGGGGTGTCTCCTCACTGTTCATGACATTAGGAGCCCCCACATCATTCCTTGTCTTCCTTAGGAGGCACCTTCTCCCACTCTGCTTCCATTTTGGGTATTATCAGGGAGCCAGACTCCCTACTGAAGGATTATCTGCACTGGGCACTTGAGTCAAGTTGCAACAACTTGATTTTTACAATCTAAGCTACCCATTGGGTCCCTGAATTGCAGAGAGGATGGCAATGAGGAAAAAATTCCTTCTCAGCCCCAAAAAGGCAGCCAGCACAAGACCCCAGCAAGGCTCAATATCTGGTCCTACTCTAACCCCAAGGCGGTGAAGAGGGAAGGAGCTGTTGCTCTCTGGTGCAGACAGTACTCCAGGGAGGGGAAAGGCCCCTTCCTTTGGGTGTACAAGAGCCAATGGTCTTCCGTTGCACCCTTTTATCCAGTCAGTCAGCCAAGAAGTCCCTCTCCTCCCCTCCCTAAACCCACCAAGAAGCTGTGTGACCATGAAGACAGGAGAAAGATGGGGGGACAATCCCTAAAAGGGCCCAAGGGTTCTCTCTTTACTGCAGGCTCAGACAAAGCCTACTCACCACTGAGGCTGCAGCGGCGAGGGTTGTGGTGGTACCTGTGCACTCAGAGATTTCTTTTTCATTAAAAATGGTTACCCTGGCATTCAGAGAGTTGCTAGATTTTACCTGATAATTATTCAGGGTTTTAAATAACCGTTTATTTTACTTTTTTATCACTATAATCTGATCATTTTGGTGAGTTGCACTGTTCCACAATTCATATCTGATTGTTACTCGGATAGAGCACCTTCTCCAATGAGATTCATTAATATTCATTTTTGCAGTGAGAATAAGATTGTTGTCAACTTGTCAATGGATTCCCCAGGATTATTTTTACTACCAGTAAATTTAGAAAACAGACTATTTTATCCTAACAAATACTAGGCTTGGGATTTTCAAAGGCTCCAAAAGGAGTTAGGTGCCCAACTCTCACTGACTTCCAAACATTTGAAAATCCTACCGTAAATGGATTTGTAATGAAATACCATTTTGTAACCCAATAGTACCACCATATTATTTTCTCTAAGATGATGAATCGTAACCAGTGATACTCCCAGGCAACTTTGCATAGGTGCCACATTCATAGTTCTTCTGAGATCAGAACTTAATTCCAAATTTACAGGAACATTTTGATGACCATTCATTCAATAAATTTTCTTACGAACTGTCAAGGTCCACTTTCAAAACATGCAAAATGTTTGTGCTTAAAAATAAAAATATTTTCTTTTTCTGCATTAATCAAGAATAGCACACCATTTATATTTTCCTTATTACATTAACTACCACAAATGAGTTTTGCAGCTTACCAGGTACCACCCAATCCCCCCCAAAAAAAGTGTAAGGGAGAAAATGAACGATTAAATTTATATGCATTTAACATTTTAGCACGTAGATACCACATATTTTAGAAACTATGAAGCAGCTGAAATTAGAGCTATGACAAAGTGCTAAATCTGAAGGGCAAATATTCAGAACTTACGTAGGCCACAAAGACCCAGGTAACTTTACAATTACATAGTAAGACAAGGCCCTGACCATCTTCAAAATAAACATGTTGTACTTGATTAAAGAGCAAAATTATAAAACACTACTACTCAAATTAGGAAGCATTAGTGAACCACTTTCCCCGATTTCTTCTTCCAGTGGTGGATGCACTGAATGCACATCTAAATGTACAAGAGTTCTGAGAAACTGAAGTAAAGCAAAATTTGGCTTGTTTTTTGGGTGTGTGAGCATGGGTGCTGGTTTGGGGGTTTTTTTCCCTTGATGCTTGGCTGACACTGCTGATGCCTTTGCAAATAAGGCTATCTGAATCAAGCTCCCAGTAGATGGCTTCAACTATATTATCTGCCTAAGTACAGAACTGTCACTTTAAAAAAAATGAACAGATTTGTGGTCCAAAAGGGTTTTTTTTCAAATCACACAGTATCCTCTGAAGCTTGTCTTATGTGATCTAAAAAAAGGGATAGCAATATCACTCACATGTACTGGTAGTCTTTAAGTTAATGTCAGACAGAATTGTAGAGAAAACTAAGAGGAGAAATTTATTAAGTCTGAATAATTCTGATGTCTCAACATTTTAAAAAAATCTCTGTAAACAGTGTGCTAAAAGCCTGCATAATTTTCATAATCTATAAAAGAGAAAATCAAAACACAGCTCTGTGTTATAAAGCCAAATTGGACAGCAACTTTCCAGCTTTACTGAGAGATTGTGAAGATATTCTGTGCTGTATTTTGACAATGTTCCATTAAAAACAGTAATTGTTTCTAACATGTTTACATTTCATTACTGTAGCGCAAACTTCACCAATGCAATGGAGTGCATCACATTTGGATCGGGCGGTCAATAGCATCAGATTTCTAAAGAATGACAGACTCATGTAAATACATCTCAGCTCATACTGAAAGGCTGGTTATTTAATGTGTGTTGAGCAACAAGTAAAAATGCATGAGGATGCTTTAAAGTGGCCACTTAAATCAGAAAGTCATTTACTGGAGATGGTCATTAGAAAAATTTCACTGTACGTGAAGGCTTTTAAATGTTGCTGTTATGTATTATGTGATAAATTCTGCTCTCAACACTGATCAAAATTTCAATTCAGGTCACTTTTACTGATGGAAACTCAGAAGCAGTTTGGACACTTTTCTTTAAACTTCGTTGAAAAATTCACCTGGGCCAACAGTGAAAATTAATGTTAATAGCCAAAGTTATAGGGGAGCTGTGGAGAGAGCCCCAAAAGCAAGTCAACGTGCATGTGCAAATCCAATGTGTGTGTGTAACACTGGGTCTTTCCCTCATCGCTGCAAGTATGCCAATTTCAAATGTGCACATGTGAAATTGTTTAAAGTGTTGCTGTAGCCATGTTGATCCCAGGTTAGGAGCGAGACAAGGTAGGTGAGCTAATATCGTTTATTGGACCAATTTCTGTTAGAGAAAGAGACAGGATTGCAAGTTTACACAGAGTTTACACAACCCGAAGAACCTCTCTGAGATTAAAAAAAACAGAGCTCCGAGTCTCAGAGCCCAGGTCAGCTGACTCAGACCTGTAGGACTCAGACTGCAGGGCTAAAAATAGCAGTGTAGACGTTTGGGCTCAGCCTAGAGCCTGGGATCTGAGACTCTCTTTCCCCTCACCCCCCTCGTGGGATCTCATAGCCAAGGCTCCAGCCTGAGTCCAAATGTCTACACTGCAATTTTATATCCCCCCAGCCCGATCCCAATACAGCTGACCAGGGCCAGCTGCAGCCAAGCTGCAGGTCTTTTATTGCAGTGTAGACATACCCTTTTAAAGCTCAAAAGCTTGTCTCTTTCTCCAGCAGAAGTTGGGCCAATAAAAGATATAACCTCCCCCACCATGTCTGTCACATATGAAATGTCTATCATCTTGGTCATCATCAGTGATTCAACCCAGAACCTACAGCATTAAAGCATGAACCTCTACAGTTTCAGTTTAAGATATATGGCCCTACTTTTACAAAACACTCAACCACGTGCTTAAGTCCATCCCTTAAGCAGCACTTGTGTAACTTTAATGTCAACTTTAATGTCAATTTGCTTAAAGTAAAACGGATGTGCTTTGCTGAATAGAGGCCTTAGACTTACATCCTCTGTGGATTGAGCACTGACACACAGCACACACTAAGTAATGGGCTGCATGTGCATTATTTGAAAAATTGTGTCAAGGGATATAATGGAATCCTGGCTGAAACTAATTGTGGAGTGATGACTATAGATCAGGGTGGGCAAACTCTGGCCCACGAGCCGTTTTAAGCTGGCCTGCGAGTTGCACCAGCAGCTCGGCCCTGCTTCGGTGCTCCAGGTGGGGTGCTGGGTCTCAGGGCTGTAGCACGTGGCTTGGCCCTGCTCCAGCTGGGTCGGGGGCCACACTACATGGCTCCCGGAAGCCAGCATGGCCCAGCTCTGGCTCCTACGTGCTCCAATGGGAGCTGCAGGGGTGGTGCCTGCAGACGGGGCAGTGTGCAGAACCACTTGGACGCGCCTCAGCGTAGGAGCCGGAGAAGGGACATGCCACTGCTTCCAGGAGCCGCTTGAGGTAAGCGCTGCTCAGAGGCTGCACCCCCTGAGCCTCTCCCCACGTCCCAAAATCCCTGCCCCAGCCCTAATCCCCCTCCCACTCTCCAAAACCCTTGGTCCCAGCCTGGAGCACCCTCCTGCACCCCAAACTTCTCATCCCCAGCCCCACCCCAGAGCCAACACCCCCAGCCAGAACCTGCACCCCTTCCCATAACCCTGCCCCAACCCTGATCCCCCTCCCACCCTCTGAACCCCTCGGTCCCAGCCCAGAGCACCCTCCTACACCCCAAACTCTTCATTCCCAGCCCCATCCCAGAGCCAGCACCCCCTCCCGCACTCCAATCCCAATTTTGTGAGCATTCATGGCCCGCCATACAATTTCTATTCCCTGATGTGACCCTTGGGTCAAAAAGTTTGCCCATCCCTGCTATAGATTAAAAATACTGTGCTTCAAAGTATTATTGCATAAAAGTGTTTTCGCTCCTGACACTTGCTGTAGAAAGATGCATTCCAAAATGTGAATAGAAACACATTTAAAATAAATAGGCGAACAGAGCAGTCAGATTTTTGAAATCTGTATTTTATCTGATACTAAGTAGGTTTGGACTCTCCCCACCCCAATTTCTTACTGTAACTAAATTTAACACAGAACAAAACAGCTCAATAGATAACTAAGTTTTGCAGCGCTATAGAGAACATTTAATTCCATTGCCAACTGTGCTAACTGGATGAAAAGTTTATCCTTTTGGAAATATTTCTGCATTATAAAACTCAGTGAGTGAGATAAGATTGCATAAAGTCAACTGGAAATGAGTATAAAAGAAAATCTTCCATTAACGTAAATCAATTTAGCTAAGCCTACTTGGTTTCTGTTGCCAAGAAAAATTACACTTTTCACTTGTAGTGTCTATTTAGTTATTTCATCAAACTTCTTGCAACTAAGTATGTAACTTTAGTTCCGGCCAGTAAACCAGCTGCCCTCTCTTCTGGTGCCACATCAGCCCCTGGTGGGTGAAAGATGTAACTGCAGTGTGCCCCTCCTGTGGCTTCCCTTTGCCTCCCCCTCAGAATCAATTATTCTGGAGGGGGATGGAATTTGTGGAGGACATTAATTCTGAACTTGCGCACTGACACAAAATTCCCCCAGGAGTAAACAGTGTGGTAGGAGTCTAGAGGCACATATATGTATCTATGACCCTACTTCACAGCTTTGGCTGGCAGCTGGGTCAGGTGACCAAGTGCCACATGATAGCAACCTGGAGACAGCACTTCCTTTAAGAGGGAGCCCGTTTAAATAAAGCAGGGAAAACCAGGGTTAGGACCTAGCAGAGGCACTCTACGCCAATTAAGCAGAAAGCCTGGAGGGAGACACTGCAGGGAGCAGGAATAGAAGCCTCACTTGGGAGAGGTTTTAGCAAAGGCCAGACATCAGTACTGTGGTTTGGGAAGGAACTGTAACGTCTGTGGGAAAGATTTCTATTTGAGTTGACACTGAACTCTTGTTAATAAACTAGACCCAAAGAAGGGGGTATCCTGGAACCATGCAAGTCTTCGTGCATTCTTCAGGAAACTGGGTTGGGGAAACTGAGGTAGCAGACACATGACCAGATGGAAAAGCCAACCTCACTACACAGTGTATTAAATTTTTTATACAACAAACTGTTCGTGCTTTAAAAATGTCCTTGTGATGATTTGCTTCCCTGTTTGGACCACGGTTAAAATTACAGTGAATTCCTTAAAGTGAATTTTTATAATGAAGTCAGTGTTTATATTGAACATATTTACTTAAAGCAGAGATTTAATAAAGCCAGATTGTATTCTGAATGTTGCAGTGACCCGAAACCATTTGGGTCTGTCATTTTATTTCACCATAAAAGCACTTTATCATCTCTGTTCACTATCAGTGTGTTCGACTGTAGCTATATGTCTGAGATCACTCTCATTTGCCCCGCAGTAAAGCTAAACAATTCCGTTTAATTCAACAAATCACACAGGTGTATCTGCAAAAAGAAAAGGAGTACTAGTGGCACCTTAGAGACTAACCAATTTATTTGAGCATAAGCTTTCGTGAGTAGTTGTAGTTGTAAGAATGCTTGACAGAGATCTTGTAGGTGTTTGTCTCTGTCTGAGGGGTTGGAGCAAATGCGGTTGCATCGTAGAGCTTGGCTATAGACAATGGATCATGTGGTGTGGTCTGGGTGAAAGCTGGAGGCATGTAGGTAGGAATAACGGTCAGTAGGTTTCCAGTATAGCGTGGTGTTTATGTGACCATCACTTATTAGCACCGTAGTGTCCAGGAAGTGGATCTCTTGTGTGGACTGGTCCAGGCTGAGGTTGATGTTGGGATGGAAATTGTTGAAATCATGCTGGAATTCCTCAAGGGCTTCTTTTCCATGGGTCCAGATAATGAAGATATCATGATGACACTACGGTGCTAATAAGCGATGGTCACATAAATGGGTGTTATCATACACACTATAAGTAGAGTGATCACTTAAGATGAGCTATTACGAGCAGGAGAGTGAGGGGTGGAGAAAACTTTCTGTAGTGATAATCAAGGTGGGCATCAAGCATTCTTACAACTACAATACCCACCTGCTGAAGCGAAGAAACAGATTGACAGAGCCAGAAGAGTACCCAGAAGTCACCTACTACAGGACAGACCCAACAAAGATAATAACAGAACGCCACTAGCCGTCACCTTCTTCCCCCAACTAAAACCTCTCCAACGCATCATCAAGAATCTACAACCTATCCTGAAGGACGACCCATCACTCTCACAAATCTTGGGAGACAGGCCAGTCCTTGCCTTCAGACAGCCCCCCAACCTGAAGCAAATACTCACCAGCAACCACATACCACACAACCGAACCACTAACCCAGGAACCTATCCTTGCAACAAAGCCCGTTGCCAACTTTGCCCACATATCTATTCAGGGGACACATCATAGGGCCTAATCACATCAGCCACACTATCAGAGGCTCATTCACCTGCACATCTACCAATGAGATATATGCCATCATGTGCCAGCAATGCCCCTCTGCCATGTACATTGGGCAAACTAGACAGTCTCTACATAAAAGAATAAATGGACACAAATCAGATGTCAAGAATTATAACATTCATAAACCAGTCAGAGAACACTTCAATCTCTCTGGTCACTCGATCTCAGACCTAAAGGTCACAATATTAAAACAAAAAGACTTCAAAAACAGACTCCAACGAGAGACTGCTGAATTGGAATTAATTTGCAAACTGGATACAATTAACTTAGGCTAGAATAGAGACTGGGAGTGGATGTGTCATTACACAAAGTAAAACTATTTCCCCATGTTTATTCCCCCCCCCCCCTCCACTGCTCCTCGGACGTTCCTGTTAACTGCTGGAAATGGCCCACCTTGATTATCACTACAAAAGATTTTCTCCCCCCCCAGCCCGCTCTCCTGCTAGTAATAGGTCATCTTAAGCGATCACTCTCCTTACAGCATGTATGATAACACCCATTCTTTCATGTTCTGTGTGTATATAAATCTCCTCACTGTATTTTCCACTGAATGCATCCGATGAAGTGAGCTGTAGCTCACAAAAGCTTATGCTCAAATAAATTGGTTAGTCTCTAAGGTGCCACTACTACTCATTTTCTTTTTGCTAATACAGACTAACACGGCTGCTACTCTGAAACAGGTGTATATGTGGTATGAGAACATGATCAGGCCCATAGTACCTTAAATGACAACCTTGGGACTCAAACTACTGTCTGCTGTCTCCCCCAACTGGACATCAGACTCCTGCTGCTGAAACTGGTTTCTGAGAGATGTTGCAGAGGTTGGTCCATATATTTGGCCTCTGGTAAATGTGTTTTGTACCTCAACAGTAGCACAAATGGGCCTTGAAGCAGTAATTAAATATCAACTGAGGATTCCCCAGTTAGCTACCTGCTTCCCACCACCTGGCAAAGCATGTGTACTGGGGAGAATGCAGGGCCAGAGCACAATGCACTCCAACAATCCTGGCCAGGAGAGCTGCTCCATGGGAGTCATTATCAGCTCATGCAAGTTAAAGTAACCCTGAAGCTGCTCTAACTGACAGTTTGGCTTCAGGTAGTCTTCATGGATGGGGGAAGGAGAGATGGAGGGTGGAAAGGTCAGTGTCAACAAGCCACCTATGCACCGTTTTCCAAGGTGTGCTTAGCACTGCTCTGACACACCTAAGTATCTGACTATTAGTGTTTCTAAAATACACAAGGGAGGATTCTGATCTCATGCTGGTTTTACATAATTTACTCATTGTTTAAAATGGCACCTTATCTTGAGTCTTACGAAAACTTCTCTAAATTCATGTCTAATGACTGTTGAACTTCTATGCTTTTCAAACTGCTTGAAAAACAAAACATTATTGTAAACAGATACTTTCCAGCACCATGTCCTCAAACTTTTGCATTTTAAATAACCTCAGAAACAGAACATGAGTCTCTTGGTGAAACAGCTGAGCACTGGAAGAGTGTTGTGTGTTTTGACATATAAATAAGCACACTAACATCCCACTTAGCTTCAGAACTCCTTCAGTTATATTCATGATAGGAATTCAGAAACATCAGTCTGTTCACTACAACCCAATACTTGTACTAGCTTCACAGTCTAAAAATCAATAGCTTTGCATTACAATGGTGAAGATTCATATCTTGTTAATTAATGTACTCAGTTTCGTATAGGCTAGTACACAGGAGACACAGGGAAAGAGAGACAGGTACCATCCAAGATCACACTTGGTAATGGCACACTAATAATCAGACTAACCCCCACGCCAATGCAAAATTTAGGATCAGAAAATTATCCCAGAAAGAAAATATAGTTGTGCACAAATCCTCTTATTTAGTAAGTGATTCCCCTGTTGCATGTTTAAATGTACCTTTACAGTATGGATAAGTGCTCTTCACTCAGTCAAACAGCTTGTATATAAACTTACTTATATATATTTCCATGCTAGGCTGGGTTGTCTGGTTTTTTTTAAGCTGGTTGGCTGTTTTTCCTTGAACAGTTTGCATATTAGATTGTGAGCTCCTCAGGAAGGTAATGGGTCTTACCTATGGTCTGTGAAGTGCTGTATAAATTTAGACTGCTACATTTGAGCAGTCTGTAATAGCTGAATAAGTGATAAGTTCTACTGTGCTTATCGGCCTTCTGCCACTTGTGCCCACCCAACCAGACACTGATGGGAGCACTGCCCAAATATCTCTGATGGTATCTAGTAATTCACAATCTGTACTAATATCTGTGGCATTCAGTGTTGGCAACTCTTCTGGTTTTATCACAAATCTCCCGATATTTGCTGTGTTGCTTTAAGTCCCAGCTCTGGGATTCATGGAATTATGTGAAATCTCATTGTTTTCCACCCCAAGTAAATTTCTAGCCCTCATAGTTGCAGACAAAAGCTTGAAAATGTGAATTCTAAGCATATGTCTATACTGCAGTTAGACACCCGGGCTGGCCCAGACCAGCTGACTCAGGCTTCCGGGGCTCGGGCTAAGGGACTGTTTAACTGCAGTGTAGACATTCAGGCTCAGGCTGGAGCCCAGGCTCTAGGGCCCTGCAAGGTGGGAGGGTCCCAGAACACAAGCCCAAACATCTACACCACAATTAAAAAAGCCCTTAGCCCAAGCTCCGCAAACCTGAGTCAGCTGGCATGGGCCAGCCACAGGTGTCTAACTGCAGTGTAGAAATACCAGTTAGGCACGAACAACAGAGGGCAAATATTTTAAAAAGTCCCCCAAAATTATTATTTTTAAAAGTCTTATGATTTTTAAGCCAATCTCATTATTATTGAGGCTTGACTCATGATTTCAAATACTCTGGTTGGCAATACTGTGTGGTTTTGCCAATTCCCTACGAATCCAACAAAATGAGACAAAAGACGCAGCTGACCAAAGGACATTCTCTGTTATGCAGGTGCTTTGCTGGCAATCCATAACTATCCAGTGCCTATGCCTTAAGCCAACGGTTTGATTAAGCTATCGAGGACCATACACTGTAATGGATAAACACGAGTATGGTGTGCCAAAAAGCCTAAGCATATGGATCACCTCGCTTTGCTGAGGGAATGTCAACGTGAACATCCAAGCTGAGTCTGTGTATCTGTTTTAGGAAAATATCAGCAATAATCCAGATTTCAGCAGTTGGAAAAAATTTGAAAGATAAAAATAATGTTTCTGCAGCTGCACAAAGTGATTATTTTGGCTGGTTTGAATTAGGCAAAGTGGAGACAGGAATCACCACCATGGATTCCCTCATATCTCTCTATAGGCAGATCCTGTATGAGTGGCCAAAACATGATTTGACAGCCCAGTTGACTTAGGCCTGAATGTGTAGTTCATTAGGGTCTGAAAAGTAGTTCTGCACAGAAAAGTACTGTATAATATTAAATAGGAAGAAGGTCCTCACATTTTAATAAAATCCCCATCACCTCAATTGCTCAGCGATTTAACTTCTCCCTAAAATATGACTAACTTAGCATTTCTAAAACCCTTTGCAACCATCACAATAATATTTCCTTTTTGTTTTTCTTTTAATGAGGATTCAATATGAATATAGAAAGTCTGGAATGAGCTCATTTAGAGACAGGTACAAATAGAAAAATATTAGCACTTTTTAAATGTGAAACAGAAATCATTTGATAGTGTTCAAAGTTTTTTCTAAATCTCTTTAAAATATTCCACTTCAGTCATCTCACAAACCTTTAAATATTCTCTGTGAAGCTTTGTTATTTTGTGATCCCAAATTTAAACATTTCTCTACAATTTCTGAGTTGTCAGGCTTCTCCGTAGTGTGAATCACATCTTAGAAGAAAGGTTGCCTCATGAATCACTTCTCCTCTCAGTCTAAATTGTTTGGACTATCTCCCGTTTCATTTGCAATTACACAACATCCCTACGTCAATTACCGCAATTGCTGACATGGAATTGTAGCATTTGGAAAGTACTGAATGCATTTTTAGCTGTCTTTTAACACAGTTTAAATGAGAAGCCAGCTCTCCATGGATCACTGACAAGGGCTCCAAGGACCACAGTTTGTAAACTTGTGTGATATAACTTAATACATTTCATCATTGGAATGGCCCAGAAAATTAAATTGATTGTTGCTCTATAATTGCAATAAGCAGACATAGAGACTGAATTCTGATGACTGGACAACAAGAAATTCCAATGGGAAAATGAAAACAAGCTGTTATGAGTTCAGTTTGTACTCCCTATATTCCGGCTCAATCCACTGAGTTTGTTAGATCAGGCATTTAGTAGGCATATATATTATGTACTACATGTCAAGTATACCATTCAGTATCAAGTGTGATATCTTATTAAAATTAACTTGCTGTACATGTTACCTAAGAGTCAGCAGCAGCTGTAGTTATAAACAGTTGAGAGTTTTCCTACCTGCTTGATGGGTTTACTCTCCGTCATGTTTAAAAGGTGCATTTAGGCTCTCTATTTGCCATGAGCCTAACTAATGAATGACGGTTTACAGCCTGTTCAACTGATCTGGAAACTATGGAAAGCAATTTGCCCTAAATAAGTTTTCCTCTGATACAATATGTGCTGCAAAATACATATGCAATGTGTTGATTATATTAGGTCACCATACATGTTGCCATAGAAGAAAAGAAATTATCTTCAGAGCTGTAGCTCTTATGGCATTACCTCAGCTGAAGACTGAGAGAAACTAACTCTAACAAAGCACAGAATTAGTTTATAAAACATAGTCATTTATTAACAACATGTTGCTTCATACCTTTAACTCGAGGAATGCAGAGAGAAAGAAGATATTAGCTAACCTTTGTTGTACATATTGGTTGGTACTTGGACGTCACTCAGGCTGATGTTCACAGGCAAGTTATTGAAGTGGTCATTTGGCACTAGAATGAACTCCTTCCCAAGTTCTAAAAAGTTTCCTTCTTCATCTCGTTCATTTATGAGAACAGCGTTGAAGTATTCATACTGCAACAAAAATTCGCATTCAGTTATTACACCCTCTGAACAATTTTCTTACATTTTAATCCATTCATTCATCTATCTAATATTTATTAGCATATGTTTTTGTCTAAACCAAAAGAACATGATATAAAAAGCTACATATTTTTAGGAGCTTAAAGATTCATTTTAGGAAACTAGTACATGTGCACTTCTTTCTGAAAACAATTTAATATCTGTGAATGCACATCCCTCTTAACATTAAATGGTAAGGGCAGTCCAACCCCATTGTACACAAAAGAAGTAATATTTTAACACAAAGTTTTCTCAATCTAAACCATTTGTTGCACAATTATGTACTGGCAAAAGTCTCTCTTTTTAGCTTAATATTTTCCATTAATTCGAGAACTGCTATTAGTTCATAATAGAACTGCTATTATGAAAGCATTCTGACTTCATCAAGTATGTTAAAAGGAATTGGCTAAAACCTATGACAGCAGAATTTTATAGCATTTTTCTCCTAGGTTTTTATACTACTTCAACCATAATTTGGATTGACTGGCATCTCTTAAAGAAAAGGAGTTATCCATTTCATGCTGAACATCACAAATACATATTACAAAAGGTTTCATACAATCCAACTTCAACTTTGACAGTAATTTAAATCTAGATTTGACTTTTTTCTGGAGAAAGAAATCATCATCTGTATGTGTAAAGACTCCTAAATGGTATTTGGCTTCTTCTGGAAAAAGTATAACAAGATAAGCAAAAGTGATTTAGATACAATTATTGATGGGGGGGTGCATGAGAGTGTGGGTGTATATGTGAGAAAGGAAAAAAAAAGAGAGAGAGAGACCTAGCTCAAAAACAGGGATTCTAGCAAACTTTGGAGGCAACTAGCAGCAGTACATAACCCCATTTTAATCTTTCAACCTTTGAAAACAAAAAAGTTTTTCAAATGTTTACTAAATGTAAAAGATCCAAATATAATATCTTTGACAAAGCCCATGAAGTTGAATCCCAATCATTGTTATAACTAAGTACACGATTATAAATAATAATAGGACACAGAGACTAGATACATAATCCTGTGGAAATTAACTTTATAGGATTTCTTCTTTATATTTATTAGGGCAAAAGGATAGCTACTGAGCATAGAAACAGATAAATGATACACGATTGGTACCTGAAAGCTTTAAACGCTTTGAAAAGTGTCATTTTTCAATTTTACATGCAACTAGTTTTACTGAGCTAATGCAAACAACTAATACCTTGTAGTTCATGTATTTCCACTGAAACATTCATCACCTTACAATCAACGTGCCTGAGGCAGAGTCCTATACAGCACAGTCACTCTCTCAGCTGTTATTGTCCTGGCTATGCAGGAAGAAAGACAGACTACAAGAGATGTGGTTTAATTAGGCCACAACTTTATCTCATCTGGGAACTACCCAGCATTAAATCATATAGTGCAGATCATCAGTCTTTCCTTAATCCTTTCCACCTATCTGAGAGGGCTCCCATTGGCTCTTCCCACTCACAACCTGTTGCTGGGTCCCCAGCACCCACCCCTTGTACAAGGATTAAGGGAGCTGGGGAAAGGGGTTTTTCTCCCCACTGTACCAGACGTTAGGAGTCCCAATCCATCTTTCCTCAGCTTCTTTAGGGGATGCTTCCCCATAAGTCCACCTCAGACTCCAGTTTATTAGGGAACCAGACCCCTGATGAACAATTACTTGCCAAGTTCCAACCACATAAATTTTACAACCTATCTTACCTACTGTTTATTTGGGCTACCAAGAAGAAAGTGGAAACACACACCCTGCCCAGGCCAATCCAGTGGTGAGGAAAAATTCCTTCCCAGCCTGGAAAAGATGACGAGCATGATGCAAAACAGCAAGGCCCAAAACCTGGTCCCTACTCAGAATGCCACCCTGGACAAGGGGGAGGGCTTATAAAACCTCCTTAGGGAGTGGGAGTCAACAGGCTTATGTTGTGCCAATGTGCCAAAGAGCCCTGTAGCGGGGGTGGTCACCCGCTCAGGCCTTAAAGGGCTTAAAACAGCCCAGGAGAGGGCTGTTGCTGGGAGCAAGCATTGCCCCAGGCTGATTGGGGGAAGCAGGCTCAGCTGTGGCCACACCCCTATCAGGGCTCAGCTGGCCCTTATAAGAGGACAGTGGGCCAGGAGCAGGTAGAGTCTCCTCTAGCTGTTGAGAGAGATGGGCCTGGCTGCTGGGGAGTGTTCCAGAATCCCTGAGGTGAAGTAGGGCTGGGGAAGGCCAGAGGAGCTGGGAGGCTCCAGACTGGAAAAGCCCCAGGCAGCAGGCCTGGCAGATAGCCTAAGATAGATCCTGGGGTTGCAGGGGGCAGCCCCTGCATAGGCAGAGGCAGCAGGTCCAAACCCCCCTTGCCTGTGATGATTGGCTTATACACTGCATTCTGACCCAGTGTGGGGGCTCAATGGTGACTGGCAGTACCAAAGACTGAGGCAAGGTGGGGATAGTGGGTGGGGGTTCCCTGGGGAGGGAAGACCCAGAGACTGGGTAAAAGGGGCACCGGGGGCCAATGGCAAGTGGGACACTGGCCTGCAGAGGGTGCTCCGGAGGCTGAAAGAGCTAATTCCCTGAGAGACCAGCAGGAGGTGCAGCAGAGGCGAGTCTTGCCCCATGACAGCCTGCATCTCACGCCCACAAGGAGGCAGCGTATTCAAAAAGGAAGAGAATAAACAAGGGAGGAGTACTCCTTAAAGTCACCGACCGTTCTCTTTCCTTTGCTGGCCCACACATAGCACCTTCCCACCACTAGGGCTGCAGAAGATCAGGGAGCACATTAGTACTTTTTACATTACTAAATATTAATGCATCTAATCATATGATGGCAAGTTGTGCGTGCCTTGGATTTCAGTGCCATTGACAATGGAACTTTTCTGCTTTTTTTAAACACATTTTCATAAACACGTAAATCAAAATTCAACCACAATATATTTAAATATTACAGCTTTTAAAAGAAAGGTGCAATGCCTTCATTCCCTGAATTTCTGCTCTTGCTAATTCTGGTACAATTCCATTGACTTCATTGATAAAACTAACAGCAGAATGTGGCTTATCCTGTTAATATACTAAGTTCTTGAAAAGAAAGGCATAAATGGTATGGAAATAGTCAAGTACACACAGTATGTGAAGAAATTGGTCAGATTGCAATTTGGCCATGAAAAGCATGCGAGTCACGAACAAAAGCACACTGCTGGCATACTTTGCTTTCCTTCATCAGTTTGGTTATTCCTTTCCCAAATGAATTAATCAGTAGACATCCTCCTTCACTATGTTCTGTTGAAAGGAAAAGTAATTTATAATCGTAAATGTTAAATTGCCAGGCTAGTTGGGTATTAAAATTTGTTAGGCTCGAAATAAAAGACACTACTACTTTTGCAATTAAAGGGTTTTTCTTTGATTAACTTTTTAGGCCTGAGTCTATGGTTTGTGTTTTACAACTGTGGAGATGTTTGTGGAATAATCCGATTATGTAAACTATACAGTAAAACCAAATTGAAATGTATGTTCATCCATCAATTATTCTAAAGGCATTAAAGTCCATAACAAAAAACATTCGATTTTATTAACATCTCCCCTAAACTTTTTTTTGTCATGCTGAATGAACAAAAATAATTTATTTGTTTTTTTCTTTTCTTAAAAATTGTGCCATAGAGAACAAATATCAGGTAAGCTCTGCAGCTGAAACGGTGAGCATTGCGGTTAGGAAGAGATTGGCATCTAGGCAGTAATGTTGTATAGTGGTTTCTTCTGTGCACATTTGCTATTGCTTCCCAGGAAAATATTGCCTATGACAGCTGAAAGGTGGTAGGAGGAAAATTAAAAATTGGATTAAAAATAGTGAAGTAAATCCATCGGGCACTCTGACACTACATTTGAGATAATGCCCTAGGGAAAGGGAAAAAACTCTTATTTGCTGACAACACAGATACTCCAGCTTCTAAGCGCGAAGAGAAAATGACTTCAGTTTAATCTTGTCAACCTCGGATGCAAGCTTAACAAGGTGAGCTCCCACAGTGCGCAATATGACATGCCAAAAACATATTAGCCTGATAAACAGCACAATGATTATTTGGGTTAGGAGTACTGTGAGACTGATTGTGATATGACCAAACAGTGAGATTATTCTAATATTGTGCGTAAAGAGCCATGCACAGTGAGTGACAAACTAAAGCAAAATCATTACAAGGAAAGCCATTAACATAATTTATTACAGAGATATTACTTAAAACCTGTACAAGAACATTAATATTCTAGAGTGCATTTGTGTCTGCTATTGTGAAACTGTATTTTACACATTCGCTATTATACATCACCACCTTTGTAATAGGCAGGTTTCTGAAAACTACCTAGAATTTTGATGCCCACTCACTCTATAATGAGCAAATGCATAGCAACTTGGGAGAACTAAAAATTTAAAGAGAAATCTCTGCTTTCATTTCTTTTTTTTTAAATCTCTTCCTCGTGAAGAAAACCTTCCAAGCCAAACTGATCAGTAGAGCTCAGAGGAACAAGCAGCTGAACCACTCTACTTCAGCAAGAGCAGAGAAGAGCCAAAAGATCCTTCATGAGCTACGCACATTGATTATAAAATGACTCCACTGAGTTTGGGGTGCATTTCAAAGAATTATATCACTAACAGTCCCAACATTTTTAGGCTGGGCCTGTACACAGTGGGTGCAACAGTGGTAAAAAGGAACCTGTTATGTTTGGGTGGGTGGGGTGGCAAGTTGCTAAAAATTGTTTGTAGGTTAATTCAATATGCAGAGACTGATTCTGACAGGAAAGCTTCAACTGTAATTTGCTTTATTTTAAAGCCTGTTTAAATACGAATGTTTGTGACAAATTCCTGCCACAGTAGCTGATGTGTGTTGAATGATGTCTCTGGACAGCTACCAGGACCAACCATAAACTGCCAGGAGACTGGATTTTTGCAAAGGGTATAGTAGAAAAACATCCTGGGAAAAATGCAAGGCTTGTGGAATGTTAAAGCCACGAGAGAAAGATTTCTCCTTCCCCCCCGCCACCAGAGACATGGACTGACCAACACCATGGGGAAACTTTTGGGCTACAAGCCTCAACTCAGCAAGGTACTTAGACATGTGCCCTATTCAAGCACTTGAGTAGTTCCATCGACTTCAGTAGGAACCTTGCTGAATCCAGATGCTAGTGAGTGAGTTAAGCTATAAAAAAGTGCTCTAAGTATACTGCAGTACTGTTAGCTCTCTACAAGAACTACTGCAAATGAATGCAATTATTTTGAGATGAATGCCATTCTTTTGACTGCTGACATTTTTTTTCCAGAGTAAACAAATCTTGTGATGCTTTAAGTGGTTTATCATAAAAATATTTGATAAATATTTTTAAAACAATATTTACTTTTTGAAATACAAATATTTCCTTTTTATTTAAAAAGGAAAAACATTGTATTAAATCATTTTGACCCAGTTTTCACTTACATTCTAAGTACTCCCCTTTAAGTTGTAATAATAAACACAATTCAGTTGGCTGCTGTCTTACTTTAAAATTGTGAAATCACATTATTGCAGAACAATTTGAATGAAAGAGAATAACTTTGTTTCTTGTTAAATTAATGTGGCAGCTCTTCTGAAGATACATAAAGTGGTTTTCTGAGTAAGTACAAGAAAAATACACACACGGGTTATCAGGACTGTGAAAACCTAAACACAACACATGTAGGGGGAAAAATTACAGTAGTGATTCCAGTTAGTTACAGGAGACAGAGATGTACAGTAACTCCTCACTTAAAGTCGTCCCAGTTAACACTGTTTCATTATTAGGTTGCTGATCTATTAGAGAACATACTCGTTTAAAGTCACACAACGTTCCGTTATAAGGTCATTTGGCTTGTCCCCCTCCACCTGGCGCTACAGGGTTGGGGTACGGGGGCTTGCCCCATTCCGCCTGTCTGGTGTTCCTGCCACGGAGCAGGATTGGGGCGCAGGGGCTTGCCCCGTTCCGCCCACCTGGTGTTCCAGCTGGGGAGCACAGTCAGGGTGTGGGGGCTTATCCCACTCCGCCTGCCCAGCATTTCAGCTGGGGAGTGGGCAAGCCCCCGACCCCACTCCCCAGCAGGAGCACTGGTCAGGGAGAGTGGGGCAAGCCCCCATGCCCCGACCCCACTACGCCTCACCTCAACCAAGCTTCACAATCATCATTGGTAAGAACAGTATTAAATAGTTTGTTTAAAATTATACTGTATATGTATACAATGTCTTTTGTCTGGTGAAAAAAATTCCCTGGAACCTAACACCCCCCCTCCCCGCCATTTACATTAATTCTTAAGGGGAAATTGGATTTGCTTAACATCATTTTGCTTAAAGTAGCATTTTTCAGGAACATAACTACAACACTAAGTGAGGAGTTTATAAGATTGTTTTACCAATATACTTGAAATGGAGAATGCATTATTCCTGAAGGACACCCTGTAAGCAGATTTCAGAGCGGTGGCTGTGTTAGTCTGTATCAGCAAAAACAACGAGGAGTGCTTGTGGCACCTTAGACTAACAAATTTATTTGGGCATAAGCTTTCATGGGCTAAAACCCACTTCATCAGATGCATGGAGTGAAAAATACAGTAAGCAGTAACACAAGCTCGAGTCAGTAATTGCAGAGTAGACACAGTCAGTGGGACTTAGGGTATCAACTGAAAGCTCCTAAATCTCTTTTGAAAATGGGACTTAGGTTCTCTCAAATTTCAGTCTTAATGTCTACTTTAAATGCAGTACAGAAACATTAACAGAAGAGGGTTTCATTTTTTTTTTCTTTTCAATAAACATGAGAACTTTATTGGCCTTTATTTAAACCAAATGTTTCGGAGAATCTGCCACAAGCCTGTAACTTTTCATTTAAAAAGAACCCTTCTGCAAAAGCAAGAAAACAAATATTTACACTTAGTGCTTCTATAGCATCTTCCATTAGAGGATCTCAAAGCATCCTGCAAACGCTATTGATACAAGCTTCATATTACCCCCGTGAAATAAGAACCAGTGTTCTTCATTTTACGGACAAGAGAAACAAAGGCACAATATTGTAAAGCAAGTCTAAGGTAGAACCCAGATCCCCTGACTCCATACTGAACCATATTTTTCCTCAAGAGACTATAGATATTATTTTCACAGCATAAGAAAAGAACCACTGTACCATATTTCACTGTCACGTTAAAATGAATATTCTATTAGTATGGAGTAGATCAGAAGACATGTGCACAATGTTTATTACACAAAATTCACAGGGTCTGAGAACTTGTGCCAAGTTTCAAAAATATCTAGACGCAGTTCGGAGCAAACTTAGGCCAATTATTATTTGATGGAAACCATGTGAAAATGCAGAGTTTCATGGATTTGGCTTAAAAAATCAAGTGAAATTCAATGAGTTTTCATTTGAACCTGAATGTCTAAGCAAAAAGACTCCAGTACAAAGAGATGCAAACACTCAAAGTGAACCGAAGAAAAAGGAATTCATAACCCCCTGAAAACTAACACATTCCACACAGCTTTATTCTGCACCCACATCACCGAAAAGACATTCGCCTGAGACTAATCCCAACTTCTCTTTTTTTTTAAACTACATGTATAGAATATGAAATGTCCAGACAGACAAGAGTTCCACACATATGCACTGAACAGTTACTCTTCATTTTTAAAAATCTAAATTTTTGCAAATGATTTAATTAAAAAAAGACTTTGCAGGGAATTGCTCATTCACAATAAACCGCACGAAAAAGGATCAAAAATGCAGGATTCAGGCCCTAGATGTTGACAAAGATTTTGTGTGCGCTTAACTCTATGCACTGTGAGTACTCCCACTGAAGTCAATAGGGCTACTCTCAGTGCATAAGGTGATGCATATGCTTTGGGTTTTGCAGGACTGGCACCCAAATCACTGCTTTTCATGTGTAAAAGCTGCATGAAGTACCATTTAAAGCATTCCCATTAATACACTCTTACCCGCATGCTCTGAGAAGTCTCAGCATTTTCCAGCTTTAGTTTCACATTCCAGTTTTAATAGAAATTATGGGTAAACTTTTCAAAAAGCATCTAGGTGACTTAGGAGCCTAAGTCTTAGTCTACAATACCAAAAATAATCACACAGCCCAGCAGACATAGCTATGCTGGCAAAATCCCTGGCATAGACACAACTATGGTGACAGAAGAGGGCTTCATCAGCTTAGCTAATGTCATTCAAGGAAGTGGTGTAGCTATGTTGGCGGAAGAATGCCTGTCAACTTACAAGGAGCCTCCAACGAGGGGGCTCTGCTGGGATAGCTTTGCTGGCAAAAGTTCTGTGGTGTAGCCTTTCAAGCCTTGAAAAATGAATGGGACTTAGGGCCCTAAGTCACTTAGAAGTTTTTGAAAATTTTATCCATTTAGCCTAACCTTCCACAAAAGGAGACCCATGGGATCTCGGGACTTTCATTGATTATTGGGTTGTGAATCACAGGATTTGGGACACCATCTCGCACAAATCCAAAATCAATGGGACCTGCACTGGGAATGACCTTTTACATTTTCTGTAACCCTCTTTGAAGATGCACAAAACTCATTATTTAGCACTACTCCATCTCAATTTACACTACCAGCCAGAATTATAAGCCTGCTTCTCCTCCCTTGAATCTGCTGTCAGTTTCATCTTAGAAACTGGGGACGCAGTCAGCATCAGCAGCTTCTACAGAAGTGAGGGGAAAGCAGAGCTGCAGCAAAATCAATGTAGTATTATTTCTTAAATGTCTCTTCATCTTTTCTTTGGATAACAGATACTAACCTGCCAGATAGATTTCTAAACCATAGCTTTTTTGTAACCTGTTATACAACAATAAAAAATGTTAAAGAAGATTTTGAAGTGGGTAAATTGAAAAGTTTTTAAATTAAATCAATGTGGCACTGCACAGGTATTCGCCTGTACATAGCAAATTGCAGTACAGGGGCCTACTGTTATAAAACGCAGATAATGTAGGTTTTAACGTCAAGGAGCCCTGTGGCAGATTGTCACTATTTGTCCCTGCCTCATCCATCTCAACGTTTGAATGAGACAAGACTTTTTGAATAAAAGCCATACATATAAAGTTAGCAGACACTGTAAGATAATATTAGTTTGTCACTGTGTAACTCATATCTAGCTACAGCTAAAAATCTGTATGCTCACATTATATCCAAAATTTAGTTGTACAAAACTGAAGCAGCTATTGAAGTTCACGTGAATAAACACAAAGTAGATTAAGACAAGAGCTTTAGAATGAGGCACTAAGACAGTAGATGGCAGTACAAAGCACAGCTGAACTGAATCCTGCCTAGTGGGACAGCCTTGCTGTGATCAGTGATGCATGAATAAAACTGGTCAAAACCTGAGTTTCTGGTTTGTGGGAAATTTTGACATTTTGAAATTTCATTTCATTCAAACACACAACAGATATTTCTGAAATCTCCCATGAAGCGGAATTTCCAAAACAAATCAGTTTCAGACAATTTTCTTTCAGAATTTTGAAATTCATTTAGAATTACATGTTTATATTATTTTTACACTATTTCATGACATGTCAGTTGTAATAGTGCATAATATATGTCATATTATGACATAATAGCTGAAACGTGTTGTATTGAACAACCACCACAAACAGGTGATACTAATCTAGAAAAAAAGGTAAAATGGTTCAATCAATACTAATTAGCAGCTGCCCTTAGTTGTTTTCACCATCAAATACAATCAATAGAATATTTCAACTATTATGTGTGATAAAATGATGTCAATACTATTAGTGCATACGTTGCACTGACACTACTCAAGTGTCATGAAACAGTGTAAAAATACAAACATTAAAATTAAAATCTGAAACAAATTTTCAAAATATTCTGCAATTAATTTTTTCAAAACTTTTTTTTTTGTCTCAAAAGCCTTTTTGTGGGAATTTTCATTGAAACAGGCTTTTTCAAAATGTTTCAATTTCAACAAAAACAGCATTTGTAAAAAAATGTTAAAAAAAATAGTAAAAAAATAATTCCCAACCAGCTCTATTCATGAATAGGAAGAGGTTCAAGAGTCCCTATTTCGTTTAATGAAACTTCCATGAAAACTTGCCGAAAATAAAAAAATAAATGAGTTTTAAGTTTTACAAAAATATGAACATTTTCCACAGGAATGTGAAATGTTTCCTCAGGAAAGTAGCAACTTGCGTGGAAGCTGGAGGAAGGAACATGGGTCTACAGAAGGGAAGATCTTGAAAGAGGCACCAGAAAGTCAGTTTGTGTATAGATGGCTACAAATGCTAAACTGCAGTTGGAGCAACTCTGTAAATAAGCTGCTCTAACAGAGACAGATTTATGTAATAAGAATAGAGTCCTCAGTGTTATCGCCCAGGACTTCACACCTGAAATGCAGTGGCAGTGGTCGGTCTAGTAAGACTCACAGCATGGAATGTGCACCGCAGAAGACGCCTGCCAGCATGGGCAGCGCGTGAACCACTGGCTGGGCGAGGCTAGCCTCCTGCCCTGCCCCTTCCACCCAAGGGCCTGCCAGAGCCCAGAGCTCCCGCACTGCGGCCGCCGGCCCCAGGCTAGCCCTGGAGCACCGTGAGGGAAGGTGGGCAGCTACAGCCCTCCCAGGCCCTGGAGCCGGGCCTTAGCCATACAACAGAAGCAGGAGGTCTGGGGGCGGAGCATGCGCTGGGCCATGCCTGGCTGTTTGTGCAGGCACAGCCCCCCCCAGCCTATGGTACCCACCGCCCATGCCTGCCAGCCACTCAACTGCCATATTTGCATCTATGCTATCAGAGCAATGACCAGTTTGATTCCAGCTGGATCACACAGGCAGTAATCCTAATGCAATCCCAGGAAAACTAATAAGCAGCAATACTAGACTGACTTCCTAGTGCATCCTCCAAACTCTTCCCTTGTGCAACTCATGCTCTTCCCTCCAGCTTCCATGCAGGTTGAAATGGGTGTGGAACAGTAATATTTTCCAACCAGCTCTACCATTTGGCTTTCTTCTCTCTCTCTGGTGGAAAGCAACTTGGACCCCGATTGTTCAAAATACAAGGCAAAGATGGACTGATGCACCCATGCAGAGCCACAATGGGTATGTCTACACTGCAGTGTAAGCCCAGGATAAGTAGAACTCAAGTTAACAGACCCCGGGTTTGTTAACGTAGGGCTTGAGCATCTATACTCATCTGTAATCCCAGGTTAGGAATTGTTGAACCCTGGGTCCCACCCTGGAACTCCAGCATCTACATTGCATTATCGAGGCCCAAGTCCGATCACACATATCCCAGACTTCCTACTGCCCTCCCAAAATGTGGCCACTCTAGCCCTTTGTTCGTGGTGCAGTGTGGGAAAACAAGAGTCAGCTTGAGGGACCATGATATACTTTTGGCAGATTCCCAGAGCATGAGGGACTGCATGCATCTACACTGAAAAGCAACAACACTTGAACTCTAAGTCCCTGCTTGACTCAGGCTTGGACACTCCATCCCCATGGTACCAAGTCCTTGGTTAGCGGGATATGTGTGTAGACAAAAGGAGGGTCAGCCTTGAGCCTAACTTCAAATTCTGGCTTACACTACAGTATAAACATACCTGGCTATGCATTGGCGCAACAGACCACCTATGTGTTGTGTATTGAAGAACTGGGGTGCTAATTACTATTCTCCAGAAAACAGGTGAGCCATATGCAACACTCTAGATATAAACTGCAACTCTGAACAAACAAACATTATACTAGTTTCTTCTTTCCAAACAAGTCATTAAATACTCCTTGTGAACAACAAGGAGAACAAGCCAGTATTTTTCATGGTACTCAAACAACATCATGAGTTGCAATGTTTTGTTTTTTGGAGATTGGGGTTGTTTCTTTGTTTTTAAACAGCATGTTAAATTAATATTATTAACCACACCCAAAATATAAATAAATAAAGAGAGAGAGCATGCAACGTTATTGAGTTTATTTGGAAATAAAATGAGAGATGAGATGTTGAGCAAATGAACATATACAAATCCCCTTCAAAAGATTTATGACTCTCTTGTGTAATATAGCAATCTGGTCAGCTAAGTCTGAAGTTGGAATAACAAGACCACGTTGATGAGTTAATTTAATAAAAGAAACACATATCTCTGGAGCCACAGAGTTCTGCAGAAAAGAAACAACTGCATCTACTTTATTCATAAAAACTCTATTCATTTAAAAATTGTTTCAAGATTATATAACAAAATAAAGCAATAATAATTTGAAAAAGATGTGGATTCATATAATGGTTGCAAAACAAAAATATTAAACCTAAAATTAGATTTTTCAACTTTTAGATACATGCAGACATACCAAGCAATTCGCAAATATTTCATCCTCAGATACAAATCCAGAATCTTACCAAGACATTTTAATTATCAGGATGATTTACAGGTTTGAAGAGTTATTCAAAACACTGCATGCATTCTTCTTTTTTAATTATATCCCACTGGGGATTTTAGAATTTTAAGTACATCATCGTTGATTTTTCTTGCACCATGCTTGTACTGAATTATGTTAATTTCATTGTTAAAATACAGAAATATAGAAAACTAACTTTAATAACTGTCAGTTTTATAGAATAGAGACCCTTGTGATCTTTTGTGTCTTGATCAGCAAATCTGGGCCCCACCAAATGGAAACTTGCACACAGCTGCACAAGACAATTGATCAGAGCTGTCTCAAAATCCCGGTGTATATTTGGCTGAGCTAGGCTAGTATAGATTTTATAGGTTTAAAGTGTAGTTGTAATAAGCATAAATAATCACTGATTTAAACAAGTAAATGATAGTCTTACATTAAAATAAGTGAATACTAATGCCTAACATCATACCATATAAAAATGGCTGTTACCTTTATGTCTCCAAGCCTGATCTATTTTATGTAACAAATAGTCAGGTCAACAACAACAAAAACAACAGCAGCAACACAAGGGTAGCTTGTATAAAATTAATTTGTCAGAATGAAGTCATAAAAATAGTCCACACTCTGTCCTTTTATCCCTTCTATTACGTGGAATTTAAACAAGCCATTCCTGCTAGATAAGAATACTTACTGAACAATTTACTGGTTTGATTATTCAGTGGTAGCATTCATTATGACTTTAATCTTAGTTTCTGAATTATGGTCAGACCGTAGCAGGGTTTAAGACTTTATCAATACAACTGAAGCCCTAATTTAGGTTTTCAGAACAGATCAGCATTATTCATATTCCAGAAGGCATGAAGTTCTAGTCTGAAAACAAATCTGACTGAATAATTTGTAGATGTATTGATGGTCAGCCCCACTATCCAGCATGTTTCTCATTTTGTTTATATGCTATTTAAGAGTGCACAGGTAGGAAGTGTGGTGTGTGCAGCTAAAAGGTGATGTTGTTTGAGGAGCATGAGTCTGAAGAACTAGAAGCAGGATTTCATAAGTATACCATGATCAGTAGAACTGGAATCAGAGTGCCCGTGTTCCCTGGAGGGACTGCTACTGTTGGGTCACCGGTGGAACAGAGACCATGGAGAGTTAGGCTGGAAGCAACTCAGCCACCTGGACAGAGCATGCCACAGAGTTTAATAAAGTTTCACTTGTTCAACTTAACCTGCATTCGGCTTCACTCTTTGCTAATGAAAGATGGCGGCAATATCTGAGTTGTGAATTCTCTGAAGTGCAGCAGCTGGCAAACTGAGCCATACAACTTGGTCTGACACCCCTCGGAGTCCTGAATATTGCAGACTCAAAGCTAGCCCAGCAGTGGATCAGGTGGAATGAGACGTACAAGCTGTATACAGTCCTAACTACGCAGGAGGACGATGACAACAGCAGGAAAGTAAAACTGTTAGTTTACCTTATTGGGGAACTAGGCAGAAAGATTCGCACTACTGCCTCATGCCTTACAGTAGTCCTAGGAGCCCTGGGGACCAGTCCTCCACAAAGCAAAACAAATCTGCGGCGCAAAACAGATTTTTCACTAACAGACAGTCTGAAAAGGAGGGGACAGACCCCTAGGTTACTGCTCTATGCATAGTGACTGTTACATGGAATTCTGAAAACTTGACTGTCTCCCTAATTCAGGACAGGATAGACTGCAGCACTTTGGGACCATCACCTGCCGAAGTGGCTCCTTCCAGAAGGCGATCTCACATTAGCCAGATGCTTTGACATAGGATGTGCAGAGGCAGCCTCAAGAGATGGAAGCCCTAGGAGGCACAACACCCACAGAAATACATGCAGTGAGACAAAAGCAAAGGAGATCAGGTGGCCAGGGTTCCATACCCATGAGTCAGATGCATATACAGTGGGAGACAGCATGAACAGGTAATGGAGAAGTGACCCGCACCAGGACAGCATTGCAAGCAATGTGGGAAGAGGAGCCATTTTAGCAGCATGTGCACAAACAGAGGAAAAATCTCAGAAAGATTAAATCAGACTTCTACATGAGTGGGGGTGGCATATCAGAAAGTGGTGTTGACCTAATAAGCCTCTCTTTCAGTCTGAGAGCATATGAGGTTCAGGCTGTCAGGCAGGAAAGCAACAAGAGACAGTACCAACCTCTATGCATGCAACAATGGTAATAGGGAAATACCCTGTATGATTTCAGCTGGATAGCAGGGCCTATTGCAATGTGATTCCTAGGGGTGAATTCGCCTCAAACACGCCATTACAAAGAGCAGGCTCACCTAATAATGTACAATGAGAGTAAAATGCAGCCTGCAAGAAAACGTGACCTCATAGTAACTAACCGGAAAAGAATGATGGTACTAACCAAAGTCTGGGATGGTCAATGATACAATGGAGACAACTGTACCAGTAAATCAGGATGTTTTCAAAGGCAATGGGTGCCTCCGAGGAAAGCTGTGACTGGAAGTAAACCCCACAGTGGAGTGTGTGTGTGTATGTATGTATCACAAGGAAAACTGCAGTGGCACTATGTAATCCAGTACACAAGGAGCTCAGAGGTCTGCAGAGCAGGGGTATAACAGCACCTGTAAAGGCCAGTCCAGCCTGGGTAAGCAGCATGGTGGTGGCAAAGAAGCCATCATTCAATTCTATATCTGCACATACCCAAAGCCTCTATACCAGGCATTGAAAGGATGCCACTATCCACTGCTGACTATCCACAATTACTGACATCTTGCCAGAGCTCTCCAGAGCCAGAATCTTTATGGTCTGTGGTGTGAGGAATGGGTTTCGGCAAATACATCTGGATAAAGAGCCCAGCATACTGACAACCTTTGCAGCACCATTTGGTTGCTACAGATGGCTGTGCATGCAAATGAGCATACGCCCAGCACCAGAGTGTTCCAGAGAAAACTCACCCAAACACTGGAGGGATTATCTAGGGTGAAAATAATTACAGGTGACATCTTAATTGCACAATGATACAGAAGCTGAATGATCATGACAGAAAACCACAAGCTTTTCTACAGTGATACAGGGACAAGAACATAAACCCTCAACCTAGAAAAACTGACTCCAACAGTCTGAGGTGACATACACTGGACATCTGCTAACAGAAGAGGGACTGAACGCAGATCCCAATAAAATGAAGGCAGTCAGAGACACGCCTGCCCCCAGGGGATGTAAAAGGGGCACAACACTTCATAAAATGATACATTTTCTGTCCAAGTTCTCTTCACACCTGGCTGCATTGCGGAATCCATATGTCAACTCACAAGGCAAGATGTGGAGTGGGACTGGGCAGGTCTCTAACAGCAAGTGTTCAATACTACTGAAATATAAATCTCCCCACTGTATTTTCCACTGAATGCATCCGATGAAGTGAGCTGTAGCTCACGAAAGCTTATGCTCAAATAAATTGGTTAGTCTCTAAGGTGCCACTAGTACTCCTTTCCTTTTTGCGAATACAGACTAACACGGCTGCTACTCTGAAACAAATGATAATGACGTCACTGTCCTGAAGTATTACTAGCTAGGAAATCCACTGACTCATCAATGTGATTCCCCGAGGATAGGATTGGGTGTAGCTCTTTTGAAGGAGCAGGCAGCCAATTATGTCAGTAGTGCCCTGTCAGAGACTGAACACGGGTATGCCCAAACAGAAAAAATGCTTCTGGCTGTGGTATTTGGAGTGGAACAATTCCAATAACACATCTATGGCCACCCGGTAATAGTGCTGTCAGATCACAGAACCCTAGAGACAATCATGGCAAAGCCCCTTCTTAGTGCTCCAAAGAGATTGCAGAGCACATTGATGCACCTCCACACTACCAGACAGAAATCAGATATTGTCCAGAATGATTACTAGTGTTAGCTGACACCCTGAGCACGGCATATATGCCCAGCATCAGCAAGTTGGGGTAGGGGATCAGCACATAGTGCAGCATATTAATGGATTCAATCTTCTAGTTTCAACAATGAAGCTGATGGAAATCAAAGAGACTAAAGGAAAAGACAGCCAGTCAAGAGAGGGATACTAGCAGGATGGCAGAAGAGAAAAGCCAAGTACTGGCTGGAACAGAGCAATACTTTCAAATTAAAGATGAGCTGAGTGTGTAGGATGGAAACATATTTTGAGGACAGAGCTGTTGTTCTTGCCTCATTGCATAAGGATGTCATGCGATTACATACCACACACCTGGGCACTGAGAGCTGTCTTAGGCTACAGAGTGTATTTACTGGTCAGGAATGAATACACAATTCCGCTCCTTGATAGAAGGGTGCAATACCTGCCAGTCATGTGATAACTGCCAGCAGAAAGGGATGCTGTTACCATATCAGCTGCCCACCCAACCACAGGAAATGGTGGAAGTGGAATTATTTGCCTTAATGAAAAAGCCATACTCAATTACAGTGGACTACTATTCTGATTTTTGGGAGGTACAAAGAGGCAAGTCAGTGATTGGCAAACTGAAGGCCCACTTTGCAAGATATTGCATTGTGGACATTGTATTCACTGACAAAAGACCCCAATTTGCCTTGGAAAAATTAAAGGAAATTTGCACAAAAAACAGGAGTTTGACCATCACACCTCCTCCCCAGCATACCCCTAGAGTAACGGTAAAGTAATGGTAAGGTGGAATCAGCTGTGAAAACAGCTAAGAGACTGGTATACAAAGCTATTTCTTCTGGTTCAGACTCCTTGTTAGCATTTGTGGTGCACAGGAATACCCCATAACCTGAGAGGTCCAAAGTAGTCCAGTGCAGTCACTGATGGGGTAAAGGACCAAAACCCTGATACCAATGAGAGGACACCTGTTGCAGCCAGAAGGATGTAGATAATGCCGAGAGGACATGGCCAACCATCAGAGAGTACAGACACTAGAGTATGACAGGTTACTCAAGAACCTCTGGGCCCTGGAGACAGCCACTTGTATGAGGATCCAGCCATTAGAGAGACAACAGAAGGAGTCATGAGGGGAACAGTGGTAACAAGGTCAATCAAGATGATTTCACAAAAAGGACAAGTGGTCCAAAAGAACAGAAAACACTTATGAGCCAGCACACAACTACTCCCAGAGAGCAGAACACAGACACAGAGAACCATCTGGAAGCCAACCCTACAGGAGGGAGGAGACTTCACAGAGAGATAGTATGTTAGACTCGGACAGGTGACAAGAAGACTCTGATAGGTCACTTCTGGTGTGGTTGTTTGTTGAGGATACCAAACCATCTAATTCTGTGGTAAAGATGAGACTTCACCTCAGCTATAAGCTATCAATCTCTGGTCACAGGAATATAGGCTGAAGGTCTGGACATCAATTATTTGCTTTTAATGTTTATATTAAATGTTAGTAATATAGGGAAAAGGTATCATGATCAGTGGAACTGGAGTCAGAAGGCCCATGTTTTCTGGCGGGGCTGTTATTCACAGGACAGCAGAGGAATGGTTGGAATTGGGCTGGAAGCAACTTAGCCACATGGACAGAGCAATCCACAGAGTTTAATATAATTTCACTTGTTCAAATTAACCTACATTCACCTTCACTATTTGCAAGGGAAACAATAAGGAAGCCCGTAAGGAATCTGGGAAGCTGAAAAAGGCAAATGGCAGCCCAAATTCATAGGGTAAATGATTTCCTTACTTTTTCTTCCCAGACATCTCAACAAGAAAGATCACACACACTGATGCTTTGGGGCTCTCCAACATTTAAACAGATTGAAAAAATATTTTGCAGTTGCCTAGTTAAACACTCCAAACAATTTTCCATTTCACGTTTCCCTCCCCGTCTCTGGCAAAGAATGCACTGAAAATAACAAGACAAGAGAGGGAATGCAGTATCATCCAGTCACAAATCAGCTGGAAGTGTTCATCTAGTAAAACACAAAGAGCTCCTTATTTCTCCCAGATGTGTATCAGTGATCCTGCTCCGCAAGTTACTAGAGCAGGGATAGTGGCAATGACATTTTGAAGACTTATGCACAGTTCTTCTCTCACTGTTACTATATGCTCTGGTCATCATATTCTCTAAACATATTGGGACATACTATTCACTCCTCAGGATTTCATTACGAGAAAAGAACTAAATGAAAGGACATTATGTAAATGTGCTAAGACATTTACAAGAAGATTCTGAATATCTTTAAATACTAATTGCAGAAACACAGACCACTAGAGCATTCTAATAAAACATACTCCCGGACCAAAAAAAAAACACCCAATAGAGTTTTGAATTTGTTGCTGTTGAATTTGTTACCATAGATACATTAAAAAAATAAATTCATCTTATTTGACTGTTTTTAAATGGCTCTTTTAATGGTTAATTAATACATTTAATGTATCTCTCTACTGTGATTACTTTAATGCAAATATGTGATGATAATGGCTTACAATACCATTGGCTCTATCATAATTTCATTGTACAAATACCCTATCCTAGAAAACACAAGGCATCTGCAAACCCCAGTAAACCATTTAACCACTGAAACAACGTGCTCTTTGAATACAGGGCTTATCCGACAGGAGAGAGTATTTAAAATAATGAACAGTCTATGAGGCTGGCCCAGTGGTCATTAATTCAGACTTCCCAGACATAAGTTTGCTACACAGACAACTTACTGTATATAGATTCCAAAGGCAAAATTGCACTAGGTATGGTTATGCTATCCTTAAGACTGCCAGAAAAAAAGATGGAAGCAAGTCCTCCCTCCTAATAAGGTGCCATGAAAAGACTTTATAAAGCAACCTCTTGTCATTAGCAATTGCACCATAATAACATATGGCGTGATTAGCCCATAAGGGGATCTTAACAACATCGCATCCATCATATCATGAAGAAGCCCTGAAAAATAATAAACATTGTTACAGTTTAATGATTTGTTGTTTAAACAAACACACAGACTTAAACCAGACTCTTTCCTTTTGAACTTTTTTAACAAACAGTATATTCAAAGATAAAGAAGGGATTATGCCAGTGGATATCATTCAAATCCTAATATAACATACATCCACTTACAGTAAAAATATATGAGGAATCATGTTAATATCTCAACAAACATTCAGGCACTTACTGTGGCTCAACCATAATGTGGGCTCAAGCATAATTGTCTGTTACATCTTGATGCTGAAATTTCCTGGAATTTGTTTTCAGTAAAGCTTATTGGGAGCAATGAAGCGGCACCTCCATAATCTCTCTAATTCAGATTTTTATTTAGAAAGACTTTTACTACCTGAAGGTTTATTATTTATGTAAGATTATTTTCTGACCAGAAAAATGTCTCCATTTATGTATATTCTGCATTCTAATTACTTTGTAAATTGATATGCATATTTGTCAGCATCTTGGATTCAATTGGTGATGAGCACTGAATACATTGAGCACTAGTGCAAACCCACTGAACTGAATGAGATAGCAGGGTTGAGGAGTTAACACCTGCTACAGAGAGGCCCTGAAACTTACAGGGTGGGAGGAAGGAATACGTTTAACTGGATGTTCTGAATCCAATTTTTAGCTCAAATACGATTGGCAATGTGAATGCATGGCCAGGTAGTATGACTTTGTCAAGCCCAACAACCTCCTAGCTACCCTGCTGCAGTGGCATATAATAGTTCCTGGGCTTTCATAAAATATGCCGCAGACAAAGTGCAAAACATCTTCCTTTTCTTTATTGGTAGGACCCTACCAAATTCACTGTCTATTTTGGTCAATTTCATGGTCATAGGATTTTTAAAATAGTAAATTTCATTATTTCAGCAATTTAAACCTGAAATGTCACGGTGTTGCAATTGAAGGGGTGCTGACCCAAAAAGGAGTTGTGGGGGGGGGCCTTACAAGGTTATTGTAGGGGGGGTTGCAGTACTGCTACCCTTACTTTTACGCTGCTGCCTGCAAAGCTGGGCCCTCAGTCAGCAGCCACCGCAGAGCTGGGTGCCCAGCCAACAACTGCCACTCTCTGTCCACCCAGCTCTGAAGGCAGCGCAGAAGTAAGGGTGCCAAAACCTCAACCCCCCCTTAAATAACTTTGTGATCCTCTTCAACTCCCTTTTGGGTCAGGACCCCCAATTTGAGAAACACTGGTCTCCCCCGTGAAATCTGTATAGTATAGGGTAAAAGCACACAAAAGACCTGATTTCACAGGGAGAGACCAGATTTCACGGTCCGTGATGTGTTTTTCATGGCCCTGAATTTGGTAGGGCCCTATTTATTAGGGATGTTTTAAAAGGAGAAAACAGAGGTGCTGGCCCTTCCAGACTAACACAACCAACAAAGTTTCCTGCATCTCCAGTTCAAAGCATCCACACAGAGCTGGATAGTGTGGCTGTTTCCTAGGCAAGTTTCATAGTAATTCTATAAGGAGAAGCTTTCTTCATCCGCCAAATCCAAACAAAAGGTAAAGTTTCTGACTCGCAGAATAAAGCCACCTTGCTACTGCTCTACACAGGCATCAATGGGATTAGTTCACCAGCTCTTTTCCTGGATGAGTCCCGTGTTTCTGGACCCCTCCTTTCTACATCCAGTTCTTCCCTAGACAGGAGACAAATCCAGCAGCCCAAGATTGCCTTATCTTTATGACTCCCTCTTAGTAAATCCCAAGTGGAGGGCTCTGCCCCCCCTCAGTACCTAAATTCTCAAAAGTCAATTCTCCATCCTCTTTCCCTCTAAGGTTAACTCTTTCTCAGCCTATTCAGCTGCAGTGTACATATACACCATCACAGCTTGAATTTGATATTCAAATCAAACCCTGCTGAAGGATAAGAAGAAGAGACAATAGAAATATAATCTCTCTCCCTGATTATTTCTAATGGATCATCTTCACAAGCCTAATGCAAGAAACTGACATGGATGGATCCTCAGTGTACTGAACAGATCTGGCACTAGGTAGTCAGCAGTTGAAATTGACAGAGCAGGATAAAATAAGATAAATTGTACTTTATACTAACCTCCCCATAGACTCAGAGCTTGAGGCACTGCTATTAACTACAACTACTAGGTTCACAAGGCTAAAATACAACTGCTATCACTCTCAAACTTCACCTCTGAATCCCAAGCAAGTTTTCTGCTCATCTTCAAAAAAAGAGGTGGAAGTTTTCTTGGGGCTTGAATTAGGAAGGCACAAGTATAATATTGCCATGAGGTAAACTTGCTGAAAATATTTTGATTTCACAATAGTTTTGATCTTTCACTGTTTTGCTTAAAGGAACAGCAGAAGGAGACAATGGATGCTTTGTACTGTTCAAGGGTATCGACTTTTTTTTGATGCTGGCAAGGGTTATTTAATTTTTGCACAGAAGAGGGAGGACTAACAGAAGCAACAGCGCTATGGGCAACAGCAGCAGACTCTCTAATTCATCTTTGGTTACTTTTACTGTATCAGAAGAAGCTGGGGAACAGTGCATATGGTGTACATTAACTTTCTCATTAGGTTTCAGAGCTTTGTTACAGATTATTGCACTGAGCTGTAGATATAAGAATTTGGTGACGCACATCACATGCACATGACAAACAGTCGTGGCAAGTTTGTGAGCAGTTTGTAACAGAAGGAAAGGAAAATCCTAAACATATAATGTAGGCAGTGGCAGCTCCGCAGTACAGGCCAGCTCACTCTTGTTGAATTCATGATGCAGGCACAATGGACTGCCACACCTACTTTTCCCACCAAATTTTCTAATCATCCAACACCTATACCATATATTGCCAATCAACAGTGAGCTCTGTCCAACAAGTTCAGCCAAGATAAGAGACAGCGCTATTCCAGATGCTATAAATAGGCACTCCAGAGGCTTCCAAGACAAGCCCTTCTCAAAAATGCCACTTTTCAAAGCAAAATTTCCAATCAAACAATTCGTATTTTAAAAAATAAAATAGAAGAGTATAAGAATGTGACTTGTTGGCAATAAAAGCTGTGGAAATACCTATTTTACCTGACCAATTTTTTGCCGTCTGCTCTGATGTGACGCAAAAATCACATTCACTAAGCTGCAATCCCCAGAGGCTTTCCCCTGGCCTCTCTCTGCCCCTCGAGAGTACGTCTACACAGCAGATAAACACTCACGGCCAGCCCAAGTCAGCTGACTTGGGCTCGTGGGACTCAGGCTGTAAAATTGCTGCAGCCTGAGCCTGATCTTCTACACAGCACTTATTAGCTTTGCATCCTGAGCCCCGCGAGCCCAAGTCCCACTGACCAGGGCCAGCCACGAACATACAGTGGGTCTTTTATTCCAGTGTAGAGGTCTCCAAGAGGCCACACCCGTCCCTTAAATTGCCTACAGGGTGATGTGACAGGAAGGCAGCCTTTAACCTCTTCCTGGCTGCTTTTACTTTGCTACAGGCCACAATAGCCAAAAGTAATCAGGTATGGACCACGTACACACACAAAATGTTAAGTTTTCTTCCGTCTGTGGTTCCGAGCAGTCCTAAGAACATATTAACAGTATCTTTCATAAGAATATAACAACTGCCATACAGGATAAAGCAAATGGTCCATCTAGGGTAGTCCAGGTTCCTATTTTCATCAATGGCGTGTATCAGATACTGCAATACATTAAAATCACTGGAAAATGGGAGTAGCTAAATTCAAAGTTTGGCTTTTAGCCAACTTTGAACCTCTCTGACCTCAACTTGACAGCACTTATATCACTGCATAATACCAATGTTACTCCAGAATGATTCTAGCCCAGGACAACTCTCAGCGGCAAGAGAAAACAGACCTTTTCTGGAGAGGAGCTTCCACGGGAGTAGTGCTGCACGGAATTGAAAAGGTGACACAAATTCCATCATGCTGTAACACTTGACAATACTATAGTGTAGTACGGTAGCAGTGGACAGTAATATAGTGTAGGGCAAAGTAAATATATATGCAGATATAAAACAATTATTTAATATTAGTATTATAGTAGCACCTGGAGCACTCAATCAGCATCAGTGTTCCATTGTGTGAGGGACTGTACAAATATATAGAAAGATAGTCCGTATCTTATGATTTTAATTAAAATGGCTTTCTAATGAACTGCACTGCAGAAGAAATCCTCATGCACTGCCTTGTAAGAGACTGCAAATAGCATGCTTCCTCTGAATCATCTGTCAAAATACTCATCTTACCCATAAGGTCAGCAGATAGCCCTTGTTTTAGCAGCAACAAAATGATTGCATGGCTGTCTCTCAACATCTGTACAAATCCATCCATTTGACCTCAAGGTGATAGGCAAGCTGATCAACACAGCAGCTCCTCCGATGATTAATTTGGCAGTCAATATACTAAAGACCAGGCAGATGTCCTGGCTGTTATGGTTATTTAATAACGACAGTTAAGATATCTTCAGAATTTTTTAAAAGAAAATTTAGAGAACTCTATTCATAAACTAGTTATAGAAGTGGTATGGATTCTTGAGTGCAATAAGGAAAAATCATCACTGTGTAAATTCTTACATTTTCCACTAAGCGGATAACTCACGCAGTATCGTGAGTCACAGAGGTTAACTGACCAGTGCCCACACCCTCTTGAAAACATGAACATGAAATGGCTGTGAATCACTTAAACAATGGGCCTGAATTTATTTTATTTATATTACGCATCAACATTTCTAAGACATAGTTTTTGCCCAGCTACTTTCCTGGAAGTGTAAGCCACCATCAAAGTACATGAATAAATCTTCTGAGAACAATTGGATTTGAATATGACAAATGGCAAACAATTACAAATTCACATATACAGACTCATTGTCAAACTTGCTCCAGGCTTGGAAATGTCTTCACATTTTTCCACAATTTATACAGGAATTTGGTATGTAGCAAATATATAATTAGTATTAAATGTGATTAATGCATACCGTGGGAAAACACGGAAAGAACTGAAATAGAGCACCATGGATTTCCTTCCCCTCTCTCTACCCAGACTGCAATCAAGCATATGCATATCTGTCTCTCTGAAAATTTGAACATAAAGCCAGAACACAATTATGGGAGCTGGCTTTCTTCCCCTCTGGCTGAAGTAACGTATGTTCCATTTTTCACTGTCACACTATTTACCATCCATATTTTGATCATCCTTTATTTTAGTCATATCATTTAGCAACATGGTTATTGGGTTGTCTAGCTCACCCCTGATATCATTCTCCATGGTTCCTTCCATCTTTCCACCTTCACTCACTTTCTTATTTCTCTCTCACAAGGTTATTTTATCATTCTTATTTGCCTATGTTTGTCAATTAAGCAAGAAATGTTATAAAACAAGCACAATACTCATCACTGGAAATGTGGGGAACCCTGCAGTTTTGGTCCACATGGGTTTAGGAAAACCTTGTTTTGATTTTGATCCACACTGGTTTACCACCCCAGTTTTGCTTTGAGTATTGTGTTAGAATAAATATAGAAGTTCCATGGTTCACCCGGTTTCATGTTGAAAACATGTGAAACTACATGTTTTTCCAAAGTTTTATATGAATAAATACATTGATCCCTACATTAGTGCAACTGAGTTTAGATTTGCATAAAAATTTCTAAATCTTAGCAAAGCTTACCATAGAACTGCACTGAGTTTTAAACTTTTAATGATACCTAAACCAAGCAAAGTTTAGTGTAATTTCAGAAATCTTTAAAAAAAAGTTTTGCAAACTTTGGCAAGAACATGCTTTTAATAGTGCTTACTTAAATACAATAAGCTTGAATAATGCAAACACCCACTGTATGTATGGGTTATATTACGTACGCATTTTATTGTGTTAAATCTTCGTAAAAGTAAGGAGGCAGGTGGATTAATGATATTTTGGTTAAAGCATGGGAATTGGAACTGGAAAAGCTAGGTCCTATTCCTGCCTATGCCAGAAATTACATGCACAACTTGGGGGGTAAGATAACTGGTAAAATTTTCAAAAATGGATTAGGAGTCTCATTCCTGTTTTCAAAAAATGGCTTAGGACTTGTCTACACAGGGACAGTCACGAAACAACAAGTGCTGAGTCATTGACTTGACTCTTCCCTACATGTATAATACATTACATGTTCGGTACAGAAACTTAAATAAGACAGACCGCTCCATTAAAAAAAATATGACAAGGGAACTTTTAAGGTTGCAAATTAGTGGTCAGAGGTAGGAGAATGATAAAGTTAAGAATCCATGTGCATCCTCAACTCTGCCTACATTATGTTACATTCTTTAATTACATAATCATTATTCCTTATGTAATAGAATAGAATTCACTTTTATCTACAACCTTAGATAAACACATGTAGCATCTTAAAATAGTTTACATTCTTTTCATAATAATCCACTATCATCTTTACTGACAATTTTTTATGCTTCAGTCGCATTTCACTGTGTGGAGCCCTATTGACTTCAGTGTGGCCCTGTAGGGATGCAGGGGACTGCCTCTGAGGACCCAATTACAGGATCAGGGGCTTTGTCAGCAGACACATACTGTACATTTTCTTTTCAACGAGCAGCACTTTGGGCAATTCAAGAAAGGAGGCAACTTAATATTAAGTAAACATATATGGGCCTCCTGTATTCAGCTATGTCTGTACTTTTTCATCATTACTCAAGGTTGTTATACTTTGCCTGTAGTAGGTTGTGTAAGAATGGTTTACTGTGTCCTTTTTCATGTACATTATTTCATGGACTCTGACTGGCATATGAGCAATAGTTCATAATACTAGAAGATCATTCATGTACATTTAAGGTTGTATTAAAAACTTATATTATATGGGAAAGACAATATGGTCATGTACAACTGCATCACAATTGCTAGACAAAAGGGGACTGACTTAGACTTATCATTGGCATGTCTGGATTTGTGAGTGCTTAAATTATTCAACATTAATGTTCTCTTAACAAGAAGAGCTACCTCTCGGCCGCAGAGCAGCCCAGAACCTCTACATTTGTATGTGAAACAGACCACCCCTCCTGTACCCAGCAAGTGCCCTACTTCAGGGATTGTGAGAGGGTCATAGAATCATAGAATATCAGGGTTGGAAGGGACCTCAGGCGGTCATCTAGTCCAACCCCCTGCTCAAAGCAGGACTAATCCCCAATTAAATCATCCCAGCCAGGGCTTTGTCAAGCCTGACCTTAAAAAAAACTTCTAAGGAAGGAGATTCCACCACCTCCCTAGGTAACGCATTCCAGTGATTAACCACCCTCCTAGTGAAAAAGTTTTTCCTAATATCCAACCTAAATCTCCCCCACGGCAACTTGAGACCATTACTCCTTGTCCTGTCATCCGCTACCACTGAGAATAGTCTAGATTCATCCTCTTTGGAACCCCCTTTCAGGTAGTTGAAAGCAGCTATCAAATCTCCCCTCATTCTTCTCTTCTGTAGACTAAACAATCCCAGTTCCCTCAGCCTCTCCTCGTAAGTCATGTGTTCCAGTCTCCTAATCATTTTTGTTGCCCTCCGCTGGACTCTCTCCAATTTTTCCACATCCTTCTTGTAGAGTGGGGCCCAATACTGGACACAGAACTCTAGATGAGGCCTCACCAATGTCGAACAGAGGGGAACGATCACGTCCCTCGATCTGCTGGCAATGCCCCTACTTATACATCCCAAAATGCCATTGGCCTTCTTGGCTACAAGGGCACACTGTTGACTCATATCCAGCTTCTCATCCTCTGTAACCCCTAGGTCCTTTTCTGCCGAGCCATTCGGTCCCTAGTCTGTAGCGGTGCATGGGATTCTTCCGTCCTAAATGCAGGACTCTGCACTTGTCCTTGTTGAACCTCATCAGATTTCTTTTGGCCCAATCCTCCAATTTGTCTAGGTCCCTCTGTCTCCTTTCCCTACCCTCCAGTGTATCTACCACTCCTCCCAGTTTAGTGTTGTCTGCAAACTTGCTGAGGGTGCAATCCACACCATCCTCCAGATCATTAATGAAGATATTGAACAAAACCGGCCCCAGGACTGACCCTTGGGGCACTCCGCTTGATACTGGCTGCCAAGTAGACATGGAGCCATTGATCACTACCCGTTGAGCCTGACAATCTAGCCAATTTTCTACCCACCTTATAGTGCATTCATCCAGCCCATACTTCTTTAACTTGCTGACAAGAATACTGTGGGAGACAGCGTCAGAAGCTTTGCTAAAGTCAAGGAACACCACGTCTACCGGTCAAGGTAAGATCACTTACAGTATCCCTACACTGCTGCTGTGCCAGAGGAATTCTCCTCTGGCCAACTGTGGTGTCTTTACAGTCCCTGTATGCCAGAACAGCATACAGAAAGAACCAGGGCAGGTCGAAGAATCTCGGCCTTCATATAAGCCTGTATTCAAAGGCTTAGAATTTGGTCAAATCAAGGCAATTTTCACCAAAACACATAAAGATACTTCTTCACAAGGGCTATAATCTATTTTACCCATTCATATCCACACTAGAACTATTAACAAAATCTGAACATTCCAATTAATTTTTATAATGGGGAATTTTTTTAACTCTCTACTTTGTCTTAAATGGCTCAGTTATTTTTGCATAAACTTTCAAAACAAACTGGCCCTTTATCAGAGACCGAGCCTTGAAAACATCAGCCTGAAAAATATGAGTTTTCCGATGTTATAAAGTGTCTGAAAATAGGAGATTAGAATGGAAACACAATGCTTGCTACTGGTAAAACATGAGCATATAGGAAAACACTAATTTTAAAGGAAATAGAAAAGCTCTTAGAAATTTCCCATAGTGTCTTCCCTATAAATACACAAAAGACAGCATACTTCATAGAACTAAGGAAAATGGAGTGCAACTACACTGAGAGATTATTGCAATATAAATGCATATGAAATTAATCAGAAAGCTAAAGTTGTACAAGTTCCATCCAAAGATAAAAATGAAACACATTGGGTTGTAGCTATGCTTAAATACTGCAACAAAACCTTATCTTGGACCAGTTTTAAAATATTTATAAACAAAGTGGAAAAAAATAATTCTTCGGGAGTGAGGAAATATCTTAAAGAACTGGGAGTGTTGTAACTTAAATGCAATAAATAAATAAATAAATAAACCCCTGATAACCATATCTCTCAAAGTGAAATCTTTAAAGGTTTTAGTTTTAGTTTTTTGTATTTTTTTTTTTAAACAATCATAAATACTCCGACAGTTGTACTGGTGTGAAACAAGAGTGGCATCTAGTGGCTAGTAATGTTACAGTACTTTTTCCCATTGAACAGCTGGGATATGTTCCAGACCTGTTTTTCTGCAGTATTTCTTTACAATCATCTGGATTATAATTGGGTATCTGGCAGCTGCCTTGCTAGCAAAATCTGAAGAAAAAGTTAACTTTCTAAAGAGTAAATAGAGAGGTAATATTTTAGCCTTTGTTTATCTATGTTTTGTTAGTGTATTCACTTAGATGTGAATAGATGGAAAAACTGTTAACTTGCTTAGAAAAATTTGGCAAGAAAAAATTGCACACGTTGCCTGGGAAAATCTTTAACATGTATATTAGTTCACTATAAATCTACCTGTTGAGTTAAAGTAATAATTATCTGACTGTGCCCATTGCTATTTCATCCATCAGGTATATTATGTTTCATGACACTTTTCAAAATCACTGGACATGTTTTGTGAGTAGTACAGTATGTTTAGGTTTTTTACTGTGAAAACAACTGAAAAGGCATTTGGAAATGCCTCAAGACAGGAGATAATCTATTGGAATGGAGATAGCCTGTATTTCCTGCAGAATGCCTCCGATCCTGCGGGGCAACACTTCTCTGTATGTTGTAGGGAGGGTACAGAAGGGCTGTGCATTCACACCTATTTTGGAGAGAGAGGAAACTGATGAGTAATTGGTGCAAGTTGCATTTTAGATATACATCAATAACGTACCTCCAGAAAAACCCATGATTGTGTACATTTGACTAAGTACAGGAGGAAATTATTTTAACACTAATATTAGAATACAAACCACAGTTTACTTTGACTTCTTTTGTATATGCAAATTCAGAGGACCAGTTTCTAATCTCTGATGCAAAATATACATCACCAAGTGAAATGTTCTCTCTTCAATCTGGGGGGGGAGGAGCGATCTTTATTTTTAAAAATCATAGAATATCAGGGTTGGAAGGGCCTTCAGGAGGTCATCTAGTCCAACCCCCTGCTCTAAGCAGGACCAATCCCCAACTAAATTATCCCAGCCAGGGCTTTGTCAAGCCAGGCCTTAAAAACCTCAAAGTAAGGAGGTTCCACCACCTCCCTAGGTAACGCATTCCAGTGATTAACCACCCTCCTAGTGAAAAAGTTTTTCCTAATATCCAACCTGAACCTCCCCGACTGCAACTTGAGACCATTACTCCACGTTCTGCCATCTGCTACCACTGAGAACAGTCTAGATTCATCCTCTTTGGAACCCCTTTCAGGTAGTTGAAAGCAGCTATCAAATCCCCCCTCATTCTTCTCTTCCGCAGACTAAGCAATCCCAGTTCCCTCAGCCTCTCCTCATAAGTCATGTGTTCCAGTCCCCTAATCATTTTTGTTGCCCTCTGCTGGACTCTCTCCAATTTTTTCACATCTTTCTTGTAATGTGAGGCCCAAAACTGGACACAGTACTGCAGATGAGGCCTCACCAATGTCGAATAGAGGGGAATGATCACATCTCTCGATCTGCTGGCAACGCCCCTACTTATACACCCCAAAATGCCATTGGCCTTCTTGGCAACAAAGGCACACTGTTGACTCATATCCAGATTCTCGTCCACTGTAACCCCTAGGTCCTTTTCTGGAGAACTGCTGCCGAACCATTCGGTCCCTAGTCTGTAGCAGTGCATGAGCTTCTGCCATCCTAAGTGCAGGACTCTGCACTTGTCTTTGTTGAACCTCATCAGATTTCTTTTGGCCCAATCCTCCAATTTGTCTCGGTCCCCCTGTATCCTATCCCTACCCTCCAGTGTATCTACCTCTCCTCCCAGTTTAGCGTCATCTGCAAACTTGCTAAGGGTGCAATCCACGCCATCCTCCAGATCATTAATGAAGATATCAAACAAAACCAGCCCCAGGACCAACCTTTGGGGCACTCCGCTTGATACGGCTGCCAACTAGACATGGAGCCATTGATCACTACCCGTTGAGCCCAACAATCTAGCCAGCTTTCTATCCACCTTACAGTCCATTCATCCAGCCCATACTTCTTTAACTTGCTGGCAAGAATACTGTAGGAGACCGTGTCAAAAGCTTTGCTAAAGTCAAGGAATAACATGTCCACTGCTTTCCCCTCATCCACAGAGCCATGTATTTTCCAAGTGCAATTTGGATGATAATAGTGCATTCATACTGAAAAAGCCACTCAAGGTTATTAAATCACATAATTTGACTTTGTGTTTACAATTCACATTTTCATTTGAGGCTGCTCTTCCCCATGACAGTAACATCATTTCTATTACAGTCACTGCACATAAATATCTATAATCATAAGCTACATATTAATTGGTGCTAGTATTTATGACTGTATGATGACATTGATAGTGAATGTTGAAAGCACTGTTATTTATATCAGCAGTTAAGAACAGTGTGACAGGAAGCTGTGAATTGTAATCAATGTCTCAGGCAAAATCATCACACTAATATTCAAATATTGAAAAGCAGGGCTGAAATGTTTAATATTAATGTATATATAAACAAAGACATTGTTTAAAATATTTTAAAACTCCCATCAATTATAGGCAACACATATTTGCAAATTTTGGCAAGGCAGTAATATACAATTGTAAAGTTCTATTTGCTGAAATGTTTGAACCTTTAGGAAGTAAGGATTTTTCATTATTCCAGACAAATTGAAATATAATTTATTACAAATTCTTGGACACCACTTCACTCCTGCAAACTTCAAATGCCAGTCCCCATTACCAGTTTGGATCCCAGTCCTGCTCCCACTGAATTTAAAGGCAAAATTCACAGTAGTTTCAATGGAAACAGGAGCTGGCCCTACAAGTTGGCATATGTCAGTCTCATAACATTAATCATTTTACAATGATTTCATTTCATTATAATTTTGTATTTTACAGTATTTACTTCACATAAACTCAGTCTGTTTTGTGTGACCTGTTGTGTGTTTTAAGAAGCTGCCTCAACTGGCACCAAAACAATCCATAATGTTACTATTTTTAGTGTAACATAACCAAATTTTAAATGGTTACTGAATGAATCCAGTGTAGATGTAAACAGGTCTTCCACGTACCTCTGCACTCTGAGATTGCAGACTGCCAATTTTAGGCCTATTCATCCTATGTAGCCACACATAGTCCCATATTACATGCTAAAAGCTGACCCATTTGCCTCTAGCAAGCCTGGTATAGTGTGAATTCCTGACCTCCACTCCCCAGCTTGGAAAGTTCTCCTTTAATTGCACCTTGACTTGATTGGCCACGTAGGAGCAAGGAGTTAGGAGAAGACAAAGATTCTCATGAACAGATGAGGTGCAGGAAGTTGTTGCAGGAAAGTAAAAGGCAACCAGAGGAAAGTTGTGTATGTACTAATCTGTAAATTATCCTTTTCTGAGTCACCAGAGGTCAGATAATTTTAGTAATACTACTAAATGACTACGCAATTTGTACAATTCATATATTTGCTATTACTTGTCATATTTGTATGATTTAAAGTTAATTTGATTCTTAATAAAGAAAAAACACAACCAAAATATTTTGAAGCATAAGTCAAAATACAGGACTTCAAATATAGGTCATCTCTTTTATGTCATTGTATTGTCCTTTTACATTTCATATATTTGTCCTAGGACTATTCAGGAAAAAAACAGCTGCACTGCCTTTCAGATTCATCTACAAAATTAAAAAAACCAAAGACTGCAGTATTTTTCATTTGGGCCTACCAGACATAAGCCACCAAATTTCAAATCCTTATATATTCAAATTAACTTGTGCTTAGTACATTTTCAAATATACTTGCTGAGCTGTGATAGATCACTTCCAAGATTTTTTTGAACTGGGTAGTTTAGCTGAATAGCATTATTTATTTATTTATTTGCTCTATGGTAGTGCCTAGGATCCCCAGTCATTAACCAAGACATCATTTTTCTGGGAACTACACAAACACAGGGCTTGCTGGTTCAAACAGCAGAACATCAGAGCGCAGGAGGGAACTTTTGGTGCACAGCAGCAGTTAGCGTGCAACACACTGGAGTGCAGTAGATTTACACCCCAGCTTGCTGCACACTGACCTGATTCTTTTAATAAGTCCTAAGTATAAGATAAGAGACAACAGGTGAATACAAACAGCTAGATGGGGAGCACAAAGAAACAATGAGACAATATTGGTCACCATGATAAGCAGCAGTCTCAGCACACCAGCTGCCTAACCACTGTTAAGTCTCTTGTAGGCAATTAGCTGAAAGACCATCGTTAGAAAGATGGTTAGAAGAACAATGCAATTAAAGTGGAATGTTTAAAATGCAACAACAACAACAAAAAACAGACCGTTTATTCCCAACTGTAACTGTCTAAGATTCTGTGTAGCTAAAGATACAGTATGAATGATTAAAGTCATGGAGACATGTTTCTAGTTAACATAAGCCAGTTCTGTTGGTAAAATGTTACTTAATCAATATACATCAGTACATCAATACACATTCTAGTATCAAGGCAGAGTTGCAGCTCAGCATCTAAGGTAACAGTAATGGAAAATAGAACTTGCCATTATGCATCATAAAATTATAATCATTTTCAGAAATCTGTTAATGCTTTCCTTCAGAGAGACAACCATCAGGAAACGCAATCTATTTAAACATGAAGATAACAAAAGGAAATGATCTTTTAACAGGGTGGTTGGGTTAAGAACATTTTTATGAGACAAACTTTAACAGATTTCCTGACCTCATTTTATTAACCTAGATGTCAAAATAGACAAAAACTTTGTTTTTATATTCCACATGTAGAATATGAAAATTCGTCTAAATCTGGGCCTGGAATATGCATTTTCCAGACAGCATCCAAGATCGTATTTGCCATAATCATTATTTTGTGTGTGTACACAATGATGTCACTGTTTATGACATTATAAGCCCAGTTCACAAAGTACTGTATAATTTTATGTGGTCCTGCTGTAGTTCATTTACACACAAACTGTAGTGTAATGCCTGCCAAATTCACAAGGAAATGTCAAAGCTTATCTGGAAATGCAGTGATTTATAGACAGGGTTCAGACAAGCGTGTAGTTGCATATAAAAGCCAGTGAGACCCTAAGAAACATCTCCTTTGCCTACAAAAGAATTGGTCACTGAAGGACTCCTTAATCAGTCAATAGAAGAAACCAGCTTTAGTCTTGCCACAAGAGAAGGTACAAAAATGACACAGAAGAAAATGATCTATCATCTAAACTCTCTGTGCCTGATTCTCACCTACTCCAAAAAAAGGAGTACTTGTGGCACCTTAGAGACTAACCAATTTATTTGAGCATAAGCTTTCGTGAGCTACAGCTCACTTCATCGGATGCATACTGTGGAAAACACAGAAGATGGTTTTATACACACAGAACATGAAAAAATGGTTCTCTCCCCCCACCCCACTCTCCTGCTGGTAATAGCTTATCTAAAGCGATCACTCTCCTTACAATGTATATGATAATCAAGGTGGGCCATTTCCAGCACTAATTCAGGTTTTCTCCACCCCCCCCACCCCCCAAACAAAACCCACTGTCCTGTTGGAAATAGCTTATCTAAAGTGATCACTCTCCTTACAATGTGTATGATAATCAAGGTGCTAGAAATGCCACAAGTACTCCTTTTCTTTTTGAAGATCTGAACAGATTATTTAGCTTACTTAAGTAGTTAACACATATTTCAAGGGACCATTCAACATGAAGTGGCCCATTATCACATCTATAGATGACCTATCAGTCCTCATCATCAAAGGAAACCTGCACAACACTTTCAAAAGACAAACCTGGGAGCTTAAATTCATAACTTTGCTAGATACTAAAAATCATGAATTTAATAGAGACACTGGATTTATGGCTTATTACAAAAATCTGCAACCCGTTAACAACCACCTCAGCTGTTTTCCCCTTTCCTCCTTTCTTCTCTGTGACTGGAGGGGTATTAACAGGCCACTTTACCTTAAATGGTACCTTCAAACATGTATGTTTTAACTACTTTTGCTAAACAATCTGTTCAAATCTTGTATTTAGCAGTGACAGTTCTTTTGCTAAACAATATGTTCAAATCTTGCATTTAGCAGGTTTCCCAAACCTGAAAAAGAGCTCACCAACAGAAGTTGGTCCAATAAAAGATATTACCTCACCCACCTTGTTTCTCTACTATTCTGGGACCAAGAAAGCTACAACACTACATACAAAATATACTTCATCACATTTACTACCAAACCATGAAGATTTATTATAAACAAGCTAAACTGTACTTATAAAATGGCCAAATTCTGACATCCATTGGTTTGTATCAGTGTGTAATGAGGAACATTTTGTGATACAGGACCCTTGGATCACTTTATTATTATGTGCACTACCTTACTTTCTAAATTTGGTAAACATGCAATAATTCTCCTAGTCTTCAGTGTTAATTAGGTTCTGACCCTGAAAGCTAAAATTGGTGAGAGAGGTAGAAGTTCAACACCACTCAGAATCAGGCCCTGAGTGAAGTTCTACTATTTTGCCTTTCCTCTCCCTCTCCCTCCCCATCTTTTCATATCTGCAACATAATTAGAAGGGGTTAAAGATCTGGAAACTAGGATCTGTAGAGGAGAAAATTAATCATTGTACTACTAAGAACTTTTACAACAAGAGCACTTTCAACAAATTAAACAATACAATCTCAGGGGAGAGATTTTCAAAGCCACAAGGGGAATTATTGAAAGTCTAACTCCCCTTTGTGCTTTTGAAAATCTCTACCTCAATCATCAATCAATATCATTGCACACAATGGGATTATCCATGTGTTTACAGGATTTTGCAGGATTAGAGCCATAGACAGTACTTAATTTGTAATGAAAGAGGTGCCAGGGCTCAAGCAATTTTTTTAGATTTATAACTGATCACAGCAAGCCCAGAGGTGCCAGGGCTATGAACTGCCAAGGCTAGAGGTGTCACAAATTAAGCACTGACCACAGAGCAAAAGATGGATTATTGTGCTAGACACTGTACAAATACATAGAAAGACATGGCCCTTGGGTTAGGATACTGTTTGCCAGAACTGGAAGTGGAAAGTGGCTGTGTTGGAAAATATCACATAAATTGACAAGAATGATTAGCCAACAGCAGCCTCTCAAATTTGCTGATATGCACAGAAATGTTCACTAATACCTCTGATATGCACAATTTGGAGACATATGCAAACACAGTGGATTTGACACGCAGGTTGAGCTCAAACTAAAATAGATTTCCTATATTTTTTTAAATGTCTGAGTTGAACATTTTGTAGAACTGTAGCCACAAATCATTTAGTCTTGTACATTTTATATTTCAGTTTTCAATTTAAACATGAAATCAAATTAATTGTATTATAATTTTGTTTCTATTTTTTGTTATAAATATGTAACAAATAAAATTTTGTGAGGCAAGTGACCATTATGAAATTTTCAATTTGTCTGGCAATAGATGTGATTTAATTAGAGCACAACTTTATTTACTTAAAATATCAGGGAGTACCCAGCAATCAGTTATACAGTGCAGGTCATAATAATTTCCATAATAATTTCCACATTTTTGGGAAGGCTGCCATCAGCCCTTCTGCTTCCCAATCAGGTCCCAGGCATCCGGTTACTGAGACCCCAACACTTTCCCTTCGTACGAGGGTTAAGGAGGCTAGAAAAGGAGGGGGCCTGGCTCCTTGCTGAACCAGATTTAGGAGCTCCAACCCCTGTTTCTTCAGGTCACTTAAGGGATGCTTTCCTTTAAGTCTTTTCCAATCCATTTTACCTCCTGATCTGGTCCAGGCGCTTCTTGATCTTCCCCACTTCAACCAGGTAAATTTTCCCCTTCCTAACCCCTCTGCTACCAGTTGCAGATGAAGCCTTTATAGACCCCCCCCCCTTTTTTTTTTTTTTATAAACAGTCCAGCCATACAAGGACCCGCACATACAGTTGCAATAAGCACATTCTTTCGAGTACACTGGAGAGCACATCATGTAAATCAATTATGTGTGGCATTTTGCTGCAATTTCTATGGGCCTGATCCTAGAAATACTTTTTACCAGGGATTACTCCTAATAGGGCCACTCACAACAGTAAATACTACAAGACTAGCAGTAAGGGTTTGCAGGATTAGGCTCTAAATACTTAAGAGTTCAAGTACAAAGCAAAATTATTTCATTCTTGGAAGGATTGGCACATCCAAAATATCAGCCTGTTACTTTAAAAAAATGCATTATTATTATTATTAAAGTACACCTGCCTATAAATATGCATACATAATTTGTTTCATACTGTCACTCATTCCAAACCTTGCTAGATTGTAGACATTAGCCTAGAAGGTTGAATATTTCAAGTCTAATATTTCTGCAAGTTCACTGTAGAATTATTATACATTGAACATTTCATTTGAAACACAGAAGGAACCTGACAGCCCTTAATTGTACACCTTAGGCATTATCATGGCCTTTTACAGTTTTATATTAGCATCTACTACTCAAGTTAAGATTACAGTTCATTTTTATGGGTTCTGAATAATTTTAGCAACATCTGAACGTTTAATAGTCTCCAATATATATTCCACGAGCAGAACGTTTCAGCCGTATGAAGTATGCAAATATGTTCACAGATTAAAAATAATAATAAAAACCCCCCAAGCCACTGAATTCAGTCAAATCCTTAATTTTATTATTAACTGTCCCAGTGTATCACTGATGAAATGATGTGTGAAAATACAGGGTGAGGCAAAATAACCTACTTGATCCCAGAAAATTTTCAAACAATGATCATTACCAGGTTTAATTAACTTCAGTACAAAAACGGGCTCATTCTGTCTCAAGGCAATGAAGCTCACCATGCAGACAATACAATTAGAAACAAAGCACAAGTCTAAAGCAGGTTGTATTTTAAATTTGAAATAATGAGCACAGTGTTTTAATTGTGTGTTAAGCAATTATGTGAGATTCAAATACAACAAAAAACAATGCACAAAAATATGAAGCGATGGATATAGCTGGTTGCTCACCCATTATCTTCCTATAAATTCTGGTAAGAAAAATAATTAGTATGTGCAATACTTTAGAAGATCATAGATGAAAAATTTCTAAAAAGTACTCACTTTTACATTACACCATTCAGAGAGCAATGAGTTACTTGGTGACTTCTAACTTTCCTCCCTTACATACATTCATTAAATCTTTATGTACAATATTATTTTGCCTTGAAAATTATAGTTGTGTAGCAAAGAAATTGCTCTCCCACAAAAAGGAATAATGCAAGGTAACTTTCTCCCTACTGAGCGAACATCAACTTTTTAATCTTTTGTCTGTTTCTAAGGCTATTTATAACACTACAGGCTATGTCGGCATAACTTATATTGTACATCAGTGTGAATAAACCACCCCTCGAGTGACCTAAGTTACACGAACATAAGCGCTTGTGTGCACAGTCCTATGTTGGCGGGAGAGCTTCTCCGTCAGCATAGCTTTGCCATTCGCAGAGATGTTTTTATTATGCTGACGAGAGAGCTCTCTCCCGTCAGCATAGAGCACGGCAGCAGCTCAGCTGTATTGGTACAGCTGTGCCACGGCAGCACTGTACATGTAGACGTGCCCTAATTATCAGAGTGGAAAACGGTCTTGTATTTAATTTAACCATGAAGCAACTCCAAAAAGGGCCCAAGAGGAGAAGCACAGATGGCCTGTCATTTATTTCTCCCATTTATAGTTTATTAAACTTAAAAATCATACAAGAAAGGTGTGGGGGTGGGGAGAAGAAAAAATCATGCCTCGACTGTAGTATCAGACATCATTGCTTGTTACGGGCTATCCGCTTGACAATCAGAAATCCCTAGGGTAACATTCTGAAATGCTTTGCTTTTCAGATAGGTGTGAGCCAATGAAGTTTAATATTCTATGAAGACCAGGAAACAGCAAGCTCAGCCCAATCAGGTACCAGGCTGCACAAATATTCCTGCTTGTGAACTCTTTCACATAAAGCAAGCAGGAAGAGTCTGAAGATAATAGTGTGTACATCATGCAAAAGGTATCACTCTCCCAAAAGATAGACACCACATAGGGTGAACTGCTCCACTAAATTATATTATTCCTCAGAGGAAAACAGAGAACATTATATTGAATTTTGCAGGGGCTAATTAAGGATTTTTATTTATTTTGCTGGAATGAAGCTGAGCACCAATAAGCCTTGTAGGTAACTCCTACACTGCCTACCCCCTAAGCATCTGGATGTATAGTCCTCTCAACATATTTCAGAATTCAAAAATATAAACTAAAGAGATGTTTTAAATAGATCAATTTTAAATATATCTGACAGGCAGCTGAGATAGCAAGTAGAGCAGGCAGGCACGTAGTAGAGGAGCTCGGACTTTGATGATAGAACATGTTGTATATCTTCTTTATAGAAGCCTTAACAAATCAGAAAGCAAGTCTCAGTACGCCACTACCACCTCACATTGTCGGATATGCCTATGAATAAGGAAAGCTAAGCTAGTGTGGTTTTTTTTCAAAACTAAACGAATATAATCAAAATCCTCAGAATTATGATTTTCCTTTGACATCGCTGAAGCCAAGGAGAATAGTTTCATGGAAATATTCAGAGTGATCTTGACGGGGTAAAAGGGCATGTCTGAAAGTGTCTGATCTGTACTTCTGGCTCCCAATGTGAAATCACACAACATTCTGTGCAGAGCTGCTGTGATTGGTCAGGCAAAGGACACATGACTTTCTGGGGTGGGATCAAATTACTGAAGGGCAGGTGAGGGTTTACTGAAGACAGAAAGCCAAATATAGTTAGAAAGGGCTTTCCACAGCCAAGGTGTTCCGCTTTTCCTGAGCTGTTTTACTTGTGGATCTCTCTTTCCCAGAGTATTGTTTTCCATTTTCAACCTTCCCATGATCTGACACCAGTAGCTTTATAACAGCATCTTGTGTGGCCATTTCACCAAGGATCATTCCCCCCTCCCCCCCCCCAGTTCTTTAATGTTGTCAATCACAGCATTGCTATGATCACAAATTGGTTGTCCTATAACCATGTCTATTGTGCACATCTTCTCTAGTTCTTTTTCAGTGTATTTCACCTCTACTTGCTTTGAAAATCAGCACAATTACTTTTTCTGACACATATGACATTTTCAAGCTTGGTACGTTTCCCAGGAATGCTGCAGTGCTTTATTACATCTTCCCCCCACAGTTTCTTCTTTGTTTCCTGAACCCATTTTTTTTCTGTCAGAGTTGCTAAGACTGTGTTTCCTTCTAGCTGTGGTGCTTTTTTGTTTTTCTTTTTTTAAATCTCATTTCTTTTTAACTTGCATTTGTAGCTGCCCATTGTTAATCTCTCTGGGGTGTCCTAATTAAACGTATGTCAGGCAGTTTCGTTCACTGTTTTATATACAGTCTTCTGATTTGGAGTCAATCCTCATGTCATCTGCTTATCTCCAGTGAGGTGCATGAGGGAATTTATTTGGTGCTCGCTCACCTCTTACTGACAAGTCCTAGCGCAACACAAAGCAGCTCAAAATGGCTTATCCATTTTAGCCACCCTGAATGATCAGCAAAAGTAAAGCTTTATTAAGGAACTTTTGGAGAAGTGTCAATGCCCTTGGAAAACAATGTTTGTGCCTTTACAAATTCTTTGGCTACTTTCTTTCTGCTGCTTCTTCAGCCTTTTTCCTGAACCCCCCCATTCCTCTGAATCCTTACCTACTGTGGCCTATCCACAATAACTCCTTTCACCCAACTGATATTCTTCTGCACCCCCATCTTTTTGTCTCCCTGCTGCTATTCTGGGGGCTGTGTCCTGCTTCTCACATTCCCCTGCCCATTAACCACACAATCAAGGAGATAGCCATCTCCCCAGAAGGCAGTCTGGCTTTAGTCTCATTGAAAAGCATGTGAGGTGCTGGCTCTTTTTACTAGGGACTAGGATTGCCAATTTGATACTCACACAAAACTGAACACCATTGCTCCACCCCCTGCCCCACCCCTTCTCCGAGGCCCCGCCCCCACTCCCTCCATCACTCGCTTTCCTCATCCTCACTCACTCTGTCATTTTCACCAGGCTAGCTCAGGAGGTTGGGGTGCAGGCTCCAGGGTGGGACTGGGAATGAGGGGTTTGGGGTACAGGAGGGGGCTCCAGGCTGGGGGGCTCAGGGTGGAGGCAGGAGGTGGCTCTGGGGTGGGGCTGAGGGGTTTGGGGTGTAGGAGGGTGCTCCGGGCTGGGACTGGGGGTTCGGAGGGTGGGAGGGGGGATTAGGGCTGGGGCAGGGGTTTGGAGTGCATGTGGGGTGAAAGCTCCGGCTGGGGGTGTGGGCCCTGGGGTGGGGCTGAGGGTATGGGCTTTGGGATACAAGAGAATGCTCTGGGCTGGGACTGAGGGGTTCGGAGGGTAGGAGAGGGATCAGGACGGGGCAGGGGGCTGGGGCGCGGGTGATGTGAAAGCTCTGGTTGCAGGTCCCGCAGCTCCCATTGGCCACGGTTCCCAGCCAATGGGAGCTGCAAAGTTGGCGCTTGGGATGGGGGCAGCACGTGGAGCCCCCTGACTGCCCCTATGCATAGGAGCCAGAGAAGGGCATGCCACTGCTTCCAGGAGCTGCAGGGAGCCTGCTTTAGCCCCGCTGTCCTGCTGGCCAGACTGTGAACAGCTCGGTCAGTGGTGCTGACCAGAGGCATCAGGGCTCCTTTATGAGCAGGTGTTCTGGTCGTAAACCGGACATCTGGCAACCCTACTGGGGACACACATTTCCATATGCAGAGATTGTAAGGAATGGTGGCCATCTTGGCTGAGGGTATTCTGCACTGCTGGAAGTAACTGGCCATTTGAATAAAGGAAATTTCATGAGTTTTGACATCTGCAATCTAAGATTATGTGAGTCATTACTGCAACTCTCAATCCTGTAGGAGACATTTCAACCTCACTTTAGCATTGGTCATATCATTATATTGGGGATGCACTTTAAAAGAACTGTGATTACCTTGTTAAAGCAAACTTGATCTTGGTGCCTATTTTAGTATTGTTGATGAAAAATGGCCCTTTCAACTTGATTTGAGTAGTTCCTTCTTGTACAGTGAAACTGGGTGGTTTGCCCCATGGGCTGGAGAACCTGGGATTAAACCAACCCTGATTATGGAATGAGGTCCACCTGAGGGGAATGAGACAATTCCCTGTGGAGAGCAGAAGGGGGAAAACCCAGGTAGGTCCAGCCAAGCTGGTGAACGCTGCATGGAGACAATACTATGACACCAGGGAACTTTCAGGTAAAGCCCTATCAAGATTCCTCCCCCACTCTGAACTCTAGGGTACAGATGTGGGGACCTGCATGAAAAACCTCCTAAGCTTATCTTTACCAGCTTAGGTCAAAACTTCCCCAAGGTACAAAATATTCCACCCTTTGTCCTTGGATTGGCCGCTACCACCACCAAACTAATACTGGTTACTGGGGAAGAGCTGTTTGGACACGTCTTTCCCCCCAAAATACTTCCCAAAACCTTGCACCCCACTTCCTGGACAAGGTTTGGTAAAAAGCCTCACCAATTTGCCTAGGTGACTACAGACCCAGACCCTTGGATCTTAAGAACAATGAACAATCCTCCCAACACTTGCACCCCCCCTTTCCTGGGAAATGTTGGATAAAAAGCCTCACCAATTTGCATAGGTGACCACAGACCCAAACCCTTGGATCTGAGAACAATGAAAAAGCATTCAGTTTTCTTACAAGAAGACTTTTAATAAAAATAGAAGTAAATAGAAATAAAGAAATCCCCCCTGTAAAATCAGGATGGTAGATATCTTACAGGGTAATTAGATTCAAAAACATAGAGAACCCCTCTAAGCAAAACCTTAAGTTACAAAAAAGATACACAGACAGAAATAGTTATTCTATTCAGCACAATTCTTTTCTCAGCCATTTAAAGAAATCATAATCTAACACATACCTAGCTAGATTACTTACTAAAAGTTCTAAGACTCCATTCCTGGTCTATCCCCAGCAGAAACCCAGCATATAGACAGACCACAGACCCTTTGTTTCTCTCCCTCCTCCCAGCTTTTGAAAGTATCTTGTCTCCTCATTGGTCATTTTGGTCAGATGCCAGCGAGGTTACCTTTAGCTTCTTAACCCTTTACAGGTGAGCGGAGCTTTCCCCTGGCCAGGAGGGATTTCAAAGGGGTTTACCCTTCCCTTTATATTTATGACAAGCCCAGTGAGTTGAAGGCTGCTGGGAGGGGCTGGAAACCCTGACTGTATTTGGGACTGGACATCAGAGTCCCAGCAAGCGACAACTCGGAGGACTGGCTGGGAGATTAGACTGGGATAGAAGAAGAAAGAGTGAGAGAAAATGCCGGACCAAGTATGGACTTTCTTTGTGTTGTTGGAATGGACTTTAGTTTGGGAATCTGGGTTGTTTTAAACCGGTTCTGGTATTAGACTAGTCCTAGGTAGGGGGACTCTTAACCAGAGAAAACTTCTGAGCTCTTAAGAGGCCTGCAAAACAGGGCTAACAGGGACAGGATGCCTGCAAAGGGACCTGCAGTCAGGAGTGGGTGCTCACACTAAGCTGCAGTCCTGTTATGTACAGCTTTATCCTGGTATCTCAACAATGCCAGCTGGTTCATATATGTAAGTGTTCATCTGACCTGTAATAAATTATATAGTTTCTCAAGACATCTCTTTCAAGAGAGGATTCAGTGTTGCCAACTCTCACGATTTTATCAGGAGTCTAACAACAACAATTGGCGTTTTACTAATAGCACTATCTGCTGGAGTACTGTGAACACATGAGAATCTCAGCATGTGTATGTTTAAAAAGTAAATTTCTCATCCTTATGGCTGTGGAGAAACAGCTTGAAAATGTGACCTGAATGCACCCTAGAGGTTCAAATGCCAGAAGGCAAATATATAATATTTTATTTTAAATCTCATGATTTTTTGGGGACTGACTCATAACATTTTAATGTTTAGGGTTTGGCAATAATACAGAACTTCCCCAGATAACCCTCCAAGACAAAAATACAAAAGACAGGCCCTTAAGAGGTGTGGCCAGCACTCACAATGAGGTACACAGCAAAAGGAGGAGGAAGCATTTTAGGATGACTGAATTAATTGCTGTATCGTACAATTCTATAAACAATCCCATGATTCAGCATTTCTGCAGAATAGTTTACAGCAAATACACCAGGCAATAGCACTATATTTGCATTAGATGTAGGTAAAACTGGATTTACAATGAAATGCATAAGCTCATTATAAGGTTTAGCTGACAGGAACAAAAATCGAACGATAACTGAACACATCCTCTATTTGTATCAATGATAAGTTAGAGAATTACTGAACACCAAACCATCATTTGTGATATCTATCTTAGTTATCGAGTTCAACCCCTACACACACACGATTAGATACTGCACTATGTGTTAAAGGAAGGAGCACATGAAGTCCCTCTCCGGCTGCTGTATCCTGGACCTGATTCTGTGCAGGCACCAGAAACTGTTCACTGGTGCTCATGGAAGCACTAGGAGGGGGACCCTGTAAGCATTCTATAGTTCCAAGAAGACAAGGCCTATTGTGTAGGGGGTGTATCCAGCCTCAGAGCTGGCAGAGGATACAGAATATACTACACATGCTAGCAGTGAGTTCATCCTCCCCTTTTTCAAAAGAGAAGCAAACTATTTCTGTCAGTACATTGTAGTTGTAGCCCTGTGTTGATGGGACAGCAGTTGAACCCAATGTGCAGAAAGTACTGCTCCCTGGATGTCTTCCCTCATAAAGAGCAAAACTGCATGGAAGTCAAGAACAAAGAACATAATGACAGAGAACCTGTTGCTGTGTTTCTGAAAAATATTGCATTGCATCCCTGGCTGTCAGACAATGAATTGAAATATCTGCATTGCTGTATCCCTCTATAAAGTTCAACCCACATTTTCTGAAAGGGAAATAAATGATTAATATGAATGTTAATATAAATAAAATCACTCTGGTACGATGCTTTGGATTAAAGTTGGTTGTTTGTATTCCTGAAATTGAGTGATGTTAGAAACTCAAAGGAACACAAATTTAAAAGAGGAGAGGAGAAGGAAGTCTGACTGATGACCAAGCTTGCTTTAAAAAAAAGATAGCAGCTGAAAAGCAAATGGAGAACAAAGTAATTTCTCCTAGGAAATAACTAATTGTGCTTTATTTATGTTTGCCCGACACAAATCTCTTTTTGTAGTCAGCTGCTGCAGACATAAAAATCAGATATAAAATCTTGGAAAAGCATCCAAAATTGTTCCATGGTCCCATCTCTCAGCATGCTCTCTCTGATACATAAGCCCTCTCAGGCATGCACTGTGAATGTGATGTAGGGATCTCACTCTGAAGGTTATTTATGTGTTGAGCAACTCTGGAGAATTATCAACTAGTAGCAGTTTGAAATTCACTGCTTCCTTGCTAGCTTAACGGCCATTTATTTTTTCTCATTCCGCCTTACAGCCCCAAGAAGCAAAGAGGAAACAGCGAATAAGCTACATGATTGAAAGGTTTGTTCTTTAGAGCTTAAGTCTGGATGTCAGTTTGCTGCAGCTCTAATATAAAAGCAATTTTGAGTCAAACTAAGAAGCCTTGAGCTTGAAGTCAACAGGAGTTTTACTAAATTAAGGACTGCAAAATTTGATCTTTCGTTACGAGTAAGGCAGGTTTTTGAAACAGTTTAACAGAAAAAAATTAAAACAGAATAATATTTTGCTTAACATTGTGATCATTTAAGATAGCAGAGAAGGTGTGCCTTATGCACACGGAAATAGGAATGCAGCCATTATTGTCACTTCTCCTCTATCATCACCATCCTTAAAAGTGCAGGTGGCTTTTTTTAAAAAGTGACGTTGTGGGGTTCTACATTTAGTGTGTCTCACTGATTCCCTATCAGTTTTGCTCAATATTTAGATAAGCCCTGCTAGCCTATCCTGGGTTTTTTCTACAATCATTCATCAATAATAAAAATTCTGCAGGCCATGGTAATACTTCTGCAGCCACAGTGTATAACTGAAGGTATAATCTGAACACAAGTGAACCCCACTGAAGGTTAACAGTGCAATATAAATGTAGCTGAGAGAAATCTGGCCTGCAGAATCTTTTCCCCAGTGCTGGATTTGGAGGGCTGGCATTTAGAAAAATATGTTTCTGATTTTTAGAATAAGCACATTTGATAAGGAATCAGTGAGATACAATAAACACTGGACCACTTTTTCACGAAGGCATTTAAATGGTTTATCCTGTGAAATGGTGAGCACTTGCAACTCCTGTGTGAATTGTGATGATCAGGACTTCTCAAGGTCAGACTTTAATGTTGTGGGTTTATTACTGACATCTAATAAAATATTAACACTAATGGATTATAAAATCTAGTCACTAAGTGCATCATTTCAAAATTACTGAGATAATGAATGTGTGAATAGACTTTTCCAAGTACACTAATATTAAAATAATGCACATGGTTTGAATAAGTATTTAACAAGATGGTATACTGTAGGTATCCCCAATTATCTTTCATCCTATTATTTTCCAGTAACTTAGAATCATAGAATCATAGAATATCAGGGTTGGAAGGGACCCCAGAAGGTCATCTAGTCCAACCCCCTGCTCGAAGCAGGACCAATTCCCAGTTAAATCATCCCAGCCAGGGCTTTGTCAAGCCTGACCTTAAAAACCTCTAAGGAAGGAGATTCTACCACCTCCCTAGGTAACGCATTCCAGTGTTTCACCACCCTCATAGTGAAAAAGTTTTTCCTAATATCCAATCTAAACCTCCCCCACTGCAACTTGAGACCATTACTCCTCGTTCTGTCATCTGCTACCATTGAGAACAGTCTAGAGCCATCCTCTTTGGAACCCCCTTTCAGGTAGTTGAAAGCAGCTATCAAATCCCCCCTCATTCTTCTCTTCTGCAGACTAAACAATCCCAGCTCCCTCAGTCTCTCCTCATAAGTCATGTGTTCTAGACCCCTAATCATTTTTGTTGCCCTTCGCTGGACCCTCTCCAATTTATCCGCATCCTTCTTGTAGTGTGGGGCCCAAAACTGGACACAGTACTCCAGATGAGGCCTCACCAATGTCGAATAGAGGGGAACGATCACGTCCCTCGATCTGCTCGCTATGCCCCTACTTATACATCCCAAAATGCCATTGGCCTTCTTGGCAACAAGGGCACACTGCTTATCTAAGTTTCTACAGTCTAGTACATTACATGTTAATTAAATACCTAAAAACTGCAACATAAATGCATCAATAAAAATATTATTAATTTGTTATCAGGGGATATGCGGTACCTTCCCTCAGCAATTCGTGCTCAGGAAAGAAAAACTCCAGGGTAGAGACAGCCAGAGAATCATGCCAGCAGAAGCAGATGCTGCAGGGACCTACAAAATCTTTGGACACTGGTAATGTCATCAGTCTGAAAGTCTGTTTACTCAAAACCCCTTCTGGCCACTCTCACACAATCACTTCACTCCCAGGGCTTGTCTACATTACAGACGTTACAACAGCACAGCTATGGTACTGCAGTGCCATAGTTTAGACACCTGCTACAGAGACGGAACGGGTTTTGCCATTACTGTAGTTAATCTACCCCCTCAAGACTCTGTAACTAGGTCGACAGAATTCTTCCATTTACCAAGCAGTGTCCATATCAGGCTTAGGTCAACTTAACTACATATCTGAGGAGTGTGAACTTTTCACACCCCTGAATGACAGAGCGAGGCTCACCTAAATTTTAGGTGCAGACCAGGCCTCACTCGCATGTCCTCCCTACTCCATTCCTTCCTCTCCTCCCCATCCCCAGCCTCCCTACATCTTACCCTTCCTTTATCTTTCCATGTAGCTGATCCCCTCCTAACGAAACCTAATTTCTTTTTAAATTGTGGAATTAACACGATTCTTGGAAATTATCACTTTGTTCACTCTGTTTGAATGCTCTATCCCTTTGTCTATTTAGATTGTAAGCTCTTTGGGGTAGGAATTGTCTCTTACTCTGTATTTGTACAGTACTGTAAGGTAGGGCCCAACAAGGCCCCCATCTCAGCTGTGGTCACCGGACACTAGTGTAGCACGGACATTCTAATATTTATTTATTTAAACAGACACAGATGTCAGTTAACCAAACATGAACGTTAATTTTGTTCTCTAATGTGGGTTAAATAGTAGAAAATTCCATTTTGCCTATTTTTTTAAAACCAATCCCTGGGAGCAATGGGAATTCGGTGGTATCGGTCCAGGTTCTCATGGGCAAGCATCCACATCACAAATTGATGACCTTGTTGGCAGCCTCAGCAGACAGACTGAGGGGGCCACTGAGACTTAGGTTTTGTCTTCACTACCAAGTTTTGTCACCAAAAACTGCCTTTTGGTGACAAAACAGTCAGAGCGTACACACGGCAATGCGACTTTTGTCGGGAAAAATGCCCGGTTTTGGCGACAAAAAGCTTCCACCCCTGCAAGAGAATTTTTTCTTTGACCCTTCCTTTATTGTCAACAAAGAGCCAGTGTAGACACTGCTATCTGGTTTGTCGACAGAACTGGCTTCCGTCAGTATCCCACAATGCCTGCCTTGATTGCTCTGCTCAGTGTTTTGATCTCTGCTGCCCAGCAGGCATGCGCCCCTCCCCTTTCAAAGCTCCAGGAAGTATCTGACAACTGAGTGTGCTGCTCCCTTTGGGGAACAAAGAGCAAATCATTGGAATGCTCCTGTTCTGCCCTGCACTAGGAACACAGCAGCCGGCATGCTGTCACAGGGAGGGTGGGAGGAGAGACTGCTGCGCAGCTTTGACATTCCTCAGCTCAGAGAGCTCACAGAGCTACTGATGATGCCATGCCCGGCAGCTGAGGAGGCTGTGGGAGAACTCGGAGGGAATCCTCCCAAGATGAGCAGCGATCAGCTCCCCCTTCCCACAACACTGCACTGTGGGATACATGCCCACAGTGCATTGCTCACACTGTCGATGATGGTGCCCACGATGTGGACAGGATCTGTCGACAGTGGGAGCAAGTATGAACACCCTTTGGCGATTTTTGTTTTGTTGACTTTTGGGTGTCGACATTCATTTTGTCGACAAAACTTAGTAGTGTAGACAAAGCCTAAACTATACTCCATCTTCTTATAGATGGTCCCTCCAGTCAGAGTGGAGGATCACTGGTGGGGCAGTTTGTGGAGAAGTTTGTATCGCCATTCCAGTGCTATTAAACAGGTACTTTCTGTAAGTACAGGAAACTCCCAAAAGGGATAGGGAATTGGAGGAGGAGGAGGAGGAGGATCAATTTCAGTTCCACTGAGAAACTTTACTTCAGTTGCTTTTATTGCTACAATTCCTACTCTTTCTTTGGGTCTAAAACCAATTATTTTTACCTCTGCCAGACATACATTTAGGTTGAGATTTTCAAAAGAGAGCCTCAAGTAAAGCTCCTAAATCCACATTTATGCCCCACATTTAGTGGCTCGATTTTCAAAGATATTGCGGCTATGTCTACACTACCGTGATAAGTCGACCTATGCTATGCAATTCCAGCTACGTTATTCACGTAATGTCATAAGTCTGTTTACATTATTCACGTAGCTGGAGTCAATGTACCTTAGGTTGAGTTACCGCGGGGTCTACACCATGGGGGGGGTCAATGGGAAAATATCTCCCATCGACTTACCTTACTCTTCTCGTTGGGGGTAGAGTACAGAGGTCGACTGGAGAGCAATCTGCTGTCAATTTGGCAGGTCTTCACTAGACCCGCTAAATCACCCACCAGTGGATCGATCTCAGAGTGTCGATCCTGGCTGTAGCGTGGACCTGCCTTATGACCCAGCAGCTTCCACTGGAGTCAATAGCAAATGCCCATCAACTTCAGTGGCAGCAATACTAGGACTTCCTATTGCAAAACAGGAGGAAATTGCATACTAGGCCAAGTTCCTCCTATTCTCCAATCATCTCTTGCCATTTTTGATTTCCAACCATACCTTTGTACAGCATCTGTGGAAGTTCCATCTTATATGGTATTTCACATGGTGGCAGAATGTAAAAAAGAGAAATAACTGAAGTAGCTCACTTATTTATACAATTTGGAAACCCTCAGATATGTGCCCATATGATGGATAGAGTTTTCCAAAGACACAAAGGGCAGTTAGGCACCCAATTCCCAGTGAAAGAAAACAGGAGTACCAACACCATTCCTCTTTCTCAAGGATGTATCACATATTGCAAACTTTCAAGGGTTAAGAATTTGTCACAATGTAAAAAGTACCCTAACCATGTAACACTGACTAAGAAAAGCTTCAGCCTATCGCCCTATTTTTTTTTCTGAGCATAGAATGTATGGGGGACGGACAGCTCAGTTGTTTAGGGGTGAGGGATAGCTCAGTGGTTTAAGCATTGGCCTGCTAAACCCAGGGTTGTGAATTCAATCCTTGAGGGGGCCATTTAGAGATCTGGGGCAAAAATTGGGGATTGGTCCTGCTTTGAGCAGGGGGTTGGACTAGATGATCTCCTGAGGTCCCTTCCAACCCTGATATTCTATGAATGTAGGAGTTCACTACAAGTATTTAAGACTTTATTAAAAATACAGGATATTACATATCTGACAGCTGCTGAAGAAGAGAGAAAGAAGGTGGGTGAGGTAATATCTTTTATTGGACCAACTTCTATTGGTGAAAGAGACAAGCTTTTGAGCTCACATTGTTAAGATACAAAGAAAATCAGAGTGTACTATAAATCTCATGAAAAAATGCTCACATACTAAAATGGTGGCTGCACTATAATACTGTGATGCAGAAAATTTTGTCAGCTGAGTGAGTGGTTTGGATAAGCACCCACTAATCACATCGCTAAATGTTTGAAGTGGCCCATCATTTGTATGCAACTGCAGTAGTAATTACATAGAGCCATAAGTTAGATTTTAGAAGTCAATTTTGGTAAGTTTTAAATTATACAAACTGACCATTTTCCAAAGGTTTGGAGAGATTACTATGGGGCAGGATGGTGGGAGGATCCGTGCTAAGTAGGCTGAGAGGAAAAGTTTGGACTCCTGGGGAAAATGAGTCCCAGCCAGGCCTTCCCCATTCTCCATTGAGGGACCTCAGTTGGACAGACATTCCCCAGCTCAGGGCCCTGTTGTAAGGCTTGAACCAGCAGAATCCAGAATGGTGCTTCAATCTTTCTTTCCCAGGAGTTCTGCATTTTAAGAAATTTATACTCCAAGCACGACTACTAAGCAATTTAGTCATTAGAATGTTGGATTTCAGTCAAGAGGAATGATTTTGTTATATGGTTATTTACAATTTCTTTGCAACAGATTATCTCCTTACATGAGTGAACTACTATCCTCTCTTTTTCCCCTCTCTCCTTAGAAGCACAAGTCTCCTGCAGCTAAGTTAGAGAGCTGTTTCACATCTACAGTACTTAAAAACCCTCAGCATCCTGGGATAACCTCCCTGTGGCAATGCAGAAGAGCCTGTCTCTATATTGCTTTCTCTGACATTTTAAGTTGTAAGCTCGAGTTGTTTTATACAGAGGCAAGCACACTGTCAGTGTTCAATAAAAAATACTTACCCCTACTTTATAAGTCATCCAGAGATGATGAGCAAACTCATAAGTCTATAGAAATATTGTCATAAAGCAACTACACTTAACGGTAAGAATGTGGATTGATTTTATTTACACAAATATTCCTGTTGTGTGAAATATGTGAAATTTTTATTCAAATGTAAGCAAACTTGACAAACACTCCTTGATACCATATTATAAGCATAACTTTGAAACCCTATACACTGGTGGGAAAAGTACTGTTTTGCCTTAGAACTTGAAATCCAGATGTTTAGAAGTTCATCTACTCCCAACTTGCTACAACTGCAGCTCTTGGTTCACATTCCTGTAGAAACAAAGAACTTCTCAAGGCCAAATACAGCCAGTCAAAGCTTTAAATTCAGATATGCCTGAGGTAGAGCTCTGTTATTAATCAAACATGCAGTATTTGACGCTGGTGAGTTAGACAATCATATCACTCGGTTTGATTTATTTCTTTCAAATAATGGACATTTTTATTTATGTCTCTTACTGAAGATGTTTTTGTTGTTTATCTCTGACACTGAATCTGTCGAAGTTAACATCTGAATGCTTAGATCATTATAATATACTATTGTGCATTGATTAGAATTCTTATAAGATAACTAAGGATAATACCAATAAAGCTATTAAGAATAAAACCCATAAGGAACTGAATTTGACCCAACAGAAGGATAGAATTTCAGCATTACCAAAGAATTCCAGAGATATAAAAGATGAGCTCTTCCAGCTGTAGTTTCTTAACTTGGTATTTTTCCAGAGAAATAAAAATATTAATATACTTTTATTTTTCCTTTACATCATTTTTATGTAGTGATAGAAGATTGTTCATACTCTCATCAAACCACAGACAATGATTCTGGACCAATAAAAAGTACAAAAACATTTTATCTGCTTTTGCATTTTCAAGAGCAGTGGGGATCAGACAAAGAGCTTAGACTCGTGTTGTGTAGCATACAACTCATTTAAACTTCTTTCACACTGTCTCCCCCATTTAGGCAAGGCATAAGAAGCTTGGCAAATTCCTCTTCCACAGCAAAATTGCAGCAAGATTTCTATCCCCTTCAACTTGAATGAACACTGCCAAATCATTCTGGTCGTTATTTTTATATTGAGCAGATGGTGGTATGAGATTTTGATAAACAACAATAATCTCCCAGAGATTGCAGGGTTGCAGCGGGGTCACCGAAACCAAGATTAACAATTGATTAGCTTTAATGGACCATGGCAGTAATAAACAACAGAGCGCTACACAGAGATTTGATTGTCCTGTTAATGCTGCTGACACAAATGGCTTTTAACTGGCTTCCTAAAAGTGTTTATATCTTCAAAGCCTCAACAAATGAAGGACTTTGTCAAAGTGAGAACCATCCTCAGTGAAGAGGCATTTACTGTATACATTTAAAACAGTCTTCTATAAATGTGCTCCTGATTTATTTAGACAATAGATTCAATTTCTTCCAGGTGTGAAGTTCATAAAATGAAATGCAGTAGGCCTTCGAAAGGCTGGAGCGCAGTAGAGTTCTCAGCCATTTGAATCCAGATAGATATAACACAAAAAAATTATGAAGAATCACTACTTCTAATGTCAACATTTTATCTTAATTTCAAAGCTTCCTTATCCTTAACTCTGAAGAGGTCACTCTTGGTATTCTCTTCCTATAACATTTATTTTCACAGGGAATCATTTATTCCACTCCAGCTTTTTATTATGAAAAGGTACTTTGTTTTGACTATAAAGTAACCATGGCAAGTTCTGAAAACAGAACCTACTGAGACAGATTTTAAGCATGGAGAAATATGTAATCTTCCTCCCTTTTCCTTAAACCTATTTTCCTTAATGTTTACTGCTCAGCATTAAGACAGACAGATTCTTGATGGACACCCATAGAAAATATTAGAAGACAATCTATGTAGCGAGAACCAAACTGAATAATACCTTTGCCTAACACAGCATGCAGTGGACCAAGGAACAGAAATTCATTACAGCCAGGAAGATATTTATTAATTTAAATATTGAAGTACAATACATATTTTATTATTAAGTTAGCTTCTATTATTTTATTGTCTGATGAATTTGTATTCTTATATGCTTTGCCTTATTTTCTTAAAGCTTTTTCAATCTTTTTTTATCTTGTTTCCCAATTTTTCTCATTTTTTCACTTCCCTTGCATTCTGCACCAGTACGCACAAAAAGGCACCATTTTGATACAATGATGGTACAGCACTAAAACCTCTGTGTAAAAAAGCCTTGTCTGCACTAACCATGGGTCCAAACACAAACCATTTGCACAGTCCAATGTCACTCTAATCCCATCACTGTGGGTTACCACCCCATTTGCAAATTCAACTCTCCAAAGAGCAATTCCTTCCCAGTACAGTGCAATTATGCAATATGCTGCTAATTACTGTGTTTAAAAAATCTTGACATAAGTAGTCATAGAGGGAATTTAAATGAAATCTCTAAAAGAGTAAAATCCACCTGCTAGGTCTCCCAAAATGCAAACACGAAGTGCATAACTTGCCAAAATACTGAGCCAATCTCCCTTAATTCCATTTTCTGTAGTAAGCATCCCTTTATTACTCACATGCCTGGCTTTCCACAGCAGTCCTTGGAGTAAAAATACAAAGCTATTCTATAAGCCTTTATATGTTCTGATAAATGTTTTTTTTTAAATCAATTTCTAATTACCTGTAAATCAGCATCAAATTCATGTTTCAAGTGAGCATCCTCTGCAGCTTCAACAAGACGCTGGAAAAAGGAGAAAACAGTAAGTACACTGTTGGCATGAACTGATATCTTTAAATCCCAGTGGTTCTTCCAGAATGATTAGAAAACAATTATTAGCAAGTTGGATAACTCATTGTCACCATATGCTATGGTGCTTCATTGACATAAAAAGACACTGAGTCAGATTCTTAAAAGAGTTTAAGACCAGATATTTCAAGTGCTCAGCACTAGCAATTCAAGCCTGATTTTCAAATGAGCTCATCTGTCATTAAAGTGCAAGCAAAAGCCAGATTTTCACAAGTATTTAGCATCCAGTAGCTCCCATTATGACACTTACAGCAAGATTTTTAAGAGGACTCAACATCCAGTGTGCTAAACTGTTTTGAAAATATGGCTGCATATTTTGATGCAGAAGAGCTGAGCTCTTTTCAAATCTGGTCCTACACATAAAATTTAAAGGTTTCCACCCCCACCAGGGATGCAGTAGTAATCCTTGATTATAAACAACTGAAATTAAAATGGGATTCTGGAGAACAGTTAAAATATAAGGGATTAAAAAATTAAAGATGAATTTTATTTACCTAGAATGTATTCGGTGTTGTACTGTAATAGGGGCATAATCAAAAGATTTCCTATTAAAACAATTAATTTCAATCCATACTCCCAGTACATAGTATCTTCTCAAATGCCACCATAATTAAAAGGAGAAAAAATGTAAAATGTTTCTCTCTTAATGACAAAATTAAAAATTCCCTGTTTTGGGCTTCCTTGTGAGTAATGCCTCAATAATGGAGAAACTTTTACCAAATGTAACCACTGTTTCTTTATTCTTACTCAAAAAATGCAAGACATAATATGGGTTCAATCCAGACATTTTGCTCCACAAAAAGACATAATATTCCTTCCAAAACTATATTTTAGTTTTTTGTACTATTGTAAATTTGACTATTCTTGTTATCCAGACAAGTGCCTGCTTTTTTTATTATTTTAAATCCTTCCAGATAAAGAGCTGGATAAGTTCACGATCAACAATAACATTTGTCATATAAGCAACAAGAAAGGTAATTGAACATCATGCTACAGGGAATAAATTTATCACAATCAAGGCCTAGGAGGGATTCCATCACCCCCTTGATGAAGGGTATACAGGTGTGTATATTTTTGTTTGTTTGTTTTTGCTTTCTTTTAACACATCAAGTATCAGCACTTTAATGTTTTCATGGTAGATGCTATAGAAAAACTCAAAATAGATTAGTTAGCTGCATAGCTCCTACTAACTTTAATAGGAGTCATGAAGCTAAATTTCCATGCATGATTTTGAAAATAATGTACCCCCTAAGGTAGCTGTGTCATATGAAATAACAAGTATTCCTGAACCCTAATGGATCTTTGAATGCAAAGCCATCTACCATCACAGACAGAAACACATTATAAATACTTAGACTGAAATAACCAATTATATAGAATTACTCCAAGTGTAACAAACTTGGCTACAGTAGAACCTCAGAGTTACAAATACCCCGGAATGGGGGTTGTTCATAACTCTGAAATGTTTGTAACTCTGAATAAAACATTTTGGTTGTTCTTTCAAAAGTTTACAGCTGAAAATTGACTTAATACAACTTTGAAACTTTACTATGCAGAAGAAAAATGCTGCTTTTAACCACCTTAATTTAAATGAAACAAGCACAAAAATGGTTTCCTTACCTTATCAAATCTTTTTTTTAAAACGCTCTCATTTTTTAGTAGTTTATATTTAACAGTACTACACTATATTTGCTTTTTTAAAGTTTTATTTATTTATTTATTTATTTTCTCTGCTGCGACCTGACTGCATAATTCCAGTTCCAAATGAGGTGTGTGGTTGACTGGTCAGTTCATAACTCTGGTGTTTGTAACTCTGAGGTTCTACTATACATTTAGTTAGCTGAGATACTTTTATACTATATGGAGAATGATACCTATTATAATGCTATTAAAAGCTGATCTTGAAATTCATGGGGGCTATTTCAGTCTACAAATAAATTTGACTACAAATCTTTTATAGGTTTCAGAGTAGCAGCCGTCTTAGTCTGTATTCGCAAAAAGTAAAGGAGTACTTGTGGCACCTTGGAGACTAAAATTTATTTGAGCTTAAGCTTTTGTGAGCTACAGCTCACTTCATCGGATGCATTTATATTTATACTAAAAATACCAAAGAATAAATATGCATTTCGAAGGGCAAACCTCATACCAACTGTAGCATGTTTTAAAAATTAATTATTGCTCCCAATCTGCTCTGTCGCATTAGCAATGTGCTAAAAATCAGTTTAAATTTTTTGGACTTCTTTTACCAATTAAGAAAGAAAAATATTGTGAGCAAAATAAAAGGCTTAACTCAGTAAATTCAAGTAAGTGTGCACCTCCACCCTCTCTTTTAAAAACCAGAATTGGACTACAAAAATGTTTGTTTAGAAGCTTCTTTTTGAGTGTACAGTATAGAAGACCATGACTATGATGGGTATTTTTAATTAAAAACGCAGGCAGTGGAGCAGAAAAGGGGTCAAACAGATACCTTCATACAAGTGAATTTTGGGGCAAAGGGCAGACATCAAGCTTTTTTTTTCCCTTCCACACTGACGCATTTACTAATTCAGAAATTATTCTAGTATATCATGAGGAATCCAATCCTTAAAAAACATTACCTAGTGGCTATAAAACTGTAATTCATAGTTTTTTATATATATAGTTTGTATTGACCCCCAATGTTCCTAAATTACATTTTTCTCTTCAGTGAAATAAACTGTAGATGAGAAATTACCTAGCTCATGCTTCTGTGGTAATGGTAGAGACAATCTTCTAAAGAGGGAGGCACCAAAATAAAGGGCACTAATTGGTTGGTACCTCCTACTTTTAAAGATTTTTTTTTTAATTACTCCATATAAAAATATTGGCACTTCCCCTCCCGAAGTTCCCACAAACAAAGGGTCTCCTCTCACATGGTTAGGGAGGCACTGCACACACCACCCCCACCACTCACTGAGGTAACAAGATGACAAAAGCTTTGTAAAAAGAATGTAATAAATACAAACATACACCGCATGTTCAGTACAATACTCCCCAATACATTTATTGTAATATTTCTCAGTACTAGCATAGAGGAGACCAGGAAATCTGGGGAGAGATGTGGAAAAGGTAAACTAGTAATGAGGTAAGACCATACTATAACATGTTACTAGATCTACGCAGATTAAATCATAATGAACAAATTCTATACAAATGAATCATTTTTCATAAAAGTCTCCAAAGGAATGAAGCATTAAGGAAATGAGGACCTGAGACAAAAATATAAAAACCATATGTAACACTACAACATTTTTATGATAATGCCCCATTTTAAAATATTTTCATGACAAAATACTTTATCTCAGAATGATTTCTGAGCACTCAGTGATTAGTAATGTTCACCTAATGGTTAATAATGACATGCTTATATATCTATATATATAGACACCAATATATTTTCATTAAAGTAAATATGCTCTAAATGTATTGCTGTAGCCAATAAATGCTTACTAACGCTTCGCTATTCTGAAGGAAATCTTTAGTTATCTATATCGATTTGCACTGAGTGAATTACACACTTGGAAGTAAAATATTTAAGGACATATACTTTAACTGCATGTTTAATCCTATATGTGTGCACACATATAAATGAAAACGTGCACACAGACTGAAGGCCGTACATAATCCATGGATAATAACAATTTGCACCTCTTATAGTACCCTTCAATTTAAGAAGTCAGTTAATTAATCAATCCTCAACACTCCAAAAGTTACAAAGTTATTTGTCTACTATCCCACGGTACAGCACTTATAGAGCTGAGATAAGAATCCAGGAGTCCTGGCACTATCAGCCTCAAAGACTAACATGGTCACTAAAATGCAATTCTAGTGTTGGTTTTCTGAACAGTATTAGGATTATAGACTATTTACCACCAGGGGACATTGTGGGTAAGGTCTCTCTAGTATTCTGGTACTGACATGGCTACAACTACACTACGTATTTATCACAGGCACATAAAGAGAAGAGAGTGAGAGAGAGAGAGAACGCCTCAATTTCCTCCCCACCCCACAATTCCTAGGAAGGTGCCATCACAGCCATGATGTATTAAACCCATACCTTTTATTCCATAATCTGATAGAATCTACTGATATAAACCTGTTGATATGTGTGGTCCTTGCACAAAGCAATTATATTAAATAGCTACTTCTGAATTTAAGCGATTTACTGAGGCAGATTTATTTTTAATTAGTTAAAGCTCAATTGCTTCAGATGTGACACGATCAGATTGACCGTCCTGCACCTTTACGCAGTGGGGGCGTGTTTGGCTGGCTGGCTGAGTGAAAGGAACAGTGCTCTGTGGCTGGTGGGGCGGGGGGGAAATGAAAACTGCTGCAAAAAGAGGTTAGCATGGTTGCTGACATCCCTTAGGACTGCGGGGTTCAAAAGGGGTAGGTCGGCCTCTAAAGCCTTTCTTTTTACATGGACCAAGGCTGAAGCAGGACCCACCCTCCCTCCTTTTTAGGTGGTAAAATACCAGGTTTGGTCAACACCTGCTGTGGGCATTACGCTAGCTGTCCCTTTTTTAGTGGGGCTGGGAAGGAATTTTTCTCTTACCACCATATTGGCTTGGATGCAATTTGGGGTTTTTTTGCCTTCTCTACAGCGGGTTTCAGGAAGGGTTTCTGTTCATGCATGGCATGACAGGCGGTAGGCCATATGTCGCAACTCATTATTTAAGTGTAGGGCAGATGTCCACTGCGGGTAGTCCATAGGAAAGGTATACAGTGACCGGATAAATGGCCTGGGAAAGGACTTAAAAAGAGATGTTCATTAAAGGAACGAATGGGGTGCGGTTGGGGACTCCTATAAGTGGTATGTCAGGGAGCCAACACCCTATTCTTATAGCCCACTTTAACCCTCCTAAGAGTGGGGTGGATGGTAAGGTCCCGGCAATTGATTTGTTGGATGGACCTGGATGGAAAAAGAAGGGAAGCTGGTAAAAGCCCCCTGGGTAATTATGGAATAAACATGAGGTTACCAGCACCGTACCCCATCCGCTGGGTAGTCCCACACATCTAATAATAAACTGGCAGCCGATTAAATCCATGTCAAATGTCTCCAGTTCTTATTTCCACGTAGCCAGACAAGTGCTAATAATGATTATCAGAGTGGCCTTTGTGAATCCCCCCTTCTGCTGCTATGGCAAGTTAGAAGATGTAGGCCACAAACTTGTAGACTGCAGTTATCAGCAAGAGTTGCTGGTTCCTCATGGATTTGCATAATGCCCTTCCCTCAGCTATTGAATGGTTAAGACACTTAGACTGACATGCTTGACTTGATCATCTATGTAGATGCAATTACAATATATATTTTTACTTGAACTAGGGATGAGGCAAAGTCATTTCCCCTAGTTTTAAACACACAAATGTCAAGGGTTTAAAAATTAAATCAGAATTTGAATAACTTCGTGGGTGTCTTCTAAGTAGGAGAATGAAAAAACAGGAGCAGAAATGGGATAAAGAATAAAAATCCAATGTGAAAACTGGGTGACAAATGGAGCAGAGACTGGACCGCATGGAAAAATAAATGGAGACACAGAGAAAGGGGAAGAGAACAGTTCTAATGAAAACATTAATACATATAATACAGAACACCCACTTGTGCCAACATAGCTTTTGCAGGGGGGAGGGAGGGACTTCTTCACTCTCTCTCCTCAATCAGGCTTCCCATAGGTTAGAAAAAGGATTCTGTTTATTTTAAACTGACGTGCCTTTGTGGGGAGGCAGGAAACAGATTTAACTAAAATGAAGTGAGTTCACAAAATAGATTTTAAAAAGCCTTTAAACATAGAGACTACTTCGAGAGGATTTCTGAGCTCCTTAACTATACTGGGATCAGCCACCTCTACCTCTAAATGCTAAGTGAAATTATAAGTCTTTCTTATCAAATCCTAAAGGAAGAATAGAAAAGAAACAAATCAGCTGTGGAACACAAAGACAGACACGTTGCTATGAAATACCTTTTTCTACAAACTATATTGCTATACATTTTAAAGGAAACACACAAAAAAAAGGCTCCAATGGGATCATCATAACAATCTAAGTAATACCAAGTGTATTCCATAACTGCTGATCTAATTAAACACAAAATTTTGTCATGAAACAGCTAAGATGTGTTATATAGGTTATATGTGTAGCAAAGACCACAGAAGCAAGGAAATGAAAAGTTAAGCCATCTAATAGCAATACCTTCTATTTCTCCACTCAAAGGCACACACCTTACTACTACCACAATTCTCATCCACCACAACCTTAAAATTCTGCCCTATCCCACCAAAGGATGCCAGCCTTCCACCACCCCCTTTTACCAAATTATCCTTTCCAAACAGAAAAACCAGACCACATGTTGTGATAGGCATGTGTAGGATCCTGGCAAGCCCTGGCACAAATTAAGCACTGAAGATTTCTAACCACAGAATGAAGTTCTGGAACAGCCTTCCAAGGGGGAAGTGGGGGAAAAAAAACCTAACTGGTTTCAAGACTGAGCTTGGTAAGTTTATGGAGGGGATGGTATGAGGAGACTGCCTACAATGGCATGTAGCTGATCTGTGACTGCTGCAGGAAATATCTCCAATGGCTGGTGAGGAGACACTAGAAGCAGTTCAGATTTCAGGTAATCTGACCTCCTGCACATTGCAGACCACAGAACCTCACCCACCCACTCTTGTAATACACCCATAATCTCTGGCTGATTTAGAGGAGGGTCCAGAGTTACTACAGAGAATTCTTTCCCAGGTGTCTGGCTGGTGGGTCTTGCTCACATGCTCAGGCTCTAACGGATCACTGTATTTAGGGTTGGGAAGGAATTTCCCCCCAGATCAGATTGGTAGAGATCTGGGGGCGGGAGTGAAGGGGAGGGGAGTGTTCGCCATCCTCTGCAGCATGGGGCACTGGTCACTTGCAGGTTTAAACTAGTGTAAATGGCGGATTCTCTGTAACTTGAAGTCTAAATCATTATTTGAGGACATCAGTAACTCAGAGGTTCTGTAGCCTGCAATGTGCAGGAGGTCAGAGTAGAGGATCATGATGGCCCCTTCTGACCTTAAAGTATGAGAGTCTAAGAGAGCCATCAGTAGTACTATTTATGACATACAATAGCACAACTGATTTCCTTATGACTGGTACCAAACATTAGTACTATCCTGCTTCCAAAATGTGTTAGTTAGGCAGATGGTACCCAGTAATACTCACTGATGCAAAGGCAAGAGCATGATCCTCTAATGCTAAAATGCCTAGAAAATGGAATTATTATTTTGAACTTTTATCATCTTGTATTGATTCATGATTGACAGCTTTTCAGATTTAGCTTGGTTGCAGGGCAGACACTTATAAAAAAGGATAAAGAACTTGGACTTTTAAAGGCTGAACAAACAAGTGGGAAATATAAAAAGATTATATTGTAATGAGTTACATATTGCATAACAGTAGTTGAGATAATCATGGTGTAATTAGATGTGTTCTTGACCTAACTCGGTCAATATCCACTGAGTGTATTGTGTCTGAGGACCAATTTGGGGTGAAAGGGAGAAGAGGAAGAAGGAAAGACAACAGATTTGTCTCTTATTGAGTACTTGTGTGTTCAGTGCTGCGCAAAACATCCGTAACACAGTGGGCCAAATCAGGTCCAGCCAAGCTACACTGAGCATAGGGCAAGAGGGGGTACTGTATTGCATGTGATTTTATGCTACCTTTTGGCTCCCTGTTCCTGGGGCTAGCCAGGGACCAATTTAACTGCAGGCATAACTTACAGCACAGCTGCTTCATCAGAGTGCAGCAGTGCTCCAGCCATGATCCCTTCCATAGTAAAACCTCCTCTTTGGGGAGCTGGGAGGTAGGTGGCAGATAATTACTATACCAGTTCTGAACTACCCAGGGATTAGATTACCCCAAGGGTGGAGAAGGCTCAGGAGACCAGTGCAGATACTTTTACTTCCTTTTTGAGCCATCAATCAGCCTAAAGGGACATAACAGAGCTGAGGATCAAACCCTCATATTCCATTTGCAATTCACCACTTGAGTGTTGCTTCTGTACTCCACATGACCAGAACAATTTAATTCCATATTCACAATGACGTACAGTGCACCCTCTAATCATATTTAGATGTCCCCATGTAAACGAACCTCTAAGAAAATAGACCTAGCATGCCGTATATTATTAACCTACAGTTGCCATTGTGATCCCTCTGCATGCCGCCCAATAAAACCTAGCAATCAATAAATACACCTGCTTTATATACCCAATTTAAAAACATATTCTATTTAACTTCACTAAGTAACACTGGAATCAAAAATTGCTCTGTGAAAATTAACCTAATTAAACATGTGTCCCAGTAATTAAGCACCATTTAGCTGTAAAGACTGAGAAATCCACTTAATTAAATAGATTTACACAATGTTGTCTGGTTTAGGTTTGGATTCTTTGAAAGGGCATTTCAGTGTCTTGACAGTATAATGCAAATGCCTTTATGTGTGCTCCCTTTTATTACTAAGACCTTGAATTCAACCTGTAGAAAGGCTTAAATAATAGAATCCAAAGTGATTATGATGCATGAATAAGAAGTTTATTCACTCACTATCTGGCATATTTTCTTTCTTTGAAGTTGATTTTATACAAGGCTATCAGCAATGCGCCAGAAAGAAATGTAATAAATGGTATTGCAAATTTAGCATTAACACCACCAGGGGGCAATAATGCCTGTGCAAAACTATTCAAGTAACTTTTTATGAGACCCTTCCTAAGTCCAGTCTTGTTTTTATACTAGACAAAACCTTGTGACTTTGTGTTTTTGTGTCATGCCACTAGATTGTGAAATTCTCATCCATTGGCTACTAGAATGTGTAAATCTGCTGGGCAATTTAAATCTCTCTTAAAGACTTATTATTTGACTTGGCTTTTAATTAGAATCTTTTATGCTGCTAAAGGAGCAACTACCCATTTCAGATTAACTAGCTGAATTACAAAGTGATTTACAACGAATGTCATGAAAAAACCTAAATAAATAATATTGAAATAAAAATAAGTTAAACAAACAATATTATTTTCCCACTGACTCTTATTTCTGCCGCAGGAATGTAGTGATTATTTTTATTGCATTTGGATTCTAAGACAACTAAAAACTTAAATACATTCAACACTAATTAAGCAGTCGTCATGCCTTCTGGGAAAATAATCACCAAATTAAGGGGAAAAGAATGGTTTTAGATAGCATTTTTTAAGAGTTCACAATAAGTTCTCACCAATTAGCTGTTATCTATAGATGGTACAACATATAATACACAGAAAACAACCTGCATTAATTATATCTTTCATGACAATAAAAGGCACAATAAAGCAATGGAAAGACTGATGACCACTAGTTTCAGAGATTTTTGAGGAGAACAATGTAGCATTTTTCTAGTAAAAAACAACAAAAGACCTAAAATATTTGTACTGCAGAATCCACAGGGAACAATATTGTACCAAAAAGCATTATGAATAGTGTTCAGCATAGTAAAAACCTTTATCACCTATCACTTACCATTATAAAATAATACACCTTTAAACATTACCTAACTAATCCTCACTGCAGCCCTGTGAGGTAGGTAAACATAATTATCCCCATTTTACAAATGGAGAGAGTATTCCATAGTGGTAAAATGACTTGCCCAAGTCCACACGGCGAGTTAGTATCAAAATCTGTATTAGAACCTAGGAGTTCCCATTTCCCTTTGATTGGCAATAGATAAATATGATACAGTGTTTGTCAGTAAATGAGGGGCTTGATCCAAAGCCCACTGAAATCAATGGACAGATTCCATTGGATTAGGCCCTAGATGAGAATTTCTACGAAAAGTGATGTCTCCCTGTTCTAGTTGGAAAATTGTGAGGATGCAACCAGTATCTATGTAGGTTATAAAAAGACAAAGACCTATTCCAAAATTAGAGGATCCTAACTTAGGGAAAGTCTTTGTCAGAAATCTGATGGAGTTTTATTATGATAGCATCTTCAAATTCACATTAATTAAAAGGGGGTACTAGCATCTATTTCAGTTAAACCTTTGTGATAATCAGGATCCAGACACTCCACTATGAAGTAGCTTTCAAAGCTGCCAAGAAGAGAGCATACACTTGCCTTCCAGTGTAAACAGTGGATATGTTCTTCCTGCATTTTGAAAGAGAATGAGAGGACAAATAGAAATGAGATGGAGCTGCAAAATTCAGAGCTGGATTTTGAGCACCTCAAGCCCCACCCACATTTTAGGGATGTTCGAACTAAAGATGCTGGCTCATGCCCATCTCTAAAATAAAAGCCCTTATTATTTCTGCCAAGGTTCCTTCCCCACTCTGAACTCTAGGGTACAGATGTGGGGACCTGCATGAAAGACCCTTACCTGAAAGACCTTACCTGATCACTCTGGTTACAGTGTGTATGGTAACACCCATTGTTTCATATTCTCTATGTATATAAATCTCCCCACTGTATTTTTCACTGAATGCATCCGATGAAGTGAGCTGTAGCTCACAAGAGCTTATGCTCAAATAAATTTGTTAGTCTCTAAGGTGCCACAAGTCCTCCTTTTCTTTTTGCGAATACAGACTAACACGGCTGCTACTCTGAAATATGACAGAACAAAGGTCCATCAAGTTCAGCATCCTTCCCATACCTGGATGCTGTAAAGTAGTATGCATACCAACTCATAATGAATCTGGTCAACTGTGCTGCATTACCTTGTGTATTTGGGGCGGTAGATTCTTCTTGAACCTAACCAATTTATGCTCTAAACTTTGAGAAATTATAGCTCCCATAATTTTCATGCTAACTAGTGTGACTGGTACACTACACATTTCTTATTCCCAGAAGCATCTAACACTCTTTCTTTTTAGCCTTTATTAGATCTTGAAGTACTAAGGAGAAGTGGTGACCAAAATTGAACACTACAGTTTTCAGGATATTGACTTATGGTACCGTTTGTCTGCATAGTATCATTATAATATTTTCCATGTTATTTTCTGTCCCTACCTTAATACAGTTTAATGTCTTATTTTTTTTTTATCCCTGCCATCACCCATCAAACAGATTTCTTTACTCAAGTGTTTACAAAAATGTCTAGATCATTTTTGTGAGCTGTTACTCTAAGTCAGTTTACACATAGTTTAAACTGTTCCTTCCAAGGTGCCCTATCTTGCATTTATTTCTGTTACATGGTTCTCCATCTGCTTTATCATGTTTGCTCAATTATCTAGCTTTCCTATTTTCAACTGAACGAATGCTGTCTCAGTAGCAAATTTTGTCACATCACTATTTACCACAGTCTTCTAGACCATTCATATAGCAAACATACACCCTGATAGGAATCCTTGAGACATGCTGAGGTATTGGCACCTTCTTCCTGCTCTTAATTTCTTACCTCTTAAGACATTCGAGAATACAACCTAATCAAAACTGATTATATGTGTGTGTCAAAACAAACATCTAAATAGTGACCTGGATATGAGGTTCCTTCACATTGGTGATCATGAAGAGACATATTGCATCGCATTAAACCCTTGGGAAACACATGTAGTTTACAAGCTTGTATTACATAACAGCCTGAAAGAATTCTGTATGTATACAAGTCCATGGCAGACAACTGCACCAAGATGCAAGTTCAGTTTTTTGCTGTGTGTACACAGCACCTAGCACAATGCGGACCTAGTTCCTCACTAAGGCTTCTAAGCATGACAGTAATATAAACAACAATCACAAAAGTCAAAATAACAGTCTTTAAATATAAATTGCACCCTCACATTAATAGGGTGTCATTTACCATTTCCCACACTGACTAGCATTTAATGCATGTACAACTAGAACAAAATTCATAGTCTATGATACATAGGTTTTGAGTGTGAACTTTACCTGTCTGTTTTCTTGTAACCAGATATCAAGCTATAGGATACTGCACAGAGTAAAGCTATTCTGCTGCTTCACAATGGCAGACAGATGAGGTAGGTCTCAGTTAATCCAGCTCAAGAGTATATAAAAATGAAAGCTTCTCTAAGGCAAAAGAGAGAAGTAAGAGGAGAAATCCTATGAACAGCCAAGCACAGAGTGCTCAAAAATAGTTTAAATACATTGTTACTTGTTAAAAATATTGGATAGGAAAATGAGTTTTGGACAATAACCAAATGTGGAAGTGCTGTGTTTAAAGAAGGGGATAGTGAACAGCTACTGTACCAGCTAACAGGCCAGACTAGGTGGTCAGGTAGAAATACAGAGGGGAAAAACAAGGTAGTTCATCTTTCTTCTTATATTCTGGCCACCTTTAGGAGTAAACAGACCCAGCTAGGGAAACTGGAAATGTGTTAGAGTCCTGTTGGGCCTTACAAGTAAATATGTATTTTTTAGGGTTGCCTCCTGTTTAGATTTCCCTAGGATCAACCCTTTTTGAGGTAGCTGTCCCTGGAAATCTGTAAGTGTCCCTGGAAATCTGTAAGTTACAACTGTCCAGTTTCATGGGTTTAAGTTCATCTCTGATGCCCTAGAGGTGGCAACTTTACTATTTGTCTTTTAGAGTAGTGAATGGCAGTTGTATTATCAATCAGCTCGCGCAGCCCTCCTCCAGGTATCAAAGTCATCACTATTCTCATGCATACTCAGTTCACAAGTTGACCACCTGTGGACACAAGCAGTAGTTGTGCCTTTTCCTATTTCAGAGCACAAAGCATTAAAGGGCTTGGGATAAGAGATAAGAAGACTGTCACCTAAACAGGGGCAACACATTCAGAATAATACATCTAGATATATAATTCCCAAATAACTCCAAAGGACCTATGTCAGTGTACTAGACGAAACAGTGTGGGTACAGAACACAGCTAATGGTAACAGGCATAACAAAATGTTTATTCAGTCTATGTATTTGTAAATACAAACACACACACACCGCAAAATTGCAGGTGCCGATCACTTAAATGCATAGTTATATAATGTGTATGGAATTTAAGAGCAACGCAATAAAAAAATATTTAAAGGAAAGAACACAAAGATTCCAATTAACAATCCTGGAAATTTAAATATTAAGTCTGTTTAAATTAATTTTAGATTAATACCTTCTGTAACTTCAGTGACTGTTTTAAAATGACGTCAGTGGAGTTAGAGGAGGCATTAGTTTGGTCACGTGTTCAGAACTTGCAGTACTGTACTACTCTTACCCCCATCCCACATTTTTCCCCCCTAGGGAAAAATATTTTGTTTTGCCCATGTCTGGTGAACTTTTATTTGAAGAGGTTTGGTGCCCCTCATGCTTTGGAGAGGGAACTTGAAATTGGGTAGGGGTGGTTTTGTGTCGGGGATGGCTAAAAGCAAATCTCTATGAACATCTGCCAAATATGGGCAAGTTACAAGCCTTTGAAAAATGAGTTCACATGTGTTCACTAGAGACTTTTTAAATTTCAGCAACTAAACTTCCTTAAGATTCTGTGTGCACTAACCATGCTACATGCTACAGCTTGAGGCTAAGTAGGATTTTCTTTGCAATTGCAACTCTAGGCTGTTACAGGCCATGCCAGGTCCAGGCACCAGAACTGAGAACAGAGAATCTGTCTCCCCCATGGAAAAAAGAATAGTGTGTGCTTACATACATAAAGACTGTGTCATAATGCCTATGCACAAGGGGGCCACGTTAAGGTGGCACAAGCAATTTAATTTCCTATCTGTTTCTATATACACACACACATATATATATATACACACACACACACACACACACAACCAACCATCCACACACTTCTTTTCATTTGTAGATCTCTATGCACTTTATATAGGTTGCCAAGTCTCAGCCTCTTCATTTCACCGATGGGAGAACTGAGGGTCAGGAAGGTTGAGAGGTTTGCCCAACATTATACTCAAGTCGGTGTCAGTCCTGGGAATAGAACCCAAGTATCTGGATTCTCAGATCTATGCCTACCCTGTCCACTGGATGATGTTACCTAGAAACAAATCTAAGGTACTGTAGTCACTCCGACTGAAGTGGAACCATAAATTACTTTTGCACTGTAGTCATAGAACTTCTAAACATTCTAATCATAATTCTGATCTCAAAGTTCAAATAAAAATATCTATTTTAACATGCTAACCTATAAGAAACATGTTGGTTACTGTCCTGTTTTAAGAGAAAACAACCCACTTTGTTCACAAAAAAAGTGAAATTGAATATATTTGATAAGTTTTTATTAAAATTACTTCTTTGAAATTAAAATCAATTATGCTACAGCAACGTAAGTAAATATTTGTATATGTTGAAAATATTTTACATCCTTAAGTTTTGTAAAAATACACTCAAGGACCACAACTACCAAAGATATTAATGGAATTCCATCACTGATTATGAGCATCTAGATAATCTTCAGATAAATAATTATCCCATTTAATTATTACCATATTTCATGTTAAAATCAAAAGACCAATTTCATTCTATGTACAATTTTATTGGCTTTAATGAACTTCAGTGGCATTATCCTGCTTTTACCTGTGCAACTATGAAGGAAAATGAGGGGTGGTAGAGCATGGCACTGCCAGCTACCATCTGGCACAGAACGCATCCTGTGTGTGTAGGGCAGGATGGCTCAGGGCAGGCCGCCACACAGAGTGCATAAAAATCAATTATTTAATAAAAGTAAAACAATCAGATTTGTTTTAAATTAAATTAAATACAGGTTTATTTTTTAAAAATAAACCTATTTAAAATTAAATGTGAAATTATGACAACCTATGTTAAGGCACAATCTTACTGTAATCGATTAAAATCACAAAATAATTTTAAAAATAATATTAAGCAATACATGTTTGTTGCCAGATTTTAAAGAAAGTCAATCCACTGTCCTGGTGGAAGTCACTGACTAAGTATCTGGAACCACAGTAAAGTATTAAAGTAAAGTATTAAACCAGCTTTTGACTGACAGCAATAGCCTCGCCTGCAAGTGCAGAGAGAACCTTTTCTTCATTTCAAATGTATTCAATTAATTCAGTCCAATGATTAGTTGATTCAATTTTTTTAAAAATCTACAGGGATTTGAAATAGCAGGAAAGCTTGTTTTCTTCTTTCCATCTATGAATAAAATCTAGATCTGAGAACAATATCTACCAATTCTAAAATCTTGAAGGACATGGTAACCAGAAAATCAGTCTAATTCACTAACTGCAGTTAATACTTCCTTAGTGTACTATGTCAGTTATGTATCTAGCACTTTTAAGGTTGTTTTGTTCAATAAAAATGTCATTTTAAAATATTTTTCTGCATTTTTAATTTAACTTAAATTTTTAATCTCAACAGAGCTTGACGCAAATCACAAGAAATTAATTAGCATCTGGAAAATAAGAAATGCATCATTCACCATTTTCTATCATAATAAAAATGCACAAATTAAGAAGCAATTTAAGTTACATAATTGCTTAAATAAATGTGTATAAATATAATGTATCGTCCTAGTTAGTAAAAAACAAACAACAAATTTAGTGTAAAGGCTACGCCCTTTAGTTGCAAATCAACATGTTTTAATGGTTACCAACTAAAGAGAATGAACCTTTGTTTAGGAAAACAACTAAAAAGTACAAATGCAAAGCATGACTAAAATTGATTATTTAATACAAAGTTTCCAGCTTGCTGATTTAAATCATAATTTAAATTGCTCTGATTTGAACTAATCCACCCTGCTGCCACATCATATTGCTTACTGCTCTGAGCAGAGGTATAGTACATACTACACTAGCATTTGCTGCCCACGAGCCATGTGCCTTCTAGGAATGATGGGTATGCCAGTGTGCTCCCCTGGTATACTTTCTTCAGTGCTATGGTTGGCTAGTCAGGGTATATTACCTTTATATCCTGTCCTGTTCTTTTCTCCACAGAAAGAGGCTTCCCTTCTTTCTATTGTGAACCAGGTGAAGGAAATATTACTTGCAACTCTTAAGTATAGTGCTTAGACATATGGGGATGAAGCAAAGTTATTGTTGGGAGCCTGAACACTGAATTACCTCGTGTTTTTTGCAGCTTGTTCAGCTCCTCAACGTTATTGTAATTTTTTTTTCAACTGGTGTTTAGATTATTTTTGAAAGTAGTATTTCCATTAAAATATACACTGAAGATCTTCTCAATTAAATGTACTGAAAGAGTGCCTTTCAAAGACAGTAATGTTGGCTACGCTATTAAACCTATAATATTTTTATTTCTCTTCACTCCCATCTGTAAAATTGAGATAACGATATTTAAGTCATTTGTAGAGCACTTTGAGATCTACTGATGAAAAGCATATATCAGAGCTGGGTATTATTATTCCATCTTTTACATTACTTCTGTGTCTCAACATTATTGCACCAGGAGCTGTAAAACTTCTTTCTCTCTTAAAAAGTATGAGATGTAAATGCAGAAAAATGTACTGTACTGATAAGACATTTGTGCTAGTTCAAATTCCATTAAAACAAATCAAACTTGTGTGCCATTCACTTCAAAGGAAATTCCGCCCACTGTAGAAATTGCTAAGAAACATGGATTAAAAAAACCTTAGCAATGCACCCATTGATCAGATACAGTAACTGTTATTCAAAGTGAAGTATACTGAGTGCTTTATATCTTTATTAATAAACCAAAAGAGTTTAATCAGCTTACAGCTGCCTACATTTTTTTTTTTAAATTAAGCCAGTTTCTCTCTGCAACTTGGCAAAAATCCTGTGAAACCAAGCTAAACCTCCTTATTTTTGCCAGTTCAATAATTGCAGCCTAATGCAGTTGAATTATTTTTGACAGAAAAATATCCCCTGCAAGATGAGAACCTGCAGGCCAAGTTTCAGCACAATCTGTTTTCAAACTATGGAGATACTAACTTCCTCGGCAACCTTTGGCACACGGCCTGTCAGGGAAATCCACTGGGATGTGCTGGCTGCCACGTCCCGCAGCCCCTATTGGCCTGGAACGGCGAATCGTGGCCAGTGGGAGCTGCGATCGACCGAACCTGCGGACACGGCCTGTAAACAAACTGGCCCGGCTCACCAGCGGATTTCCCTGACGGGCTACGTGCCAAAGGCAGCCGATCCCTGTAACACTAAGGGTTTCCAGAGGAACACCCTGGAGCCCATGGACTACTAATGCCAAATTTCAGCAACATTTTGTCTGCAGGTAGCACTGTCCCCATCATTACCAGTTCAACAGTATTATTTCAGCGGCTCCAGCTAAAGAGCTAATCATCTCAATGACAGTCTCTCAAAAACAGCAGTGATGCAACAACATGGTGTAGGAACTCAGCTCTTTCTGCAGGTCTTAAGTTCATTATAACATTTTGATCTAAAAGTGGCACTGAACTCAATTATACTATACTACCTAATGAGATATGGTGGATGGAGAGGAGTCCCTAGGCCCATAACTAACTCTTCATAGCCATGCTGTATGTACAGTATCAAATTATAACATTTTCTGTCAAAATCATAGCATATTAAAACAATCATATCTCCAACTACATACCCATTAGTATCTATTTAGGCATGTAATCATTTTAGTGGTTGAATAGCAAGTAGATCCTTAAGTCAAGAAGGTTATTTTCCACTCACTTGTCCCTTACTTCTGCTTTATCGGTCTTAAGAGAGAGACGATGCAACATCTTACGGCAGGGCTCATAAGAAAAACAACTAGAAGAACAGAGTCCAAACAGGAATGCCCCTGAATATGCTCAGATCCCAACTGACAGGTCTGGATCTATCTCCAAAGTTTTAGTTCAAGATCCAAATTCCAGAAAATGATAGTTTTAAATTTCAGGATTCCCTCCACTTCATTGCCTAACTGAAAGAGGTTACTGTTCTTTCAAATCCAATGGGCATCTCCTGTAAAGTAGTAGCTGACCCAATCCCATCCCCACAGCAGGGATTAAATGACAGCAGGGACCAGCACAGTTCAATCCCTGCAGCTACACTGCTGGAACTACAAATCCCAGAGGCCCTTGTATGGTTGTGATGGAACAAAAACACCTGACCCCCACATGCTAATATTGCAAGTATCTGGATCCAGATCCCACCAGGTCATCTCAAGGATAATCTTCAAAACTGCTTAAGCTAATTTTTCTGCTTGTAATAAATACACTTTGCTCTTCCTTTAAAGTGTAGCTGCAGTAGTTAGCCATGAAACATAACTAAAGAAAGAGAATTTCCAATGGAGCACAAAAACTATCTGTGGCCTCGGTTCTAATTATTAATCATCTCCATGTTTGCTTCATACATAACTTTCCTCCTGATTTCCTTGAGTCCCGTCCTCTACCGACAGCAAAAAAGACCCAAATCCTGTATTTCATGCAGGATCCTTGTGCTCACATGGAACTCAGTGGTCGAGCCAGAGTTTTCCAGTTTAGACATAGGAAAAGAGACAGCAAAAAATAAAAAATAAATATTGCCATAGGAGTGAGCAAGCATATGTATTATACACTACAGGTCTGTTTAGCCTCCCTCTCTGCCTTGCCTTATGTTCACCATTTCATTATGATGCAATGGAAACCCATCAAAGTCTGTGCTAATGATAAACCGTCATGACAATGACTGATAACGTTTTGAAGAAGAAATGCAGTGTTCTTTAGTAACCTTGGTAGCACAGTCACTTTCACTGAATATAATACAGCCAAAAAGCAACCTTTTCTGCTTCACAAAATGATACTCAGCGGTGGAATGTAAGGAATTAAACTTCAATGTCTTATTTTTATACATGTAGATGAGCTAAAGTACATGCAGAGATGCTGCTTTTCCAGAATGAATAGTATTGTGTTTTATGTTCAAGAACATTAAAAAGAACAACTGAATGGATATAAAAAGTATTTTAGCTCCATAAGATAGTTAATTGCTTTCAGCAATTACATTGCTAATGATGTATACAAAAATGTCTTTGTTAACCTTAAACTGTAATATTAAATGCTTTTGATCTGAATGTTAACATTCAAATCTTGTTCATGTATCAAAATTAAACTTTGCAAATTAGTATCTAGGTTTTTCTGATGCTATGTCTAACCTTTATAACCCCAGCCTGGCTTGAAATCATTATAGGAATCTTTTCCACTCTTCAGTTCACTTAACAGATTTTACATGTATTTTTTCTACCTATGACGGTTTATAAACTGTGAAATTTTGCCCAACAGGGAGAGAACTAATATTAGTACCACTTCCAACTAACTTTCCTCTTTAAGTGGGGGCAAAAGACTTATCTGGCTTCAAGGCTGAGCTTGATAAGTTTATGCAAGGGATGATATGATGGGATAGCCTAATTTTGGCAATTAATTGATCTTCAACTATTTGCAGTAGATATGCCCAATGGCCTGTGATGGGATGTTAGATAGGGTGGGATCTGAGTTACTACAGAGTGTCTGGGTGTCTGGCTGGTGAGTCTTGCCCACATGCTCAGGGTTTAGCTGATCACCATATTTGGGGTCGGGAAGGAATTTTCCTCCAGAGCAGATTGGCAGAGGCCATGGGGTTTTTTTGCCTTCCTCTGCAGCATGGGGCACGGGTCACTTGCTGGAGGATTCTCTATACCTCAAAGTCTTTAAACCATGATTTAAGAACTTCAATAGCTCAGACATAGATTAGCAGTTTGTTACAGGAGTGGGTGGGTGAGATTCTGTGGTCTGCGTTGTGCAGGAGGTCAGACTAGACAATCATAATGGTCCCTTCTGACCTTAAAGTCTATAATTCTATGATTCTATGAAATTGTAATGCCAAACACTACAATACATTGGCTGCCATATTTACAATTAGGAATTGTTTTATTTGATTATGTATACTTTGTATCTTCATATAACTGTATGTAAATATTTTAGAGAGCTCTTGTTTAAGAATTAGAAATACAGAAGAGCCTTATAGTTGCAATGTATATTTCTTAACCTTACTGGACCACTGGACATATTAAAACAGAAAAATGCATTATTTGTGAATGACAGATGAGAAATTATATTCAAGAATTGGTGATCCTTGAATAGACTACCAGAATATTTTGATGAAGAACAGTTGAATCATTAATAATTGTAACTAATTTCAGAAACAGACCTGGATATTAAATACTCCAAATTTGGGTAGAATTCAGATTCATCTTTTTGTTGCAATTTGCAAATTACAGATCCATGGGTATGTATACGCTGCCAAGAAAACATCATGGAACTGAATCTGAGAGCCCAAGTATATTAACTCAGGCTTGGCTGCAGGGCTGAAAGTGGCAGTGAAGACATGTGGGCTTGAGCTGGAGCCTGAGCACTGAAACCCTCCCCAATGGCTGGGTTTGAGAGCCCAGACTCCAGCCTAAACCCATATGTCTATACTATTATTTTTAGGCCTGGAGCCCAAGCCCAGTAAGCCCAAGTCAATTGGGCCTGGGCTCTAAGACTCAGCACCGTGGCTCTACCCTGCAAAGAAAACCACACCCATAGTTTGGTTACTGATGTTCCCTGAAATTCAAAGACCTTCAGGATTTGGGGTATTTGACTAAAGTATCTCTCTAGTTACTAAGCTCTTAGGAACCACAACTTCACCATCTCAAGTATTTAATTATAGGAGGTGTGGTACATTGGCTAACACATCTCCGTACATAATTGTTTTCAGACATGTTCTGAAGATTTTTAATTCATCATGTGTTTGCAGCATGAAATTTGGAAGGAAAGCAATAGCTCTGGGATCAAGGAGGTGCCTTTTGCCATCTCCCTGAAAATCCTTTCAGATTTAGCCAAGTTCTTCAGCTGTCAAAAAATTTCTATTTGTACTCTGTCACTCTCAGGAGAGCTTGCTAGAGGCTTGCTGCTAAAATCTTCAGTAGTCCCTCCACCCTAAGCAAGCTCTCCAGAGTCTCACTTCAAATGCTATGCAGACCTGAAAATCCAGATGGACACAAGAAAGATGTCCTTCGCTTGCTCTTTTCTCCAGTTAAAATACACCCAAACACCCTAGTGCACTGGGCTGTGAAACATGAGTTATAGACTCATCTTTTCTAAAAGGTGGTATTAATAATTCTTAATCCTTAATAATTAATAATTCAGATTTAAGGGTGGCAATTTTGCAACAGAAAAGCTTCAAAAACAGGCTCCAACGAGAAACTGCTGAGCTTGAATTAATATACAAACTAGATACCATTAACTTGGGTTTGAATAGAGACTGGGAGTGGCTGGGTCATTACACATATTGAATCTATTTCCTTAAACTAAGTATTCTCAACCTTCTTGTCAACTGTCTAAATGGGCCATCTTGATTATCACTACAAAAGTTTTTTTTCTCCTGCTGATAATAGCTCATTTTAACTAATTAGCCTCTCACAGTTTGTATGGTAACTTCCAACTTATCTGTATGTATATCTTACTATATGCTCCATTCTATGCATCCGTTGAAGTGAGCTGTAGCTCATGAAAGCTTATGCTCTAATAAATTTGTTAGTCGCTAAGGTGCCACAAATACTCCTGTTCTTTTTGCGGATACAGACTAACATGGCTGCTACACTGAAACCCATTAATAATTCTGTGCCTTTTCAACCCTTATCGATCCAGGCCTGCTTGAGTAATTGCTTCTACTTCCTAACTTTTGAGTGCTTGACTTTGCAACTCTAGTACAATTATTTTAAACACAGACTTTTGGTATGTAACTTATATAGAGACTAAAATTCTCAAAATCCCTTTCAACAGGCAAGCCACACCAAGGACAAGCACACCATTCGGTATTTGTGGAATTAAACAACATTTGTTCACGAAAAGCAGGTCGTTGCATCTGCAAGTAGGCAAGTCACTGATTTTAAAGCCAGATGGAACCATTAAGATAATTTAATCTGACCTCCTGTATAAAACAGGCCATAGAACCTCACCCAGTAATTTACACATCAAGCCCCTAACTCCTGTTTGAGACAATTCTACAAGTTGTACAAGAGAATCAGCAGTATTTGAACATATGACCATTTACACAACAAGCAGGAACCTTTCCACATCACCACCAAATCATTGTATTGTGATGTCCAAGGTCACGTAGCAAGGCAGCACCAGAGCTGGGAATAAACACAACTTTCCTGCTTCTGAAAGTGGTGCCGCATCAACCAGACCACACTGCCTCTCCAAGAGAAAGCATGCACACAAAACAGAAATGATTCCCTGATCACAGTTCACCTGAACAGCCAACAGAAGATGACTTCACCCAATCAGATGAATAGACTCAGATTCCAAGGCCTGAAGGGACCACTATGATCATCTAGTCTGACCTCCTGTGTAACAGAGACCATCGAACTTGCCCAAAATAATTCCTAGAGCATATATTTTAGAGAAACATCCAGTCTTGACTTGAAAGTGGTCAGTGATGCAGAATTAACCTCCTTTAATTCTTTATTAATCAAGTCCCATATCAACCACTCCATGATCTTGGCTGGGATTGATGTCAAACTAAAAGGCCTATAATTATCTGGGTATCCCGTTTACGCTTTTTAAGTATTGGCACAAGATTAGCTTTCTTCAGGTCGTCTCAAACTTCCCCAATGTTCCAAGACTTATTGAAAATCAACATTCAGAGACAAGCCAGCTCTTTTAAAACTCTTGGATGAAAGATATTGAGATCTGCTGATTTAAAAATGCCTAATGCTAGTAGTTGTGTTTAACATCCCAAGACACTAGTGAAATGGAAAGTGTTACAACATATGATGAAATTACATTTGTTTTTTCCCCAAATACAGAACAGAAATATCATTGTCTTGAATACAGAACAATCATATTAAAGTCTGATCCTCTACCAACTGACCTACCTGGATTCACTGTACAGCTGTGTGATTTCTTACTGCTAATGCCAGTTTATACATATAGGTGTAGGTTTTAAAGTACACAGCTGATGCATGTATTTGTTTTTGTTGCTTATAGCTTTGTACATTTATCCCATATTGTACACCCACATATGCTCTAAGAAATCTACACAGAAACTTAACTCTCCCTGCAAACCAGCCCTTAAAGCGTACAAGCTTGCCAGAATCAACAATTAGCAAAGAGGAAATTGTGTTCAGGAAAACAATAGAGTTCAGCCAGGCGCATACTTATGACAGACCCAGAGGTAACTCTAAAGTCATCAACAGAATTGCTTATGACACTTGCAATGCAAAGGAGCCACATATTGCAGGACAAAAAGTCTTTATTTATATCTTGTCATTTGTGTCCTGGCATGGATGAAATATTTGGAACTGTGAATGCTGACCTTTCTAGCAGAGAAGCGTGTTGATGAATGACAAGAAAGTGACTGATCTGGTATTAATGTTTGTGATTATGCTAAACTTAATCCATAAAATGATAACTGTCTCCTACAATTTATGTGTTGTGGATTACATATTCTGTTATATAAACCTATCTGCATTTCACAAGTGAAGGGAAAATCTCAACCCAACATGCAAGAGGTAAACTGAACCTCATCCAAAAAACAAATTCTCAGTTCTGCAAATCCAGGTTGCAAATTTCATGAAGAGAAAGTCTGATGAGATTTCTTATACCTTTTGGTTCCAGTTGGTTCATTATGTAACGAGAGAATATCTTATCACTCTTTTACAGGATTTTGCCACTTCTGCTCTCTGCTGGAATCAGGAAGTGCAGAGGTGCTTGAAAATGAAAACAGTATTGTGCTAAAAGGTTGGGATTGTGTAAGAGCCAGAACCTGTTTTTTCTTATCTCAGAGCAAACTGACTTACTTGCATTGATTGTGAAGCTTCAATAATAGGGAAGGAATGCACCTTGGTGCTAGTTCCTTTTCATTAGAAGATCACTATTGTATTATTTATTATTTGTATAACTGTAGCATCTAGGAGCCCTGGTCATGAGCCAGGACCCCACTGTGCCAGGCACAGTACCAACACAAAGACGGTCCCTGCGCCAAAGAGTTTACAATCCAAGTATAAGATGTGAGACAACAGATAGATACATAAAGATTGGGGGAGGGATTGGGAGGGAAAGGAGGGAGTACAAGGAAACAATGGAACAGTGTTGAACATCATATTGTCACAAGCAAAATGGCATGGTAATTTTGTAACAAAACTGCAAAACGGAGAACAGGTTTTGTTATGAACAAGAAACTCCTTGAGGTTCAAAGAACATCAAGAGAGACCCCCCAAAAGGACGTGTTATCAATATTTTAACAAACCTCACGTTCCAGGGTACACGTGTTTCCCAGAATGAGGGGCAAGGAACCTATCAGTTTACCCAGTCAAACAAAATTAACGTATCATAGCCATAGCCAAGGAAGGAGGCAGCACCACATGGTAGATAAACTTCAGTTACGCTGCACTTACTGGAAATATTTAGTCTTGGTTTCTGAAATCTGTACAGAATTTGCTGATAACACAATGTTCATTTGTGTCGTGTGTGTGTGCGCGTTGGTAATCTTTACTAGTAATTTATGTAATACCCGATATTCAATGTAATTTTGTCCACTGAAAAGGCAAAAAATGAATTTCTCTTCCAAAATATTTTTATGAGCTATGAAGACAAAAGTCATCACCTCCATGTACAATTTAACAGTGTTTAATGGAATGAGCTCTGTCAGAAACAAGGAAATCATCCCAGTTTACCCTTAAATTTGAGGGCACAATTTTAACAAGGGGCTCCAGAGAACCATCCTGAACCCTCTCTAGAGCATCACTGGTTTCAGATGTGTTTCAGGCATGGATTCCCCCACTCCTCCAAGGCTCTTCTTCCCAGTTGATCTTTATAGCAGTCTTTACTCAGGGTTGGGGAAGTCCAGTGGACTTTCTGATCCCTTCTGTTTGTCTTCAGAATTATAGAAACAGAAGATCACTTGGCTTGGCCTCTCCCATCTGGAATGGTAGACATTGGGGGGAAAAACCAGATAGCTTTCAGGTGGAGAAGAATGTATGCCATGCTCTGGGCAGGTTGAAGGAATGAAACTATATTCATTAAAATGTACAAAGATTATCACCTTAAGTATGTCTTCTGTAGCTGTACTTATGGAACCAATCCCAAACTGGCAGGCAGCTAGTTTACTCCAAATTTGCCAGTGGCCAACTGGACTAGTTCTGCAAAACACACTAAAGACCCACTGCTTCCTGGGCATAGGAAAACTAATTTCAATAGGAGAAAGGAGAGAGAAAATGATGGAAGACGACTGCGTCCAACTGTATCGGTACAGAAAGTACTACTTTCAGAAGCTGGGTGTATATGGGGAGTAAGTGCTGTATTGGCTGATTCATCATTTTTATTATTAAAATGATGAAACCAGGTGAGATGGAACCTTTTTCCTAGAGATTTTAGGTTTATTTCAAACCAAGACAAAAATTAAATTCAAAGGGTAGTGCAAATTTAAAACTGGAGATTTCACAGAGCTCTGGTAAAAAGTTATTTCATATTACAATGTTATATTTCTTAATTTTTTAAAGTTAGGTTACCTCTAGGTCAGAAGCTTGGAATACCAAAATTAAAAGCTACTCCAAACCATATTATCCGTTTATGGTTCTGCTGCTCCAGTGAAGACAGATTTTTAACATGGTGGTGAAGAGGCTCAAAAATTTGAGATGACTTAGCTTTCAAAACATTTTCCAGAGCGGTTTACTGAATATGTTCCCGCTTAAGCTTTGACTTGTTCCAAGAATGATTAGGTGGCAGTTCCAGTTGTTGGGCAAAAGGTGCTTTGAAATAATTTTTTTAGCTGCAACTATTTCAAAATGTCTCTTTGAAGACAGAGTCTTTACAGAGGACTCAATATCCTCACACAGTAAGTATCACTGCCTTTCTAGTTTTCCCTGTAATTTAAACGAGTCATTTAAATAGCCTCTTTTGCTTGCAATATTCTACACATTTCACAAAAAAGACAGACAATATATAGCGGACAATGATTCCCTCTCCTAGAATACTCTACACAGCTGTAGAATTAACACTCATGTCAAGTAGGTCCTGAGATGTGGGCACCATCTATATAGGAGGCATATTAGGTCTTCTCCCATGACAATATATGGATTCACTCATAAAATGGGCAAACATCTAACCTGTTGCCCGGCGGCCAATTTGCAGGCTCATAGCTTACAATTGCTAGCTGCAGGTTTCTGGGAAAAACTGTCTCATGGTGAGCCATGCAGACAATCACCACACAAGAGCCTCACATAGATGAAGAATAGAGAAAGATGCCTGACCCTTAGATCTAAAAGAACAAATGCTGTCACCAAGTGATCTGAGGACACTGACTTATAATTAAACAGATGTAAATTCCCGCAGAATAACCCATTTAGGACAGAAGGGGAAGGGAGAATGGATACCTGGAACTCCATTAAGACACAAGAGAGCTGTGGAGGGACTTTCCTGGCTACAGGAGCCAAGCAAAAGGAATGGGGAGCTGTTGGGCTAAGCACAGAAACATCAAAGGTGATATCTCAGGACCTGGCACTGCATGATCATTGACAAGTCACTTCATCTCAGTTTATCCATCTATAAAATGAACATATTGCTTTTCACATTAAGGTTTAAACGACTTTAAGATCCTTAGATGAAAGGATACATAGAATTATATACTTATATCAGGAAGACTTAGAATTGCATGAAAACTCACAATAGAGAGCGTCCAGTTTAACACAATTTGGGGCTAGTATTGTCTGCCTTGATAGACTGTGAATATATTTTCTTCACCAAAAACTCCCCAAACACCATTTTATATAATTGACCATACCCATCACCAGCGAACTTTATTTCCACTGGATTTTGCTAAAATAGCAGAGCACTCAGAAACTGCCAAGTTATGATTCACTAAGCAGTGCCAAGGTTAGACCTTGATGCCCATAAAGATTCATTAAGTATGAAATACAGTATCAGCAGTGTCTTTCTACTGACCTAAGCAATAATTTTGGCTCAAAGTTCTTAAAGTTTTCAATAACATGAAAGGTAAAGAGCACTGGCTTAACAGCTTTTAACCAGATATTTGATACTATGTATGCTCAAAAAGAGACCCTAAGGTCTATAAAAGATGAATGAAGAGAATAAAAAACGTTAAACAATTTTACAAATACAAACCACGGGTGTTTGAGTCGTTATTTTTATTTATTTTAGTCTAGCATAAAGAATGATTCAGTATCTCAGTTATTTTGTTGCTATTGTGCAACTACTGTGCCAAAACAACATCTTACAATAATTTGAATCATTTAATTCATATACCATGCCACACAAAAAGAATGAAATATGTTTAGCTAATACAATGACACCTAGAGAATAGGGTGACATTCTCGCATAAATCTTCTATTCCAGGCTATGCTTAAATTAATAGCATCAGAAATAATTAACTAGTGAAAAGGGGAGGTTGGATATTTTCAACAGAAGCCACAGCTGCGTGGGAGGTTGCAGGGAAGTTGACAGGCCTCTTCTGAAGAAAGTTGAAATTAAACAAATATATAAAAGTTGGAGCAAAAACTCACAGACCATGGCTGGTGATGCTGACAGACTAATAGTTTTCTGTGTTTATGAGATTTTTAGCGCCTTTTTTTGCACAAGAGTTTTGCAAACGACTGACAGTGAATGGAAATACAGTGAACATTTCATTTAGTGAAGTTTCATATAGGTTCAGTACAAACTGGAGTTCAATTTTTAGTGACCTTTTGTTTACAGTGAAATTGTTCTATGGATTAAAGCTCACCATGATATTGTTTTACTTCCACTTTGTAACGAATGGGAAAGACTTTTAACATCTAAGATCTTTGTGGTTGCTTCTGTTTAAGTAATCCAAATACACCCGAGTAAAGGCTCAGGACTCTTACGCTACTTGAGAGCATGTGCATGTATGAGTAGAAGTTGTGTGACATTTCCAGTTATAAGACCCTGTTTTCAGTTGCTTATCACTTAAGTGAACTTTAACCATTTGGGCTGGCCTCAAGCTCAATTTTTGGAAAGTTTCAGCTAAAGTGGTTCAGGCATTTCTCAGAACGAGGTGAGATAAAAATATGTTGGTCCCATCTTAAATTCTTACAACAGTTTTGTTGAGAAATATTTAGTGTCTCCATGCTTAGGAATTTGAAAATTTTACTGGAGGAGGGGTTTGCTCATGTCAGGAAAGTGCCTTTTCCCAAACCCATTAAAAGCCACCCACATTTGATCAAATCATAAACCTAAAAAAAAATAATAAAAAAAACCACCCTCAACCTCAATTTACACATGCTCAGTAGAGACTTGTTGCAGTTTGGCAGATTCTCTGAAGATTCCATCAATAATAAGCACACTACATCTCTTCACAGCTTCTACAAGTCAACTGCACTGCGCATGCATCATCCCCAGAGCCTGCAGTTGTAGAAGCTAAGCAGGATTTTCCCAGGAATTGCTCCTCCCAGCTGCCAGAGGGCATTGCAGCACTGAACATATAACAGACAGCAGGAAGATTGTTTTTTCTGTGCTCTCAGTGCTCCTACTGATGCACATGCAGAGAAAGAATGGAGAAGGAGGAAGCAGTCACAATGGAATTAACAGAAATGAGAAATGGGGTCGAGGGAGCAGAGAAGGAATGGGACAAGTGGGAGGAGTGGAGAGGCTGGCTGGATTAAAGTACGGGGGAAGAGGGGCAGTTAGAGAAGAGCAGAAAGGAAAGGGGCCAGGGACTGGGGGTGTTGGATAGGAGCAGAGGGAAAGCAGAAGCCAGAGTGGAGATGGAGGGTTGCATGGAAACAAAGAGGAAAGGATGTAGTATCAGGGATGAGGATTTAGGATTGGATGGGGACAGAGACAGCCTAGCAGCACGAGGTAAATGTTGATAACCACTAAAATACACTTCCCTACAGAACCTGGAACTGAATCAGGAGTCTTCAGTCTCTACATTCCTCTGCTGTCAGCAAGTTGCTATGAAACCCACTGGGGAAACTGTGTGGTGACTCATCTGCTACCATTTACTCCATTAGATCAAGTGGTAAATTGTCTCTGCTGTGCATCTAAAGATCCAAATCCTGTTGATGACCCACATGGGGAATCAGTATGGTTCCTCATGAAAAAAATACATATCCACAAGGGGGTGAATTAAAGGTATAGGTTTCTTAAATTGTGAGTGCTTGACTTTGCAACCTTAATGTTCTTTCAACATGGTTTCTTTCCATTTAAATGGGGTATGGCTGGGTGGGTGGATGGATGGGAGACTTGCATGAGTGCAAATGTAGCTTTAGACTGAATAATGGTACAGAAACTGTATGAGTGATTAATGATCTTCTGCTTTTCAAACTGTAACTCCTCAAGTGTCTTAATGTGGCTGAGGACATTGGAGCAATATACAGAATCATTTAAATGGTCCATATTACAACTGGAAGACAGAATAAAAAATAGTGAAAGATCAATCTAAGTCTACTCCCAGGCCCTTGTCCTGCTATCAGCATCAAGGTTCCATACTTTCCCTATTTTCCTATGTTGTTTATTATGCTTGTGAGACCTTTGAGAAAACATTTACTGTTTTTGGCTCCAGCTATTCAGCCTGTCACGCTGCTTTGAGAACATTGCTGAAGTAATGCATGAAACCTGACTGACACCTAGACCCAGCTAAAACAGACGTGATGGCAGTAGGCGGAGGTCACCACTGTGATAAATTATGTGCCTATTATTCTATACAATTTTTTGACCGGCCATTGTCCCATTCAATGAGTCGTCACATGTGGTCAGGATAAGCTTCAATCATGTTAATGTTTTGCCAACTTTCATCTTGTGGAAACCTTCCCACTACCATTCAGATCTTTATATTATTCTTTGACCACTTTAACTGCTATCAGAAAGTCAACTCAGAACGTTGTGATACTGAGATCAGCTATACCATACTCTTGGTAAGCTATTAATGTTGCATGCATATTGCAAATATCATAAATAGATGGCCACCTAGGACCTTTACAGTTATCACTGCTGCAAGCATAACTACTCAACTTCACAGAAACAGATCCATCTTTCAAGCACAAGCCCTACTCAAACTGAAAAATAATTTCCTGTGTGTGTCAAAGAATGGGGCACAATTAAGCAACTACTGATTCTTTCCAGTAGAGGGCAGTGGTAAATGTACCCAATAACCATTTCATTACAGCCAACATTTTCAAATTGATGCCTAAACCAGGCTCTTAGATCCATATTTAAGTGCCTAAGTAAATGGCTTGACTTAGAATAGTTCTTAGCACACAACTCCCAATGAAGTCAATAGAAATTGTTGGGTGTTCAACAGTTTGGGAAAACTGGCCACTGAAATAAATGACAAAGACTTAAAAGCCTAACTTTAGGCATGCACATCTTTGAAAAACCTTGGCCTACATCATCATTAATTCTAAAATCAACAGACTCAAATTGTGTTTGTAAACAACCAATCACATACAACCATCTGGCAGTCATCAGTGATCTTGCAAGGTATTTGGTGTAGAAAGTTCCCAAGAATTGCCTCATAAGTTACCTGGCAGATCATTCAGATCTCAGTCTACAATACTTTCAAAACAGGAAGTTACAGAATAAGGGAACTGAATGACAAGGACTGGTAATAGATTACCAAGTCTTTTCCTTCTGGACCACTGGTTTCAATTCTGTTCAGCCCAGAAGTGACAAGATGTTATGCAGGTTGCAGGTTATGCATATGCAGGTTGGTTGGTGTCTTATGTTAAATAAATTGCTGCTCTTAATTCATTTTCTAATGGACAGAAGACCACATCACAACCAGTATTACTTAGACCAAATGCTCGCAGTCTCAGCTCAAATATCAAGGATTAACTGGGCATTGATATTAAATTACTCTCATCCCTAGACGTGGTCTTGCCTTTATACAGTCTGAGATATTTTTGCTTTTGTATGGTATTAATTTCCTTTTTCATGAAGAACACTAACATTTTATGAGATTATAAAAACGTTATAAAATTAGAAAAAATAAGATGATTTCTCTGAGATGCTGATAGTTTGATTCAGATGGTGTTTTATAGACCGTATAAAATATTTCTACACTAGAGATATCAATTCTACAGTGATATAAGATTCATCAGAAGCCAACATTTTTGTAATATTTCTATTACATTATAAGGAAAAGAAAAGAGATTTAAGTGGCTGTGTGATTTTATTCTATACTGCAGTAAAGATTTGCTCATGATTTAAATCAGCAGTGTCACAATCAATGAATACCTGTGAATTTACCCAATGTTGTAATGGCCTTGCAAGAGTTTTACGAGAGCACTGTTAAAATTCATTCACTACTTAAACCTGATAATGTTTAAAATTAGTGCAAAGTTTATTTTTATCTCTGTGCACTAGAAGTTTCTGCACAGTATACAGAGAAACAAGGCATGAAAATATCCTCTGATCACAGATTACGCTGAGTGGGATCCGTGGACCCACTTGCAGGGTTGGGACCCAACGTCTCCAATCAGAAATGCACTGAAACTACAGGTATTCGTAAAGTACCAACTTTATGCAGATCCTTTATGAGAACACTGCAATATTAAGGCTCAGATCCTGGGACGCTGCACAGTGTTTTATTTGTAAACTACAGTATAAAAGGTTCTGTTATAGGATCAAAGAAAAAAATATTTTATAGCAAATATAATGATCTTAGCTTTTCGTTTTCTGAGGAGAAATCTAGTATGTTGTCATGAGACTCTAAACCTTTCCACTGTGGAATGAACCTTTAGGACCGCATTACACATCATAAAATCAGACATGTAGGGCTAGAAGAGACCTTCAGAGGTCATCTAGTCCAGGCCCCTGCACTGCTGATTTCTAGTTATTTTTAGAATGGAAAATACGGAGTGTTGTAACTTGACCCCGTCATTTTGAGGGTATGAGAATGCAGTCCTGATGTTCACATTTTAAGGCCTCAGGCTTGTATAATTCCACTTGCCCTGCAGGTAAGCAGGGTCTTTTTATACAGGGACTCAATCTTACTCAATAGTTTTCACCATGCGTGCAGAACAGGCAAGATTTTAAATTTCTGGCACTGTATATAACATCCCTCCTACGGATTTTTATAGTAACGGCACTGCACATGGAGAGAATACTATTAGTACGTACCCTCAGACTGGGAACTAACAGAATGCTCCAATTACAGTTTTACACACAAACCATTTTAATATGATGGAATATATTACACCCAGTATGCTGCATTACATTATTTAAAACAGAAATGATGTTCTGTCTCTTCACTGCCTTTAAAATAGCCTCCTCCCCTACGCTTCATCCAGCGGTATCAAGGAATGAGTGTGTGACAGCATCATACAGAAATTTTACCCCTTCTGTTCTTTAATACTTGTTTTTATTTATTACATTCAGAGGATTAGCAGTAAGACTAGGCTAGCACTTGTATTATAAACCCTGATTTTCAGAGCTTGCCATTAGTAAATGAAAACTGAACATTCTTTTCTTTAAAAATCTAGTCAAGAACTGGGAAATATCCATCAAAGCTTTGCATACTAAAATTATTCCTTCTTGCGCAGTCCAATGAATTGATAAGGGTACTTTTCAGCCATCTGAGGTAGCACAAGGGTTAATTCTCATAGATACTGAATAGAGCTACTCTGTACTTCTCATTTCTGCTAAGATGATAACTACCTCACTACTGCATTTACTATTGAAGAGATGCCTCTGTGCTGATGCTGTCTCCTACATTACCCTGTTTCTTACAGCAACATTCTCTCATTCTGCCCTCATTTTCAGTTCTTCAAAGATATGCAGACATCTTGAAATGATAGCAGGAGGTCTTCCCTCAATCGATCTATACGGCTGAATAGGAACATGTCATAAATATAAAGGGAAGGGTAAACACCTTTAAAATCCCTCCTGGCCAGAGGAAAAACCCTTTCACCTGTAAAGGGTTAAGAAGCTAGGATAACCTCGCTGGCACCTGACCAAAATGACCAATGAGGAGACAAGATACTTTCAAAAGCTGGGAGGAGGGAGAAAAACAAAGGGTCTGTGTCTGTCTGTGTGATGCTTTTGCTGGGGACAGAACAGGGATGGAGTCTTAGAACTTAGTAAGTAATCTAGCTAGATATGCGTTAGATTATGATTTCTTTAAATGGCTGAGAAATTAAGCTGTGCTAAACAGAAAGGATATTCCTGTCTGTGTGTCTTTTTGTAACTTAAGGTTTTGCCTAGAGGGGTTCTCTATGTTTTGAATCTAATTACCCTGTAAGGTATTTAGCATCCTGATTTTACACAGGTGATTCTTTTTTACTTTTTACTTCTATTAAAATCCTTCTTTTCAGAAACTGAATGCTTTTTCATTGTTCTTAAGATCCAAGGGTTTGGGTTTGTGGTCACCTATGCAAATTGGTGAGAATTTTTACCAAACCTTCCCCAGGAAGTGGGATGCCAGGGTTGGGAGGATTTTGGGGGGAAAGACGTTTCCAAACAACGCTTTCCTAATAAAAATAAACCCAGATAAATGTTTGGTGGTGGCAGTGGAAGTCCAAGGGCAAAGGGTAAAAATAGTTTGTACCTTGGGGGAAGTTTTAACCTAAGCTGGTAAAAGTAAGCTTAGGAGGTTTTCATGCAGGTCCCCACATCTGTACCCTGGAGTTCAGAGTGGGGAAGGAACCTTGACAGCACATAAACCCATAATAAAGAGATGTATTCTAATCTAAGAACAAAATAGAATTTAGAAATCAGGGAAGCAGTCTTCACAGTCTCAATAAGGTTTGGATGACAAAGAAAATGGTCTGACAGGGTGGAAATGCAAAAAATGTCTCAGTCTGGACAAGAGAAAACAAAATGTTTTGATTAAAATGTGTGACAAACAGAGGGAAATCATAAGGAGAGATATAGTGGAAGGTGAAATGTCAGAGGAAAAAAATACTCTTGTGGATGAAGCAGAGACTTAAACCTGATACGAAAAAAAAAAGAATAGTTTATGGGAAGAGATTCAAGAGATCAGGAAAGAAGGATAAAGAAAAAGTTAGTCCAAAATTAAAGGAGTGCAATAAAACAGAGATAAACAGCAAGAAGTTCTTTAAAAAGATAAGAAGCCAACAGTCTGGCAAGGAGTCAACTAGGCCATTAAGGGATGTGAGAAGAAAGAGTGACAGATGGCATTGCTACAACAGCAAGAATGAATTCTTTGCATCAGAATTCAGTAAAGAAGCTACCTCCCTCCCAGAGAACAGGACACATTTTTCTGATGAGAATGCAAATGCTCAAAGCACAGAGAGTTAAAAGCAAAAACAGCCCCCCCCCCTTATGAATTTCCTAACTTCCTAGGGATCCAATAAAAATCAGACCTACATCCAACACTCTGGTTTTGTAACAAACTAAAACCAGATTGTTCTGACATTCAGAAAACAAAAACAGCTTCAGAGTTCCAAGTCGTCAACATTTCCATTACAGAACTACAATGCAATCCCTCCGGTAGAAGTACTATACATATTAGCCCCCAATCCCTTGGTATAGAGCTACTATCGCTGGCTAAACAAAATACAAGACCTGTTTATAACATTCCAAACACTATGCATTACATGCTTACCTGTGGGGTGGGGGGGGAGGGGGGAGAACAAACAGCAAGAGGTTTTGTAAACTGCTACATATTTATTGGAACAGAAATGGAACAATGAGGTATATTTCTGACAATCAATCAAGTATCCCGTCAATGCAGAACAGAGCATCAGAGAAGACTGCTAAAACAGATTACATATACTCAAGGAGGAACAGAAAGAATGAGATAGTTGATATGTTCTTGTACAGAAACATCTTAAATGAATCAAGTGAGAGTAATATTTTGATCTATATAAAAATAAGCTCCTGCTTATGGAATCAAACCATCTTCTATATTAAATGTATTATATGTACCATATCATCTGCATTTTGATGACCAGAAAAAATTATCTAGACTATTTTAAATTAGACTACTTGCTGGCTTCAGTCAAACTCTGGTTCACAGACTATAAAACTGCTTTTCAGTAGTAATATTACGTTTATAAATGCTTGTGTGATGGAACTGGAAAGGTTTAGTGGTACCTGACGCATATGGGGTGCGGAGCTGATTAATGGAATGTTTACTATATAAATAAACTAGTTTAATTTAAAAGGGTCTATAATGAAAAATAAGCAGGAAGGAAAGAGAATGGCTTAAGATAAACTTCTCCATAAACAACTGAGGGTTATTAAGAGACAATGCTAGGAAAGGAAAAGGCTTCCCACGCTGGAGATCAAAGGAACGGTGACACTTTGAAAAGAACACTCTCAGGAGAGAGAGGAGGCAGTTGTTCAAAGGAAGCAGGCTGAGACACAGGCACCCACTGGAGTGTTCGAAGAAGTCAGGCCTGGCTCGCTTGCCATCGGGGAGGGTAAACCTTGTCAGGGGTTACATTAGAAAACGGAGTCATAAGTCCACCCCATTTGGGCTTAATCAATTTTCACCTTTATTTATTCAATTTCAGATAGAATTATTGTCACTTAAAGTGTCTGAACAAATATTTATGCCAGACCATAACAACAGAGAATAGGTAGAGCGGCAAGTTACCGTGTTCCAGAGCACTGAGCTCGCTTTCTATACTTCAGATGGTGGCTGCCTCCTCTGAGCCTTTGCTCTGTCCTTCAGTCCCATTCTTGTTTCTGGTCAGCTGTTTCTCTGATTTGCGTTCACTTGTAATTTTTCTCCAATCAAATTTTCACACAGCAACCCTTTGAAGCTTGCATTATGCATTATGTACAAGTTACATAAAACTCAATTTATCTCCTCCCATCCACCCACCCTCCCCTCTATTTTTTTTTTTTTGCTGTCCATGAAGTTTTTATGTCATGTATTTTATGTCACCCTGTTCCCTGGTCTTCGAAGTAAAAGGCTTCTTGTTGTACAGGTTTGTTTTACTGTAACAAAACTTCCCGTACATGTTACCTTTGTTCTGTCAGCACTTTATGCAAAAGAAGAATTGGCAAAACCACGCTTATGCCAGCAAAGTCTTGGCCCAAGTGTTACCTTATCTATATTCATTCAGTATCCATAATTATAAATCACTACAATACAGCAAAGCTCAATCTTACCATTTAGCAATGCATCGTTTATATTTGATTATATTTAGTATGTGTATATCACCATACCCCTTAATCTATTTGGGGCTGGGGAGGGCTGGAGAACTTGCTTTAATGTTAGCATTTCTTTATCTTCCTTAAATATTGGCTTTCAAAGGCCTTTTTCATTGAAAGTCCAGTTTCATTTGTGAATCATTAAAAAAACTTGATTAGAAATTTTCCTGTGTTGCATTTTGAGGGGTGCCTCAATTTTAGGACCTTGATCTTTAGTACGTTGTGATGGTGCCCCAAACACCCTTTAGGTAAGATAGACATGAATGTAGAGTGTGTGTGTTTGGGAGGGGGGAGAGGGGGGTCTACTCAGACACCAGGGAAGGAACAGAGGTGCAGGTAGCCCTATAACTGACATCTTGTGCAGTCCCTTTTTTATGTGGGGGGTGTTAAAGGCATAAGGAAATTCACACAAAACTTGTTCTCCACTAGCTGCTCCAGTATAAATCCAGTTATCCTTAGTAGGAATTATGTGTATGCATCAAGGAAAGAAGAGATCTCTCCTCACTAAAACATTACAAGAGAGGTAATCTAGTGAAGTAGACTCAGGCCTTTAAATTTTTCCTGCCCTACAGTAAGTGAGTGGGATCTTTTTTCTTAAACAGAAGACAATATTTTAAAGAACCACATCTGCAGGAAGACAACTTAATGTGTGCAGCCACGCCTATAATTCACCCTTAACAGTAGATTTTCTTGCTTTTATTGGCAATGCTGATTGCAGTAGTAACTTGTAGTGATGGCAAGTCATATCTGAAAGAACATGCAAGTTGCAACAAAAAGAGTGATTAAATATCAAGCTTCAGGCCATAAACTGATCCCCGACTGGGTCCAGGTAAGAACTTCCCCACTTCTCAGCCCTCTCACATGCCATCCACAATTACAGAAGTGTTTTAGTTCATTTGTGATGGGAGGAATTTCATCTTTTTCTGATGTATTATTTATTAGCCATTATTTAAGAGGAAGGTTCCCAAAGCGGATGAACCAGCAACATAAGTCCAGCATGATAACCATAGTGGTCACAGATTCCACGTTAAACAAAACAGACTAGAGTATAAGGATTGAAAAGTATTTATAAATAGGTGACTTGCTTCTGAGATACTTCTCATTAACGTGAATAAAAAAATAAAAGTAGCTTTTAAATAAAATCTTAAAAAATTCTTAGAGCAAAGGATAAATTAGGGGAAAATGGATCTTCTACACTCAACTGTAGTCATAGCAACGAGAGTTCCAAACACAATGGAAGGCTATATGGAAAATGAGATACTAAAATTGTAAACTATTATGAAAGATTTTAAACAGTTTTAAATACAGATTAGCCATTTCTTCATTTTCTTTGGCTATCCCTCAATATGAGGATGATGTCTGCCAAGGGGGTTCCTTGGTGAGTTTTTAAGTGACTGTGGAGCCCAATTCTTGCCCTGCACATTTCCCCACAGAAGTGACAGGTGTAATCTTGGAGGAGACAGTTGTTCGCTGGAGTGCTGTGCCCTTTCTTTCCTCCTTTGTCACTTCTCTGTCTCATGAGCACATCTGTTCTCCTCAAAGTGAGCTGTGGCTTGGTGTATGGGTGATGCCACTGTGTGCTGTTCTGCGCCAAGTCCTCCCAGTTTGTTGGGTTGATGCCTCCCTTTTTAAGATGGGAGTACTTTCAGTATGTCTTTGAAACGCTTCCGCTGCCCTCTGCGAGCCCTTCTTCCCCGACTTAACTGAGAGAGGAGTACTTGCTTTGGGAGGCAAGTGTCAGGCATGCATACACAGTGGCCAGCCCAACAGAGTTGGTATTTCATGACCTGCGCTTCTATACTGCTGATGTTGGCTGCAGAGAGAATGCTAATGTTAGTGCATTGATCTTCCCAGCTGATCCTGACAATCCTCCTGAGGCAGCGCTGCTGGAACCACTCCAGTCGCTTGAGATGTCGTCTGTAGGTTACCCAGGTCTCACACCCATAGAGAAGGGTAGGGATGATAACTGCCTTGTAAACGAAGATCTTGGTACCTGTTTGTAGATCCCCATCATTGAAGACTCGTTTGAGTAGTCTTCCAAAAGATATGCTGGCACAGCAGATCCTGTATTCAATTTCTGTGTCAATGTTGGCTGTTTGGGAGAGGTGGCTGCCAAGGTATGGAAAATGGTCCACATTTTCCAGGGTGTGATAAATATAAAGGGAAGGGCAACCACCTTCCTGTATACAGTGCTATAAAATACCTCCCGGCCACAGGCAAAACCCTTTCACCTGTAAAGGGTTAAGAAGCTAAGGTAACCCCGCTGGCACCTGACCCAAAATGGCCAATGAGGGGGACAAGATTCTTTCAAATCTGGAGGAGGGGGATAAGCGGTTTGGGCTGTCTGTGTGATGCTTTTGCCAGGAACAGATCAGGAATACAGCCTTACAACTCCTGTAAAGTTAGTAAATAATCTATAAGTAACCTAGCTAGAAAATGTGTTAGATTTTCTTTTGTTTAATGGCTGGTAAAATAAACTGTGCTGGATGGAATGTATATTCCTGTTTTTGTGTCTTTTTGTAACTTAAGGTTTTGCCTAGAGGGATTCTCTATGGTTGGAATCTGATTACCCTGTAAGGTATTTACCATCCTGATTTTACAGAGGTGATTCTTTTACCTTTTCTTTAATTAAAATTCTTCTTCTAAGAACCTGATTGATTTTTCATTGTTCTTAAGATCCAAGGGTTTGGGTCTGTGTTCACCTGTACAAATTGGTGAGGATTCTTATCAAGCCTTCCCCAGGAAAGGGGGTGTAGGGCTTGGGGGGATATTTTGGGGGGGAAGACATCTCCAAGTGGTCTCTTTCCCTGTTCTTTGTTTAAAACGCTTGGTGGTGGCAGCATAAGGTTCAAGGACAAGGCAAAGTTTGTACCTTGGGGAAGTTTTTAACCTAAGCTGGTAAGAATAAGCTTAGGGGGTCTTTAGAATAGTTTGTACTCCACAACTGCTTGACACCGGTGTGAATGGTTCAGTCTCTGAGCCATTTCAGTATTCGAGAAAGGGGACAAATCTTTGTGCAGGAACTGCAGAAGTATTGCTCTCCTCTCCATCGCAGGGAAGATTCTTCTCCGGATCCTACTCAACGGCCTCCTCCCCCTTGCCGAGGAACTCCTTCCCGAATCAGTGTGGCTTCAGGCCATCCTGAGGCACAACAACATGATCTTCGGGGCATGACAGATTCAGGAGAAGTGCAGAGAGCAACACCAGGAACTGTTCATGGCATTCATTGACCTAACCAAGGCCTTTGACTCTATCAATCATGATGCTCTATTGAGGGTCCTGTGTAGGTTTGGCTGTCCACAGAAATTCATTTCCATCATCAGACTACTCCATGATGGGATGACTGCTGCCATTTTGTGCATTTCTTCATCACTGCTATATGTTAGGGTAGGTTTCGCAAGAAATAATATCTGAACAATTCTTGCTCGTAGAGCAAGTATCTCATCTAACAGGCCACCTAAATCTCCCTAGCCAGTGCCAGCAATGGAAATACAATTTGGGTAAGGATGGTCTTGTGATTAAAGCAAAGAACTATAAATCAGTTTACCTTAATTTTATACTAGGCATGACAGTCTTCTTATGTGATCTTGGCCTGGTCAAATTCTCTGTGTTAAATTTCCCCAACTGTAAAATGGGGATAATATCTACCTATTGCACAGTAGTATTATGAGGCTTAATTCATCAATGTTTGTAAAATGTTTTGAACTCTTTGTACCAAAGGCTCCATACAAGTTCAACGTAGTATTAGTACTATTTTTAGCCTGTTCCCTAGATTCTCCACCCCCCTCCAAAAAAAAAAAAAAAAAAAAAAAGAAAAAGAAAAAAGCTATGCAGGAAAGAAGACTGACTGCATTTCATTTTTCCACCTTTGTAAGTATCCCACCTCCTACTCATGGGCTAAAGATGCTTCTATGTAACTAGGAAAGACAATAAAACATATAAACATATGTTCTGTTTCTGGATGGGAATATTGTCCTGTACAACCATTTGTACCCCATACGGGTCTTGTACCTTCTTCCCTTGCATGCCTAGACTGAGGGGGTAGGGTGCCTTTCATAATGTTCACAACTTTGGCACAAAACTCTTTCACTCTGAGGAGCTTTGCTTTACTTGTCTATCAGCCTCAGAGCTTCTTCTCCATAGAGCTTTGGGTTTGCTCAAATTAGATGATGTGATGTTATCAGCACAGGACCCCTTCTGTTTCTGAGCATGGAAGGGAGAGCTGGAGATTCAATTCTAAATAGGAGAAAGTGAACAGAGGGGAAGGGGAGCAGACTCCAGGATAGGTACACAAAAGGGAGAAGGAATTCCGAGTTCATGGGCTTGGCAATGCTGTGTGGCTGTGCGCTGCCACACAACTTGCAAAGTGTGCTATTCCATGTACACTCTGAAGCAGAGTAACTCATTTACACAACACCCTGCAGTACATTCTCAGGTATCAAAAGACATGATCAAACTCTCAATGCAAGGGTACGTCTCCATTACAAGTGTTACAGCAGCACAGCTCCAGCTACTCCAATGTAGCGTAGACACTTGCTACAGCTACTGTGACTGTAGTAAATCCACCCCCTCGAGAGCCAGTAGGTAGGTTGACAGAAGAATTCTTCCATCGATCTAGTGGTGTCTACACTGGGACTTAAGTCAGCTTAACTATGTCTCGCAGCAATGTGCATTTTTCACACCCGAGTGGCCTAGCTTGGTCAACCTAAATTTGAGGTGTAGACCAGGGCTAAAGTTGGTTGACAAAGGACCCAGTGGTGTTACCCTCAGTCACGGTGATCAATAACACGCTACACAAGTAGTTCTATTTAAACCAATGGGACTATGTTTGTAGTAAAGTATTAGTCAATGTAAGGGTGGCAAAATTGGGCCCCAAATCTCTACATTTTTTGGAAGTGTCTTTTCGTTTTGCTAGAGCCAGTGTTAAGGTTAGGGGCTTATGACATAATTTTTCTGTTTATTGGTACCTTATATGATGAGGGCGTTAAGTGTGACATACATGTAACTGTAGCATAAAAATACAATCATTTTTATTCATCTTAATCAATCTTAAAAAAGTGTAACAATGTAGTAATATTTCCCAAGTGTTAAAAAAAAATCGAAGTAGTAAAGGCCACTAAACATCTATAAATGTAAAGCAAGCAAGATAAATTCAACATTAATGACTCATAGACTTTAAGGCCTGAAGGGACCATCATGATCATGTAACCTCACCTCCTGCACAGACCCAGAACCTCACCCACCCCTTCCTGAAATAGACCCATAACCTCTGGCTGTGTTACTGAAGTCCTGAAATCATGATTTAAAGACTTCAAGTTACAGAGAATCCATCATTTAGTTTAAACTTGCAAGTGATCCAGGCCCCATGCTGCAGAGGAAGGCAAAAGACCCCCACGGTCTCTGCCAATATGACCCAACCCCAAATATGGCGATCAGTTAGAGCCTGAGCATGTGGGCAAGACCCACCAGCCAGGCACCTCGGAAAGAATTCTCTGTAGAACTCAGAGCCCTCCCCATCTAGTGTCCGATAAGAACAGTCATACTGGGTCAGGCCAAAGTCCATCTAGCCCACTATCCTGTCACCGACTGCTGGAGATATTTGCTACAAGAAGTCTACATGCCATTGTAGACAGTCTCATCATACTATCCCCTCCATGAACTTATCAATATCGGTCTTGAAGCCAATTAGGTTTTTTACCCCCACTGCTTCTCTTGAAAAACTCCTCCAGAGCTTCACTCCTCTGATGGTTAGAAACCTTTGTCTAAATTCAAGCCTAAACTTGTTGAAGGCCAGTTGATATCCATTTGTTCTTGTGTCCCCATTGGTGCTTAACTTAAATAACTCCTCTCCCTCCCTGATATTTATCCCTCCGATGTATTTATAGAAAGCAATCATATCTCCCCTCAGCCTTGTTTTGCTTAAACTAAACATGCCAAGCTCTTTGAGTCTCCTCTCATAAGTTAGGTTTTCCTATTCCTTGGATCATCCTAGCATGCTAGCACATTTACAAAGCGCTAAATTAGGACCTCTCCACAAAACACAGAAAGTAAGAATGATAAAAATGTGAATTCCCTGACAAAATTCAGTTTCCTTTCAAAATATTAATCATTATCAAACAAGTTACCACTCATGATTAAAGACTTAATTCTACTGTACTGAGTGTGAAAATCTGAAAATCATTTAAAAGACACTATTGTCTACAAATTCCCGATTGTAAAACTGGGGAGAAAGTCACTCTGGGATACTACAGGGGGATAAAGTGATTAGATAGGTCTCTTAAGGCCACCTCTCTCCCGCAGCCAAATATCTGGCAGCTTTTGGGTCACAGAAAAAGCGGTTGGAGCCAGGAAGAAAAATAGCACAAAACATTGTGGCAGATCATCTTACATAATAAGCAGGAAATTAAAGCTGCATCTCCTGTTAAGTAATCCCCACTCTATGGAGCCACAGAAAATAACCAATAGTTATAAAGCCCTTCCTACTGACTCTGCAATGGCTGGGATGGGGAGCCTTTCTACACTGCTGGGTTGTGCTCATTGTGGTTTCAGTAGTGCTGTGGAGTTCTCCCTCCCCCCCCCCCCCCCAATTTGTTTCTTTCCACATGCTTTTGCAACCTTTGTTGTGAGGTTATGGTTTTCCTTGACGTCAGAATATTTCCCATTTAGAGAACAGAGACTCAATGGCATCTGAAAAGCCACATGTATTTTCATGCATTCAGAAGGGTAACTTTTTGATCTCAACGTGTGAATTCTCACTATTACAACAGTAGGCCAAACAAACAGTTAACTGCAAAGTATTAGATTAGCAGACAAAGTCTGACAAATTAAATGTTTTACAAGTTATTTTTTGAGGATATTAGAAAACTTTAGATGGAGGGACATTAGCAAGTTGATATTCTTGCCATTAATCACAACTTGGCATTATCTTCTAACTGAGTGTCAGTTAGCCTGTTGTGAATATAAAGAAGATAAATGTTGGAAGAATGAAGTAAAAAAAAGTGTATGAAATTTCTTTTAAGTGTAATCTTTGTATGATTCCTTAGTGATGACTGTGTTTCAAAAGAAGCATGGACTAAAGTAGTAAATACATATGCACAGCTATACAGCAGTTCATTTTCTTTTTTGTTATTGTAGTATTTTATCCCTCTGAAACGACCACCCCAGCAACAGAAGGAACAATAATATAACCATACTGAAGCGCTGTACTCCAGTGATAAGTGTAATTCAACCTTCACAATAAAACACAGAATTATCACTAAAACTACAATTTATAGTAAAGGTATGAAACTGTTTACTTCTTCCCACCAGCACCATTTTGATTTCGATTTACTGGTACTATTTGTCCTCAGGGAGTACTTACACAGCATTGCTAAAAGAGATCATACGAGATATGCTGTACCTACTTAAAGTACAGAAAATGTGTTTGATCCAGGAGAATATATCTTAATGCCTGTGGAAGAATATGTAGCTTTATCTATTCATATGGACAGTAAAATGACCTATAAAATGTTCTCTGTGATTTGGCTGTTTGCGCTCTTCAATGTAATTTATTTTTAAAATGTGCATTTCAGTTGACATTATATAATCATGTTTCGTGCTACTGACAGCAAGATGCTACTTTAAATAAACCAATTCATTTCACTGGTTTGCTGTAGAAAACAGTGCTATAGACTAAAAGTAGCTAATGAATAAAATCTTAAAGTAAAAGAATCGCATCAGTTTAAAAGCGAGTTATACTCTCCTTGTGCGTATACAATCTACTGCTCCAAAACTATTTAAAATACAAGCATCTAGATTTTTTTTTAACAGCTGGGAAAATCATATATGTCTACTTATCATTTTACCAAAATTCTGCAATTTTTCTACATATGCAAAAAAATTCCAAACATACATTTCACATGCAATCCATTACTCAAACAAAATTCACCAAAAAGCTTCTCAGCCTTTTTCCATACTGTAATCCTCACGTTACAACAGGAAAAAATTGGGGATCCCCTCACTCATCATACTGCCACACAAAGAGACTCCCCTGGACCTATTCAGAACCCCACCACCACCACCACCACCAGTTAAGAACCCATGTTACAGCCATGATATATAATCTGTTTTCAATGTAGCATAGGCAAATAAATATTCAGGCTCTTGGTTGCACCAAACACTTCCTAGAATGGCTACAAAAATGCAACCAAGTTAATAATTTTTAAAGTTTCTCCGCTATGGATGCAGCAGGGAGTAGGGCAGCCAAAGGAAAAGGGCTTTGTTTTAAATTTGTTAGCCCGGCAAACCATTTTTCTTCTACATCCAAAGTTACAATTTAATATGACATTGTTGACATGGTCATTTCTATTACTGAAATTTATGAGCTGTAAAACCTTTCAAAAATTCCTCTTTATGAACCTGCTACGTAGTGGAATAGTACAGTCTGGATCAGACAGTCTGACTCATTTCAGAAAGCATCTTCTAGGAGGCAGCACAGCTTCAGCAAAGGCTTCTGGGTCGCCCAGAATGTTGAAGTCCCAAGTTTCTTCGTCAGAGGATGTTATATAAAGATATTCATCTTTTTTCCCATTTGTTTATTAAGCCTTAATAGAACCTAACTCATCTTGCACCACGTAATCCACATGCTGGCCCAACCCAGTATCCACCAATGACTCATCATAAAAAAAAATAAAATAAAGATAAACTTCATTGGGGATGGCAGACAGGATATTATATTAACTAAGAGATTAAGCCACCATGTGGACTGCATACAGAATATTTTAATAAGAATCCTTGATAGAACAACTGAGGAAACAATGCCTCACTGGAAGTTTCCTTTAGGGTAACCCATTGCTCAGTATGTGTCACATCCCACTCTGTGCCTGATCCACAGAGGATGAGGGTCTGCTACAGCCTCCAGCTATGAGGAGCCAGATTCTTTACCTCAAGCTGCAGAGACTCATCCTTTTATCCCTGGAGAACCTTGGTTCAGTCTCTGGTGTCTGCCAATATGGAGGTTCTCTCAAAAGCTGAAGCTTGTCTGGGATTCAGACTGCCATGGCCTCATATGCTTGGGATGAGCCTTCCTCTGTCCAGCGGAAGTAAGTGTTATGTGTCCCAGTTTGTGCTGGATCCACAAAGAGTGAGAGTCTGTTACAGCCCCCAACTACTGAGGTTAGCTCTCTGTTCATGTTTCTACCTCCAGAGCTCAAGCTATAGAGACTTCTGCTTTTAAATGCTCTCTGTAGCTGGGGGGCTGTAAGTGACTCACCTCCTCAGTGGAGCAGCAAAAATGTGACTCACACTGATTAGTGGGTTACATTAGTAGCAAAGAGGTATCTTAATAGTCAGCATTAGGACTCAAACTAAATTGCGTATGTAACATACTTGGACACCTACATTAGGGCAGCCAGGTCTGTATGTGGGTGCTTAATTTAGCAATTGCCTTATACTGGTAGGCAGTCATCTAAAAAAATCCCAATAAACTCCCAAAGAGAAAATAGAACACCATAAATTAGGTACCCAAGTATAAACTGTGGACCTTCTATGTATTTGCCAGACAGGACACCATAAGACAAACAATCTCAATCTGTTAATGTCTCATTACGGCATACAACCTGGACTATTTTACTGCAGTAACATCTTTTAAAGAATTTTTTTGGAAGTGTTAAAAGAAGTTTTAAAATGGGAATTTTTCTGCTACAAGAAAGAGTTAATGCAAAAAGATAAAATATAGCAGGGACAAATATTTGAAAAGATTTCCCTTTTGCTATTTCTCTAGGATGAAGGAGCAGTTCACCTCCACTTCAGTCTGCTTTCGTCGCCCAGAAGACTGTTTCATGTGGCACTAGGCCAGTCTTCATAATCCTGAACTTATGATTTACTCAAAATCATGCATATCTCAAACACAATGTCACTGTGGAAAGCTGCATCAACTCCTAAGTGAGGCTGCCTTCAAATATTAGCTAGACAGAGCACATGAAGACACATTACTAGAGTCCATATGGCCTCCCAATCTTAACAAATTTGCTCTATTTGTGGCGGGTGGAAGGGGAGAAAAACATTCAAACCCACATGTTATAGTGGGTTTATTTCTAAAAATATATTAGGCAGATACCCCCAAATATAAACATTACATATTAGATAAAAGAAAAGGAGTACTTGTGGCACCTTAGAGACTAACCAATTTATTTGAGCATGAGCTTTCGTGAGCTACAGCTCACTTCATCGGATGCATCATCTACAGACTTCTGTTTGGAGAGAAAATGAAACTCTTTGGAATCAATAGGTGCATAAAAATGTAAGGATGGCTTGTTATATATCAGCATCTTATTACTGAAAATTGAAGAAACTGTAATGATTACCACTAGAAATATTCGGAGTGCATATACAATACTGCTGGGGACATTATGACAGAAAAAAGAACTGTTGAACAAAGCCATTGTTTCAGAGTAACAGCCGTGTTAGTCTGTATTCGCAAAAAGAAAAGGAGGACTTGTGGCACCTTAGAGACTAACCAATTTATTTGAGCATGAGCTTTCGTGAGCTACAGCTCACTTCATCAGATGCATACCGTGGAATGCATCTGATGAAGTGAGCTGTAGCTCACGAAAGCTCATGCTCAAATAAATTGGTTAGTCTCTAAGGTGCCACAAGTCCTCCTTTTCTTAAAGCCATTGTTGAAATTATTCTGGATTATGCATATGTCTTCTCATCTAATAAAACTGCAGTGAAATAGAGCAAAGAAGGATGGGAGTGAAGATAATAAATGGGTTGTTTTCCCTTCTATGAGTTGTCAAATCAATTTTTTATAGTCCTGCCCCACTGGCAGTATAAGTCAGTACAACGGACCCAACATGTCACATGCTAGTAGCTTGAGTGCACTTAGGGAGTGAAAGTCCACAAGAGAATTAATGATGAGTTACAATTGTAGTAAGTTTCATGCAAAAAGTGCCCCAAAATGCTTTATACTAATAATAAATAATTATATTTATATAATAATTGGTCCAGGTTTAAACAGACCTGGGCCTGATCTGAAATTCTGGCTTTAACCACACCCAAACTATTCTGCAGCTTGTGTCTATTTCTAGTTCATTGTAGTTATTAGTAATTGTTTTATAATCAAACACGTCATTTGACCCTTTGTTTCCAGTTTCCAGATGAGCCACACTACATGATTATCTACAAATCTTCTAGATACAAAAGGTACACATGCAAAAGAGACCTTACCCTAGAACGTAATTATTATACTGATTTATACTACAGCAAACCAAGGAGCACCCATCCCAAACTTTGGGTACCCTTGATAAACTTATACATGCACATTCTAGAATTAACAGTCTCCAGCTATAACCTACAGATAACCCTACCCCATAAGCAACACAGATCAACACTAACTCATTAAAAGGTAATTTAAAAAACCCACCACCAGAGTCTCCCTATGACCACTCCCTAGCTGGACCTAACTCCCCACAGCCAAGGAGAAGAGATGAGCCCTGAAACATGTCCTGAAGGACAAAGCTGGACTGTTAAGGACCAAAGGTGCAAGGGCGGGGGGAGGGGGGAGAAGAAAGATGGGAGTAAGTTCAAAAGGAATATTGCCCTAAAGGACAACACCTTTCGGCAACCTTTTCTCTTTCAGATGATCATTTCTAATTATATATGTAAAATATACTGTGTGTCAAATTTCAAAAGTTCTGTTATTCCAAAACCAGTGTTAGACAACACATGCAATTTCTTGTGGGTCTATACAAGTGGTGTATTTAAATATGCAAAGTAGTAATGACCACAACCAAGTAATTTAAAATTGAACAAAGCCAAATCTACAGCCATTTCTCTGGTGTCTTTCACCTCTTTGAACTCTGGGGGTTCAGACTAAAATTTAGTAGTCCTGGATCCAAACTACTCCTGATTTTTGTCCAGCAAACAAAACCCCAGTTCTCAAGGCATTGTGAAATAAATCCAATTTTCATGCATCTCTATATTAACCTAAAAGTAACTTAAAACACTGAAACTATTTATTCAAACTGCACAAACTACTGCTGAGATAAAATGGGATCAGCATCCAAGTCAATCCTGTTTTTTTCCTCCTAAACCAAAACCCAACTGTTGAGATTTTGCAAAAACAATCCCCAGTTTCATCCATCTTTGATATACTGGAAATGCTGCTGCCATTTGATTTACGTGCCAACACTTTTAAAAATCAGGAATAACTGTAATTAATTCCAAATGTAGATTTAAACAATGTGTATTTAAAAGAGGATATAAAAGTCTAAACTGGAAAAACATTCAGGAAAAAACCGTGCAAAAGCTTTTTGTGGATAATAAATCTGGGATTAAATATTAGCTTTAAAAATGCTAACGTTTCAAGTAGTTAGTATAAATCACACAAATGAACACCAGCGAGGCAACATGGGCATTTTTGTTAAAATCATTAGTTATGCTAATGGCAAATATTAAAATATGCTAATACCCTAAACTGTGATAAAAAAAGCAGGATACATGGGGCTAATTTCTTCTTGTTAATTCTTCTTAAAAGTGACTCCTTTATTGTTTTCCCTCCTGCTGTGCACAGAGCTTTTTTATGTTGTCGATGATGAAGGCTTAATGTTACAAATTTCTGCAGTGAAGTTTGCTAAATGACGTATTTTGTGAGGTGATTTCTTTGATTTTTCCTCTGCCTGTTTGTGGAGATAAGTGTTATATATTTTAGTGCAGCAGCTTTAAGCATTTTTCACATCTTTTACAATATTGGAAATGAATCCTGAATAATCATTTCTAACTGCAAAAGCTTTTAGTTTTCCTCTTCCAAGTCTCTGCTCTCTTTTCCCTCCTACTTATGTGAATTTTTTTTTCTATATTTGAACATGCTAAGGAACTTTTTGAATTTCTCTAACAATGGTTAGACTTTTTTTTTTAATTTGGGAAAATCAAAATACTGGCTGTTATTCAGGTGTTTATGTTTTAGGTAAATATTCACTCTGTGTTCAAGCAGCTCCCATTAGCATTAATGAGAATAACATACCTGCAGTAATGAACATGTGTAGTTTCAAATATATTGCTATCTTGATACTGAATATAAGGGATTATGTACATCACTCAGAAACGCCGGGTAAGTACATACCCCAAATTTCCTAACACTGTCAATAGGAAACAATATCCAGTTTCCAACACTGAAAAATTCAGAATTAGATTTTCACTATTATAGGTCAGTGCTCAGGAATTGCAAAGAGTAAGATCACTGTGAAGGGGAAAGGTTATTTTGCAAAGTTCTACTGATTCGAAGTGCTTAGGATGAATGAATTCTTAATTATGGATAAATGACTGACGCATGTGAACGACCTTCCTGCAGTTTATATTATTTTTCTTTCTATCTTAGAAAAAAAAAAATCAAACAATTGAAATTCACTGAGTGAGAGTGAAAGGACAGACTGTCTATATATATTACCTATCCAGAGAACCGACTTTTGTGATCTATGATAATTGGGCTCCCTGAGACACTTAAGAGTATTGACAGGTTTCAGAGTAGCAGCCGTGTTAGTCTGTATCTGCAAAAAGAAAAGGAGTACTTGTGGCACCTTAGAAAATAAATTTATTTGAGCATAAGCTTTCGTGAGCTACAGCTCACTTCATCGGATCTTTGTCTAACTCAAGGTTACCCAGCTGTCACTCAGGAAGGTGCATCATACAAAATTCCTCAACTTGAATGGTGCTACTAGTACGAGTAAGGATCTCATGTGAGTAAGGGCTGACAGATGAGGCTCAGACTGTATATGCAAAGAGACAGACAGTCCTAGATGTACAGAAAGAATGAAGGGGAAGGGTGCAAGAAACCAATTCCCACACCCATGCTCCCTCAGCAAAGGCTAGGTAGCAGCACACCCTGTGCTCCAGGGAGTTCACACCCATCCCATTGGGTGCATGGAGGAGGCAGATCCTTGGCCCTACCTGCCCATCTCACTCTCAAAGCGCACACACACGGAGCAGGTGGCAGCACCACATTCCTGTGCCATGGTAATTAGCAGCAGCCTCACTGTGCGTCCGCGACTAAATGACACAAATCTGGCCCAGAGTGAGGTTTCAGGGTGGCCAAGCAAAGGTTCAGACAAACCTATCTCCTCTAGAGAGCGAGTAACGTAAATGGGAGCAGATACAGAATGCTAGGGAACAGGGATTCTCTCTTTCAGACAGACACAGACCGGCTCCAACATGCCTATCAGCTTCTGAGACACAAGACAGGCCATTAGTGTTGCTAACTCTCACGATTCTGTCATGACTCTTGCAATATTTGATATTTTTCTTAAAGCCTCAGATCCTAGAATTAGGTGATTATGTGAAAATCTCCTTTGAATTTCTTTTAAAAAGGTATGTTTCTGGCCCTGAAGGTTACAGAGAAAAGCCTGAAAACATGAACCACGTACACTCTAAAGGCTCTGAACAAGGTCAAAGAAAGAGAAACCCAAATTTATGGTTTTTTTAAAATTCTCTTTATTTTGTCGTCCTGACTCATGATTTGCAAACGTTTTGGACGGGCAGACAAAACTTCTTTCTAAAGTATCACGATAAATTTGTTAATGTTTGTGCATCATTAAGAGGTGACTGCACTGACATGCCAACTATTATTTTCTTGGAACTGTAGTAACTTATAAAGCCCCGAATTTCTATTGTTGTGGATGTTATAATTACAACAGTAGCTCGAGAGGTGAAAGTATCCCTTTTCAACTGATTCCCTTCCATCTTTGAGTTCACTTCTTATGTATAACTCAAAAGTGTCTGTCCACACATGCATGTACTCAGTGGGAAGCTAAATGAACTGCAAATCCAAACATTGAAGAAAAATGTGTCCCAAGTAATTTAAGAAACCATTGCAACTGAAGGCGTTGTCCGGAACTTCATATGAACAAGGCTTTTATTTTTCCATATTTGGCAAAAGCATTAAGCAGCCCAGTAGCAGTAAACACGAAAAATATTTGCTGTGTTTTTAAATACTGTTTAAGATATGGTTATCAAGGGTTGCGTAGTAAACTGCTGAATGCACCATACATGGTCAGTAAATTACTAGCCACCTTTTCATTTTCCCAATATGTCCTAATTTGCCAAATGTAAATAAAGGTCTAAACTCTTTTCAGAACAGAGATTTGTCACTTCTGTATGGGAGATTGGGCAAATTGCGACTAAAAATTCAATGATATCAAACCAACTAGGAATAATTAGAGTTAAAATACTAAATGTGCATACAAACATATTGCTGAAAACCTTTAATTTGTTGGCATTAATTAATACAATTATAGTGATCTCTCTTTTATTCATTATGTATTTATTCTGTCATTTGGAACTATTTATAGTGACATTAGGTTGATACACCATAATTTCCTTCCACCTCCAACCCATTTACAATTCTTTCCTCCAGCAGTTGTATTAATTTAATAGCATTATTTATTCATCTAATCTGATTAAAAATACTGTAATATATTTTAAAATAAGATCAAAATAGCACATGTTGCACTGTACCATTTTATCTTTGTTAGTGATCCAAATGCAACACTACCTTATATAATGCATGCTGATGTTCACATTCCCCTGTTCTAATTCTAGAAGTGCAAATTACCTGAATCAGGGCATATAATTAATGCACTGATCATGTGTTTATTATACACATGGACATAGTGAGTTTGGTAAGGTGTAATTAATTTTCAGGTTCAGGGTATTCTTTTTGTATTGTAATTTTAGACAGATACGAAGCATGAATGATCATTTGCTTTTCTTCTCAAGGATACTGTTTCCAATCCAGCCTTGACCAAAGAGACAGGCAATCATTTTAAACAGAATAAAAAATAGGGTGTAATAAAATACACACTGGGCATGGAAAACGTGATTAGAAGTGACATTTCATTTTGGACATGAGCTTAATCTTCCTCACTTCCCTCACAATACAAATTTTAGAAGATCTCATTTGTACAAAATAATTTAGTTTCAAAGAGTCTTTTGGAAGATTTCCCACTTCGTAGATTATGCACGGTAGTTTTAAGAAGTCCCAGCTGAAATGGACTCAAATGCTTATAATGTATGCACACACATCTGATAAAAAATTAAGTGGATGCAATATTCAATTGGTTATTTAATATAGAACTCTGTCTGCATTAGAGAAGGCTGACTGGCTGTTGGGATAAACCAGACCTTTTCCCACACACTGCCTTGTTACCTAGGCGGAAAGACTGGTGTCCTTACCTCACATTCCCCTTCAGTATTTCAGGAGGCAGACAGCTGGCTAGCTGTCCCATCCTAGATGTAAGAGCGGTGACTGGTAGATTCACTTCCATCTCCAAATGCTCCTACCCATATAAGTCAAATACATATTCAATATGATAATATGAAGTATGTATAAAATCAAGCTTTTTAACTGCTTCCCAAGGTTAAGAATGCGTAGTGTACCCAATGTTCAAAATGGATTTATGTGATACTGAACATTCCAAAAAACACAACCACATCGTGCTAAAACCTTAAATTTGGTTTTGGTAAGAAAACTAACTATGTTAAAATAGCACCTTCTTACTCAACAGATCTAATCCTTACATACTCAGTCATATCTGCTTCAGCAACTAAAAATATTTTTATTACTTTTTAGTCTACTTGCCACATAAAGCCAAGACTTCTGTTGAGAAAGGAGTTGGTATCACATCAACAAAATTGTTAACAAGATTTACAGTGCAATAAATTCTGCCCTTGGCTATCTTTGTGCAAGCCTACCAAAGACAATGGGGATTCACAGACATAAGTAAGGGGAGTAAATTCTGCCTTCATATACATCTGTGCAATTTACCCACAGATAAGGCTGGGATTTAGTCACAGAGGTCATGGAATCTGTGACTTCCAAAGACCGCTGTGACTTCAGCCAGCACTAGCAGGGAGCTGTGGGGTACCCCTGCTGGCCCCAGGTGACAGGAGCCCCCTGCAATTCCCCACCACTCTGGATGGCAGGCTGACCCCCTGCCGCTCTGGGCAACAGGGGAGATCCTCTGACATTGCCAGCCGCCCTGGGCAGCAGGGGAGACTCCAGAGCTCCTGGTAGCTGCTGGTGGCAGGGGGAACCCCTGCAGCTCCAGGCCCCCACGGGAGGCAGGGGGGACCCCCACAGCTTAGAGCTGCCAGTGGAGGGGGACCCTGGAGCTCCGAGCCCCCCACAGGTGGTGGGGGCACCTGGAGCTCCCAGCCCAGGCGCAGCTGCCCAGGTTCCCCATTTTGTCATGGATATTTTTAGTAAAAGTCAGGGACAGGTCACAGGCGTCCGTGAATTTTTCATTATTGCCCTTGTCCTGTCCGTACCTTTTACTAAAAATATCCGTGACAAAATCTTAGCCTTACCCATAGATCCTTTTCTACAATGGTCCGTGCAGCAGCAGGAAAGAACTCAGTTTGACTTTCAGAGCCCTGAGGGGCTCGAAGTTACATAAACCAACTTTTCCATTTACTTACAGAGCAAATTTGATCCTAACATCTTTAAGAAACAGCAGACATTTTTACACAGCCACTTTTCAGAGTAGCATCACAATAAAAAAAATGAGTACTTGTGGCACCTTAGAGACTAACACATTTATTTGAGCATAAGCTTTCATGAGCTACAGCCGATGAAGTGAGCTGTAGCTCATGAAAGCTTATGCTCAAATAAATGTGTTAGTCTCTAAGGTGCCACAAGTACTCCTTTTCTTTTTGCGAATACAGACTAACACAGCTGCTACTCTGAAACCTGTCAATAAAAAATGGTGGTCCTGATTAGACCTGGAAAAAATCCATCATACACAACAGCCAGAACTGTTATTTCAAAATGAAGAGCATCTATACTGACAGTGCAGAAAACAGAATGATTTGCAGAGAGGAGGTTAAAGCTCTTGTATATTATTTTTAAACATGTTCTTTTGGGCAACCTGGTGCATTTCAAAGACATTTGATTTGCTCATTTAAAAATTGCCATTGAGAGCCATGGGACAAAAGTAATCCCAGGCAGAGATGATTTAGCAGCACTCAGGGAGTGTAGAATTCAAGGCAAATCATCAACCCTAACCAATTTGAATGTTGCTGTAGCACTTAAGAGGGTTGACACAGCACTCCTCAATGGGATATATGTGATCAGAAATGCACTGCTAGACTCAGGAAACTGAACTGGCACTCAATTAGGTGTCCATAACAAGTTAATCTAGCAGCAAGAGAAAGAAACTGATCCTACTTCAAAATTACAGTCATACAACATCCACTCTGAAGAGATGTCTAAATTGCCCAGAGAAAGAAAAAGAACAAAAACAAAACAAATGAAAACCGCCAAGTAGAATTACTAATAAAAATGCAGACAACAAACAAATTCCAGTCATGTATCTACAGAACCAAAAGTAATTGACAGCTATTTTAAGACAAAACATCTTTCAGTCAAACTTAAAGAAATATATAACATCTGTCATGGAAATAATAAAATACCATCTAAATGAATTAAGTTAGTTAAATTCACCACCAAAAGTTGTATGGTGAGGGTTTTATTTTTTAGCAGTTTTCCTTTTTTCCGTTTACCACATGCTTTTCTCTCCTACTATTCTCACATATTCTGTCCCTCTATCGCCATGCTATTCTTCCCTTTCATTTTTCCATCTCCCCTACAAATTCAGTATCTCCAAAATATTCTTTCCCTTACAGCTTCCTCACCACACTCCCCAAATCTGTTTTTACAATAGGCTCTCATCTGCTCTCATCTCCAACCTTTAACTGGGTTCCACAGGCTCTCCATCTCCTCCCATGAGTGGATGTAACCATCCACTTCCACCTCAAGATAGGATCATGTCCTCTTATCTCTCTTCAACTCCAATAGGTTCAGAGACAGATAGACACGCTAGGACAACTGGAGAGGTGCAACCTCTCTCACCCACAACCCTACTGCCACACATCTTTCACAAGCCTCCATCTCTAACAATCAATGAGGGGTGGGTTCTGAAAACTATTGCTGCTGAGGGTGAAAGTGGTGGGAAAGACAACCTCTAAAGTGCAACCCAGTAAATTAATAGAGCCGAGTTAATCTTGCAAAAGACACACAATGAATACATCAAAAATGAAATCTTCTTTGGATTTGTTGAGCTTTGTCTTAGTTTGCTTTCTGTGAATATTCTAGTGAACAAGTTCAATGGCATTATTTAGAAACAGCAAACTTTAAGTGAATAATAGAAAATATTTATAGAACGCAAATTGACAGAGATAGCAGAAGGAAAATTGTAAATTCAAGCATGTACATAGGGGCCTGATCTAAAAGCTACCCTCATCCAATCAGGAAAAAGAAACCACATCTTATGTGTCCAATCAAAATTAAACACATTTATATTTAGAATGCTGAATATTCTCAAAATGCTTGCCAACAATTTACAGACCAAAAATTATTCAAATACTAAATACATTCAAGAAAATTGTAAGCTGCTGGGGGACAATATGTAAATAAAGGCTACACTCACTGTAAATAAATTATTCAGTGTGAATTATTTCCTGAGCTTTATCAAACAAATTGGCTCTGGGTGCACACTGTAAAATACAGCCTATGGGTAAAAACAGTTCCTTCAGTTATGAAATATTGCCCTAAGCTTTGGTCTATTTACCACAGTCTGTCTGTCCATCCGTCTGTCCATCTATTCATCCATCCATCCATCCATGTTCATTCTACATTCATCATCAAGATATTCAAGTCCCTGTTTTTAATAACCAGTTATAATTTGGGCACCATTTTACTCTTATTTTCTTTGGAGCAAGTCAATATTTGTATACTATATTCATATGCACACACACACACCCCCTCATATGCTATGTACATATAAAAACAAAATCATCCTAATAGTATCTCTTAGCAGTTTTGAAGATTGATGTAAAAATCTGTGGAAAAATCCACACTCTATTGTAAATGTTTATTAAATGCAAATGCTGATATTTTGCTCCTTGGAAAATGTGTCTATGCATGTGAAATTTCACGATAGAAAGCTTTAAAGTCCCAGGTTTCTCTAGATAAACCCCACTGGTTTACTGATGCGTGAATACACAAAAATTGAATTACTGTACAACAGCAATTACTTTTCACAGTACAACTATAATGGGAATCAGCTCTGCAATGAACACCACATAGCTCTATGAGGAAAAAAACTTGATAAAAATTGTTTTATTTAACACATTTTCTTCTAGTCAAGGATATTTATTTTAAAGCAAAACATTCCTCAATGACAGGTTTCAGAGTAACAGCTGTGTTAGTCTGTATTCACAAAAAGAAAAGGAGTACTTGTGGCACCTTAGAGACTAACCAGTTCATCTGAGCATAAGCTTTCGTGAGCTACAGCTCACTTCATCGGATGTAGTGAGCTGTAGCTCACGAAAGCTTATGCTCAAATAAATTGGTTAGTCTCTAAGGTGCCACAAGTATTCCATTCCTCAATGTTATTTCTCATCTTATCAATGTAAAGCAAGAATCATTTTGATAGGATTCTGTCTACTTACAGTGGAACTTTAATACTAAAAAGCTATTTAATGATGCATCCCAAGTTTTAGTAAAAGATGGTGGAATGTACCCTAACTATAAAGTTGACTTCACAGCACTTTATATACTACCCTTCACAAACTCTCTGTATCCTCTTTGGTTTGTTTATTTTCTACTTCCCATAACAGTGGTGGGCAACCTGCGGCCCATCAGGGTAATCTGCTAGCGTGCCATGAGACAGTTTGTTTACATTGACCGTCTGCAGGCATGGACGCCTGCAGTTCCCAGTGGCCACAGTTCACCGTTCCCAGCCAATGGGAGCTGTGATCCCAGCTCCGGGAGGGGGCTAAGACTGGGGCCACAGCTGGACCGGGGCTGGGGACAGAGCTTCGGCCACGGGGCCAGCAGCTAGGTGGTGCTCCCTTTCTGCCCCGTGTGCGCTGGCACAGGCCCCAGACGCACCCCTCCAAAAATGTTCCTCCGTGCCCCAGTAGGGGGACGGGCCCCACAGTTTGGGGACTTCTGACAAACATTAAATTTGGCCAACTGGCTGCAATTTTACCATAACTTGATAAATCAATATAAGATAGCCTAACGGCAACCTAACATTGCAAGAATGGGAGTTCTTGGAGGAAGTGGGCTGGTTGTACCTGGTCAGCTGCTTGGAGTTTAACCATCAAAGGGGCCTAGGATTGAGGCATTTGCTGTCTCCCTCTGCATTGCTGCCAGCTTATAGCTTGCTACCCATATTCCCTCTCTTACAATTGAATTAAATTGTGTCTTGCAGCTGCAGCAGCAGCTACTGCTAAATTTTACTCTGAGGGAATTCTGTGCCACTGGACAATGCAGAATTTGTGCAGAAATTCATGTTATGTGCAGAATTACCTCCCACCATTGCCCCACCACAAAAATGGACTACATAGCTGCTGGCTGCCACTAGGGGGTGCTGAACCCAGCAGATCCCAGCTTGCAGATAGAAGACACTGCCCTGGGGAGGAGGAGGGAGCTGGAGCGTTCCCAACAGCTGCAGTTCCTGGCATGCCCAGAAGGAAAGAGGTGGCATGCAGTGCATACAAGCCTGGGACTCAGCATCAGGCTCTTTTCTCCCTCTGGATCCCTGGGCTCTGAAGGGTACAGGGTGAGAGTGTCTGGGCTGTTGGGGGCACCCTGCAGCTGGGCTCAGGACGGGTAGGGGATGTGGGTGTATGGTTATCCTGCTGGGCTCTTGGGAGGGAAGAGGGCACAGAAACAGGAACTGGGCTGTCATAAGGGTTTCTTTAAGTCTCTACTTCTGAGTATTTTTGTGTCTGTATTGTTACAGACAGTTGCTGATAGGTATTTTGAAATAAATTACCAAAATAATTGAAACTGGTGTGATTATATCGTGTTATTTTGGCAAATATAATATGCATAAAATATTTTAAAATATTGTGTGCATCATTTTTAATTTTTTGGCACAGAATTCCCCCAGGAGTAAAATTTGCAAGACTCTAGAAGTTACTACACAACCTACACTGGCTTGACTGGAAAATTAAACCTTTATTGAATTGCCCAGTATTTGTCCCATTTGTATCGGGAGCAAAATTTTTCCCAGCTTGACTGTAGATGACTTTATGAGATGCACTAGAAGACTGGTTCTCAGCCAGGGGTTCCTGTGCCCCTGGGGGTACGCACAGGTCTTCCCGGGGGTAGATCAACTTATCTAGATATTTGCCTAGTTTTACAACAGGCTATAGAAAAAGCACTCCTGAAATCAGTACAAACTAAAATTTCATACAGACAAGGACTTGTTTATACTGCTCTATATACTATACACTGAAATGCAAGTACAGTATTTATATTCCAATGGATTTATTTTATAATTATATGGTAAAAAGGAGAAAGTCAGCCATTTTTCATTAATATAGTGTGCTGTGACACTTCTGTATTTTGAGGTCTGATTTTGTAAGCAAGTAGCTTTTACGTGAAGTGAAACTTGGGGGTACCCAACACAAATCAGACTCCTGAAAGGGATACAGCAGTCTGGAAAGGCTGAGAACCAGTGCACTAGAATGTGTTCTTCACTATTATAAAGACAATTAAAAATTAGCAGCATTGTATCAGTCCCACTTAGCGTCACTTGAACTTCAGCATTGCACAACAATTTTTACAACAAAATTACTAAATCTTAACACAACTATCAACTATTGCATTGATCATCTGGGATATATTAGTTAATGAGAACATCCTTAACTACAGCAACCATACATTAATGTTAACTAGATCTAGAATTATTTGTAAATGTTCAGCATAGTAAAGAAAGTTACCTATAAAACCGCACATCACCAAGTAGATGACAAAAGGTTTAGCGCTTTTGGTTTCCCATTTACTTTACACATCTGACAGCATGAAAATAGGACTTTCTGTGACAGGATAATTGCATACTGAAGAGTAATTCAAGTAGTGGATGAGTATGATAAAAATCACACTGAATCAACTAATCACTATGGAAAGTGATGAGAAAGAAAGATAAAATCAAGCCAGAATATAAAAGGAGGGAAAATGTTCAACACTGATTAGTAGCTGAGAACAAGTTGATGCGTTTAAAAAAAATCTGAAGGACTTTACATTACTCTATTTCTGTATTTTCAAGTTTTATCCGGACCTATTTCCCACAGATTAAAGAGTCTACATTACTGGGGTTTTCTGAATGACGACTACCTCCGATCACTATTTCTGTTAAATGCTGAAAATATGCTGTCTGAAATAATTATTATGTGCCAGTCACTTGAAATACTATTTCAATCAAAATGTAGATTTTTGGCAGAGACAACTACTTGCAGTTCATTCAACTAGTACTTAGGACTGTATCAAATTGTGGTACCATTAGAGCAGCAACATTTTATGAATATTTGGATTTTGAACCCCGTTGATGGACGCCCCAATTACGTTGTATGGGGGGAATTCTGCAGTATTTCCATTATTTTGGAGTTTACCAGATTACGAGTGTTTGAGCTCTAGAAGTTAATTTAAATAATATTTTGGTTGCAATTTTGAAATTTAGGCTTTTGGAATGAACATTGAGCTTTGGCATAGGTCTGCTTGTGCCGGTTTCTTATTAATCTCAATAAATACCAGAATCCTGCAATATATACACATTAAAAAAAAATTATTCCAGGGCCAGTTAAATGCAGCATGCTTTTTGTCTCAAGTGGAAGCATAGAGAAGATGAGCTAACTGTAGATTTGCTGCACAAGATATAAGTTGTACAGAACGAGCATTGTATCACAGGATTTCAGAGCTTTTCAAGAAGTGCAACTGGCAAACTGCCGTCCTTCACATTATAAATGTATTATTATAACTTCAAACCATAGCACTCACTCATTAAGCCTCAGCAGGAATAAGCATTTTATTCATCCCTCTAACAGTCACCTCAAAATATCCAAGGTGGCAACATGTTATGTAACTGTTTCCAGTAAAGCTATTATCTTGCAATCAGAACTAAGAAGATTTTCAATAATAAAACCACTTCCAAATTTGGTTTTGCAAACTTTTTTTTCTTACAGATTAAGGAAAACAAGACATACATATATCGGGAGCTCTGGGTTCTAGCCACCTTTTATTGCACCAAAGCCTCTTCTCACCATACCAGGGGTGGGCGAACTTTTTGGCCCGAGGGCCACATCTGGGTATGGAAATAGTATGGTGGGCCATGAATGCTCACGAAATTAGGGGTTGAGGTGCAGGGGGCAGGGTGAGGGATCTGGCTGGGGGGTTGGCGTGCAGGAGGGTTGTCCAGGCTGGGACCAAGGGGTTTGGAGGGAGGGAGAGGGATCAGGGCTGGGGCAGCAGGTTGGGGTGCAGGAGGGGGCCAGGGGTGCAGGCTCCGGATGGCGCTTATCTCAAGCAGCTCCCAGAAACAGAGGAATGTCCCCCCTCCGGCTTCTACGCGGAGGTGCAGCCAGGCGGCTCTGTGCGCCACCCTCTCTGCAAGCGCCACCCCTGCAGCTCCCATGGGCCACAGTTCCCAGCCAATGCAAGCTGCGGGGGAAGCATGCAGAGCCCCTTGGCTGCCCCTATGCGTAGGTGCCGGGGCAGGGGGGAGAACATGCCACTGCTTCTGGGAGCCATGCGGAGCAGGGCAAGCCCTGGATCCCACTCCCCAGCGGGAGCTCGAGGGCCGAATTAAAATGTCTGGAGGGCCGCAGCCCCCAGGCCATAGTTTGCCCACCCCTGCACCATACTGTATTCTGTTTGCCAGAAGCTGGGATTGGGTGATAGGGCATGAATCACTTGATGATAACCCGTCTGTTCATTCCCTCTGGGGCACCTGCCATTGGCCACTGTCAGAGAGGACAGGATACTGGGCTTGATGGACCTTTGGTCTGACCCAATGTGGCCGTTCTTATGTTCTTCTGCTTTAATGTCACAGAATTCTGGCGGACTGTTACTCAGAGCAAAGCATTATGGTCCATATAAAACATTATTTCTTAGATATCGAGACCATGTCTATAACAGGAGCCAAAACATTTCTAAACACCACACAAATTTAAATTAGAGAACATGCACTGCAGTGCTGAGACAGACACCAACTGCTCTTTCCTACTGACTCCCCATTCCTGTAAACAGACATTGTCTTTCATTACCCATAGTTTGCGACTCACTGTTAGCTACAAATGGCAGTGCTGCACTGAAGTGCTTTAGTGGAGCTCTCTTGATGCTTTTTTCCCCCACATTTCCTGATCTCAAAGCAGTACTGCTTCTGCTAGGAAATAAGGAAACTGATCCCTTCACAGTCAATATTGTGCAACTCCCTGCAGAAGATGTTTAAGTGCAGTTCTGCTCTAAAAAGGGGCAGTAAAAATAGCATTGTATATATAATCTATGTATATAATCTGTCAGAGCCTCCCTGTCAAGTGTGTTCAGTTTATAGGTTAAAAGACATTTTATTTTACAGTCAACCCAGAAAACTCAACCTTTAATCTGGAAGTCTAGCAGAATTCTTTACTTTTTCTGATCATGCACAAGAAAAATAGTTCTGCAAGTCAAATTTTGACTTCAGTCACACCAGTGAAACCCCAGTGTCTTCAACTGCTGCTTTCAGTGACACTTCTGGAACCTCAGGACTTTCAGTGCATTGATGTGGACACAGCAGCAAAATGAGGACAGACATGCACAGAATTTAGTGGCAGGCCACAACTTTTATTAAACCTTATCACAAAGGAGGGGAGCTATCCACCATCGATACTCTCCTATCCTAGCCATTTAATTGATTCCAGTGCAGGGGACCTTACCCATAAAGGGGGATAGTTTCTCCTTAGCTTACCCACATGACTCAGCTCTCTCTAAGTCCTTGCACCCTCTGCCCCTGAAGGGGACAAAGGGTGCAGCAGGGCGAGGACCTCAGCCCCAGATGGCCACAAGGTCTCACCCTATCACATGAGCCCAAGGCCCATTACCAAAATTCCAGGTCTTTTACCTCTCTTTACCACAGAGGAAACTAGCCAAAGGGGGCACCAGCAACTACCTTGGTCACCCCCCAACACACAGACCCAACCACACCGCACGCCTCCAGCTATCAATTCCTGCCCAATAGATGCCTCAGAACTGTTCTCAAACTTCATTGCTCCATTACGCCCTTCTGACAACAAAAATTACTACATGACCTCAGGCAGGAAGGCAGAACCTGAGCCCCACCACCCCCAGGCTTCAGTCTCACGCTGGCCTTGGCAACCCCATTAAAATGGAGTCCTCACCCACTCTGGGTCCCGACTCACAGTTTGAGAGCGACTGAGTGTTCTCCTAGGTCAGCACCTCCATTTAACAAATGTACACCATCAACTCTGAAAACTTCTGGCTGATTGTAACAGATGTTCCTGTGCTGTATCACTGAACCCCCTATGTCCAGGAATATCTTGGTAACCTGTCTATTCACTTTCACCCATCTTCTTTTATATCCGGAGGAGGAGGAGGATTGCTGCTGCAATCTGGTGAGTAACACTGCTGGAACAGAGCCAAAAGAGGTTCCGCATGGCCCAGGCACTGGGCTAAATCCTGGAGCTGGGAAATGCTAGCCAATCGGCACCCCTCTCCCCCAGCCAGCCAATGAGTGCTAGAGACTCCCAGAGGAGGAGCTACCTTTTGTCCCTTGGTGAGTGTCTCCATCCCTTGCCTCTGGGACTATCCCCCTTTCACCGCCGGCCCCATCAATTTCCCCTACCCATTTATGCAGGTGGGTGGCATTTTGCTCATATATAAATGAATGGAAGTTAACAAACAATTGTTGATGATACCCAAGAAGAAACAGAATACAGCTCACCCTCTCAGGTGTATGGGTTGTGCAAAGCTAAAAGGAATCAAAAGTGGTAAAAACATTTATTTTTGTCACTAAAATCAGCATATATGACTCTGAACACACAAAAAGTGCCACTCTGCCCTTTATAAACATTGCTGTGGAGAGGAGTTTCAGCAATGAGAGGCAAGCAGAAAATTATGTACAGTAGACACATTTGCCAGCCTTTATTACACATTTACCACAGATTGGGGGTGGGGAGGGGGGCAATCAGAATGTTTCAGATTGTTCAATCAAGGGAGATTAGACTAGGCAGATCCCTTCAAATATTTTTATTGTTCTACAGGGTACTGCAATTAATTCTGGTTTGGTTGGTATAAATTTTAACACAGATATATATATATATATATATATATATATATATACACACACACACACACACACACACACACACACACACACACCGTCATTTTATCAGCAAATATGACACTTCAAGAATATTTGTAATGAACTGGTACTTCCAAGCTTGCCACATATACAAAGCTTTTACTTGATCATAGGTAAATGCTCTGCCAAATTTTTCTTACTGATGGTATAATCAACTTTCATCTACTTCTGAGAGCTGGACCTTAAAAGCACTTCTGAAGTCTTCCAGTACTTTCTACATCTTCACCTTCAAATCCCATGGATGCAACATTCTAAGCTACTGACACATTTTGTACAACTGCACAAAATATTAAAGCAAAATGATCTACTACTTACCCGTACAGCTTCAGACTTTTTATGAAACATTTCTTCCATACTTTTTGCTAGCTTTTTCACAAGCTGAAGGCCATCAATTTCTTCTACTGAAACATCCTTCTCATATTCTTTGTATTTCTGCAAGAAAGTAGAATTGTAAAAGGAAATTACTTGAAACTCTGACAACTTGTAACTCGATGCATACTCCGTTTTCTCTGGCTTCTGTACATTTCCTTGGTATTCAGTTGGGTACTGGAGGGCTACTTAACGCAAAAACACTTTTACTGTTAGATCCAGAATGCCAATAGTGAAAAATAGAATAAAATGTATTAATCCCTTCCACTGTGGGGAAAGGAACCAAAACAAAGCCACATCTGCTCAAACATACATAACAGCAAACAGTATAAACAAAAAGACCTTATTTTAAACTAGTGATATGTCCCTAGTCCCCTCTAGTTTTAGGTCCCCATAGCTAGCTTCCTTCAACAAAGATCAAACAGAACTTGAATAAAATAGCTCTTCTTGGGCCCTGATTCAGAAAACCATGTAAGCATGTGCTTAACTTTATATACATGCATATGGCTACCCCTAAACAGCAAAGTGCCCTTTCACAGGAACAAATGAGGATGAATCCTACTTTGTGGTCTCTTCTCTTTTCAATGCACATATATGCACAAGTAACTCTTGGTATCATGAATAAGAATTAGACAGGTATGGAGAGAAATACATCCCAAAAGCAGGTCAGCCATTCATTTCTAGCCACCTTTTGTTCTTTTATGCATGTCAACATTTTGAATTTTATTTCTGTATTGGTGTTTACAATAAAACAACTGTATTTTCTTTGGGATCAGTCCTGAAGATAGTAGTGTATTCCCTCCCACCATGAATTATCCCATTATGGTCAATACACTCAACCATAAAGGTTTTCATAATCAGGCTATGGTTTTGTAATCTGACTCTCTCTTTTAGGGCTTACTCTTGCTGGCTATGAATGAAGTAATTGGCAAAACTCCCATTATGGCAAGAGGAATACTGTAGTATGTAATTAGGGATGAAACCATCCAATTTAATATCATGAATTATATCCTTTTCATATTATTAATTATATTGAATTATCCATAGCTTCATCAGGAACAGAAGTGTATTAATAATCATTTAATAATAAATAAAAATAGATGCCTCCACGAACAGATAAGTAATGTGAGGTTCCTGCTCTGAAGAGTTTACCATCAAAGTTCATTTAAGATACAAGGAGGATGCATAAGAGTTACAGTAATAAGATACACAACTACTTATCAAAGACATGCAAACATCATGGTGGGACACTTTAAAAAATAAATACTAATGAGAAATAGGTTTATATATGAGAAATATATAAATACTTATTGTTGAATATATTACTGTTTTAATGCTAGATTATACGATAGAGACAAATATGAAACAAAGTCTCTCCTCTGAGGAGCTCACATTCAAAGTGAAGAAAGGCAATATTATTTGGTTTGTGGTTATGTTCCACTACAAATTAGTGGGTTTTTTTTTAAATCTCTACACTATGCTATACTCCATCCACCATTCTTAAGCTCAGGCACTGCCAGTAAGATTTTTCAAAATTAACAAATTAATGCCCTCATCCAGCAAACACTTAAGCATGTGCACAACTTTACTTATATGAATAGTCCCATTTGACAGGCACACGCACACTCACAGGAAGCAAATTCTTCCAGGAAATCTCATTGTAAGAGTTATGCTCACTGGTTCAGGAAATCGAAGTACTATCATGTGACTAAAAGCTACGCATTGCAGCTCAAATTTGATATTTTCAATTTTGAGCACCAACCCATAAAATGTACAATAGATATAGCACGTGCTTCTTGAAAAGCTGATTAAGCATTCACTTAAGAGCTTTGCTGAAGTCCCACTGACTTAAATAGATGCTTAAATGCTTTGCAGAATGAAGGCCTTAACCAGATGTTTAAATATTTTCAGTATTGCACTCCCCAGTTACTGCATCATAAGATGACACAATCCTCTAAGATAGAGTATCTTCTTAAAGACAATGCACTCACCACAGCTCAACATGGCATCCAACATCCTTGTCCAGCTGGCCAGAAGCAAAAGGTTATTGCCCTTTTAAGGATTTCATCCTACAGTCATAGTACAGGTGGAAAGATTACAGGGAGCAGGAAAGAGGGCAGGGAGCACTACCCTGCCTGCTGACCAAGAGAGACGGGGGTATTTATACCCTAGGAAGCACCAGAGAAGCCCTCTTTTCTCTGGATCAGGCTGGCATACTGAGACATACTGAGCTACTGTATGCTACAGAATTCTAAATATTTCCATAGTAACCTCATGGAAAAAGAGACAAACTAAAACAAATAATGTACATATTGTAACTTGTCCCAGTTGCAAATAAGTTTGACTTTGTTTTATACTAAAGGTGAGTAAACAGTTAATTTGTTACAAAAATATTTGACAAGTGTTTGCCTCTTTCTACTTATGGAATGCTACAAACAAAACAAGATTTTCTTGAATTTATTCAGCTTAATCCTATTTATTCAGTTTTTTTATTTATTTTATTTTTGGTGATTTTCCTCTTATTCTATAACTAGATCAAAATTCAAAAACCCAAATTGAAGCTTCTTAATCAGTTTCACTAGTCACATAAAAGTGACATGAAAATTGTTTTCATTCCCTAATTCAGTCAATTAGCATAACACTTTAAAATCAAGTTTCTTGGAATTTGGTTTCTGAGACCATTTGAGTTTATGAGCCCAAAATATCATTTTGTGTGACCATTCATGCTAGGAAAGGTGAACTGCACAAGTGTTCATACTAAAGAAACACAAAAAGAAGTAAACGCAGCTGAAGTGAATGAAACATTCAAACCAGTATCTGCAGATTTTTTTTTGTCGCATTTATTTTTGTTTGCAATCATATAAAATAATTTTCCATTTCCAATTTCAACCTTCTTGCAAAAAGAGTAATGGATGCCTGAAAGAAAAGCAAGCTGGGGGACAATACAATATATAGTATCATTGTACGACTGTTTTGTCTCCCCAAGGCAACCTTTTTATCATTCTCTGAAGACCTTTCTACTCTAAGAAAAGGGGTTTTTTTGTTTTTTAAGTTTCCCACCATTGGTAACATCAGTTCAGCTCCACTGGCGTTAGCACAGTCAGCCTGAGGGAAGACTGAATGCCACAGCTATTTTTAATACCATATTGAGACCCCAGAGAAAGTGCAACCAAAAAAAAAAAAGTTGATAATACTTGGAGTCAGGTAGTTCAAGACAGGAGTAAATTCCAGTGATGGACAGTAAGCACAAGCTCAGGACACATAGCAAGAAGGGTTCTCTTTTGCCATACTAAAATTTTCAGAAAGAATGGTCTATACTCACTTAAGCCTGACTACATGTCTGTAATGACCTATTTAGATGGGACCTTTTGTGAACTATATAATCTTTTTGATCAATACCCAAGGGAGAAAGCAGCTGAAGTACTCTCCTGGAATCAACTAAATATCAGAGCCAATGACATTAATTACTGTCTAACAAGTTTTGTAACTAAAACTTGCCCATGGAATTAATATCACAAAGAGCAATGGAAATATAAGATTTCTCAGTTAACTTCTAGGTGCACTATGAACTTCTGATTTTCTAGAACATCGTCATATCAGCAGTACTTACATACTAAAGACTTACCATTGTGCAATTTTGTTCTAATAGACTTTTCAAAAGGAGTCTATTAATTAAACTCTAACTACCTTTGAAAAGCTTCATTTAAACCAACCTGATTTTTGATGCTGCTCTTTTTTTTTTTTTTCCCTCTTTTTTTTTTAAATCTGCCATGTTAATAGAACAAGCAGAATTTAGGTCACTATCCCCCAAGGGTATTTATGCCATTTTACATAATTAACTAATCCCAATTTTGTGTTTTTCTACCCACTTTGATCAAATGAGCATAAAGTAGCTTGTTATCCATGCACAGCAACTACTTCATTTTCACTGATCAGAGCAAGTGGAAGAAGAGAGTCCACAGTAGGCAGTGATACAATATTGTAAAATATATCAATGGTGCTAAAAAGTAGTATGCTGAAAAAGCTTTGCTGTGAACTGATTCCATTAAAAACTGCCTGCTTTCCTCAGTGATCTTTTTTGATAAGTCCAGGGCTAAAGAGGCTGCCTTAAATAACTGCTGTGCTTATTATATCACTAATAGGTCAGCACGTAGAGAGGCAATTCCCTGAAATGCTTATTTCCAGGCTGCGTGATCAGTGTTTAACATAGCCGATTCTGATAAAAGTGTTTTCTTAACAATTGACCTTTGAGTTCCTGGAAAGTCATCTTAAATGCACTGCCTGAAGAGATTGTTTTCGGGTCATAACAAGGTTAGATCAATGAGTTCTATCAAGTGAAGAAAACCAGAAAATTATTGTTTGTGGAAACTGACTGATGCAGCTCTAAGACATCAACAATTTTTTCTGGTCACTCCAGGTATTATGCGATATAGTCTACCAGTCTGCTGTGAGAAACTATTTCTAAAAATCTCTATTTCGAGTGATTAGTGCTTTTTAAAAAGACGGATTTACAGACTTAAAATAAAAGTGGATGGTTTAGATGCTCTTCTACTTTACATGGAGAAAATGCAAACTAATATGTGTAACGTAAGTCTACAGTTTTACAATGATGTCTGTTCATACATGTTACTTTCATTTGTCTTAATTAACATTTGTAACCCAGGTTAGTGGGTCTGATGAAAAAGGGAGACAAGTTTGTTGTGGGTAGATGAGAGGTGTGCTCACCTCACCAACTGTGACTGGGCAAACCTTGGGGGATAGAAGGCTGACTAAGCCAATCGGAGGGTGGGGATGAGAAGAAGACAGTTCTGCCTGAGTGCAGGTGCCCCCTGCCTGAGGAAACAGTGGCACTCCCCTGCTGACGCCCCTTGCAATGATGTTGCTGATTTGCCCTGAAAGGGGGTTGGCAAACTACTCTTGGGGAGGAAAACCAATCTTGGAAACACTGAGGAGACCCCTACACCTTTTTCCCCCACTGTGAGTAACACCTATTGCTGCTGCATAGAGGTTAGCACCCTGGGCAAATGGACACCTTCATCACCTCGCCACACACAAGCACCTTGAGGCATTAAAGGCCTGAAAACATGAGGGTTCCTCCATATTATGGAGCCCACTGATGTGAAATAAACTAGATTCATGAATCCAGGGAAATTCACTCTGGGAGTTGTTACTTGGGGGGTTATATAATGTTACTGGTGTACCCACTCCAAAACCATCTTCTCCTTCCCCTTATATGAGTCCTCTATATTTCCCTTTGTAAATAAAGGGTACATTGATTGTTGGTTCAGAAGAGTGTATGTACGACATATCAGGTTAGTCATAAAGTAAGTACTGGGACAGGTTGAAACTACAAAGGGAGGTACAGAAGGGTTCCTGACTACCTTAAACAGTCAGGTGGAGGCACCACCAGTTAATAACTAAGAACCCAGACCACTGAAATGCACTGAAACCAAAGCAGAGGGATACAAGGTAATGGCTCCTGTGGATGGTCAGCTGCTCTTAGGGGTATGGCAACCCATAAAATCCCCTTACACATGAATATATTTCAACATACAAAAAGAGTTGGAGCAAATCGAGGATATTATTTAAGCTCTCGTTGAAAAGACCACACATCTATGATGACACATGTCTAGCTGACTGTTGGAAGCCTCTATGAATATTTGCATGAAACTAGGAGTATTTACTTCATTTGCAGGATCTTGGCAGCTAAGGAGTTTATTTGATATGTATTTTGCATCAGCAGTTTCATTGCCTTAAAAGTACTTCTTATATTATTTTTGCTGCTGAAGGCAGAAGATTCCAAAAATGGAGACATTTTGTGGTTGGAAAGAACACCAGCTGTTTTTAGTATCCTTGCACCCTAGTGACTGTGTTTAATGGGAAGAAGTCTGGGTTTAATTTGTGCACGTATATGCAATTTTTCTACATGTTCACTATGCATGAGACTGGGAACGTAGATTGGATCTAGAAGCAAGTTGGCTTTAATGGTAAATATTAATACAGAAAGTTTAAACTGTTAAAAATATGTGGAGAACAATAAAACTTAAGTGACAGCCACAATTTTAAATAGATTTTCCTCCTTCCACTAGAGCAGTGGGGGCAACCTGCAGTCCATGGGCTGCAGGGACGTGCTGCCCGCCACTACCCGCAGCTCCCATTGGCCAGGAATGGCGAACCCCAGCCACTGGGAGCCACAGGCGGCCGTGCCTGCGGACGGTCATTGTAAACAAACTCCCTCACAGCCCGCCAGCGGATTACCCTGACGGGCTGTAGGTTGCCCACCACTGCACTAGAGACCGTCTGAACCACAGACTTCCATCATTTCTTAACAGGAACTTTGCAGCCATGAATTTCTGTACTGTTGCATTGGCTGATTTATTTAATTTCAAATTAATTTCATATAAAATATGATTATTTCTTCCACTCTGATGCAATCTTGAGAAAAACAGCAGCTGTCCCATCAAAACTGCAAATAAGCAAACCACCACGATTACAAGGGTTAGGGACAGGACGCAGGGCTTATGTCCTTTCTATTTTAGCGCCCCCCCCACCCCCCCAATCTCTTAGTGCTACAACCCTGGATGGTTTCTCAAAGCAACACCTTGTTCAGCTGCTCTCTGCACTCTGAATATATTTGGTGGCACTGTACATATTTTAAATAAATAGGTTTTCCAATATTCTATACTTTACTTCAGTTCATAAGACATTGAAATGCTTGGACCAGTATTCTTTCCAAAGCCTGCAATGACACATTTACATTGTTAAAGAAGGAAAACAGTCTCAATAACTTAACAGTAAGTAAATGCCAGGGGGTAGCACATAATTTCATGAAAGCTTAGGGTCACAGCTGAACACTTCCTCTGATAAGTGGATTTCTAGTTCTAAATAAGATCGAGTACAAATAGTCCAAGCAACTTTTGATTTACTACATTACAAGAAATATTTAAAACTCTGATTCTGTTAGTGAAATCCTCCTTTAGTATGAAATCGTCCACACAGCCAAGAACTCCTCCACAGAGCCAAGAGCATTTATCATTTGAGAAAACAGACACAAAAAATGCATTATTTCTGCAGCTTCTATTTAACCAGATCATTTCACACAAGCACAAGGAAAAGAAAAATACTATTTCACTGTCAGAACTTTTAATGTTGTTCATATATTTGGGTCATTTTTTAAAACTTGCATAACTGAACATCTAGAAATAACGTACCAGAAATCAACCCACACAAAGCTGAGGTTGGAAGTAGTCTGTGCAATCCAAATAATTGGCAGTGGAGTGTCAATAAATAGGAAGCATGGGTGGGCAGGGCAACAGAAAAATACCTTCTCGAAGCAAGACAGCTCTGGAAAGAAGGTGTATATTAGTCAAAGGTAGGTTATTTTTTCAATAGGGAAACAGGGGTTGTTGTGCATACACACATTCATCTCTATCTCTATTATCTCTCATTGAAAGAAAGATAATTGCTCTGAAGTAACTTTGTTTAAATAGGCAAATAAATAAATTAAAAATGTTTGGTGAATATTTTAAGACCTACACTGTCCTTAGCTTGGCTACATAGATATTATGGGCACTAAATGAATTTGATCTAAAGGCTCCATCTAATACTCTGCAAAACTCTTACTTCTTTTTGCCACTTCCCTATTTGGGATTGGTGATTTTTATTAGCCTTCTTCCAAAACTCATGACCATATGCCAGGCTGTCATGCAGATTGGTCTACCTGGACTGGTCATATCCAGTCCAGGTACCAAGACTTTGGTATCTCCCATGGTCGTCTTCCATCCACAATCATTACAGTAACCATCCTACTGATATAGCTTTCAGGTATCTGCTGGATATGTTTGATCATTCCAAGGTAGCCTAGCCTTCCTCAACATGTCTTCAATTCGAACAACCTGCATTGGACCCCTTACAACCTCATTTTTGTTTCCTCTCATGGAGTGTCCAACCATTTGACCATCTCATTTCCATGGTGGAAAGCATACAGATTTCCTTTCTTGTGGCTGGCCAAGTCTCCGTTCTGTACATTAAAATCAAATTACAGTTTTATACACTATCTTTTCATCACAGAGAATTGGGGTCAGCTCCTCCATTTACTCAAATCAGCTTTAATATGACGACAGGCATCACTCGGGCGGGGGGGGGGCACCATCGTCAACAACCACTGATCCTAGATATTTAAATTCTTTCACTCTTTTAAGCTCTCTGCCTATAATGTCCTTTATGGTGAGTCCTCTTCCCTCAGTTACCACAGCCTTGTATAGTCTACAAAGCTGTTAAGTACAACTACCATCCACACTAAAAGGGAGAATACAGTGTCTAGGAACACAGCGATATCCCTTTAAATCGTTTGTGAGAATACCGTAAGCGCCACAAGAGAGAGACATTTTAAAAGCTGCCAGAAACCAGTCAGAGCAGAAGTATGCCTGTAGCTAGATCTTGCAGGTGTATGCATATTTTGTAAAATGGTTATTTGTGACCCAATTTTCCCATGTGGTTTCTTCACTTTGTTTTTGTTGTGTGAAGAGTAAAAGACAATAGACTGCATCAGGCAAATAGAAGGGGTGTATACATGCACACATGTATAAGGACAGCAGCATGCAGCTGGGTCACAAAAAATATTTTAGGAAATATGAACAAATACCTCAAGGGCTAGCTACGTGCCTACTTCTGCTCTGACTGATTTCCGTCAGCTTTTAAAACTTACCTCTCTTGTGGCACTTATGTTGTTCTCACAAGCCATCTAACAGGATACCATTCTGTTCCCTTACACTGCATACTCCCATTTAGTGTGGATGCTAGCTGTACTTAACAGTTTTGTAGAGCTCTGCAGTGATGGATAGCAGAGCTGGGCGATATGTTTTGGGCAAAACATGTTCGACCAAAAAAAATGCAGATTAGGGTCATTTAGCAAATTCATGTTGAGTTCACCAAATTATTGCGGATGAAAAAAAACCAACACCTTCCACACAAATAAAATTATTTTGTTCTCATAGTTCCAAAAATGAAATATTTTTACTTGATTCTAAACTATTTTTTGTTTCAAATTTTTACTTCAATTTTATTTAAAATATTAAAGGTAAAAAATCCTCAAAAATGAAACACTTTTTGTTCCAGGTTGCTTAAAATGTTTTGCTTGACCCAAAATATTTTTTCTTTATTTTGTTTTGGTGAAAAACTGACAAGTTTTCATTTTGAATCAATCCTAAACTATTTTTTTTCTTCAATTTTTTTGGTTTGGACATCAAACAAAAAATCTGTTATTCACACAGCCCTAGTCATGAGCAGCAAGCATGCATATTTTTATCCAATACACTTTATAAAAAAGTGACTTAAATCTTTGAAATATTCAAATCTGAACTGCTGCACTTTTGCAAGTTTAACATGAAATTACAGAAATGCAGGCATAAATTAATGAAAGCCAAAACCAAGTTAATACCAGCCTCAAATATTGTGAAAGAAGGGAAGAGGTTAGCATGACTTCACTGATCTCCAAATTCCATGCGTTCTCAAAAGAGGGAACCAGTCAGACTTTTTGATCTAGTACCAGATGCATTAGAACGTCAATTCTGATTATGAAAACTCACCAGAGCAGGAACTCATTGTTAGCTGAAAGGTTGAATATACCTCAAATAAACGACATACCATGCAGAAAATCCTCCATCACTTCTGTACATTTAAAATTCACCTACTTCTAAGCTACAAGAAGAATATATAGGATAATAGGAAAAACTTTTTAATGTGTATATTGCTCTGTATACGGTTTCTGATGTCTATGGACAATCAAGACAATATTGTGTCTTTTCAACAATATATTTAAGCTTCTTAGGGTTGCCATGTAGTTGATCCTGAAAATCCACAATTGGAATAGTGAAAATTTGAGGAAGCTTTTCATGATGTAGTTCAAGATTCAGACTGGGTAGGTCACCAGTCCTAGAGGGACTCCCATGGCTGAAGCCACATTGTAATTCCTCTAGTCCCCCATGTGTTCAGGAGCATTAATATGCTACTCAGTTTCCCAGGGTAAGAGCATGCATTATTGTGTGCTTTGGGTTCCCTGTGAACTCTTAAAATACAATTAAAACCCTCAAACATTCTTCTTCCCTGTCCTCTGTCTATCAGACTGCAAGAGTTGGCTTCCTAATCTTTAATATTCTTAAAATACCTCCAATTAGTAGGAATAGCATTATTGTTTGATATTTTTCCTCACACTGCTGCTGATTTAAAAAGAAGATCAAAGACCTTCTCTCTCGTCCTCAAACATGCATGTTTCTGCCAGAGGCCCACAGGGTAATTCTCTAATTATCTGTATTTTGTCAGTTGTTACTACCCCAGAACTGATTTATAGGCTGAGATTACTAAGCCGCATAATATTTAAATTTTAGTTTTGCAAGGGAACACATCCCCACCCCTCAGAGGTTTGAGTTCTGTTATACTGTACCACACACAGGCCTACAATCTGCTGTTTGTGCATTTTTGACCTACCAGAGACCTACACTCCCCTAGGATTTAGTTGTACTGTTTGGAATTGTCTCAGTTACTACTATAAGGGAACTGATTTAAATCAGAAGTTCAGAGGATCAGTATGGGCAGAAGAGGTCTCTCCCCTAGGAGGCAGCAGTTCAACAGCAAGCACCAAGCAAAGGGTAGGAGCTACACATATTAATCTGCAACAGTAATTTGCTAAACTACTTTTATCTGCATGTCTCTGAAAGTTTCTGCTAAAAATCTTGGTTGAAATCCTGGCCCTATAGAGTTTTGCCATTGACTTCAACGGGGGCAGTATTTCACCCTACATCGTTAATTTATCAAACCTAACTGAGATTAGCAATGATTAGAGAAGAATGTGTTGGAGCCTCAGATTGGGCCACAAGTACTCAAAAACCAGCAACAGCACATTTACTGTGAAGAGGAATTAGACAGTCATCACCTAAATGATACAGTCATCACCTAAATTAGACAATCATCACCTAAATGATTTGCTGACACAGTTTGTGACACATGGTGTTTCTAGAGACAAGGAATGAAAGGCAGATGCGGAGACTCATGAAAAGGGCGTGACAAAATTTTAGCAGCCTTGAGGAGGGACAAGCCTCCACTTGCCCTAAACTAGGTGTGGATCTCAGATTAAAGTTCCATTTTCCATTTCATTGCACACATGCACACACACAAATTCATATTGTATGCAATACCTGGAATTGCAGCAGAGAAGCCACAAGGAGTAACAAAAGTGATACTGATTACAACACTGGTTCCTCTTACGTCCTCTTTGGCAACTGATATAATCAGAAACCCGTGCTGGGACAGACGACATAGCCGGGCCAGCTTCATAGATCTAGTCAACACTTGTTACATACTATTGGACTGCAGAATTACTCAGCAAGAGGACAGCATGACCTGTCAGGAATTTCATGACCTCAGAATGTCAGAACTATACCTGAACATTTGAGAAGAGGGAACACCTTTCCTCACACTGTAGAAACACCTTTATGAGATTCCATTTTTTCCTATGGCAATTTAATACATCTAGAAATTGTCAGTAGCTAACATGAAAGGTAGACAGCTAAAATTAATCATCAATATAAACGGATAGGCTTCAGGGCATAAGCAACCAATAACTTTTAGGAACAATGAAAACCATGGTACACCCACAAAATCTGAAGCTATGGGAAATACTGAAATACAAAACTCAATAGCTAACGTAACTTCATTGTCTTAAGTGAAGTTATACATGGAATGAAATTTGGCCAAATGTGTTTAGACCATCCTCATCCTAGTACAGATGCTCTCTGGCAAGATTCTGCTGTAGGTAAAGTCATGGTCATCATCATGTTCCCATTACACCTCTGGCATTTAGGGGAGTACTTGATGCTAATTTAAAATGGGCATACATCCTCTTTCCCCATTATATATTAGAGTATAGAATTGGATGCTCTAAATTTCACAAAACTTCACAATTCAGTGCAGTAAATGGCAAAATGCTACTTGTAAATTACTCAGCCTTTGTAGCAGTACACCAATGAAAATAATCTGTAATACCCTTTGATGAGGTAGGATAAAGCACTAAATAATGTAATGTAAAGCAAAGTAAGACTCCAACCAGGCCTCACAGCTGAATCTGACCCAGATGTTCATATGTATAATTAAACGGGCTTTTGTCTCTAGAAGTCAAGATATTGGTGCCTTATAATCTTCAATAGTGAATCACTCGCTAAACAGGCTGATTTCAGAGTAGCAACCGTGTTATTCTGTATTCGCAAAAAGAAAAGGAGTACTTGTGGCACCTTAGAGACTAACCAATTTATTTGAGCATAAGCTTTCGTGAGCTACAGTTCACTTTATCGGATGCATAAAGTGGAAAGTACAGTGAGGAGATTTTATATATACACACAGACCATGAAAAAATATACATTGTAAGGAGAGTGATCACTTAAGAGGAGCTATTACCAGCAGGAGAGTGGGGTGGGGGGAGAGAAAACCTTTTGAAGTGATAATCAAGGTGGGCCATTTCCAGCACATTTCCAGGAGTTAACAAGAACGTCTGAGGAACAGTGGGGGGGGGGGGGAGAGGAATAAACAAGGGGAAATAGTTTCACTTAGTATAATGACTCAACCACTCCCAGTCTCTATTCAAGCCTAAGTTAATTGTATCCAATTTGCAAATTAATTCCAATTCAGCAGTCTCTAGTTGGAGTCTGTTTTCAAAGTTATTTTGTTGAAGGACACTCACTTTGAGATCAGAAATCGAGTGACCAGAGAGATTGAAGTGTTCTCCGACTGGTTTATGAATGTTATAATTCTTGACATCTGATTTGTGTCCATTTATTCTTTTATGTAGAGACTGTCTAGTTTGCCCAATGTACATGGCAGATGGGCATTGCTGGCACATGATGGCATATATCTCATTGGTAGATGTGCAGGTGAACGAGCCTCTGATAGTGTGGCTGATGTGATTAGGCCCCATATTAGGCCCTATGTGATTAGGCCCTATGATTGTGTCCCCTGAATAGATATGTGGGCACAGTTGGCAACGGGCTTTGTTGCAAGGATAGGTTCCTGGGTTAGTGGTTCTGTTGTGTGGTTGCTGGTGAGTATTTGCTTCAGGTTGGGGTGCTGTCTATAAGCAAGGACTGGCCTGTCTCCCAAGATTTGTGAGAGTGATGGGTCGTCCTTCAGGATAGGTTGTAGATCCTTGATAATGCGTTGGAGAGGTTTTAGTTGGGGGCTGAAGGTGACGGCTAGTGGCGTTCTGTTATTTTCTTTGTTGGGCCTATCCTGTAGTAGGTGAGATACACAGTATATTTTTGAAGTGAGCTGTAGCTCACGAAAGCTTATGCTCAAATAAATTGGTTAGTCTAAGGTGCCACAAGTCCTCCTTTTCTTTAAACTCAGTTCAGATAATCTGCCATGGAAGCACTATCAGTGACACCCCCGCCCTTTGGTGCGGAGATACAGGTTTGAAGTATCACACAAGTTAATTGGCTTATCTGAAGTCTTTTAAATTCTATATTTGGGATGTCCTGACAATCGAATGTAATCAATGAATGAGTCTGCTAGATTGTAACGAGCTTAAAGCTAATACAATTTGCAGCTGTTAATGTGGTTTCTTTAGTTACAGAGCCAAAAGCTATGTCAGTGTTAGAAAACAGAGAGCAGGCTCTCAATTAATATTTAACCCCTGGCCACAGGAATGATCAGAAAGAGCTACCTTTAGGTCCAATTACCTACTTGAGATCCTCCAGAATCCAGAAAACACTGTGGTGAGAACATACAATAAGTTTCATAGACTAGGAAACATTTGATCTCTTTTCCTGCTGACCCATTTCACCAGTGATCATGGGAATGATTCACTACCTATTCTACACAGAAAACTTTCATTGATTTTTGTATACTTCTCATATTTAAAAGATTTTTTCCATGCTATTACTTGGCTCCATCACACAAAAATTTAAAATAAATTTGATTTATGATAACTGTACAACAATTTTACTGTTCAGTTTTACTATTCAGTGCTTTGAGGGTAGGGTGGGTTAAAAATGAGAATAGCGTGAGAAATGATCCTTTAATTACAATGGGCCAGACTGCGTTACCTTTACTCACACTGAATAGACTGCAGTAAAAGTAGTCCCACTGAAATCCAGGGTACTACACGCAAAATAAGATACTATTTTGAGTGAAATATTATCAGTAGTACTAAATCATAACATTTAGCAAACATGATATTGTTTTAAAACAAAAAAATTGTTCAAACTGATACAGTTTGTGTCCCTGGAAATTACACATAGTTCTATCACGCTAGAGGCCAACACAATTTTATTGCACTTGAGAGATGGCAGATCCATTCCCAGTAGAGGAACTGTAAAAATACAACCGGGCTTCTAGATGAACTACAGCTACTACAATTGTTTAAATACGCATTCTTTGAGTAAAAGCAAATTTGAGGTGAAAGAAAAGTGGCTGTCCAGCATCAAGTGTGCATATAAGTTGGCTTCAGTACATTTTCATTATGCTGAGTCCTTGTCAGAAGGCTCTACTGTGAAAGAGAACAAAAATTGACAGTCTATTTCCATGACAAGCTTAATTTTTGAAACTGTTCTTAGCAAGACATTTAACATTTTCTCAGTATTATGATGATCCTGTTTTTCCAGCACATATCTTAAAGCAGTTTACAAAGGAAGTTAACTATCATTATCTCCATTTACAGATAGTGAAAATGAGGCATAGATAGGTGCAGTCACCTGCCCAATTTCATACAACAGGTCATGGCAGAAATGGAAAGAGAACCCAGGTCCCCTGGCTCCCAGTCCAGTGTCCAGTCTACTAGACCACATATAAAACATTACTAACTTTAATCAGATCCACAAAGAAAAAGGAGTCAATTTTTTTTCTTCTGAACATGTATGTGCCTCATTCCTTGACATTAAAAACTCCTTCATAACTGAGAGTTCATGTTACAGCACATTACACATTCCTATAAGCCTTTGCTGGGCTTCTTGGTGTTGGTGAATTCCATCAATACTGTCCTCTGATGATAGTACACTTGTTTCCTATCCTCAAAGGAGTTATTTTATTTGTTTCATCAAATGACATCAGGACTCTCTATGCTAGCATTTCATGTTTAACTGTTACAAGACATGGGTATCTGAGATACCACAATTATTTCCTAGCCTACTCATTTAGTTGCCTCAGAAGAGTCATCTGCCTTTACAATGCAGAACAGTGATGTATTTGTTGTTCATTAGATTATTAATTATGCATAGCTTTACCTGGCACTCTGCAGACCATTTTTCCCTGGAAGCTACCTCTGAGTGGACTGAGGCAAAATACTTATTACTCTTCTTTTAAAATATTTGCATATAATTTAAGTATCTTACACTGTCTCTGCCATTTTGTGCATTGTGTCCCCAATGCATTTAATTTCTTCAAAGATATTTTTATCTGACCGAGTCTTCTCATTTTCTGTGTTTTAAGCGCTACGAAACTAAGTCAATAAAGCAGCATCATCTTGACCACAATTTCAATCAAGGGACTGAAACAAAAAGCTAGTGATTTGGTACTCTATTCTGTATAGATAATTATACTGCACTCATCACTGTAGTTCAAAAGCACCTGGTACTTCTCTCAGCACACAACTGTGACCTGCAGTCCGTGTTTGCAGAAGGTGTCTCCCTTTAGCCCTCTGCACAGACTGCAGTATCAAGGGTTGCAGAATAGGGACAGTCTTGATTCAGACCTAGAGCCAGAGCAGCTGAGTTAGTGTAGAAAGGGGAGTAACCTGCCCCAGGTGGCACTGATTACTTCCCATCTGCAGTACAGGGGAAGCCACGGTCCATATTGTGAATACCTGAGTCACCACACAATCAAATAGGAATTATGCTAGCTGTTCATAGGCCTCAGAAACTTGTCCTCCTTTTTACCTTATTTCTATATTTCAACTATTAAATAAGGCTGGCCCCAAAAAAGGAAGGGCAGTCAATTTTGATTCTCTTTCCATGAAGGAGCCAGCGATCTGGGCTGCTACTCATGATTACATTTTGCTGGTAGCCTCCCTTGCTCCCTCCCACCCCCAGTTGGTTGCTAGGGTTTTAGCACTTAACAGAGTTTGGTTATACTACAACTCTCAACAAATCCACCTGCCTGCTCAGAGTTTATAATTTCAAACTCATAGGAGAAAAATGCTATGACAGAATATCACCTAACCTCTTCTCAGCCTGTGTCTGTGGTGCTTACAAGCATGCCATTCTGTCTCAAAAAGGATGTGAATTCATGGGTTCTGCAGGAGGAGAAAAAGTCCTAAGCAAAATTTCAATAGCTTCCATTAGAATCCTTCATCTGGTCTCCATTTTCTTTTTTTAAACTGGTGACTTGATTTCACTCTGGAACCAGTAGTTCAATAGTCCAATTGCTCTGTTCTAAAACTCAGGACCACACTGTGGAAACCTTACTCACATTGAGTAGTACCTCTCTCCACAACTGATTCCCACTGATTTAATAGGAGGAACTACTCAGTAGGAGTAAGGCCCTTTGTGGACAACTGGAAATAGTAGGAAACTGATCATTTAACGATGGATGTTTGACTACTGAAGAGGGAAGGAAGGAAACCAACCCACTTCTAGCTATCAGCATTGCTAGATGATTTGTCAGGTGTTATACTGTAGTTTGACTAGATATGCAGAGAGTGACAATCAGATACTAAACAAGGCCTTCCAAGCTTATGATCTCACTGCAGTTTTTCATTCTTCAATCAATCAGCAAGAAACAGATTGAGATGGGCTTCTGCATATGGACAACTAAAGAGGAACTGTGTTTTAAAATAACTCAATTCATCTACAAGCTAAGATAAGGGTAATCATGCTTTTGGGTGTCTGATGATCACTCCATGTCTGAAAGGACCATCTAAAACTTTGTATGTAGTATTATGAGTACATTCCCCTCTCAGAAGCATCAGTCATAGCCTACTGTCATAAATGTAAAGGGAAGGGTAAACCCCTTTAAAATCCCTCCTGGCCAGAGGAAAAATCCTCTCACCTGTAAAGGGTTAAGAAGCTAAAGGTAACCTCGCTGGCACCTGACCAAAATGACCAATGAGGAGACAAGATACTTTCAAAAGCTGGGAGGAAGGAGAGAAACAAAGGGTCTGTTGGTATGCTGCTTTGATGGGGATAGAACAGGAATGGAGTCTTAGAACTTTTAGTAAGTAATCTAGCTAGGTATGTGTTAGATTATGATTTCTTTAAATGGCTGAGAAAAGAACTGTGCTGAATAGAATGACTATTTCTGTCTGTGTGTCTTTTTTGTAACTTAAGGTTTTGCCTAGAGGGGTTCTCTATGTTTTTGAATCTAATTACCCTGTAAGGTACCTACCATCCTGATTTTACAGTGGTGATTCCTTTACACCTATTTACTTCTATTTCTATTAAAAGTCTTCTTGTAAGAAAACTGAATGCTTTTTCATTGTTCTCAGATCCAAGGGTTTGGGTCTGTGGTCACCTATGCAAATTGGTGAGAATTTTTACCAAACCTTTCCCAGGAAGTGGGGTGCAAGGGTTGGGAGGATTTTGGGGGAAAGACGTGTCCAAACTACGTTTCCCAGTAAACCCAGTTAGAGTTCGGTGGTGGCAGTGGTTATTCCAAAGACAAAGGATAAAATTAATTTGTACCTTGGGGAAATTTTAACCTAAGCTGGTAAAAAGTAAGCTTAGGAGGTTTTCATGCAGGTCCCCACATCTGTACCCTAGAGTTCAGAGTGGGGGAGGAACCTTGACACCTACCGAGAGAGGCAGCATACAAGTCTAGATCTGTGCTAACGGATATGGCAAATGTTAGGCTCAGTTCCTTAAGTAGGGTAAAGGGTGGTATGTATCCTGTTGCTAAAAGGGGGCAAGAAATGTGAGGTGATCATTTTCTTAAACATGATACCTTCATAATAACAATATGTTTGTTGCCATTAGAATCTAAGATTCTTTCTGCAGAAAAAGAAAGAAAGCTAGTTCACCAAGCTGGGTTTTTCACATTCTCACAAGTGAATAATGGACACTCTCTTAATGTATTGTCAGATTCTGGTATTTGGTAAATGGTTGCTCCTCAGGCTGTAAGCCAAACTGAATTAGTCATTTTAATGTAACTGTGGACTTCTGCTTTCCAGAGATGGCCTCAGATTTTGGGCTTGCACATAATTGTGCAAACAAACATCTTCAGATACATTTTATAGTACTGAGACCTAATCACCTGATCAGGTCTATTTAGATCTCAGTGTTATTCACAAAAATTTTCCTCTAATTACCTGCCAAAGCAAAAACATGGACCAAAATAAAAAGAAAAACCAAGAAGCACAGCTGAGACCCCTTTGAAAATCAGAGCCAGAGTTTAAATTTGATGGTAGAGTTACTCCACTTTTTCAGAATAAAGTCAGCAATGATGACACCAGACAGTTTTCAACCATGCAGACAAAAAAGAAAAAAAACACCATTCTTTGAACAGAAGAAACACTTCATAATCAGAGTATAAAGAAAGAATTAAGTAAACCTTCTATCATAAACCTAAATCTAATAGGAGTAACTTTTTAAAGGAACATTGGCTATAAAACTTATATTTTCACTCCCAATTACATATCAATCCTACTGTTTTAACAGTTTAATTTATGAATGTAAAAACATGTACCCTCTTTTAACAATGAAGACAGAAAAAGGGAAGCATCTCAAAGAAACAGTGTTCAGAGACTGAAATATGAAGTACATTCTAATTCTTTTTTTTTAAATAAATTACCACAAAAGCTCTGTGCTGTACATAGCCAATAAGAGCATCATACTCCATTTATAAATTTCAAATCCAGTATCTATCTTCTAAATAAATCTTGTGTTTCTAAACCTTATGTACAGTGCAATGATTTGTTAATTTACTCTTCCCACATTCAATATAATCACTTTTAAATTAATCCTCTTTTCCCTTGGCATTCAGATTTTATATTATCTGTTGCTGCAAATCTTCAACATAAGGAGACAGCTGCCTCTCTCTCAGGCTGTGAAGAGTTTTCCATTTCAATTCTGGTTTTGGACATACACTGCTTTAAATTCTTCATAAAGTCTTTTCCACCTCAAATTTAGCAAGTGTGGTTTAGGATCAGATTTTTTTTCCCCATTCAAATTTTGAGATGAATCAGAGCAGCTGCTTCCGAGATACCAATATAAACAAATTTGGTGTAAATCATGTACGGAAAAGTCTTATGAAGGTTTTTGTCCATTCAGATCTCAAAATAGCTTGGCCCAGAAATTTCAAATTTGGATTATCCACCCTTCCTAGCTGCGATACAATGCATGGGATTATTCTTGGGAACGAATATTCTGGAAGGTATGCAGAATCTTTTTTCAGTTTTATAATAGATCATGGATATTTGCAAATGCATTGCAAAATACATAAAGGACTGTACCACTTCAAAGTATGGTTGACCCCACACAGTTTTAAGAAAAAAGTGGGGGGCTCATTTCACTCCCAGGAGATCACATCACAACACTACCATAAGCAGCTTGATAGTCAAAGAAGGGAAGCAAAGGATCACTCCCAAAGGATACCCTTCCCACCACTTAACATGGTCATTCCAGGCCAAGGTTGAAACACAATGACAACAATATACAAGAAAACTTGCACTGCAACTGACAGTGACGTCCCTGCACTGCAGATAAATAGAGGACTTTGTTTTCTGAGGTCGTCAGCCTGGCACCTTCTACCCATAATAAATTCAGTTATATTAAAAAAAAACAGGGGGGAAGCAAGGAAACAATATAGCAAATCCACAGCTGCTAGGAGTATCAGATGTTTCCAAGATGCTGGCAGTGGCTTCTCTGAGGGTTAATTACCCAAAACTGTTAGGAAAAGATTTTTTAAACATATTTAAACATATGCCAATATCAATTTTGCAGCTCAGCTTACATTTAAAAAGCAATTTAAAATTGCAATTTAGCGCTATCAAATATCGGGCTGGCACTACCTTAGAAACCGCTTCTTCTATGAAGAAATGTCTATTATTCTTGCAAACTTACTACAGGATTTCACACAAAGTACTTATTGAACAAATGTATGAGTAGGACTGTAACAAATTGAGAAAACGTCTATTATTTCTTAGGAAAATTAGATACAACTTAATTTCCCTGCTCAATTTTATAGTGTTACCTGACCAAATGCGGAGTTAAATCAAAGGTTTCTCTACGGAATCCAGGAAGGGTAAACAAAGACACTTCAAAGGAGTAAAGATAACAATGGCTAGGCCACCAATTGGGAGAAGAAGCTATTCGGCTGGCACCACCAATTAGGCTGTTTTTCTCTTCCCAAGGCAAGGGGCTCATCTACACTACAGCCAGATCGATGGGCAGCGATCAATCCAGCGGGGGGGGTCGATTTATCCTGTCTATCATAGGTGCGATAAATCGACCGCCAATCACTTTAGCATTGACTCCAACTCAATGAAAAGTGCAAAGGGAATCGACGGGAGAGCGTCTCCCACCAACACACCACAGTGAAGACACCACGGTAAATAGATCTAAGTACGTCAACTTCAACTACGTTATTCACGTAGCTGAAGTTGCAGAACTTAAATTGATCCCCCCCTCCCCACATAGTGTAGACCTGCCCTAGGGCTGAGATCCAAGGATTCTGAGGGGTTAAAATGGTGCCCCTAACAGAAAAGTGGTCAGCTCAGCCAGAAGCTGACCGAGACCCAGGGCTTGTCTACATTTAAAACACTACAGATGGCCTTGCTAGGGAACACCATTGACAGCCCGGGAGGTCATAATGCAGAGATCCAGTGAGAGAGTGGTTGTACTGCAGGATCCCATCCCAGAGGGACATGAAGACATATGCCCACTGCACTGCTGTACTGCTTTAGTGCAGACACTACCTGAGTCAACAGAAAGGGGTCTCCCATTAGAGTAGACAATCCACTTCCCCGAGAGGCAGAAACTAAGTTCATGTTTGTTGTTCTTCTCTGGACTTTCTCCACGTTGTTCACATCTTTCCTGAAACATGTCCAGTTCTGGGTACCACAATACTCCAGTTGAGGCCTAATCAGCACAGAGTAGAGCAGAAGGAGAATTACTTCTTGTGTCTTGCTTACAACACTCCTGCTAATGCAGCCCAGGATGTTTGCTTTTTTGCAACAGTGTTACAGTGTTGACCCTCTATGACCCTCAGATCCCTTTCTGCAGTACTCCTTCCTAGGCAGTCATTTCCCATTTTGCATGTGTGCAACTGATTGTTCCTTCCTAAGTGGAGTACTTTACATTTGTCCTTAATGGATTTCATCCTATGTACTTCAGACCATTTCTCCAGTTTGTCCAAATCATTCTGAATTTTAATCCTATCCTCCAAAGCACTTGCAATTCCCTCCGCTCAGCTAGGTATCGACCACAAACTTTATAAGTGCATTCTCTATGCCATTGTCTAAATCACTGATGAAGATACAGAACAGAACTGGACCCAGAACCAATCCCTGTGGGACCCCACTTGATATGCACTTCCAGCTTGACTGTGAACCACTGAAACTACTCTCTGGGAACAGAGTAGCAGCCGTGTTAGTCTGTATCCGCAAAAAGAAAAGGAGGACTTGTGGCACCTTAGAGACTATGCTCAAATAAATTTGTTAATCTCTAAAGTGCCACAAGTCCTCCTTTTCTTTTTTCTCTGGGAACAGTTTTCCAACCAGTTATGCACCCACTCAATAGTAGCTCCATCTAGGTTGTATTTCCCTAGTGTGTTTAAGAAAAAGTCATAAACCTCTATCCATCTGGGCAAATAAATCATATCTGCTTTTGGAGATACTGCTTCCATGTCATTGCATGTTACCACTGGTCACAACCCCCTGAAAGAGAACTCTGGCAAGGTCCAAGCCCAGCTGGACTTGCTAGGGAACAGCACTGACAGCCAGGGAGGATGTACTGCAGAGCCACAGGCAGAGTGATTGGATTGCAGGATCTCACTTGAAAGGGGGTGCTCTTGGAGAACTGGAGAAGGGTACGTAACAGTATTTTGTTCAACAACAACATTAGTAAATGGTATTTCCAAAGGATAGGATGTATGTTAGGAGCTTCCATCATTCTCACGGTGTAGCAGGTCCAACTTAATTCCCACAGAAGTCTGCCAGATGGCTCGCTCTTCCCCTCCCTGGAATGCTGCTTTTGCTTTGCATAGGAGAGTCATGAGTAGGAAACTGAACAGTTATTTCTTCATTAATTCCTCAGCTGGAGTGAGGTACTGCAGTGTTTTATTTTCCATGGCAAATCACATCTGCCTGCTCTAACTAGACACCGTTATGTCAGTAGGAAATGAAGACCAGAAGTGATAACTTGCTGGGGGCTGTAAGGTCCTGGGGTACATCCACAGACTAATTCTTTCAATCAGCTTTTCTTTGTTATGTCTATTGCATTACCCTCCCTCTTATCATTATGTCTGCCTCACTATTGTTCCAGCTCCCTGTCAAATTGTTCTGCTTTAATCTGCCTCTTTGAGACTCAGTACTTCAGTCGAGTATTATCACATGATACCTATTTTCATTCCCACCTACGTGGAGCAGCCAGAACTCCATTCCTACATTTCAAAACTCTGTCAGAACCAGTGATAAAATAAACTGAGTAATATAAAGAAACTGGGGCATGGGTATGGGGGGCAGACTAAGGAAGGGCTCAGGAGTATTCTTGGTGGATAAATTTTGCCATTAATTATAACACTACATATATCTTTATAATCGGAAGCATTCCAAAGGCAAATATTCACTCATCAAAAACCTCTTTTTGAGGCGGGGTCAAAGTCACGAGTTTATAATAGTTAACTGTAACTATCCATCAGAAGCGGTGACCTGTTCCATTAATTCATACCCATGTTAACAACTGTAAATTTACTATAACTTACATTTGTCTGCTTGAATAATATTCTTCTGAATTTTCACTCTCTACATAGTGCAGACCTTCACTCACTCACTCACTCTTTGGCTAGTCTTATTTCACTGCTTACTTCTTAAAGGACATAGTATTGACCATCTACTGTTCCGCTACATAGTTGCGCCTTTCTCCTCCCCCACCCCGGATAAAAGTTTCAGAGTAGCAGTCGTGTTAGTCTGTATTCGCAAAAAGAAAAGGAGGACTTGTGGCACCTTAGAGACTAACCAATTTATTTGAGCGTAAAGCTTTTGTGAGCTACAGCTCACTTCATAGTGAACTCTAGCTCACGAAAGCTTATGCTCAAATAAATTGGTTAGTCTCTAAGGTGCCACAAGTACTCCTTTTTTTTTTCCCAGATAAGAGTATTCACCACTGATTTATTTAAAAAAAAAAAAAAAAAAAAAAAAGCTTCCAAAAGATGGCCCCTGTAACTATTAACAAAAGTACATGCCGAGAATACTTGAATTTGGGTACTTAGATTTAGCCTCATAATTTAGACACCTGAATACAAAGTGACCTTATGTTCAGAAGACCTAAGCACCTACAAATCCCACTGAAGAAAATTGCAGCTATGGGTTCACAAAACTTTTGGGGGAAAAAAAAAATCAGGCCATTTTCAGATACCTAAATTAGGATTTAGCAGGAGGAGCTGAGGTTTGAAGATTTTAACCCATACTGTTCTCAAAATTGTGAATCAGATGTCCAAAGTCACAAACTGCTAGCCATGTCAAGAATAGAAACCAGGTCATCCAACTGGCAATGCTATATTCAATCCAATATTTAATAAATGCTCTTAAAGAGCAAGATACTAGTTAATACGTTAGATCACACATCTAATTAAATATTTCTGTTTGCACCACTTAGCTACATGGTGCTTTTTGTTAGTGTGGTATTTGCCCATTGTTGATTCTCAACACATTTTTCCCCTTCAACACTATTTTTTCCTCTCTCCCTTTTAGTTAAAAATGAAGGAGATGACACTTGAAACCTCATTAAGGAAATGACCTATGCACAAAGAAAACAGCCAGAGCTTGTTATTCAAACTGTAGCTCTTGTTAGTTTTCTGGGGAAATCTGATGAATAATCTACAGCATGATGGCCTTTGTACCACAACACATACACACTATATTATCAGCAGGTATTACAATCCATCAACATAAACAGTGAACACATTGTTTGGCAAAAACTTTGCAGTTGGGAAAAACCTTCTTCGCAACCTGTTTATGAGACTTACAACACATGCAAATAAATCTGTTAATGGGAAACACTCCAAGGAGATTTAATCTCCCCTTGCTAAATGCATCTAGCTCTCCAGTCATGCCACAAGGATTTGCACATGTGTCAACCGCAGACTAGGAGACAGATCCCCTGATTCTGCTCATTTTTGCAGCACCAGCTCTGGTCCTACATTGCAAAATATATTTAAACAATCTTCCCCGCTTTTCTCTCAACAAAAGTGCCTAACAAACAAATTAATTGACTGCTTGGCTGGGGCATAATTTGTTTTTATTTGTAGGTATGTGGTTAGACTAGAAACATTTCAGCAGTTGGGTACTGTACAGCTCATGTTGGGAAGGCTTTTGTTAACTGAAACAACCTTTGACCAGATTTTTTTAAAAATTAAATGTAAATCAAATTTGGCTTTATGTTCTACAGTGTAAACCACATTATTTCTCTCTAACACATTTGTAGAGACACTTTGGTATAGTTTATTCAAATAAATATGGAGGTTCTTAAGCAGCTTTTGTTTCATTCTGCAGACCTAGGAAGTGTTTTTGAAACCCAAGAACTGATTACACCAGGATCACCAGACTTCACCTCACCAAAAAATAAACTGCAAAACATAGTAACATGCTAGACTGCCAGCATACAGTACAGAAACAAATTATTTCATTTCAGTCTATAGTACTCACAGACATGAAGAGAAGTTATACACCTGTGTATTTCTCAGAAAAAAATTATGGAGCCTTTGCACTGTAAAGTACCTGGAAACAGCTTCATTTTGCATAGTCAATAAACCACTACTAATGATAATGTAATTATGAATTAAAGATGTATCAATCTGCATGAAGAGAGAATAGAAACCACCAATAATAGCCAAATCAATACTATAAAGTCCTGAAGAGAGTAGTTTGCTCTCCTTCAGCAAACAGTAATTAATTTCCCTTTTTTCTCCTTATACCAGAAGAATCTAGAGAAAGAGTGGTTTAATCACCTAAAAGATCTTTCATTAGAAAGAGAATATATTTGGATAAGTAGTTCAGTACACTTCTTTGTTTATGGAACTTTTTAAAAAATATTATCAGGATTGCACACATGTATGCACAAAACACCACATGTACCCAGAGCAGAAGTGTTTGCCATGAGGTATTGAAACGGAAACAAAAGGTTCTCAATAATATTTGAATTATAACCATTTGGAATTATTTGTGCTTTTAGAAAATACCCTGTTTCAGCTTCACCCAGTTAGTAAAATTTCTGCAGCACATTTTTGCAACCCAACTATCCCTGTTTTAAAACTGAGTATAGGCAGGCGGGCACACACACAATCATACATTTCAATGTTGCATAATACAGAACATTAATTCTTAAAAATGATGTTCCTGTGTTGATTTTTTAAATCTACAGCAGTTAATGAAATATTTTATTGTACTGAATGGAAAGATTCAGGCTTAACTATAACGGGTCTGATGAAGACACCCCCATCTCCTGCTGAAATTAATGAGCGTTGATGGCCCTAACATCTCCTAGAAGGTGCTCAGCAAGAGAGAAAGCCATTAGTTTTTAAGAACAGAATCTGTTAATATTCACAGTTTTTGAACTCTTAAAGATTAATTTCCGCAGACAGTAAGCTTAAGAATTGAAGTTGCTACAACTAATATATCATTGCAATAATGATATTCAGTGAGTAGCTCTAAATTATATTTTTAAATATGGGCATTTTCCACATATAATGTACAGCAAACATCATAAGCCACTATTTTTCTTTGCCCAGAAACATTTATATGAAGACACTTTTGAGATATCCACCCCCATTTTGCTAATCATCTCTGAACATAGAACATAAAACAAAAAACCCACACTAAATCACCAGTTACTGTCGATCAATCAATAACTCCTTTCTGCTGAACACAAAGCAGTGTTAGCTGAACTGAACTCCGACCTCAAATCAGCAAGACTGTGAGTAGTACTGCTGTGGTAAACAAGACACATAACTAAGTGTGCAAATTAAGTGCTAGAGTTCCCTGTGAATCAGGGCCTCTGCAGTTACTTCTGACAAACATGTGCTTTAATGTTGCCAACCAAAACGCCATCAAGCTCAACAAATTTAATGACTTGGAGACAGAGTTTGAGCTTTAGTGCTTCTCCAGAGCAATGAATTAAAGATTTGTAATCTGGAGTCAAATCTTAATTTTGTGGGGCTTTTGTCAATCAGTCACTGTGACTGTAAACACTGCACAAGATAATGGTGGGACAAAATCTGTGCCAATACTAGATTGGTTATTTTAACCCGAAGGAAGTTATCTGTAAATTCTTCTCAGATTCCCACTTGTAATGTAAACATCCTGGACTTCATATGGAAGCTTGCTTTCATTCCACAAAATATAATTTGTTTCTTATTAAGGCAGATCTGCAGAGAACCGTGTACCTCAATAAAATGTACTTGTGGCAACCAGATAGTCTGTTTGCATTTGGAGGCACTGCAGAGCACGTGCAGAATACACAAGACTGCCAGAGGCATACATCTGTTTGTGCGGTTCTAGTTCAGTAGTTTAAGGAATGAAGTATCACCTCATTACAGAACTGCCATGTATGAGTGAATTTGTGGAGCTTGCCCTCCTCACAGTAAGACAGTTCTAATCTCCTTGCAACCCACAGTGGCAGCACAGAGATGAAGTGTTAAGCTTATCAGGCCTCATCTGTACCATCACCTACTTAGTTAAACCCAGGCCATCTATTACTCTGTCATTTCTTTGTTCCTGAGGTGCCTGAATGCATAATAGCCAATGCTGAAAGATACAAGATATCTTCAAGGCTTCAAAAGAGGAGCATCCACTTTTTTTTTAAAAAAAGGACTTGTACAGCAAAATGAAAACAATTCACAAGTCTTTTCTGTGTAGGTTGCTCTAAATACATTTCCCTCCCAACTGAAAAATCTATTTTATGTTATCATTGTATTCTCTATTATAATTATAAGACTATTCAAACATTTAAATGAGTTAGCCTTTTAATGTTTGTGTTGGAATTTCTGATTCTAAAACAGTGTATATTTATTATTATATATGAAGGGTACTATGGTGGGATTTTTTTGATTCAGTACTATTTTTAATTTTAGATTTTATGCCATATTGAAGATAATTTCCATTGGCACATTCAACTGTTTGTGAGAATGAACTAAATAGATCATCAACTGAAAACTCTGGTCCCAGTCCCAAAATAAAAGGGCCAACCTTCAGATTAAAATAACCAGAGAGCCTGTTAGATAGTAATATGGTCAACATGCCCTTTATTCATCCAAAATAAGATGGGGTTTTACAGCTTATTAACACCATAACCCACCTTGAAAGAATGTCTTATGTGAAATTCATCCTCAGGGGTGAGACTCAGAAAACCCTGTATTGAGTTCCAAACACATACCAGCAAAGAAGTTAATTGAGGACTTGTAAAAGCTTGAAATGGCTTTGCCCCGAGTGCCATCAATATGCTTTCCCAGCAGGAGAGGCTCTACCAATTTTGCCACCCAAAGCAGTCGCCGCTGAATTGCCGCCACCACAACAGCGCCAGGGCTGCTGCCAAATTGCCACCGCACCCAGAAGAGCGGCGGAACTGCTGCCCAAAAGTGGCGCTGCTGCCAAATTGCGGCCTGCTTGGAAAGCTGGTTCCTGGAGCCGGCCCTGTTTCCCAGGAGCAGACTGGGAGGCACTCTCTCACCCTCAGAGTCACATTCTGCCTTCCAGTTTCACCCCTTGCTCAGAGGGGGAAGCGCTCTCTATAAGGTCTGTTGCTGGTGTAGCATACATCTTTAGAGATGCTAGCACAGGTATGCTAACTGACATGTTGGGGGAAATGAAGCCTGCCTACATATGCAAAGAGAAAGGTATGCAGCAGTTGTTCAGAGTCTGTGTCTCTCCTTGTGCTGCTACCCAGGTAGTCCAGGCAGGGGGAAAATGGGATGCATCATACTCCCTTACTCCCCCTTGGCATGTGTAAGCGGGGGAATAGTCCTGCTATTGTGGGGAACTTTCCTGGCTTCTGCACTACCCCAGTGAAGTGGACTAGCCAAAAGATCTGAGTCCTCGCTCCCACTTCCTTTACCCAGTGGCCTCTCTGCCCTTGAGGACTCCCCTTCCACTCTCCTGTCTGGCAGAGTCCTTGTAACACCAACAAGGCTGGGCCCAGGATTCCTGGGGGGCTCGACCCCCAACCTTGCTGTGGTCACCTAGGACAGGAGCTAGGGTGTCCCCACTCCGGGGTACTCTCTCTGCACTGGGCACTTCTCTGACCCACTGACCATTACATACAAGTTAAAGCAAATCCAAGTTATTTAATCAACAATTAATTTTAAGAATAAAGAAAAATGGGAAAGGTTAAAGGAAACACATCAATCCGCTCTGTGGCAGGGAACATCACAAACAGTGACTCTGGAATGCCAGGGCAGTTCACAGGCTGTTCCTTGTAAGTCCCAGGCCTTCTTCTCAGGCCCTGGCTGTGCTACAGGGATGCTTTGGGTTGGACACTCGCTCTGGTGGTGGCCGCACGCTCTTGGGTTCTAAGTGGTAGGACCCTTCTTCCCAGCCTTGCCCCTGCCCTGTCAGGGTTACCAATCCCCCTCTGAGTCTAGCCTGCAGAGCCTCCTGGTTGAGGCATCTCCCTGTGCTGGGCCCACTGCCCAGGGTCCCCCCTCGCTCTCACCAGCTACTCATAACACCCGGCTCTGGACTACTCCAGCCCCAGCCCCAGCTCAACTCTGTGTTAGCTCTAGCTCCACTCTGCCTCAGCATGGCTGCTGCTCTGCCTCCAGCTCCCTGGGCGGCTTCTCTGGCCCTGGTTGCTACAGCTCTGCTCCCAGGACAGGTCTGCTCTGCAGGCTGCTTCTGTGACTCTGCTCCAAGCACTGACCTGCTTTCTGGGCTGCTCTTCTGGCCCCTCTGACTCTGGTTGCTGCAGCTCTCCTCCCAGGTCAAGACTGCTCTCTCTGGGCTGTGCCTCTGGCTTTGGGGCTGCCGCTCTGCTCCCAGGACAGGGGCTGCTCTCTGGGCTGCTTTTCTGGTCCCTCTGGAACTGGCACAGCTCTGTTCCCCAGCTCAGCTCAGGCCCCTGCTTTCTCCTTAGCTTGGCCCCTCTCTTGGCCCCACTGTCTGACCCAGGCAATTCCAGCTCACATGGAGGATGGGACCTCACTAGCCTCCTGACTCCCTGATTAGCCTGCTCACCCTGTCCTTCAGGCTGACCTGGGGCATTGGCCTCTCCCCATTGCTCCTACGGACTGGCAGTCCCAGGGTCCTGATTCCCCATCGACCCTTCCCTCTTTTAGTACTGGGAGCTAGCAACTAAAACACCCCCACTGAATGTTAGTAAGGGGGCAACAGTCCCCTTACACATGCAATGGAAGTCTAGTCATTTTCTATGTATCCAGTACAGACACCCATCACACGTGATTTTTGACAATGGAAAGGTACAACAAGCAACAGTCAAAGCTTGCCAGTGTTTTGCTAATTACTCAGTATCTTGTATGGACTTAAGGCAGTGGTTTTCAACCTGTGGTCTGCAGAGGTCTAAGGGGTCCGTGAAAAGTTGTTGTTACCAAAGACCAGTGGTTTTCAACCTGTAGTCCACAGACCCCTGTGGGTCTGCAGACTGTCTAAGATTTCCAAAGGCATCCACGCCACCATTCAAATTCTTTTAGAGGTCCGTAAGTAAAAAAGGGTTGAAAACCACTTACTTAAGGTACTAAAGTTGCCATGTTACATTTGTGGAATACTGTCCACAGGCCTGCACTGAGGAGCCTCAGTTCGATCTGGAATATTTATAGGGATTTATTTGGGGTTTGGTTTTTTTAAGTGTTTTAAATTATTCTAAATCAGCAATTAGCACTTGGCTCATTCTTCATTATTTTGCTGTTACAACTGAAGATTTGAAGAGTCCAAGTTGGAATATGCTGCCAATCTCTTCATCATTAGTTCCTTGCAAGTCAGAAACATAAAATTATACATTTACGAGAGAGAGAGTTTATAACAGCGAATTAAATCACTTTGCAACAGTGTACATTAAAGAATGTTAATTTGATTCCTGTCAGCACTGCAGCTTGCTGTCAATACTGCATCTAAAAAAAAATCCTTATGAGATAAATGTGAACATATCCTAATCACACTGCATCATATTTACATTCTTCTTGTAGAAAGGAGCTTTTAGTGATAGCGTTAGAAGAAAAGTGCTGTTCATTCCTGACGTTACCCATGTTCAGATAATTGAATAAACCCACTTTTACTGGATTAAGTTTCAACTAATATAGTTGGTGCTTGCGTCCACCTTTTTGATACTGAAGAGTACATGCCACTATAACATGCCAAGATACTAACGGTTTGCTATTGAATTAGTACCAAAAACAATACAAGTGTAAAAAATTAAGGACAGTGCAGAAGATCAGGGTGTACGGTTTTCAGCTTCTGGTCCTCAATATTTAAAAACACGGTCGCAAGGTAACTTTTCTATAGCACACTAAAGTATTCCATTAAGTATGTATTCACTAGTTATCGATTTGGGGATTGTTCAGTCTTTCTGATATCTGGGCTGATGATCTCTCCAGCTATAATCTTTTGCCAGAAAAGACTGAGCCTACCCAGGCTGTATATTTCTGAAAGGTGACTAATTTCAAATGTAAGTTGTTTATTATTACATAATTAGTGACTAAAGAGGTCACCTATGTTCTATCATTTTAGTGATCCATTAACATCCCACAAAGGAGACCAGAGATAGGCTACTTTCTCTTTCCCATCTGGCTCAGGTGATCCAATGGGTAAGATCACTCCCTGGAAAAGAAAAACCACAGGGACAGCCTGTGGCATGCTCAAGTGTTGCCCTCAGAAAAGGCTCTTATTACTGCGGGACGACAAGAAGAGATCTGCCATATCAAACAGTACAACTGACAGGAATCTAATGTCCCTATTTGGCTTCTCCCGGATATTTTACTGTTATATCTTCTGTAATGCCCATCTTTTTGTTCCTTTAATTAGCACATTCCATCTATAATCCCGCCCTGAGAAAAACCTTTGTTCCCAAATAATAATTTCACGAACACGCAGTCAATTTCTAAATTTTGGTCATCTTTGGCTTTCTTTAGAATCCTCTCCCCAGTCTAACTTTCTAAATAATATTAACATATTGCAGCATATCATATTTGGGCAGGGGGGACATGATGTTTTGAAGTTATCAGTGAATTCATTTAAGACAACTCTTTGGTTCAAAGTATTCTTATAACATGTTTTCCATTCAAAGACCTTCCATATAATATACATACAGTGTTGGTGTTCTCCTTAAGAAGTTCAGATTCTCTATTTTAAGATGTTTTTTCTTCTGTGGTTCTTCTATCAGAAGTACAATGAGAAAGTGCCAAAAGAGGGAAACTTGGCTGGGAAGAGAACTTGCATCTTCTGGTCTTCCTAGTCATGACTTACTGTGACTGAATTCATTTAACTTGTCTATAACCTTATTTCTGCACTTATAACAATGGATACAATAACTCTTCATCTCATAGGAGTGTTTTGAAGATCATATCATATCATGCTTTGAGATCTTTGGACAAAAGAAATGCATGAAAAGTCTCGTTACCATATTTCCACCTCAATTTGATCCCTTTGGGAAACTGCCTTCCTAGTCTTCTGATGCTGCTCCTTCCAATCTAACCCCCTGAAATGTTTTAGTGAGCAAAGGCAGATTTTTTCTGGGGAGGGGGTTAAAATGTATACACATGAATACTTTGCACATAGCACATTTATTCTAATAACCTCAAAGCACTATCCACTAGAATCAGTGATCCATTTTACAGATAGGAAGTTATTTATCACAACCACATAGTGAATCAGCGGTACAGTAACAGCCCAGATCTTGACTCCAATCATCCTACATGAAACACAAGGATCACACTGCTTCCATTTCTCTATTAAATTACAGAACTTTTTCCAAATATAATTTGTATTAGGACATCTATTTCATCCCCTGAGGAACAAAGAGTTGTCTCCAACAGAATATTCTTTACTGCTTTTCAAAATTTTTGTGCACTTCAAGCAATGAGACTTCCCTCTCTCCCTTTAGGAGATTATTCCACAGTCTAGCAGTTCTCACTCTTAGGAAGTTTTTTCCCTGATATTTTACCTAGATTCTTCCCATTGCATCTGGGTATATGCAACCTTGTCCAATCATTATTGTCCCTCCTTTGTGTTTGCAGCCTTCATATACTTGTAAATACTCATCAGGTATTCCCAGTTGTTGCTTATCGTGTGTGTATGTGTATTAGAAAATACTTTGTTTCTTCATCTTTTTTTCTATAAATTAATCCTTCCAGACCCTTATTTTGTTCCTCTTCTCTCTACTGCCTCCAGTTTGCCTACACATACTAATATTAAAGTGCCTAGAAATGAATGTATTATTTCAGGTATCATTTCACCAGTTGTATGGAAAGTGACAAATCACCATTCTGCTCCAGGATATGCTGTTACTGAATAGCCAACACGTATGTACTAGGCTTGGTTTTTAAGTCTCTAAATGAGACTAAAGTCTCTACAATGAGATCTACAAAACAAACCAAGTTTAATGCAAATGATTTCTCCACCAACACCTTTAATTGGCAGCTGTGTGTTAATTGGCAAACTTTAAACTTTCAGGATACTTACAAGTTACATTGTGTGTTGAGTTCTGCAGAGTTCACTCATAATATATTTGGCAATAAGTTTACAGAAGCTATTAAAAACACCTCTGGGCTGAGAGCAAACATGAAAAAATTCATACTTAAAGGATTTTTAGTTAGGAAAGTTAATGTAACCGAAATTGAGGTTTAAAATAAAAGCTGCATTTTGGAGAAGAAAAATGGTGTTGTTAAGACACTGGACCGGGACTCACGATATTTTGGCTTTATTCCCAGCTTTTCCATATACTTCTAATGTGTGATTTCAAACAAGTCAGGTAATCTCTCAGCACTTCACTTTCCCCATCTATAAATGGAGATCACTAATTCCTCCTAATCTTCAACTGTTTTGCCTATATAAACTGTTTTGCCCTACAACTACACAGGCAGACTGCAAAACTGTGCAAAGCCCTATGATTTCAGAGCATCAGCAAAGCCAGGTTTCAGCAGTGGCAGAGCTGGAGAGCAATGGGGTCATTGGTGGTGGCACCTTCAAATACACCAGTTGACTCAAGAGGGCATCACACAAACACCTAAAGGCTGCTGGGGGGCAGTCAGCCTCAGGCCCTCTCCTCCCCCTTGTGCCTTCTTCCCTTTTAACTCTGCTTCAGTGGGGCTCTGTGTCACAGCGGTCTGTCCACATGCTATCAACTGCAGAACTAGGGCTTTAGACTACAAGATCTTTGGAAAGTGACTACCTTTTACTGTGTTTATGTGTCTGTGCAGTAGGACCTCCAATCCCAATCTCAGTTAGGGACTATAGGTAATACAAGTAGTAAATCATAATAGCAAATCCAACCTAACTACTTCTCCCTCTGCAAATATGTACATCACATATATTCTACATGTGTAAAGAGCACTGGCTAATCATTTCAGGTGTTCAACAATTTAGCTAGCCAATGGTGTAAGCCTCATTTAAAATTGTAAAAACATGAAAGAAATATTTATATTTCTTTATTAAAAAATTAAAGAATTCCAACTAAAATATTCCAAGTAAAGAATTCCAAGTAAAATATAACACCTGTAGTCATAGTTTGCAAATGCAGCACACAACCAAGATTTGTAGCAGCAAAGAAAATACGATGACAGTGATTTCAGGATACCTTGATATATTTAGACAAATTAAACAATCCTTTTTGTGCTCATCTACCATGAAATGTGTGTACACAATCTATTATGCAGTTGTAAAAATAGTTATCCACTTCCCAAATAAAGAGTAACTGACTACGTGTCTCAAAACTCAGTCAAAGCTTCTGTCACTATCATAATATATCTTTGGGACTGATTCAGGAAAAAAAATATCCTATCTTAATGCCATTTTGACCAATGAAACTTGAGAATCAAAAAAATGGAATGTCTTCAAATGAAGCAGTATTAGTTTTAGATAACTAAATCAATGCCCCAGTAAGACAGGCACAGAACTCCAAATGATGGAAGGTGAGCAATATAGTATTTTCAAATTTTTAACTTAATTATACTGTAGTATAAAACCACAAAACCTTCAAATATTCAATACATATAAATGAGGGACACACAAGACTCCCTCATCTCTCTACCTGGATTCCACTGAATCAAGCAAACCATGCCTTAAAAAGTGACATCAAGCTTATAAATTATGACAGTGCACTGACTGGTGAGACATCACACACTTGATTTTCAAACACACACCACTAAGAAGCCCTAGTTATAGCAGTTTCTCTGATCTTGAGTTTCTCCTGCAATAGTCTGAATGCTGGAAACAAAAAGGGATTACTAGTATATGGAAAGAGACAGCTGGAAAAGAAAAGGGGAATGAGATAGTGTAGTTTTAACAATGAAGATGGAGGAAAGGAATGGGCTAGTTTGATGTGAAAAAGGAGCTGAGAGCCACGTGTTTAACAACATTTAGGAAAAAAAAAATCACAATTTGGAATTATGGAACTGTAATTCCACTTTGGGATTCTGGTGACACCACATCACACACACCACTAAAGCTTCATTCTTGAGGTTTATGTCACCCGGACGCCGTGGTGAAATTATGGGTCTGTAATTCACAACTGCCTCTATTTAGTCTATGTATTATGGTTGCCTGCATTTCATTTGTATATAGCATGTACTTACATACCCATTAGCCATGGACCTTTATGTGCCTGCATAAATCAGTTTTTCCTTCAAGAGCCAAGTGTGGAATCCATCAATGGGAAACAAAAATCTAACTGCATAAGCAATTTTCTCGTGTGTCAGATTCTTCTGATCCAAAAATAATATGGAAAGAAGTCTAAACAAACTATGCACTCCTACAAGATTTCTCTTAGAAACACACACCTGATTTTATCAAATTTTTTGGAAGTAAGAAAACTAAACAAAACACAAGATAGGTACATAAACAAGCTGCACATATGCCATAAATATTAGCAGATGGGTAAAGAATTTCCTGTATTAACCAAAGTGTCAAAGTGAAGTACAGCAGTGTGTATTGTGCTATTAAAAGTATACATCAAGTATTAATATGTTGCATTCAGTAGCCTTGAAAAGGTGTCATGAAAATTTATCAGCCCAGGCACAAAATCTCACCCTTTGTTATGATGCTAATAATAAAAAAAGATTATTTAATCATCCAGAAAAAAATTACTTATCGGAGGTACATGGTTGAGTAGATGTTTTGCAAGACTGGCATAATCTGGTGTATATATGTGTGTACAATAAATCACTTTTACAACGTTACCCACACAAACAAAAACAGAGCATAGTAATAACACAGGGCCCAATTCTGTAACCCTTTCCCCACCTGAGTTGTCATACTGACATCACCGGGACTCCTGCATAGGTAAAGATTTTTCACATGAGTAAAAACTCCAAGAATGGTCTTTTAAACTGCAAAGAATGTCTAAGTAGCATGAAATAAATATTTAAAAATATTGTAAATATAATTTGGATGATAAAAATCTAGAATTTACAAAACAGCATGTAACAGTTTTACATAAAATTAAGGAAAGTTTGTAACAGTGTTTTAGACCTCTTCTCAGCATTCCTGTGGCCAAAGTGAAGACTAGAAATATTCAGATGTGCACTGTCTTGCTGCAGTAACTCTGTATTCACATACTTTACTGAGAGATTGAACTGATTTCCTGTGCACTAACAATATTTAAAGTTTTCACTTACTGTAAATATTGAACAGAAGATGTCTTAAAATTTGTGGTTTGCACCTAATTAATAGCCCTGAGCGGTTCTGAACTCAACTGAATGATGCAATGTTTCTGATACTGCTGCTATACATTGCTGAAGTCATAAGACAATACTAAGCGTACCTTTTTGGAAGTGTTATTTTTCCTGAGTAGCATACTGAACCCACATCACAGAAATTGCTGGTGACCAAGATGTTCCAGCTCAGGGCTTCATCCTGCAATCCTCATTCAGGCAAATCTCCCATTGTTCCCACTGGGAGTTTCATCTGAGTGAGGACTCCAGAGGTAGACTTTTTCAGGGTCATTTTCCCACTAAATCTTTGAGGATATGGACACCTCCTGGATGTAATTCTAGCCGCATGATTCACAGTTGCCAATTGTTTATTCTATATTTGATATGTGAATCACCAACAGACCGAGAAAAGCCATTACATTTTACCATGCCAATTTGGCTCTCATGCTCACTCCATAAATATACACTAGGAAATTTTTTGTTGGAATCAATGTTGCTGCATATGAATGGTGACCACTTTTCAAAACAAAATAACCAGGCTCATTTCTACATGCTCTTTGTTTATGTTTTTCTCATATTTCCAAAGTTAATGGATTAGGACTCAACATTTTCTACGACAAAAGGACAAAGGGGTGGGGGTGAGGTTTTGTTCATTTAGCTAAAAATGACCCAAAATGGTTATTTTGAAATATTATAAAAACCAACCAGAAGCATCTGTTGCTATGCTGAGACCGCTTGTGCCATTATTTTCAGCTCAGAGGTCATTAATAAATCAAAAACTCATTAAACCTTTTTAGTCCTCAGATATGACTAATGGATCAAATTCTTCCTTCAGTTACACACATGCACCACCTTACCAAAGTCAACGGAATTTTAGTGCTAAACTTTGTCAGAAAGAGCCTTGTGAGAGATAAGAGATTCCACAACCACATAACTTACACAGCCTTTTGTCACACTGAACCCCACTAGCAGTGGACGGTGGCTCTTCTTTTAAAAAAAAAAACAAAAGAAAAAACCAGTTTCTTGCACCTGTGGCTGCATCAGCAACTTTCCCAGCTCAGTGGGCTCATCTTCACACCCAGAGGAAAAGATGCTTGTTCCTAGGAGGAGCCTGCTATGAGCTACATCACTCATTCACTCACAGAGAGGTCTCTGTCCCTCCTCAAATGTCTTTAGGCCAGTGCACTGGCCACCAACCAGTAGATTGCAACAGATTGGTCAATCCTGAAGCTGCTGACAGTCCATTGCGATCTCTGGCCTATAGAAGTCCAGTGGTGCAGTGGGCTAAGGCAGGCTCCCTGCCTGCCCTCGCCCCACGCAGCTCCCGGAAGCAGCCAGCATGCCCCTGGCCTGTGGCCCCTGGGGGAAGGGGAGAGCAGGGGTCTCCGTGCACTGCCCATGCCTGCAAGCATTGCCCCCACAGCTCCCATTTGCCGGGAATGGGGAACTGTAGCCAATGGGAGCTGTGGGGGCAGTGCATGGAGACCCCTGCCCCCCCAGGAGCCACAGGGGCATGCTGGCCACTTTGGGGAGTGGCATGGGGCTGAGATAGGCAGGGAGCCTGCCTTAGCCCTGCTGCGCCACCAACTGCTGCCTGAGGTAAGTGCTGCCCAGTGGGAGCCTGCACCTCTCCCACACCCCAACCCCCAGCCCTGAGCCCCCTCCCAGAGCCAGCACCCCAAACCCCCTCCTGCACTCCAAACCCCTGCCCCAGTGCTTAGCCCCCTCCCAGAGCCAGCACCAAACCCCCTCCTGCACTCCAAACCCCCTGCCCCAGCCGTGAGCCCCCTCCCAGAGCCAACACCCCATATTCCCTCCTGCACCCCGAACCCCTGCCCCAGTGCTTAGCCCCTGCCCAGAGCCAGCACCCCATACCCCTTCCTGCACCGCAACACTCTTCCTCAACCCGGAGCCCCCTTCTGCACCCAAACTCCCTCCCAAAGCTTGCACCCCTCTTCCTGCACCCCAAATCCCTGCTCCAGGCTCAGCTCAGAGCCCCCTCCCACACTCCGAACCCCTCGGCCCCAGCCCAGACCCCGCAGTCCCTCCCACACCCCAACACCTTGCCCCAGCCTGGTGAAAGTGAGTGAGGGTGGGGGAGAGCGAGCAATGGATTGAGGGGGGATGGAGTGAATGGGGTGGGGCCTCAGGGAGGGGAAGGGGTAGATTCTGGGTTGCTGTTAAATTCAAAAAGTGATCTTGTGCATAAAAAGGTTGGAGACCACTGGGCTAGTGGCTAACCACTTTTATAGTAGTGGCACATTAAATTGTCCTGTGTATTATGATGCACTCCAGATGCCTGCACTTCAAAGTTAGGTGTCTAACAAACCTATTCTCACATCCCATTCCTATTCCAAAACTGAGGAGAAAAGACTAAAGAAAGAGGAAAAAGCCTAGAAAAAATCCTGTCTCTAGGCTAAATAAATGTAGAGATTGTCAACTGAAAATTGCCTGTGACCATTTTGTGGACATTCCAGGAGATTTCCTGGTGGTCCTGTGGGCCAGTTAGATGGTGAGGCTGCGATTGAAAATGCATTAATGAGAGTAGAATTTGCCTCAGATCTTTAGAGTGAACAATGACATAATTAGTCTACTTAATAGCTTCTATTTAATCACCACACCATTAAAACACCTGCATTTCCTCCTGCATTGTAGCATTCTTATTTTCTATGTTTCCTGGCTTAAAGCATATTTAAGGAAACAAGCTACAATACTAAAAAGCACAAACAAGGAGCTAACTGAAGTATTACACTCTTTCTAGAACGTGCTATTTCTAGTCAAGAAGTGGCTAAGAACATTCAAATCTTCAAACTGTGACATCTGAAAAAAAGCAGTTATACAAGATATTCATGTAGCTTCAAATATGCCTCTTGAAGATGCAGATGTGGCAATTTCCTGCAACGTCTTGACAGGAGACAAATTAGTATCTTTAAAGTCAGCATTAGGTGTTCTATTTGGACCTAGCAGAGAAGGAGCTAGAAACACAACTGTCTGCTGTGAAGCTTTTATTGTTCTTCTGAAAGCAAAAACTGAAACCAAAACAAAAGTGAGCCTTTTCATGGGGATGAGGGAGAATGCTCAAACTTTAAAGGTACAGGCCATCACATTAAACACATTTTAGCTTTCATAACTGTACTACATTCATGTAAGATCTCCATGTTGGGAAAAATCAATTTTTAAGAGTGGGTATAGTCACAAAAATGGTAAAAATGGCACCTTCCTATTCAATAGCTGCTACAGCTCATGAGAGATGTACCCAGATATGTAATAAAAGGCAGATTTGTTTTATAGAAAGACACACTGTATGTGATATGAAATTTGCTATGCAAAAATTCTAGACTACAGAGTGTAGTTACTGTACTAGCTAGTACTCTCATGAGCTGCACTCATGTAACTGAGAGCAGAACTGGGTACATAATGTAGCTGCCAAAGACATACTGCCAACAATAAATAAATGCTTTGGGATAAATAAGGGCACAACCATACTTATTGTGAGCCTCTAACCAGTTAGGTATTACAGGGCAGATCCTCAGCTGGTGTAAGTTGCCATAACTTCCACCCAAGTCAGAGCTATGATAAGTTACACCTACTCAAGAGCACCCTCATGAGCTCAGTGGTCTGAATCAGTTACTTTAAAAATACTGGATGTAGTCCGGGATCCACTGAAGTTAATGGCAAAACTCCCAAGGTCCTCACGGGAGCCTAGGATTTCCTAGGTAAGGGGTAGGAAATGCATGTGACACAAAATGCAGGTCTCGGTCAGTATGTGTGCTGTGCAAATATGAAAGAATGGAGAGATTTTTATTTTTGTTAATTAGCAGGCTTTTGCTTTTTGGTAGGCCCTGAAATAATCTTGGAACATAGGAAGATATATGAGACAGGGAGTTCATTGTGCAAAAAGGATGTTTAAATGATTTCCTATCTTTGAGAGGTGTGTTTGAGCTTAGGAGGCATGTGTGTATTCTTTATTTTTCCTTAGGGAGAATAAATAAATGTGATAATAAAATTAACATTATGTCATTCCCAGAGGACTGGTGTATAATATAATGATCCATTTATTGTTTAAGGTCCCATATCTTGTTTGTGAATTGTAGGTTTCTGCAATTATAATGTCCAGTTAAATGGAAAGCTACTACTTGCATTTGGAGCTCCCTACATTGGGGACACCTTCAAAAGCTTGAGCATCCAGTACCCAGGAGGGTGCTGTGAATTTGGAACCTACGCATATGGCTTTTGGATAACATAGTACAATAGCTAGGTGGCCAAATTGTTGCAGAAGGCAGATGTGAGGTAATTAGGATTTTTTTAAAAAATGAACTGGAATATTTTAGGGTTGTTTGGAAGAATTATTGATAATCTAAAAAAGGCTGAGTTGGACAGGTGAGCTCTTTCAGTTTAGATTTTGTTAGAGGTAAGATAGGAGCACAGAGAAGCCCAGGTCTAAAAACAACTCCTGGTCTATATATTTACCCTTTGTTTGTCTAGTAAATTAGCAGTAAATTCCTTAAACTGAATAGCTGTCGTAAATATTGGTACCACTCCCCTAGATACTGTGAGAACACTAACACAGACCACCAACCTTTTAGGATACAAATACTCCTAAAGTGGCATATTAAAAAACAAGAACTGGAGCAATACATAGGTGTGCTCACCATTCCTGCACATGTTTGAACCATAACCTGCAATTTGTAATGGAATTATACCCTCCAACTATGTACTCCAAATTAGAAGGCAGCTACCTACCCTAGATACCAACTGTTATTGGCAAGGACTAGCTGCTGCCAAGAGACTATACTGCAACAGTGAAGAAATACAGTAGATAAGCAGCAGCAATGCAGCAGAAAGGCAGATAGCTGTAGGCATGAACCAGGGTAACAACAAGTGTTTAAGCAGGGGGAACAGTCCTGCTATTGTGGGGAACTTTCCTGGCTTCTGCACTACCCCAGTGAAGTGGAATAGCAAAAGGACCTGAGCCCTCACTCCCACTTCCTTTACCCAGTAGCCTCCCTGCCCTTGAGGGCTCCCCTTCCATTCTCCTGTCTGGCAGAGTCCTCATAACCCCAACAAGGCTGGGCCCAGGATTCCTGGGGGGCTGGACCCCCAACCCTGCTGTGGTCACCTAGGACAGGGGCTAGGGTGTCCCCACTCTGGGGTACTCTCTGCACTGGGCACTTCTCTGACCCACTAACCATTACATACAAGTTAAAGCAAATCCAAGTTATTTAATCAACAATTAATTTTAAAAAGAATAAGGAAAAATGGGAAAGGTTAAAGGAAACACATCAGTGCGCTCTGTGGCAGGGAACATCACAAACAGTGTCTCTGGAATGTCAGGGCAGTTCACAGTCTGTTCCTTGTAAGTCTCAGGCCTTCTTCTCAGGCCCTGGCTGTGCTGCAGGGATGCTTTGGGTTGGCCACACACTCTCAGTCTCTAAGTGGTAGGACCCTTCTTCCCAGTGTCACCTCCACCCTGTCGGGGTTACGATCCAAGCCTGGCCTGCAGCGCCTCTTGGCTGAGGTACCTCCCTGTGCTGGGCCTGCTGCCCAGGGTCCCCCTCGCTCTCCCCAGCTGCTCACCGCACCTGGCTCCGGACTGCTCCAGCCCCAGCTCCACCAGTCTGTCTCAGCGCCACTGCTGCTCTGCCTCCAGTTCCCTGGGCTGCTTCTTTGGCCCCTCTGGCTTTGGTTGCTACAGCTCTGCTCCCAGGACAGGTCTGCTCTGCAGGCTGCTTCTGTGATTCTGCTCCCAGCACTGACCTGCTTCCTGGGCTGCTTTTCTGGCCCCTCTGGCTCTGGTTGCTGCAGCTTTCTTCCCAGGACAAGTCTGCTCTCTCGGGGCTGTGCCTCTGGCTTTGGGGCTGCAGCTCAGCTCCCAGAACAGGGTCTGCTCTCTCTGGATCTGGCACAGCTCTGCTCCCCAGCTCAGCTTGGGCCCCTGCTTTCTCCTTAGCTCAGCCCCACTCTGTCTGATCCAGGTAATTCCAGCTCACACGAAGGACGGGACCTCCTGACTCCCTGATTAGCCTGCACGCCCTGTCATTCAGGCTGACCTGGAGCACTGGCCTCTCCCCATTGTTCCTATCAGGGTCCTGATTTCCCATAGACCCTTCCCCTTTTAGTACTGGGAGCTAGCCAACCAAAACACCCACACTGAATGTTAGTAAGGGGGCAACAGTCCCCTTACAGATGCAATCAGTGAATTCAACTGCCTATTATACACAGAGATCTGGATGATATTGTCATTAGCAGGAGAAGCTGTTACAAGGAGGCATAAAATACGTCTCTATATGCTTCCTAGTTATTGTTCTAGCTAGCAAGTGGGGAGATACGATACATAAATAATTGGATACTTGACAGAGATTCAGAGAAACTTCATTTAGGATATTAATACAAGGTCTTTACATAGTCCATCCAAGTTCAACCACTGTTAGTCAGTGATCAAGCCCTCACTCTTCTCCTCAAGGTCCACCAGTAAAAAGGGTCTCCAGATGAACGCAGGGAAAACTGATTTTAAGTGTCACAATTAGAACTGGTCAATAACTTTCCAAGAGAACACTTTTCAGTTGGAAAATGGTGTTTCAAAGTCTAAGTGTTCCATGGGAATGAGGCAAGCATGCTCCATTTGAAAAATAAACAGAGATAAGGTAACTGAAGGTACTGTCCAGTGCTCTCCAAGATTTAGGCAGCAGCGTCTTCACCACCTAGAGGTGAAGAAGATTCTACAGCAGGAAGGGAGTATCACCATATGCACTGAGGGAGAGAGCAAGTGTTCCTTTTGGGGATAGCTTGAAGGACTTTGGACTGGTTCACATTTCTTCTTCACCCCTCAAGGAAGAGAGTGCTGCTGCAAGAGCAGCAGCAGCAGCATAGAAAAGGTTTCATGGATATGTCCAGGATCCCATGCAAGCGCCCATTAACTCAGACCTTCATTACTAGCAGCTGACAAGGGATGTGTGGCCAAGCATTGCAACAACTGGCTGTCCCCCACCTCTCCTACCCATCAAGCAGCATCTACTCAGACCACTTTTTTAGTGTAAATAGCTGGTGATACAGTCTCCGACAGGCTCAAAGAATGTAGAGAGGCTATTATTTGTCCATATAAATAGATCACTGCTTCTCCAGGAACACATCCTGTGGCAGGAGACCAGAAGAAGCCTGGTGGAAGATCATATGGTCATGGCTCAGGAAGACATTGCTGAAGAAAGACACTACCTTAGGGCTCCTTATTGTTCTCCAGAATCAGCCCATACCAGGCTGCCCTGCCATCACTGCAAAATGTTCAAGAGCCTCCTGTTTCTAATGTGGAGAGGGGAGCACCTTCTATCTCCCTCTTCCCACACTCACTCCTACCTTCCTCACCTCCCATTCCTATTCCTGGGGGTGGGGAGAATATTTATTCCTTTTCATTCTGTTTGTCTGTGCACCAGTCTTGTATTCTCCTGCCACCCTGACTGACACTGATGCATAGAAAACTGAATTGAAAATGGCCACTACTAGAGTCCCTGGGTTGAAAAAAAATAAAAACATTTTGTTTTGAAAATGTTTTTCAACATTTCCAGATCAATAGGAAGTCCATGAACCCCATCATCTCCAAGGAATTTCAAGTAATGACAATTTCCTTCCATAAGCTTACTTTTTATTTTAGCCATTTAGAAACAGAAAGGGTTTCATTGAAATTAAAGGAGTCGGTATTTGTTCTCCACTTAGAAAATTTTTGCCTGCAATAAAGCCGGCTACATAAGTGCCCATTATCTATATCTGTAATGCAATGACAACATATGTAGCATAGGTCCAACATTCCTATTATTCTGCCCTGTAAACCAGGCTGCAATGATTCCTAAAGAAATAAAAATGCACTTTGAGATTTCCCCCCTTTATTTTCTTTATGTGGGTGATATTTCCTTACTGTGAGACGCTGGAGTTGTAAGATGTTTATCAAACAAGCAAACCTTTGAATGTCAACTCCTTCGAATTCCATAAAGCAAGCTTAAAAAAAAAAAATCAATAAATGTAGAAACAATCTTAGAACCGTAAGTGACTGAGGGTGCACTATCTCTAATGTAGCAAATAAAAATAAAACCTGTGTGATCACAGATCATATACTGTAACAGCAACAATGCTGATAAGATTATGGTAATAAAGATGTAGACAGATCAATAGAAAATCTGCTATATTTTGGATAGTCAGCAAATAGTGGTACAGTATATTACCCGAGCAAGAGACAGTTTGATCATTTTCTGTTACCTTTGGCATGATCTATTGCTAAGAAAAAAAAATTTGTTTGCATCTATTGTCCACTGATGAATTCAAGATAAATGTCAGGTAATGAGTCATACTGAGTACCATGAAAAGGAACTGGTCACAGGTAGGCATGAAATAATGGATAAAAACAGGCGTTTCCCTTTCCCCCAGGAAAAGTAACAGCAAATTATTACATACTATAAGGGGGGGGCGAATACATGAATTTGTATGATAAACATCTCTATTTTTACACAAAAATATAAAGTTTTACTGTTTCTTAGTACTATTTAATACCTGCCTCTGTGTCACCTCATTATGGCAGTCAAAATCCCTGGCTCTCAGGAACTGCATATGGTGTTGTAAAATATTGGAAAGTTTAATAGTAAGCTTCACTCCACTTCTATTAAAATTGATGTTAGAAATTACATGAAAACTCTTCAATTTAATTAATACCATGCATTTAACACTGACAGACATCAGCAATATTCAGCAACTGCAAACATGCTGTGGATTTTGATTGAAAAATAACTGTAAGCACATTTAGTGTTGCCAAATGCCAGACTAAGAGGCTTGCACACTGAAGTCCTGTTATTTATAGAAACAAGTACAGAACCTGGAGAGTATCCATGCATGTTTTAATAACTGTAGGGGTGAGTAGCTAGTTGCATTTCCATGCTCACTGAAACTTTGGCCCCTCTCTGAGTATGCCAATAACAAAGATGCCAATTAGTGGCCATCTTGATGGTGGGTTTTGTTATATAGGCTACTCATTCACTTCGCATGTGTTTAATGATGGGTGAAACCTCAAAAGGTTTCATTCAAACAATTATCCACCAGGACCTGCCACAGCAAGACCCCTGGAGATGGAATAGAGGCCAAAACTGGATGTCCCTGGAATTTTACAAGTGTTTGTAGAACTAATTTGCTTGATTTTGATTCACATATGGCCACATGCCTGTATTACATTTAGAGTTTCAGCTTCCAACATACCTCAAAACAAAGGTGTCAGTCTCATCACGTTATCATGTCAGAACAATAAACTGACCCAGCAAAAACTTTCAACCAACATAGGCTGAGTTTTGAGTAAGTGAGTTTCACATGGGTTTTGGGGGTTGTTTCAATTATTTCACACAACATTACGTCCCTCATATTTCTGGATGGGGCGCTCATTTAACAAAATTATTTCATCCAACTCTAAATACGTCCAATTTTTGCTTTTTCCCCCCCACAGTCTGCTGACATGCTCAACAACTTAAAGCCTTTGCATAAAGAATTTTAATAGTGGTTGGAAGAATGTATTTGATCTGAATAGCTCCTGTTAACTTGAAAAATTCTTGTCTTAAAAAAAATCCTTCAGTGCAGTTCCAAAAATAAAGTGAAATAATTTGTTTTAATTAAATGGACTTTTAATTATGTACATTTTACACATCACTTTTATGATGTATGCTTATTATGCTCATCATAAAATCACTTTAAGAAACTCTTCTGCTGAGAGATTATTGTTGTGAACAGATTACTGTTAGTGCCATGGGACTCATGCAAATGAGATAATTCAGTAACGTTGCTTACCACTGCAAAGGCTGAGAGCTGTGGCAGCAAAGAAGGTGGAATCTTCTCAGAACAAAAAGGCCCAAATTCTGCTCTCAATTGCAGCTGTAACAACCATCGTTAACTTGATATTTGGCCCAAAATGTCTCTCAGTAAATTCATCACATAGCTAACCAATTTAGACTAGTCATTGCAGCTGCACACAGTGTAGGTCAGAGAAAAATCTGGCCTTACATTCAATACATTTTACAATGATACATACCCCATCAATGCACTTTCACTCTAGTTCATATTTTCCTCACATGATTTATTATAAACTACCAAGGGCATCATCTAGGGTATTAGGCAAGTGTTCAGTCAATATTTTGCAAACACTTTCTCAGCTGGGCAGAAAGTCTTTTCAGTACTAATGGAGGCATTGTCAGTTATAAGTATCAACCTTTCTAGTCACTTTGTTAGATCATTTTTCTTGCATCAGTCCTTTATACTACAGAAGTCTAACACTGGTCAGCAAAAAAAAAAAAAAAGGGGGGGGGGGGGGAGAATGTTGCCTAAGCACTGAACAACAACTGGAAAGGCAAACTTAATATGGATATATTATGCAAATAGTAGGAAAGAAATATTAAATACTCCCCCCCCCCCCCCGAATGCAAGGTTAATAGCACTTTCTAGCTGTTGTCTGCTTTAGTTATATAAGGCTGAGTCAGACAGCTGTAAAAAGAGAAAAAAAGCAGGACTGCCACTATTGCAAGGTTTTTAAGCTGTGGTCAGTTATTAAAACATAAGTGAATTTCAAAAATTTGAGAGGCAGATAAGCATCCAAAATTTAGCCATTTATCCAAAATCTTAGCCAAACATCCCATGAGATTTGCAGCCTCAAGAACTGTTTTGGTTTTTCTTATCAGACAGAAAGAAAATCACAGGGAAAAACAAAACATTTATTTCTACTGCAGTAAAGCCTAGAAGCCCCAGTAATGGATCAAGATCCCTTGTGCCAAAAGTTGTTCAAACACAGGACAAAAAGAAAAAAAAAACAAACGACAGCTCCCTGCCTCCAACAACCTCCCTTTTGGTATCTCGTACCTATTCTTCTAGTAAAGCCAGGATAAAGCAGTACAGAACCAAGTGAAATTGAAAAGCAAGTTCTAAAAAGTTACCTGTACCTGCAGATCACAATTATTTGTGTTAATCAGGACTAGTAAGGACAGAGAACTGCAGAGGGACATAACATAAGTAATTGGGCAACACAATGGCAGATGCAATTCAGTCTTGACAAAGTATATTGTAATCTCAACTATTTGTTTATGTTGTTGGACACTAAATTAAGGCTCCAATGCCTCGGCTGACTGTATGGACGGAGGTGCTGACTTGGTGGCATGGGTGGGGTCAGCTGCTACACAGGGACTTTAATGTACCTAACTCTGGAAAAAAGTCTAGGAAGTCACTGTGATCAGCTCACTGAAAGTTCTCTTTAATATTAAGTCAAAAAAGTAAACTGCTAGGCTGTAGAAAAAAGGACAGACAAAAATATTTTTTCTAACGTTTCTATTTTTTAACGTTACAATATTTTCATTATTAAATTAATGGGATGCCTTCACCTGGAATATTCTGCTCAGTTATAGTCACCTTATTTCAAAGAGGATAAGGTGGAAGTTCAGAAATTGATTATTTAAAAAATTCCAAGACCTCTGAAGACTTCAGTACAAGGAAAGACTGAAAAAACTGGGACTGCTTAAGCTTGGAGAGGACACAAGAGATGTATACAATTAATTATTGTACTATACATGTCTGTCATATTTGACAGAAAGCTAATCAGGAGCCCCTGTTCATACTTTGTCGATGCAATAAAAGGAGGATATTCTTAGAAACAGAAAAACATTTCTGTTTACAAATATAGTTTAAACACTACATCTCTAAACTATGGAACTCATTGAGGCCAAGAGCTCAGCAGTATTTGAAAATATGGATAATGAGAACAGAGTTACTTTAGAGAGGATTTTTAAAAATTAGAAGGGAGATAAACCTTCATGCACCAAGGGCATAAGCCAACCAACTCAGTAGGAAGAAGCTCTCTTTATAGGCAGGTTTTTCCATAGATTTTCACCATCATGGTGATTTTAGCACCTTTGTCTACAGCATCTGGTATTGGCCAGCATCAGAGCCAGGATACTGGACTAGTGAACTACTAGTCTAGTCTGCTATGGCAATTTGTTTGATTTAGTCTGACTATTCAAATTGGTTCTTGCAGCATTCAAACAAGGTCACTCATACCTGGTTATTATTGTGATACTATCTTCTTTACAGAAAAGACTGTACTGTAGCATTTATAAAAACTTTGTAGGTTACTGAAGTTTCTGCTTTAAGGTTTTCTGAAGGAACAGGAAAAAAAATAGAAAGGCTCCATTTTTATTTTTACAATGGTGCTTTAAGCATGCTACTAAAGACGATATAAATAAATCTAAGTAGTCCGCCCACTTTATAACTAGAGGCTGTGATAAAGTAGACACTCGGCAGATGATTATATAAAAGAACTGGGTAAGTTTAAATCCTTTGAGTTCAAACAGACTGCTTAGTATTTGGAACAATCTCCATATTTGATCAGATCTGAAGTATGAAACAGAGTTTGACCTAAAAAAACAAATGAAAGAAGTGAAGAATAATGTGATTTTGTGCAACTTACTATAGTTATCACTACAATATCAACATGACTTAAGCTTCCAACAAACAGGCCAATGATGTAGTCTGAGGGCTTTACTACATTACCCACTGGACCAATGCGCAGCGATCGATCCAGCGGGGGTTGATTTATCACGTCTAGTATAGATGCGAGAAATCAACCACTGAGCACTCTCCCGTTGACTCCGGTACTCCAGAGTGAGAGGTACAGGCGGAGTCAACGGGGGAGTGTCAGTTGACTCACCACAGTGAAGACACCGTGGTGAGTAGATCTAAGTACGTCGACTTCAGCTATGTTATTCACATAGGTGAAGTTGCATAACTTAGATCGATTCCTACCCCCACCCCCCAGTGTAGACTAGACCTGAAAAGCCAATTTCTATGCTCCTGAAAAAATATTTTAACTGGATCTAGTCGTAAAGTTGCCATCAGTACCAAGCAATTTGCAGATTACAAGTTTTAGTATAAACATCCATGAAACATGTATTTCTGTACTACAAATGATGCTTGGACTACATTTCTGCTTCCAGACAGCGGCTACCCTGCTGTTGCATATATTATATAGGGGTGTGTATATATTAGAATTTTGGATTTTCTCACCTCAATATCCTGAATTTTTAAACTTTTCATTTGCTTGGCATCATACATTTTTTTCCTGTTATTGAGACAGACACTTCCCCCAAGAAGGAAAGAGTATGGAATCTTGCTGGATCATCTTAAAAAATAAAAAAAATTAAAAAACACTGATTCCTAGGAGAATGAAAGAATAGTTGGTGGTGAAGAATAAGAAAGACCAAAAGAAAACCCAAAACAAAACCCCAAACCACACTCCTAACACAGCATTGAGGCTGTACTGTTCTCAGGCTACACACAACAAATTACTCTCTCAAAAGAAGAATGCAGGTCTTACATGAACTGGAACAATTAATTTCACGCTTGTCATCCCAGCCTCAATAGTGTGTTGATTTGAATCAGATATTTGTGGTGCATTACTGCATGCAGTGGACATTCTTGATACCTCTTGAGCAGACATATTGCTATGATGACTACCATTGTAAAACAATCCATCAATAAGAGTAATTACAGTATTGATCAAAATGGCTGGCTGTTTTGTATCAGAATCAATTCTCAGGAGTTGCCAGAAACAGGAATGTCTAATGGACTATTCCATCACTGTAGGAACTGAAACAGCTAATATTCTGGAAAGCTCTTAATAATTACTCATTGACTCTAGATTTCTGCTTCAGTAGTTAACTATACCCTGCTTACTGTTGCTTGAAAGTCAGTCTTAGTGGTTGAAGTAAGATTCCAATGCAAATTTATGAAGTGCTAACATCTGCAAAAAATGTGAAAAACTCCTTAAATAATTTTATTATGCTCAGCTAAAAATCAGAGAAATCTAATTATATTTCTTATTACATTGTTTCTGGGTGAGAAAATGCATTCTTGGTGTAGACAGCTCATTTTACAGTGGCTGCTCTTACAGTATTCTGTGACAGGCAGGGTGGAATGCATTACAGTTGAGATTGTAAACAAGAGAAAGCATAATGTCACTAATGTGAAATTTTCATGTGAGTGTCACTCACCAGATTACAGATAATGATGAGACAGCTCCAGCTCTTAATGCTTCATTATAAACTCTCGAAGACATCTTCCTGGTGCCTTTCTTCTGACCTAAATTATAATACTGAACTACAACCATTTCAGGCCATGTTTTCATCTCTTACTTGGAAAACAGAAATCTGATATGTTTTTTATCAGCAATTTAAGTTTATATCTATATTAAAGAATAAATTAAACTACACAAGCTCAATGAGATGGTATTATATTGTTTTACATAAAGAAACTTTTGCATAATACATTAGCACTATCATCAATATTTCCTTTGGTATTTGCTGAAATAGCATTAATTATGCTCACTTTCTTTTGGTATTCATGTACCATTGATGTAATTAATTTGGTGTTTACTAGAGCATTAAGTGTTATCTTTTATAATAGATTTCCCAGAACCCCGTGTAGTGGTTGACCTTAAAAATGTGCCAATTTTGCCTTAGATAAACAGAGAAGTTTAACTCAACATTTGCAACATTCCCAAGAAATACCACAAAGACAAAATTAATCTTTGATACTTTGTTGATGAGTGTGGCATGAATGCCTTGATAGCTAAATGGATCAAAAATGTTAAATTTAAAAAGGTATCCACTGTAAATTGCCTAGGTGAATTCTGGCTTCTGTGTGGTCAGTTTTAATAGAACTAGCAGTTCCTCTATTTATTTGCCCCCAGAAAGGTGCTTTTGGGATTGATGAAGTTTTTAAAACTTCATCAATTATCAACGTTCAAGATTTTGCAGCTGTATTGGAAGATTAAGGTAAAATGAAAGAAATTTTGCTAAGTGAGCAAAGAAACTAGTAAGACTTCTGTCTTAAATGACAGCTCCCATCTGTTCTACCACTGGTGGAAATGATGAGTCTGAATCAGCTAATAGAGGATATGTTCTAAACCTCATGGGAGACAATAGGAGTCTTTTCACTGGACTTCAATCGGCTTTGGATCAGACCCATAATTTATAAGCTTCCAGAAATTATGCTACGAGTATAAATTGTAATGTAAAATTTGTATTGGATATTTATACTACTCAACTACAACCACATAGATAAAACTGTTATGTCCCATCCCTTCCAGTTCTACAATTCTATGTACCAATTAACCCTATGTTACTAACAACATCCTCACCCTCTCAGAGTTATTGTATTTCCCATACTATGATATAAAGTTAATATCTACCAACACATACCAAATAGTAGCAGCTGAGATACCACAGTTATTTGCTAGTTTTACCTATTAGAAAATTATGGGAACCACTATATGTTAAAAAGCTAGAAATACCGTGTATATAAGCGATAAGAGATCACTGTCAACATCATTGTAAATAACAAGGATTTAAATTAGGCAATAAATGTGGCATTTCAGATACTGCTGAGTAGCAACTGTTGATAAATATTGACTTTTTAATGGTCACGATCGTGTTTTATTTTAGTGGCAATACTAAATGACAATGACTTATTTTAGTGAGAATACATATTCTTGTGAAGAAACAGATAAAAAATCCTATGACAAAATAGCATCAAAAATATGTCACTAAAGAATATTTGTGAAACAGGCTGCTAGGAGTAGGCTGGAAAGATTAGATGTGTGTCAATAAATGTCAATTTCACTCTATACACACAAAAGCTGATGAAAAGATTTTTTTTCATGGATCATAATCAAAATTTACAGATAGACAAAGAAAAATGCTCCTTGAAAACTTATCAGAGTTTCATTTAAGGATACTTACTTTTGTGCATTAACAGTTATAAAGCTTTAACTTTCTGAATCTCAACACCTATTGTAATTAAATAATTATCTGATCCTCCCCCCCATAACTTCCTGCAACTGTGAAAATTTAAATAGCTAAAAATAACAGTACTTAAAACCCCTAATTCTGTGCAAATGTGAAAAAAATTAAATGCTTTCAAAAAATGTTGATATTATCCATTTAAATTATTTTTTAAAAACTGAATTCTGCTAAGCCTGGTTATATGTGATATGCATTTAGAATCTGTAGAAAACACTACAGAAGTGGGAAAAAACTTGCAAAAAGGACTTACAACCCAGCAGGACACTTTGGATGAAAATGTACTTATGACAAAACTACACCCTACAAAAGTTAAACTTCACTGTTGGACACAACTTTAGCATCAGGTTCACCAAGAAAGATTAAAAGAGTATACGTTTGGGAGCCTCTGAAGGCAAAAGTCTTCAAAGAAGGGACCATTTTAATACTTACTGATTGCTCCCAAGAATGATTTATAATACATTTAGGTTTTTAAATCAGGTACTTTCTATTATTCTTGAAAGTCTACACATACAGTTAAAGTCATCCCACACATGCACTTACCATCCACCAATTCAAGTGACAGATGGTATAGACCAGGAGTGGGCAAACTACTGCCCATGGGCCGGATCTGGCCCCTCAGGGCGTTGAATCCGGCCCACGAGATTGCCAGCCCATGGCGTCAGAGGCCCCGCTCCACTCCAGGAAGCGGCCGGCACCACATACCTGAGGCCCCTGGAGGAGCTGGGGCAGAGGGATCCGCGAGCTACTCTTGCCTGTGGGTACCTCCCCAAAGCTCCCATTGGCCAGGAACGGGGAACCATGGCCAATGGGAGCTTCAGAGGAGGTACCCATAGGCAAGGACAGCGTGTGGACCCCTCTGCCCCCACTCCCTCAGGGGCCGCAGGAATGTGGTGCCAGCCATTTCCCGGGAGTAGAGCTGCGAGGAGCCGGGGACAGGGCAGGCAGGGAGCCTGCCCTGTCCTGTCCTGGGAACAGTGCATTCTGCTGCCACCCCAGAGCCACTCCAGGTAAGCAGCACTGGGCCGGAGCCTGCACTTCGAACCCCTCCTGCACCCCACACCTGTCCTGCACCCAAACCCCCTGCCCTGAGCCCCCTGCTGCACCTCTCACCCCAACCCCCTGCCCTGAGCCTCCTCCTGCACTCTGCCCCCCTCCCTGCACCACTGCCCTGAGCCCCCTCGCACACTATGCACCCCCTCCTGTACCCCAATCCCCTTCCTGGAGCCCCCTTGTACGACCCACACCTCTCCTCTGCCCCAACCCCTTACCCTGAGCCCCTTCCTGCACACCACACCCCCTTCCACATTCCCTCCCACACCCCAACCCCTGCACCAGCCCTACATTCATGGCCCTGCATGCAATTTCCCCACCCAGATGTGGCCCTCAGGCCAAAAAGATTGCCCAACCCTGGTATAGAGGGAAAGCACAATTCTCAGGAGCTCCCCTTGGCAGAATGCATGTGCCTGGTCTTTCAGCTTCTGTAGCCCTCCTTGGGCTCAGGTCCTTAATTAGTCCCGCAGTCTTTAAATGGTCTTGGCCATAGTATCGAGCCATCCTCCAGGAGGCAATGTTCTCACCCTCTCAAGGCCTTTCTGTCCCCAGCTCTCCTGCTGGGCCACTTAAAAAAAGTTCAGTTCCCTTTCTGGGGTATATCAAAGTCCCAGTCACTTCCCCAGTGGCCAATGCGGGGGACCTGGGCCCACCCAATACTCTGGGTCCTAGCCCAGGGACCCCATAGATGGCAGCTGTCCACCAGGTCCCTTTATCTACACTATGTTGCTTCTACAATTCCCTGGGTCGCTTCCCCTCAGCCCTAGCACATTATTCACCCTTACCTCATGGTCTTGTCCTGGTTGAGTCCCATCAGCAAGCCAGGAGCTCCTTCTCGCTCCCACAGTCTCTGCCAGCACGGCTCTGTCCAAGGTCCTGTAGCTCCCTCAACAGCCAGGCAAACCACCCACACTCCTCCAGCTCCAGAAAGGCACTGAACTCACTTTGGCCCTGCAGGTCTTTTTATACTAGCCCACTGGGCCCTGATTGGCTGTCTCCCAGCAGCTTCTCTAGGCCACTTGGAGGACCCCACTCTCCTGTCTTTTTCTGTAGCAGGGTGTAGTAAGACCACAGGGTCCTCTGGAGGGCATCAAAGAGTCTGGTAAACCCCTTCACAGATGGGCAAAGACATCCTGGGGAAGATTTTAGTTAGTATAGTACCTTACAATATCATTTAACCATAGCCCTCGGCAAATTGCTGAACTCCCACTTTACATCATTTTTACACTATACTCTTAGAAGAACTGCCTCCCCAAACTGCCTAGTGTGACCCTGGCCACACTCAGTTGCCAGCCCCCTTCCTGCCTGCTTCCAGTTCCCGTTCTTCCGTGGCCCAGGCTGGGGTGGGCTGGCCTGTCGCCAGGACTTCAGGCTGCTGGTATAATAATATCCTGCGGTATACTGTTACTTTGGGAATAGTGACCTGGCAATTCTGTGAACATTTACTGATTAAGGGGCAGGACACTCCAGAGGTTGGTGTGTGCCTGTCGCTAACCTGGACAGAGAAAGCGAAGCCTGCACAGGCCTGGAAGGCAGTGCTTGTGTTGCCAGGGGCTGGGGCTTCAGGTAGCTGGTCCACAGCAGACAGAGACAAGACCTCCTCATACTAAGGGGCAGGTGAGATGCCTCACAACCTTGGGTACCTCTGGGAAACATCAGAACTTAAATATGTCATGCCCTATCCCTCACTTGTATGTTGCTTATTACATTTTTAAACTCTTTAGAAGGGGAAATTTTAATTCCTGTCTTTCAAGTACATAGCACAGTGTGCATCCTGAGTAACAAAAAGCAAGGATGGAGAGTAAGTGGCAGGAACAGTGCATTTTGTGGGGAGGTATTTGAAGGAGGGGGTAAGGATGCTTGATGAATATTTACTTTATTTCAGTATAAGATATATTGAAAAAGTGTACTCAAACATAACAAATGCTGTTTGTCTGGCATGACTGAGAAATTTACCCTGTACCGTTTGAAAAAAAAATGTAATAAACTGTAATTTTTAAAAAATTGTTTTTAAAAATTAATATCTAGGAAGCCACATTTATTTTCCACTGAAATCCCAGGGACATTTTAGGTGGATGAACTATGTGTTTTTAACCAAGTTGAGGTCTTTTTTGATATTCTGAATTACCACAAGCTTTTATTGCGGCATCAGCTCACGCCTGTCAACATATAAAAGTGGCAGAGAGATTTACTCTTCAGAGACAAACATTTTAATCCACTGAATTAAACCAAATGAGCTCCTCCATCAACCACTTTTTTGTTAATTTCTGTCTATTCCAAGTATAAAGAATTCCTTGTACCTAATCAATGTTAAAAGATTATCTCAATGTCACTATGTTTCACTTTATTAAATTTTGCAACAAATACTCTGGGAGGGTCTGAGGTTTACAAACTACATGTAAGCCATATCCGTACTCTATCTATGCACAAAAAAATCATGATTTTGCAAACAAATAGCTGCTCACAGATATCTCTGCCTATTTGCCTATTCATAGAACACAAACTCCACAACATGCATCTGCAGCTTCAATTAACTCTCTCAGGAGGTGATCTGACAAAAGTCAATAGGTACAGCATGTTCTCGATGTGGTAGGAATAGCACAAAAGCATCCACTTCATTTCTAATCTCTGACTCGCTGCTAAACAGAGATGCTTGGAGTAAGGGGTGGCCATAGCTCCATGGACTGTCTGCTCCAGGCCTTGATGCAATAATCAAATCCTGATCATCAAATTTCCCCACCCATCCCTCATTTCAGTAGCAAACATGTAGTTGCTTTGTGGTCACCAAACCCTGATCCCTTCACGGAAGGTGCAATCTGAGACTACACTTTCACTGCCATCTATGGGGTCTCTGTTGCATGTCCCCTAAGATCTCTACTCTGTATGCAGAGGTCTCTCTGCTTGACTGACAGATGAAAAGACAAGAGGAGGTCAAGTGGCATCCTGTTCCCAGAACTGGAGTTCGGTAACAGCTCTGAAATATGCCTATCGACCAGTTAGGACAATTTAAAGGTCTAGAATACATGACCTACGAGGAAAGAATGAAAAAACTGGGTTTGTTTAGCCTGGAGAAGAGAAGACTGATGAGGGACTTGATAATTTTCAAGTATGTAAAAGACTGTTATAAAGAGGAGAGGGATAAATTGTTCTTCTTATCCACAGAGAAAAGGACATTAGTAATAGGCTTAAGTTGCAGCAAAAGAGATTTTAGGTTAGAGATTAGGAAAAATTTCCTAACTGTAAGGATAGTTAAACACTGGAATAAATTACATAGAGAAGTTGTGGAATCTCTGTCATTGGGGGTATTTAAGAGCAGCATGACAATCACCTTCCAGGGATGGTCTAGATAATACTTAGTCCTGCCTCAGTGCAGGGAACTGGACTAGATAATCTATTGAGGTTCCTTTTAGTCCTACATTTCTATGATTCTATGTCACCAAAAAGGAAATAAACATTGTTTAACCTCAGAAGGTTCTTGTCTAACTCTGTACAGGAGAGACAAGGAAGGTGGGGTAATATCTTTTATTGGACCAACTTCTGTTGATGGAAAGTAAAAGCTTCACAGAGCCTCATCTTCAGGTTTGGGGAAAGAAACCAGAGTGTCTGAGTTAAATACATTTTGGGACAGATTGTTAAACTTAATGGGTTAACGCATTGTGGGAGATCACTTAAACTCAAGTGGGCAATTAAGGGTTAGCAGATAGTAGGGCGTGTTACAAGTTGTTATACTGTGTCTGTTGACTCCATGATGAATTTAAGTTCCCAGGCTTGTCTTCTGAACGTGTTGTGCAGGTTTCCTATGAGGACAAGAACTGAGAAATCAGATATGGAGTGATCACTTCGCAAAAAAAGAGTTCACTCACAGAGAATATGGGGTTGTCATCTTATTTTTCTGTGTGAGTTCATTCAAGAGCGCACTGATTGGTTTTACCCACATAGTTGTTGGGGCATTTGTTGCACTGGACAAGATACACCACAACTGTGATAGGCACATGTGGGACCCAGGAATTTTGAAAGGTGTCTTATGGGGGTATTGATCATCATAGCAGCAGAGCTGTGTCTTGTATTTATCCCAGACAATCTTAGTTTCTTTCCCCAGATCTGAAGAAGAGCTATGTGAAGTGCTTGTACCTTTAACCAATAGAAGTTGGTCCACCTGGTCTCTCTCATATCTTGGGATAAACATGGCTAGAACAACACTGCAAATAACCCTGTATTGTCACATTCAGATAATATTGTTCTGTTTTTTCTCCTCTGATGAAATACATAGTTGATCTAATTCAGTGCTATTTAAATAGAGTACAATTACACTAAAGCCAACAGAATCATGTCCATTTATGCCACATGCCCATTTGGCTGTAATGATGACCAATGGACAACATATAATCTACAGAAGAAATCTATACAGCATCGTAAGACTACACATCACTAGAAGTATATGCTCCTCTGGTGTTCCACATGTACAACAAATTTCTGAGTGTAACAAAACTGTTACATCCTTACAGCGAGATAGCAAGAGTTAAACTTCACACGTTCCTACTGAGGTCTACAATAAGTAATTCTGAGGGGTGAGAAACCTGCTGGCACTACAACTGCCAACACTCAGGGAGACTTGATTGCACTCTTCTGCAAATAAGCAGAGCAAATTACTGTACTGTAAGCTGGGCATGGACTAGTAGCACTTATATAGGGGTGAGCAGCGATAAAAGGTTAAAGACTTTGCACAGCAGGCTATCAAACTGTCAAACATGTGTAAGAATATTTTTTCCTGCTCTTGTTTCAAATGTCTTACACCAAGGCAGACCAGAAACTAGAAAAACCCAGAATGGAAAAATGGATATTTTCAGGAGGCCAGCTTAAGAAAAAAAGATGAACATATTAATATTAGAACTACTCACACGTTATCCAAATACCCACAAATTCTAACATGCAAGGCAACTGGGATCTTTCAGCGTAGCTATCATTAAAACCAAGATATACCATGGTAAGTACAAAATGACATAAAATGACAGCACAAATGACAATAAAATACAAATGACCGTGTTCTCCAATGGACGTCTCAATTATGATAGAAGGTTTTCTGCATTTAAAAATAGATGCTGGTGGTAAGGTCAGACACTCTCAACAGCCCCACCCTGCGTTGCATGTGGATATATTTACATATATGAATATATCTGCATTCATGTAAGTCTACCATACTGGAGCTTGAAATTTAAAGCTAAGATTCAGCTCACTTGTTTATTCAAACAAGGGCTGCAGCTGAGCATCCAATATTGGAACTAACACTAGAGGGATCTACATTATATGTTTCTCTTTCCCTCCCCCTTAAGCCCCAAATAAAACTAATTGTTTTTAGTCAGACCTATCAGTTGTTTCACTGTACTTAAAAATGAGTGCAATATAAGAAAAATATTCTAGGTCATCTGTACTGAAGCACAGAATATATGCAGCGAGATTAACAGTAAATTTGTTCTTTTAACAATTCTAGTATCATAGGGAGGCTGTGTTATGATGCATGTTTCAACTACACAGATGCACGTGAAAGATATGCAGATATTTTGCCCCACAAAATACACTGGAAGAAATACACAAAGCAGTTTTTGCCAAGTTACAAAAGACCTTGAAAAGCCATTACCTAGAGAAGTTATCAAGACCTGTGATGTTTCATTATATATTGTCAGCTTGTCTAGATGAACAGTTTGTGCATGACAAGCTGGGGTGCAAAGCTACAGCACACTAGCATGTCATGCACTAACTGTCTGTATGGACCTTCATACTGCACCCTAAAAGATCCCTAGTGAACTTTAATCTACTCTTTGAAACCGGAGTAGGTTAAAGTGCAGTAAGAAACTGTAGGATTCATACAAGGTTTATGCGCTTGGCAACATTCAGGGTACACCCGGAGTGTTGTGCTGGACCTGTGCACACACAGCTCCTTTCAAGGGCATCAACCTTGGAATCTCGCCCAGATATCGTGAATCGTGGGAAGCCTCCCAGGACTGGGCTCAAGGCCCGAGAGCAAGGAATGCGGTAGATAGAAACTGGTAAATAAGAATGTTAAACAAAGCCAGTGTATTCCTTTTATCTGTTGGAGAATGTAATGCGCGGGGGGAGAGAAAGAATAAAGGGGGAAGGTGGAAAGCTGACAGGCAGAAGCCTGTTAGCAGACCAGCCGCTTGCTTGCTAAAAGCTCTGTGCTGTCTTGTCATTGAACCGCCACAACTGGCGCCCAAACGTGGGGCCCTCAGCACTCACCTCGCCCGGCAAGGGTTTCAGACGCGTCACTCATCCGCTTCACAGATCCCAGTGAGTATTTTTCATTGTGGTAAGTATGGGAAGCTCCCTCTCTGCTTTGCAAGTGCAACACCGCAGCGAGCTACAGTATTTACTGCGTAAGGCTCAGCATGACTGCCCCACTCGAGAACTCACTCTCCTGCTACAGGAGGTGAGTGCCCAGTGCCCGTGGTACCCTGAAGCTGGAACCCTTAAGCTAGCGGACTGGGAGCGGTTGGGCCAGACATTGCATAAAGAGCCTCGGGCGCCCGTGCAGGCTTTACATGCCTGGCACCTCTGCCGTGACGCGATACAGCGTGTCGCCTCGGACAGGCCCTCCCTCGCGAGGCTGGTGATCTTGCCACGCCCATCCGCTCCTGCAGCCATCCCCCCTCCTGGCGATGCGACACAGCGTGTCGCCTCGGAAAGGCCCTCTCCCGCGCCAACAGAGAGGCTGCCGATCCCGCCACCTCTGTCCGCTCCTGCAACCATCCCTCCCACTGCTTTGCCCCCAGTGCCTCCGTTACCACCACCTCCCTGGCCTTCCCCACCGGAGCCGGTGTGTGATCACCCTCCCACCGTGGTGCCCCATGTTCCGGGGCCCCTCAGAGGGTCGTCCGCGTCTGCTCAGCGGCTTTCGCTGGTGCAACAAATGGTCCATGCAGCGAAGACTCGCTCAGATCTTACAGCAGAGGAGCTGGCTGAGCTGGTCTCAGTTTGTCTGGTGACCTGGCAGGATGATGGCCAGGGCAACCAGGTTGCAAACTGGGTCAGTTTGCCTTACTCGGTGTTCAGAGAGGTAAAGAAAGCGATTCGCGAGTTCGGTCTGACCAGCACGTATGTGCGTGGTCTCATTGAAGGGCTAGGTTCTGGGTATTCCCTGGTCCCTGAGGACTGGAAGGCGCTGTTGCGCATGATGCTGACACCTAGTCAGTATGTTATTTGGCTTAGTGAATTTCGGCAAATGGCGGAACGCCAGGCCCAGGTGTATAGAGAGCAAGGTATCATTTATGAGCACTTGGCAGGGGAGGGCCAATTTGCTACTGTCCAGCTGCAGTCTCAACTCCCTCAGGCCGTCTTTCCCATTATTTCCACCTGCGCCCAGCATGCTTTCCGGTAGGTCCCGGATTCAGGCAAGCCTACCAAAAGCTTTGCCAGTATCCGTCAGGGTGCATCAGAGTCCTTTATGGATTTTACCAACAGATTGCAGGAGGCTATCCTCCGACAGGTGGATAGCCCTGCTGCAGCTCAGGAGATCCTGTTAAAAATGGCGGTTGAGAATGCGAACGAGGATTGCCGCCGTGCTCTCCAGGCGGCACAAGCCTCTGGAATTCTAGAGCTGTCAGACATGCTGCGGGCATGCCAAAACATCGGCACCCAAGCCCATAAGGCTGGAGTTCTGGCTGCCGCCCTGCGGAAAAGCGGGAAGGAGGGAAAGCGTTGTTACCGCTGTGGTAAGGAGGGTCACTTTCAGTGGGAGTGCCGCTCCTCGGCGGCTCCCGCCCGCCCCTCAAAGAAGTGCCCCAAGTGTCGGAAGGGCTATCACTGGGCTAATCAGTGTTGTAGCGGGTCGGGAAACCACGCGACGGGTTCCCCCCGAACCCAGGGCCAAACGGGGGTGTTTCCCACTCAGACAACTGTTCCTCTGCTTTAAAACCCATAGACTCCATGAAGGCGGCGACTGCCGGAAGTGCAGGGCTTGATTTGATTATGCAGGAGGACGCTGATTTTCAGTTGCCGGGGGAGGTTTGCGCCATACCTACCCAGGTGATGGGACCTCTCCCTGCCGGATTTGTGGGTCTGGCTCTCCCTCGCTCACACGCTGGGAAACAGGGTTTTTTTGTCATCCCAGGGGTCATTGACGCCGATTACACCGGCGTTATTAAGATTCAGTTGTGGACCCATCTTCCGCAGTCGCTCCCGTGTGAACGGTCAATTGCGCAATTGATTTTAGTCCCCTATCAGGTGCCAGCTGCAGAGGATCGAGCCCGGGGCGGAGGCGGCTTTGGATCGACGCTGGCTCAGTCGCCATCTCACAGCACGTCCTCTCCACTTGTTGCTCTAACAATTTCGGTCCGCCCCTCGAAACCTCAGTTAACACTTCTCTTAAATAATGTTCCTTTTACAGGGCTGGTGGACACTGGAGCTGACGTTACGGTGATTCGTGATCCGGAGTGGCCGGTCGGTTGGCCAACAGTTCCTTCTAAAGAGTTGTGGGGGATCGGGGGTAGCAAACCTGGGCGCCAAAGATTGTCTTGGGTCACGGTCTCTAAACCAGGAGGCCGTGCCCTTGCTACAATCCACCCTTTTGTACTCCCTGTCCACCTCAATATTTGGGGCCGTGACTTACTTGTAAAGCTGGACACCACCCTCGATATTAATATATAATGGCCCGAAACTCTCCCTCACCCACCTTGCCATCCGCATTACCATTGGTATGGCAATCCTTAGAGCCCGTATGGATTGACCAGTGGCCCCTCCCTCTAGAAAAGCTGAAAGTGCTTCATTCACTTGTACAACAATATTTGAATGCACAGCGCTTGGAGAGCTTCACTAGTCCTTGGAACTAGCTGCTGTTATTTTGGCCTTTCAATTTTTTGCTGATTGTCCCTTTAATTTGATCGTGGACACGCATTATGTTTATCAGGTAATTGATCATTTACCCCTTGCTCTTATTACCCCTCAGGTCGATGCGGACCTTCTTCGCCTGTTTTTGTCCTTGCAGTATCTCATCACCACTCGTAATTTCCCTTATTTTGTTGCTCAGATTCGCAGTCATACCCCTCTGCCTGGACTGCTTCTGAGGGCAATGCGCGCGCCGATCGCGCGTTACGTGGTGAGGTAAATTCCCTTTTTTCTGACCCCATTGAAAGCCATGCCTTTTTTCATCAGTCTGCCTCTGTTTTGGTCCGGCAGTTTTACATTCCTGCTGATCATGCACGTTCTATTGTTCGTTCCTGCCCCCACTGTGCCGCTGCTGCCCCTACCCTTTTTTATGCCGTTAACCCCAGAGGTACCGCGGCGAATCAGCTGTGGCAAATGGCTGTCACTCATGTGCCACAATTCCGCCCCTATTCGTTTTTATATGTTTCCATTGATACCTATTCGGGATTCCTTTGGGCAACCCCACAGCATGGGGAAGCCACTCCTAAAGTTATTCACCATTTGCTAGCCTGTTTTGCTGTTATGGGTCGCCCGAGCCAGATAAAAACAGATAATGCCCCAGCCTACTGCTCCACAGCCCTTTCCACCTTTTGTGTCCAATGGGATGTCCGTCTCACACATGGGATCCCTTATAATTCCACTGGCCAAGCCATTATTGAACGTGCAAATCGCACGCTAAAAACCTTGCTCGACAAACAATTAAAACAAGGGGAGCTGCATCTCCGAACCTTAGGAGACATTCAGCAACAATTGCATATCCTTTTGTTCACTTTAAATAATTTAACGCTGAACGCAGATCAGCAGACCCCCACAGATCGGCATTTTCACAAATCCGAGGTACTGGAAAGACCGCGTGTCTATTACCGTCAGCTGCCCGATCCGCAATGGTTGGGCCCAGTGCCTCTAATTACTTGGGGTCGGGGATATGCTGCTGTGTCTCTCCCTGCAGGACCGTTGTGGGTTCCGGCCCGGTGTGTGCGACCGGCACTGAAACAGCATGGCGTGGCACCAGGGGCTATCGAACCCCATACCGGAGTTTCAGCTGACCTTGGAGGAGAACGCGGTGCCTCCCGGGTCAACAACAGTGGGACGGAGACGGAGGAGGCGTAGCCTCCCAAGCCAGCCCGTGACATGGGGAGCAGTAAAAGCATTGGTCGCCGCGGCTCAACGAAGACTGGCAGCAAACCAACAGCCAGAGACTTCTGAGACTTTGTTTGTGGCAATTCTTGCCCAAATTACTGCTAATTCTGTATTGATTGTATGCCTTTTGTGCCTGCTATTTCCTGTAGGGGTTGGCTCGGGAGCGCTTTCTTCGTTACGAGCCCGAATGACATATAACCTATGGGAAAGATTGGCTTCAATAGCAAATGTTACCCACTTTTGTTTATCTGATTTTGTAGCAGCTGAAGAACTGTTAGGTACATGCCTTATTCCAGTATGTCATCACCCTGAGGAAATTGGAAATGAGATGATGCTCGCTGCTTACGCGAACCTCTCTTCCCAGTACTCTAGCATGGCTAATTGGGGTCCGGCCAATTACACTTTACCTTCTTAAGCTCATTTTTTGCTGTTGCTGTGTGCAATGTATTTCCTTTTTGTTAAGGCTTTGTCGAGACCCGCCCTGGCAGGCTCCACGAGTTATGACCTTGTCTGTCTGGGAGTTAATTGGCTTGCAAAAGCAAATTGATGGCTACCATGAGATGGCCGAGCACAAATAAACAAAAAAGGAGGGGATGTAGGATTCATACAAGGTTTATGTGCTTGGCAACATTCAGGGTACACCCGGAGTGTTGTGCTGGACCTGTGCACACACAGCTCCTTTCAAGGGCATCAACCTTGGAATCTCGCCCAGATATCGTGAATCGTGGGACGCCTCCCAGGACTGGGCTCAAGGCCCGAAAGCAAGGAATGCGGTAGATAGAAACTGGTAAATAAGAATGTTAAACAAAGCCAGTGTATTCCTTTTATCTGTTGGAGAATGTAATGCGCGGGGGGAGAGAAAGAATAAAGGGGGAAGGTGGAAAGCTGACAGGCAGAAGCCTGTTAGCAGACCAGCCGCTTGCTTGCTAAAAGCTCTGTGCTGTCTTGTCATTGAACGGCCACAGGGAACCTCTAGTGCACAGTAGCAGGATTCACAGACAGAGCATGGCACACTTGCGCACTGTAGATTTACATTCCAGTTTGCCGCGTGCAAACTGTTCATCTAGACAAGCATGTGTATGACTACAATGTGCAGCGGACCTTGTTTCTGCAAGTTTTCCTGCTTTATTTCTCTAAAAGTGGCATGACCAAAGTTTATAAGAACACTTTGTATACAACGCGTATACACCAATCACAGATGGCATGATCTGTTTCTCATTTTTTAATCAGATGATAGCTGTAGAATACTTGCATATGGTTTTCACACATGTAGCATTTCCCTAGTTTCTTCGGGTGTTTTGTTTTTCTGAATCTGAATCCTTCCTGCATCATTAGATATTACTTGGGGCACTAATCAGATTTCGCCATCTCTGTCTAATATGCTATTTGCCAGAATGGCTTTTCTTTTCCCCCCTAAGAAGACGGTGTTGATCTATTGCTGAACCCTCAATCTGAAGGACCAGTGGACTGCTTTTCACCTAGTTCCTTTTCTTTGGCCTGTCTGGCTTGGGTGGCTCCATCAGGAGTTAAAACTCCTACTAGCATAGCTCTTACATCGCTGGAACACCCAAGCCTATTGATGAATCCTGGTTTAGGTGCATGTGAGGCTACTGGGGGAGATGGTATGAATGACACCCAGCTCTAGGTCACCTTTTCCTAAGACCCAGGAAGGGTGGCATGTTGCCTTTCTGAGAACCTGGTTCAGACAGGGTCTGGGGCTTCTTAAGAAAAGCATCCACTTCCATGATGGTGTCAAGACCTAATTACAGGGAGGGATTTTTTTATAGCCTCTGAAAGTTCATCCTGGTACATTTTGTTGCTACATTACTACCTCAATCAGTCAAACATCTAGAAAGGATTACATTTACCCAGGCACAAATTTATCACAATTCAGTACCAAGGTTTGCTATATCATTTAAATAAACAGAAGGTATTCAGAGATCAAGAGGACCTGCCACTTTTATCCATTATTCTTCCAGCTACTAAGGCAGTCTTTGCTGTTTGCTGGGCAAGGAAGAGGTTCCTACATTCTGGATTTGAGCAAAATACCACCAAAAACTAATATTAAGTCTCTAGACTGAAACAGAGAATCATATTCATTCTATTAGCTTCCCCCAAATTTATCGACACTTCTAAGGCATGTAATGTAATGTGCATTTGTTAAATTCCAATTCTGCAATGTACCTTCCCCCTTAAAAAGTCCCCAAACTTTTTTTCCAAGTTAAATAATCTTTTATTTACTGTGCAATACCAGTTTTGTAATGGATGACCTTTGAATGCATACATTAAATTTTTTCAGAAGTGGACATAAAGCTGTGAATCTAATCAAAAGTTCAGAATTAATATCTCACGCCAAAGGGCAATCTATTTTTCTCCTTAAATCATTTTAGTTTGTCTTATGGAGAATCCTTTGCATGCTGAAATCCTTTTAAAATGTGCAGTAGCAAAATGACTGAAGCTAAAACTGAAAATGTTTAAAACTCTACAAGGTGCATGAGGTAGTATCTTTTATTGGACCAACTTCTCTTGGTGAGAGAGAAGTTGGCCCAATAAAAGATATTGGCACACACCCCCTCTTGACTCTCTAATATCCTAGGACTGACATGGCTACAACGGCACTGCATACGTACATAAAACTTTATAAGGCAAAATCAACCTCTCTTTCTTTATTCTTCCACCCCATCAGTATGCACCACATCTGAGATCTGAGAGTGGCAGTAGCCGCATTCTTACTCCACTAGCACATTGCCCTGGACTTCCTTACATCCAGTGGTAAAATCTCTCTTTATGAAAATATGACTTACAAAATTACGGAAAATACCATTTACGAAATTATGGAAAATTACCCAGAACCACATGATGGATGTCCATAGAAAGATCCACCTAAATTTTCACTGTGTCCCTAGTCTTCACTTTTTGGGGAAAGATAATTGTGGGGAAACTGGAGTCCTCAGATCTCCTTGGTCACTCTCAGCTTCATTCTAGCCCATGGCATGTGACAGAGGCTCCATTTGTTTCCGAAGCCCAAATTCAGGAACACATCCCTTATTCAGGACAACACTGCACATGCTTAAAATTAGAACATGCTCAAAGTGCAGTCCTGAATAGGGGTGGACTTAAGCACATTCTGTTGATCAATACTGCTTTAGGTGCATGCGAGGCTACTGGGGAAGATGGGTGTGAATGATAGCCAACTCTAGATCACCTTTTTAGCAGTATACCAGGCAGGTTGGTGTGTTGCCTTTCTGAGAACCTGGCTCATATAAGGACTTGGGCCTCATTAAGAAGAGCACTCCTATTCAGTAAAGCACTTAAGCATGTGCTTAGAGTTAACCACATGCTTAAGTGTTTTCCTGAATTCAGGCCTTGGATGAGAATCAAGCTGATTGATGCTCAGTCCTAATATGATGATAAATACAAATAGTCAAAGACAGTCTAAGTGCATAGTTGGTGAACAACCCATAAGCTACAGTATGTTCATGTTGAGCAATTATAAACAAATAAAAAAAATGTTCATATTTAATTTGTTAACACAAAAAGATGCTAATTCAGTGCATAAATTGCTTGCTGAGAACTTTTCACCCAACTCCAGTACTTCCAATCCACAATAAGCTGTAAAATATGTATAACATTTAGATTGTTTAAAGTGAAATGAGAAATTATAAATACTACCTATGTCTTTAGCAGATTCTCTTTTTTAAAAAAATTATAATATTGATATTACTTTTGACACTTCTTTCTATATAAAATTCCAGCACACAGAGACTACAGGTTAATTTGTCACACAATTTTTGATGCATCGACTTCATGTTAGGGAGCTGTCATTCACACACACATTCAAAGGACAATTTGAGGTTGCTGCAGCTTGAGTTAAGCTAGATTGAATCAGACGATAAAAAAAATGATTTAAATAATTTTTTCATCTGTGTACCATAGACAAAACAAAGGCAAGAATAATTATTAGGTATAAATTCTAAAAATTCATGTATTAGATGGATAGCTATTTATGGACATAGAAGATGACACAAACCCTGTCCCAACAAGTTTACATGCTATGGGCTGGCTGCTGCAAACACTCAATGCAAGCAGGCCCAATGAAGCCATGTAAAATATTTTAGCCTGTAGGTTATTAGCAAACTATCAACTTCTATTGCATTTAAAATCATCTAGATAGACTCAATATACTCACTAGCCACCACTGCTATTATTTAGAGCAGTGGTTCCCCAAACTGTGGCCCCCAGCAGGGTGCAAGCAGATTTCATTACTGGTAAGGGGGGGGGCATGACAGAAAAAGTTTGGAGACCACTGTTTTAGAGTTTAGCTACCATGCTTCCTGTTCTACAAACAGTGGACATTAGAGTCCATAATGCAAGGAGTTTTCGACCTAACAGTAGTCCAGAGTGAGACAGAATTATATGCTTCCATATACCTATAATCAATATTTGAATGACACTTTTTGTGTCTTGTATATGGATGAGCTTGTATATGGATGTCTGCACATTGGGGGTTAAATCAGTCTCAGCATGAGCACTCCTGGGTCAGGCAAATGTGAGTTTCGCTTAAATGAGGGATGTGAGATTTGACCAACCATGTATTACTCAACAGACATTTGCAAGAATCACTCTAGCCACTGGAAGCTGCCACAAGAGACACTGCAAAAGCCAAGCTTGTTAACAATAAATTAATATTCTGCCCCCCCCTTCAATATGTAGAACCTATTTTTGAATAGGCTGTTTCATTACATTTAAGTCTACATTTCCATAATAAGTTACTCTCGTTGTATTCTACACCATTCTCCTCACCATCCAAAAACCCCTAAAACCACCCCCCAAAACACTAGCAGATTAAATCTGCTAGTGCACAGAATTCCACTATTTTAAAATGAATGGATGAAAAAGCAATTTGGTTTATTCTCACCAACCTAAACTCAGAGTCTTCTCTAGCGAGTTTCCAAGATACATTCAATGTCACTTCAGCCAACAAATCCTTTCTAATTTATCCAGCTAAAAAAGTAATAAATTGACTTGTAAGCCATAGGACAGCAAATCTGAGAAGATAAACTCATTGTAGGGAGCCAGGGTGGCTCCCCTCCGAACCAGAGGGTAAAGAGCCACCCTTGCAGCCTGAGTGGGCGGGGCCAGGCCAAGCTTCCACCAATCCCCGGAAGGGGAAGGGTGGGACAGGAAGTACAAAGGGCGGGGCCCTCTGCCCAGTGAGGAGAGCCCCCGGGAGGGAGACAGATACAGGCTGCTGGTGGCTCCCTTGTGATCCTGCTGCTGACCCAGGCGAAGCCCTGGTCAAGGAGGAGCCTGACCGGGAGGAAGGCCTGTGGCAACCAGGGCTGCCAGCCGCTGAATACCCAGAGGACCTGGAGGGGCCTGATGGCAGCCCAGGCCAGCGTGAGTCCGATACCGAGCGGGAGTGGCCCGCAGCGGAATACCCGGATGAGATGGAGGGACCGGAGTGGCCCGCAGCGGAATACCTGGATGAGATGGAGGGACCGGAGTGGCCCGCAGTGGAATACCCAGACAAGATAGAGGGACCGGAGTGGCCCGTAGTGGAATACCCGGATGAGATGGAGGGACCGGAGTGGCCCACAGCGGAATACCTGGATGAGATGGAGGGACCGGAGTGGCCCGCAGTGGAATACCCAGACAAGATAGAGGGACCGGAGTGGCCCGTAGTGGAATACCTGGATGAGATGGAGGGACCGGAGTGGCCCGCAGCGGAATACCCAGACAAGATGGAGGGACCGGAGTGGCCCGCAGTGGAATACTTGGACGAGATGGAGGGACCGGAGCTGCCCGCAGCGGAATACCCGGAGGAGATGGAGGGACTGGAGTGACCCGCCTGAGAGACTGGGTAGGAAGTAGCCCAGGGGCCGAACTACATCGTGGGGTGGGTCTGTTTAGTCAGTGGGCGTGGATGGCCCCGCTGACCCAGCGGCGGGACTTTCGCCTCCTGCCACTGCCAGGGCCCTGGGCTGGAACGCAGTGGAGTTGGGTGGGCCTGCGTTCCCCTACCCCGGCGCTCCCCTGCCTGAGGGGCACGCTACGGACTCGTGCCGGCACACCTTCCCCGCTAATTCCCCAATGCCCGGAAGGTGTGGCTGAGGCCTGCCATGGAGACCATAGCTCTCCATTGCCCCTAGGGGCTCAGAGGACCGACACCTGTCACACTCATGAATACCTAATCCACTTCAAACTTTGCTTCAAATTAGCTCAGCAGTTGGTGTGCTGTGACCACTGCTTATTACACTAATCAGAATAGTCTCATTGCTATCTAGTACTCCCATGCCTCTTTGTGGTATCCAGATGTTCTCTCTCATCGTATACTTAGATTGCAAGCTTTTTGGGGCACCGGTTGTCTTTTTGTTGTATGTGTGTACAGTGCCTTGCACAAGGGGGTGCTAATCCCCGATTGGGAACTCTAGGGGATACCACAATGCACAAATATTAAATAATAAACTTCACAGCATTGTGCATAGGATCAAGCATTACTACTTTTGTTTGTTTCTAGTAGTGGTGTTTCTATCATAGGAGCTGACAGCAATCCCAGACTGTCTAACAGCTTCCCTTATAAAAGATTCTGACCTTTTCCTCTGAACCTCTCACACCTCTGCTGTTGGCAACAGGCCTTTGATATTTGGCAGGTGGGTGCCCTCGGACTACAAAAGTGATTTTTCTTTGTCCCATGAAATTCTGTTCAGCTTTTGTTTAGATATATAGAGTGGATTTCTTCTTCTTTTTAAATTTCCCTTCTCTCACTTGCATTTGTCGGAAACATTTTGGCAGACCGACAAAACAATAACATGAAAATCCTAAAGCTGACCTGGCACTAACGCCACCGCACCACACATTGGGCTGGGAACAGCTGGGAGCTTCCAGAGCAGCTGTAGCAGGGTCAGAAGCAGGAAGAGAGCCAGCCTGGATTCTTCTTGCTGGACCCAGTTCATGGTGTCAGTGGCCTACGTCCCCTTCTGGGGGCACCACATGAGACAGGAATCTTCAGAAAGGAGAGCACAGAACAAACCTGAGTGGGCTCCATTCACCCCATAAAGCACCCCCTCTCCAGTTCAACCACCTGGCCACAGCAACCGATTCCTCACCCATCCACTGTGGGCCGCACATGGGATAGAACTTTCTCAACTCTCAGCGCTGGGGGAAGGAAAGAGATGGTCCAGCCTCCCCCATCCAACCATTCTCCAGACCCAGCAAACAACATCAGCAGCCCCCCCACCCTTAGGGGTACAACATGGGGCGGGAGCTCCCCCAGCTCCACAGTGGGGAGGGAAGAGAGCGGGCCAGGTCCTTTCTCCCCATTCTCCTTTCCCCTCTCCATCTACCCCTGTACGATGACCTGGACCCAGCAGGCCATCCTCCTCCAGGACAACACACTTCTCCTGCTAGCAGCAAATGTTAGCTCTGTAGCTCAAGCGCTAGCAGTCTGTGCCTTTTTCCTTTAACCAAAACTAAGAAATAAGTTACAAGTAACTACATTAAAGACCATTATTTAAGTTGCAAAGTCAAGCATTCAAATGCCAGAAAGAGCCAAATTTACAGTTGCACACTTATTTTGGCCTTTAAATGTATGCCATATGATATGGTCTTTAACTATATCAGGGTGGCCAACCTTTGGCTCCGGAGCCACATGCGGCTCTTCAGAAGTTAATATGCGGCTCCTTGTACAGGCACCAACTCTGGGGCTGGAGCTACAGACGCCAACTTTTCAATGTGCCGGGGGGCGTGCTCACTGCTCAACTCCGGCTCTGTCCCCACTCCACCCCTTTCTGGCCCCTCCGCTGAACCTGCCATGCCCTCGCTCTTTCCCCTCCCCCTCCCCGAGCCTCCTGCATGCCACGAAACAGCTGATCAGGAGGTGCGGAGAAAGATGGGGAGGAGCTGATCAATGAGGCTGCCTGTGGGCAGGAGGCAGGGGCTGATGCGGGGCTGCCGACTTATTACTGTGGCTCTTTGGTAATGTACACTGGTAAATTCTGGGTCCTTCTCAGGCTCAGGTTGGCCACCCCTGAACTATATAAACACATGCTAGTTTTCCCATAGGATCCCTGCATCGTTCAGTACACAGGATGGGCATACAAGGAGACCCAATTAACATTGCACTGGCTTCTGTAAATCAAGCATTTCCTAACTTTCGAGTACCTGACTTTGTAACCTAAATAATGTGCTCTTAATCGGATTTTTTACATGTAATCTGTACTTATATTAATATTCTCATGTTGCTGTAGTACCTCAGGGAATCTGTTATGAGGCCATACCAACATCATGGTATTGTTACAGCCCTACAGATAGCATCCTAGGGCATTAAAAATCCTCAGGAAGACAGACCCTAACCCCCAGCAAATGCAAATATGCAGTCCCTATTAAACTGCTCTAGGAAGCCTCATCCTTGTTTATTTGTTTTGCATAACAAATATTTCTTATGGCCCTGCTCCTAACTATTCCACAACTCGTATGGGAATTGTGTGTCTCTGGAAGTTATGTATGCAAAGAATCAACCTGTATGTTGCTAACTGTTCCCATTACTAGACTTCAGCGGCTCAGTCCTTGGCTCCATACATGCAGTGCTTGGCAAAACTCAAGATCATGCAAAGGTGACTTAAAGGTAGCTTTGTTCCACTACAGTCATGTGGTCACTGTGCAGCTTGAGGGATGATCTCATTGTGCAGCTATCAGCAGCCTTTATCTTGGCCCTATGCCTTGTGAGAATTCACCTGTAAGCACCAAATCTGACTTTTTGATAGCTTTGCACTGGTGGAACCACAAAAAGCTGCCCTTATGCAGATGAGAATCAGGCCTTATCTGATTTCAGGAATTAGCCCAATGCTGTACAGGGCTAGAAGAATGCAGCTGATCACCAGAATTACAAACTGAGGGGGGTGCTAGTGCACAAAAAGTACGTCAAAGAAAATGTCTCATGATAGTGACCAAGGCAAAAGTCCCCTCTTAAAAGAGAGGTTTCAGAGTAACAGCCGTGTTAGTCTGTATTCGCAAAAAGAAAAGGAGTACTTGTGGCACCTTAGAGACTAACCAATTTATTTGAGCATGAGCTTTCGTGAGCTACAGCTCACTTGAAGTGAGCTGTAGCTCACGAAAGCTCATGCTCAAATAAATTGGTTAGTCTCTAAGGTGCCACAAGTACTCCTTTTCTTAAAAGAGAGATACTTGGGTAGTCAGGGTCAAACTTCAAAACAATTAACATGGAGAAAGAATATGCAAATCACAAAGCACTTGAGGGGAGCTGCTCACAACATTAACTTTTAGTACTCATTATATGATCCCATGGCTAAAAACTAATGTACTGTGAATTATACACCACTTCATTATAATTCAAATGACTTTTTGTTCCTTCTTATGCTTTTACTGTTTGGTATATTAAATACCTCTACTTTCACTATATAATATAATATGGTGGCAATGTTCATCAAATTATACTTTAAATACAAAATATTCAACAAGCTATTGTGGTTGAATACTATTCAGATACATTATTCAGCAAACTTGCCATTATACATATTTAATTACTTCTTGTATGGCAAGGGGAACAAGCACAAAACATAAGGACCTAAGATATTTAAGGGACAAAAAACCCCACAACCTCTTCATGATCATCATCATCATCCTGTGTGTCGCTTTGAAAACTAGGGTTCGTTGGAAAGTACTTGAGAAGAAAAAACACCATTTTATAAACTTTATTCTTTTTCTAATTCTTAGATGCAAATCAAATGCCCAGTAACATTAGGAAGCTTATATAATATGTTAGATTACTGTCTTTAGTGTAGCCTGAGGTGTAGATTGAGTTCCTGTTTCATTTATAGAAGATTCACAAAATAGCTTAGCCAAATACTAATTTTGAATATCCTCTCTCCACTTGGCCTCTTCCTGATATTCTCCATCAAGATTCAATTTTGTGATACTCAAAAATGAAAAGATCTTTCAAACTGTGGGTTGTTTCCCCCTTCATGCCATATAACACTCTTTAATACAGACTGCAATTTCTGTCCACCAAAATATTAGCACACCGACTGGAAAAATACCTTCTTGATCTAAACACACAATCAAATGAGTCCATCTCAGAGAGTCACTTGACTCTCTACTAACAGCCTAAATGCCAGAAGTTTTTTCAACGATATTGGGAAGTTCACGCTCTGGTATCACTTTGAAAAGAACTTTTGTATCAAAGCAGGGAATGGAGGTTCACCCTTTTATCTACTGCCTCACCCTTTATCTAACAAACTTATCTAACACCACCTCATGTTTCTCAGCAGTCAACTAATGCCCTTTACCCCTCTACTTTCTTTAACTATAAATAACACTTCTTATTTTGTTCTCAGGAAACATTTTTCATTCATAAATATCAAAGCACTTAAGTTTCATTATCCCCTTTTAACAGCCAGGAAAGGAGAGGCATAAATAGGTGAAATGAATTGCCCAAGACCACAGAGTCAAAAATAGATCCTGTGTCTGAGAATGGACCACAGTGAATTATGCCAAGACAAATTAAGAACAAAATTATCTTAAATAAATCTACAGTACAAAACCCAGACCTAGGTCTAAGTCTACACCCAGACTTTCCGAATTCGATCAAAACCTGCGCATTTGGTACAGATAAACCAGAGAAGTAACACTCTTCCACATTTTCATTTAGTTGTGTTTTTTCCCCACAAAATAAGGGGAGAGCAGGAAAAAAAGACAAAGCAACAAAAGAGGAAGGGAATGGGAAGGGAGGAAAGGAGAGGGGGAAGGGGCGGCAGGGTGAGGAAAGGAATGCAATGTCTTGGTTTCCATCCGCTAGTAATTAATGAAAGGTTTCTAAAATGCTAGACCACATCTTTTCAAATTTGTCCACTGTCCCTCTTCTCCCAAATGTTACCTGCTCTTTAGTTGCCAGGTCAGCGAAGTCACTGAGGCAAGCTTCTATCCCTGGAGCCATCTGCTCTTCCAACTAAACAACATGAGTCATTTCACTACAAGCGCCGCTCTAGAGAATCAAAGCTCTCTGTGAGAGGGAGAGTTTCCAAGATGATGGGCTATATCCCAAAACAGTTCTAGAAAATAATTTTTATGGCAGTATCCATCATATTAATCCTCCGACCTATCTCTAGCCAAAAGGATTGTATCTTAAGACAGTCCCAAAGCATGTGAGCCAGTGTGGCTCCAGGAAACCTATGTCTCCAGGAGCAGTCTTCTTTGGAAAGACCATGTACTGTATGCAGAGACCAATGTGAATTAAATTTTAGAGTCCCGTCTTTGTGTTCATCCATCAAAGTTTCTGCCTGTCCCTGAAGGCTTGTCTGTGTAGAAGAAGATCTGGCCGTATTACTTTATTTTGGGCAATAACACAAGGAATAATCTTAGTATTTCTTAAACTAACCTGGAATGTTTTCTAAACAATTCTGTAGAGAACTAGAAGTATCTAGTTCACTACTGCAGTTGCATAATTCTAAGCCTGTCTACACATTGTATACTCAGAAGTCGATCTCTCAATCAATAACCCACTTCTGGTCATTTCCCTTTCCCAGTAATATCAGTCATTGTACATTGGAATGCATCTGATGAAGTGAGCTATAGCTCACGAAAGCTTATGCTCAAATAAATTTGTTAGTCTCTAAGGTGCCACAAGTACTCCTTTTCTTTTTGCGAATACAGACTAACATGGCTGCTACTCTGAAACCAATCATTGTACAGTATGGATTTTATATGAGTACCTACATGATTTAGGAATCTAATTCCCATCTTTAAAGCATGTAAGTGATTTAGGTGCCAAAGTATAATTTACTTTCAATGGGATTTCAGAGTCTAAGTAATGTTGAGCTGATTTAAACTATTTTGGGTAGGGTTGTGATTTTACTGGTTCTTTTTACTGATCGCATTAAAATGGTGCAACTTCTAGGGTTAGTCTACACTGGCAGCGTTTTAACGTGGCTAGTGTGGTCATGGCAGAGCGCTGGGCAAGAGCTCTCCCAGTGCTCTAAAAAAACCACCTCCACCTACCAGTGCTGGTGCACTGTCTACACCGGCACTTTACAGCACTGAAACCTGCTGCAACTGGGAGTGGCTGGGTCATTACAAAACCTAAACCTAATTTCCCGCTACTGTTACTCACACCTTCTTGCCAACTGTTTGAAATGGGCCACTCTCATTACCACTTCAAAAGTTATTTTTCCTCCCTTGGCATCCTATTGTTAATTGAATTGTCTCGTTAGACTGACCTCACACTTGGTAAGGCAACTCCCATCTTTTCATGTATTTATACCTGCTCCTGTATTTTCCACTCCATGCATCTGACGAAGTGGGTTCTAGCCCACAAAAGCTTATGCCCAAAGTCTCTAAAGTGCCACAAGGACTCCTCATTATTTTTCCTGATACAGACTAAGGTGGCTGCCACTCTGAAACTTGCTGCGCTCAGGAGGGTGTTTTTTCACACTCCTGAACGAGAAAGTTGCAGCGCTATAAATTGCCAGTGTAGACAAGCCCCTGGTGTAGATGCAGTTATACACTTATAATGGTGCCTTATACCAGTATAGCTTAGTCCTGTAATATAAGTAATGTAACTATATCCACACTAGAGTATTATAGTATTTCAACACTACCATTTCAAAACAATGCAATTAAAGCAGTCAGGGGGGAGTAAGATCTTCTGAAAATATTAACCTATATCTTCTTTAAAGAAAACCCTTATTTTCCCTGAAACTGTAAATATTCCCCCCTCCCTCCCAACAATATAAAAGTTCCTTTGATCCTATATAGGGGTCAGCCCTATAGAATATAGGAAATTAGCAGAGCCCTCTTTGCATATGCTGACCAATGGGTGAAGTTCATTTGCATGTTAGTGGGTCTTTTTCTCAGGGTTCTCTCTTCTAGCAGTTGAGGTGTGGAAACGAAGGGAGGAGAAACTGCTTTTGTAGTTGGCAAGCCATTAAACAAGTCTCTGTTTAATCCTGAGCTGCTGATGTTCATTTGCAAATTTAACACCGTCAGCTAGAAGAGGGCCTCATCCTCCCTGATTGAACTAACCTCGTTATCCCTAGCCTGATTCTTCCTTGCATATTTATACCTGCCTCTGGAAATTTCCACTATGTGCATCCGACGAAGTGGGTATTCACCCATGAAAGCTTATGCTCAATACATCTGTTAGTATATAAGGTGCCACAGGACTCTTTGCAGCTTTTACAGATCCAGACTAACACGGCTACCCCTCTGATACTTTTTACAAATGTTTACAACTAAAATTATTTTAATACACATTCCTAACCCAGAACTCCTCCCTTTATTTCAGACGGGAATTATATTGAGGCAATATGATGCCAGGTTAATCTCTCACACATGTATCTAACACTTTTATTGTGTTTCCTGTACTCGAAGAAACACAAGCTTAATGAGGCTAAACATTTGCAACTGCTTTCACACAGTCAGATTGGAAGAGGTTTTAAAGTACTCCTGGAATGCCATGGCTGCGAAATTATTTAAACATGCTATAAAACTAATCTTTACCAGAATCAGACCACCAACCACAGAACTGACTGTCTTCAAAAATGATCCTTTCAAATGTACACAGTAATATGTTAAGGGAAGACTATTACTTCATGTGACATGGGCCAGGTTGGATTCTTAAATGACTGGGTTTTGATCTGTCATGTATGAATCCATGTGGCAGCTTTAAGATAATAAACAAACAGCAACCCATTTAGTCTTCTTTCCAAAGGAGATAAATTTATGGGGGGAAATAGTATTTCAGATTAAATTGTAACCCTTTTCAATGTCTAAGTGTAGCAAAAAGTATGTAACTATATTCCAGCACTCTTGGAAAGACAGACAAACTTCTCAGCATGCAATCTGCCTTAAAAGTATTTTTTTCTCTAACTCTTCTGGTTCATTCTTTCTGTAAAATAAGGTAAGTGCCAATCTCATCAGTTCTTTAACATTTTAGAAATCCTCAACAATTTTTTTCTCAGGGCAGCTGGAATCCATTGCCTGTGTGAAATTTAGTAGGGTTCTTTGGTTCTTTTTGGAACCATGGACACAATATGTAGGCAAAAAGAGTAGTATATAATAGGGTTTTAGCAGATTTAAAACACGGAAATGTCCATATTCATATCTTTGCCTCTGTCAGTTTGCTGCTTCAAATTCAATTTATAGCTACTTTCACTATTTGAGACTTTTTTCCCCCCAAGAAGTAGGTTGTACTAATTGGTTTGATTGAAAAGAAGAGGCTTTTGCTGGAGTTGTTTCAGTGTTCCCATTAGTGTGCTACTCTGCTACACATCAGACTGTTCCTACAAAAAAACGGGGATTATAGTAACTGGGGATGAAGGTTTTGATTACAGTGCGGTTTTATCCTGACCTCAGTTACAGTAAATTAATGTAAAAAAGCAAATACATTGTAAATGCATACTATTCTATCATTCTAGGAGCAATACCCACTCTGTGCCGCCATAATTCTGCATGATCTGTCACACTGAAATAATAAAGACAACTATAAGAGTAGAGTTGCATGGTACAGAACCACTATTTAGAACAAGTGTTGTTCATTTCAGTTACAGAATAATGACAAAGGGTCAGCATCTGAGGAAAAAGGATACAAAGCGCACTACATCCAATGTAATTACAGTGGTTGGAATCAGCTGAAGTGTTCCTCATGAAAGTCCCCAAGATGTGAACTCTTCAGAACTAGAAGCTGATCATTCTCATGAAGTTTCCTCAGCTGTGGAACTCCCTCCCTCTTGTTGTCTATTGGAATCTGTTAGCTGACTTTCAGCCTGTGGTGCTAGGCTACTCTTTTTTGGTCAACCATTTAAGCTTGAACTTAATCTAAGATTTAAGAAGCTTTCCTCCCCCTCTTCCTCCTGCCATCTAGTAGGTGGGCGTGGTTGACATGTATCTCTGGCTGTTATTCCTGTCCAATGCACAGATGTTGGATCATATTAAAGAAGTTCTGTATTTAAATCACAAATGAGTTTGATTCCCCAGAGTTTAAATTCCAGGGTATTACTAATTAAGAGGTCTCTTGGTTTTTGGTACTGTTTCTCTCCCTCTATGTGTGAAACTTGCAAGCTGCTAATTGTGTTAGTACATTCTAAGACAGAGTCTATTCTCAAAGCAATTAACAGAGAGAGAGACTCAAAGCAATACTCTAACAACAGAAACAGCACCCAGAGACTCCCCACCCTTTTGTTGTATTAACAATTGTGATTAAAATAGAGATAGAGGATGTATGTGGATGGATGCTTGGTGTGGATAATAACTGAATGATCAGGGAGGTGCCAGCCTAAGAATCCAGTGTCCATCGGCTGAAGAAGGCGTCAAGTGGAAATAACTAGAGGACCCCCCCAGAGGGCAGACTGGAATCCACCCAACAGCCTCAAGAATGGGAGAAACAAAGAACAAGATAACATCTTGGAGCCGTCAGGAATGTGCTATCTGCTGATTGATTCAGCAACAGCATGATGAAGCAATTCCCATAGACTGGCATAGGAAGAAATTCCTATAAAAATAGACTCTAAAAAGTGAGAACTTTGGGGTCTGATTCTGCAAACCAACTTCCAGGACCATCAGATGAGCATCTGACAAGGCCCTGCTCCCTCCTCATGTCCAGGCCACCTGGCCAGTGGCTTGGCATGAGCAACTCTAAGGCTGGTAACTATGATAACAACCTTGCAGAACGTGTGTGTGTGTGTGTGTGTGTGTTTGTATGAATGAATGTGTGAATAAATATGAGATTGAATGGAATGTTATAACTAGAACTAACTGCTTACTATGATTCTTTCTGTATTTACAATAAATGTGGTATTTTGCCTTTTTCCCTTTAATAAGATCCTGCTGGCTTTTATTTTATTGGTACAACACAGAACTAGTGCCAAACATCTCATTCAGCATTCTTTCATTCCCTACATATTTGCTCAGATACATCACAAAAGATAAAGGTATTTTAAACTAGGCAACTACAGTGTTGCAGGTCTGTTGGATAAAAAAGAAATCTATTATGTTTCATCCTAAACCCCTTTTGCTCAATAAATTAAGTTAAATTGTTGACATTATTCCAAAGGGCAGCATTTAATTATGAAAGTCTAGCCCCATATCCTTAATTTTAAATGAAAATGGTTGAATCTCAACTGCATGTTAAATAAACTAAATCACATTCCAAACAATGTAAAATATTGGAATTACCCTAACACACATAATTATCAAAATTAATTATAGATTGTGCAGCTTGTTAGCCATTGTAATACTATTTTGATGAAAAACAAGAACTCATTGAATTACATGTAAATGAGAAAAAGGAAAATTATATAAATTTTTTAAATTTTGCTGGACTATAACACTTCTTAGCCAAACCACTGACTTCCTCACTTTCATTATAAAAAGAAACACATATTTGAACTATTGAAATCAAAGAGCGTTCCCTTATTGAATACAGTAGGAGCAACATCTGACCAATGTCAGCATTCAGCTAGCTTTGGAAATAAATGCTTGCCTTTCTAGTGCTTATTCTGTGGCTCTGAAAATTGATAATCTGCATGGGACAGAGGCAAGATTACTTTTACAATGCACAAAGCAGAGAATTAAGTAATGATTACATGTTGCTAGACAGTTGCATTAAAACAAACTGTTGCCTCAGTAACACTAAATTTAAGTGAGTGGCTGTGCGTGACTGGGGTTAGTGTTTGTGCTGGGTGTGGCAGCTGGATCAAATAATTCATCATCTGTGCAGTCTCCCTAATAAGCAATGAAACGGGTGCAGGCAAATTAGCTGTAAAGTACGCTAGTGATTGGTTGAGTTATGGCTGATATCACAACCGTCTAGGGCCGTGGTTCTCAACCACGTGTATACGTACCCCTCAGGGCAGGCAGTGGTCTTCCAGGGGGGTACATCAATTCAGCTAGATACTTGCTTAGTTTTACAACAGGCTACATAAAAAACACTAGTGAAGTCAGTACAAATTAAAATTTCATACAGACAATGACTTGCTTATACTGTTCTATATACTATACACTGAAATGTAAGTATAATATTTATATTCCAATTGATTTTATAATTATATGGTAAAAAATGAGAGAGTAAGCAAATTTTCAGTAATAGTGTGCTGTGACACTTGTGTTCTTATGTCTGATTTTATAAACAACTTGTTTTTAAGTAAGACGAAGCTTGGGATATGCAGGACAAATCAGACCCCTGAAAGGGGTACAGTAGTCTGGAAGGTTGAGAACCACTGGTCTAGGACTTTTGGCATGGCACAAATTCAAAACTCAGCATCAGTGAAGTAAAAAGGGCTGAGAACTTAAAAAGTGGACAGAAATAGACCACAATACCCAGTGATAATTCAACTTGGTGATACAGTAAGAACATAAGAACGGCCATTCTGGATCAGACCAAGGGTCCATCTAGCCCAGTATCCTGTCTTCCGACAGTGGCCAATGCCAGGTGCCCAAGAGGGAATGAACGGAACAGGTAATCATCAAGTGATCCATCACCTATTGCCCATTCCCAGCTTCTGGCAAACAGAGGCTAGGGACACAATCCCTGCCCATCCTGGCTAATAGCCATTGATGGACCTATCCTCCATGAACTTATCTAGCTCTTTTTTTGAACCCTGTTAGAGTCTTGGCCTTCACAACAGCCTCTGGCAAATAGTTCCACAGGTTGACTGTGCACTGTGTGAAGAAGTACTTCCTTTCGTTTTAAGCCTGCTGCCTATTAATTTAATTTGGTGACCCCTAGTTCGTGTGTTATGAGAAGGAGTAAAGAACACTTCCTTATTTACTTTCTCCACATCAGTCATGATTTTATAAACACCTATCATATCTCCCCCCCAGTCATCTATTTTCCAAGATGAAAAGTCCCAATCTTATTAATCTCTCCTCATACAGAAGCTGTTTCATACCCCTAACCTTTTTTGTTGCCCTTCTCTATACCTTTTCCAATTCCAGTATATCTTTTTTGAGATGTGGTGAGCACATCTGCATGCAGTATTCAGGATGTGGGCGTACCAGGGGTTTATACAGAGGCAATATGATATATTCTGTCTTTTCATCTATCCCTTTCTTGAGGATTCCAAACATTCTGTTTGCTTTTTTGACTGCCGCTGCACATTGAGTTGATGTTTTCCGAGAACTATCCACAATGTCTCCAAGATCTCTTTCTTGAGTGGTAACAGCTAATTTAGACCCCGTAATTTTATATCTATCATTGGAATTATGTTTTTCAGTGTGCATTACTTTGCATTTATCAACATTGAATTTCATCTGCCATTTTGTAGCCCAGTCACCCAGTTTTGTGAGATCCCTTTGTAGCTCTTCACAGTCTGCTTTGGACTTAAGTACACTCCCATTTACCCAAATTCCCTTTCCCAGAAAATCCTAGTTATCCCCCATATAGGCCAGTTAGTCAGTAACACACTAATAACTTCTCAATTAGAAAAGGAGTACTTGTGGCACCTTAGAGACTAACCAATTTATTTGAGCATGAGCTTTCGTGAGCTACAGCTCACTTCATCGATGCATAGCGTGGAAACTGCAGAAGACATTATATACACACAGAGACCATGAAACAATACCTCCTCCCACCCCACTGTCCTGCTGGTAATAGCTTATCTAAAGTGATCATCAAGTTGGGCCATCTCCTGCACAAATCCAGGTTTTCTCACCCTCCGCCCCCCCCCCCCCCACAAACTCACTCTCCTGCTGGTAATAGCCCATCCAAAGTGACCACTCTCTTCACAATGTGTATGATAATCAAGGTGGGCTATTTCCTGCACAAATCCAGGTTCTCTCACCCCCCTCCAAAAACCACACACACAAACTCACTCTCCTGCTGGTAATAGCTTATTCAAAGTGACCACTCTCCCTACAATGTGCATGATAATCAAGGTAGGCCATTTCCAGCACAAATCCAGGCTTTCTCACCCCCCCCCCCAAAAAAAAACACACACACAGAAACTCACTCTCCTGCTGGCAATAGCTCATCCAAACTGACCACTCCAAGTTTAAATCCAAGTTTAACCAGAACATCTTGGGGGCGGGGGGGCGGGTTAGAAAAAAGCAAGGGGAAATAGGCTATCTTGCATAATGACTTAGCCACTCCCAGTCTCTATTTAAGCCTAAATTAATAGTATCCAATTTGCAAATGAATTCCAATTCAGCAGTTTCTCGCTGGAGTCTGGATTTGAAGTTTTTTTTGTTGTAAGATAAGATAAACTTCTCAATTAGTCTCTTAGCACCTTTTAGCACTTATCAATAGCTTTGTACTTTCATTACTTGTGCTTTGCGTTTTATTAAGGAGTAAAAAGAAACTTTATTAAGTTTCTTAAAACCACTGTGGACATAATTTTAATACAATTTTAGTGTCTTAATAAATTCAATTAAGCTGTTTTTTACTCTAAATACAAAGACGCTGATTAATGCTAACACTAGCTAAGAGGCTAACTGAGAAGTCATTAGCAGGTGATTAACATAGGACTACATACAGTGAAACTGCAGCTCAATGCACTTCCATGTATTCCAACTCCCAGCTCTATGAAGTTTTGGATCTCCCCTGGCTATTCAATAAACAGGAGTGTACCGTATTCTGAACAAAAAGCTTCTCCAACCATACTTGTAGCTGCTTCCATTGCTTCACAGTGACTTTACAGACATTTTAGGTTTCAAAGTGACACAGAGTGGAATTCTATTGTACAGACAGAGTGCCCATCACAATAACAGCTAGGAAGGTGGCTGAAAGGTGTCAGGTAATATGATGACCACTGTGAGAACTACACCTGCCTGCACCTGTCTCCTACAAAATGGATCAAATCAAGTTGCTCGGAAAGGTCTAAAATTATTCAATGGAGAAATAATGCAATTTCCCCCATAACCTTAATGTTACACTGACTTCTAGTAAATGTAAACATGGATAACCATAAAGGGACCGTGCTAAAGTTTTCAAAAGTACATACAGTCAAAAGTACAGGGGTCAGTCCTGGGGCCGGTTTTGTTCAATATCTTCATAAATGATCTGGAAGATGGTGTGGATTGCACTCTCAGCAAATTTGCGGACGATACTAAACTGGGAGGAGTGGTAGATACGCTGGAGGGGAGGGATAGGATACAGAAGGACCTAGACAAATTAGAGAATTGGGCCAAAAGAAATCTGATGAGGTTCAACAAGGACAAGTGCAGAGTCCTGCACTTAGGATGGAAGAATCCCATGCACCGCTACAGACTAGGGACCGAATGGCTCGGCAGCAGTTCTGCAGAAAAGGACCTAGGGGTTACAAAGGACGAGAAGCTGGATATGAGTCAACAGTGTGCCCGTGTTGCCAAGAAGGCCAATGGCATTTTGGGATGTATAAGTAAGGGCATTGCCAGCAGATCGAGGGACGTTATCGTCCCCCTCTATTCGACATTGGTGAGGCCTCATCTGGAGTACTATGTCCAGTTTTGGGCCCCACACTACAAGAAGGATGTGGAAAAATTGGAAAGAGTCCAGCTTAGGGCAACAAAAATGATTAGCGGTCTGGAACACATGACTTATGAGGAGAAGCTGAAAGAACTGGGATTGTTTAGTCTGCGGAAGAGAAGAATGAGGGGGGATTTGATAGCTGCTTTCAACTACCTGAAAGGGGGTTCCAAAGAGGATGGCTCTAGACTGTTCTCAATGGTAGCAGATGACAGAACGAGGAGTAATGGTCTCAAGTTGCAGTGGGGGAGGTTTAGATTGGATATTAGGAAAAACTTTTTCACTAAGAGGGTGGTGAAACACTGGAATGCGTTGCCTAGGGAGGTGGTGGAATCTCCTTCCTTGGAAGTTTTTAAGGTCAGGCTTGACAAAGCCCTGGCTGGGATGATTTAACTGGGAATTGGTCCTGCTTCGAGCAGGGGGTTGGACTAGATGACCTTCAGGGGTCCCTTCCAACCCTGATATTCTATGATTCTATGATTCTCATCATTATTTCTGTTCTTATGTTATTATGCCTTTCCTCTTCCCTCACTGGGAAATGGCCCACCTTGATCATCACTACAAAAGGGTCCGTCCTGCTGGTAATAACTCACCTTAACTGATCACTCTTGTTACAGTGTGTATGGTAACACCCATTGCTTCATGTTCACTGTGTATATAAATCTCCCCACTGCATGCATCCAATGAAGTGAGCTGTAGCTCACGAAAGCTTATGCTCAAATAAATTTGATAGTCTCTAAGGTGCCACAAGTACTCCTTTTCTTTTTGCAGATACAGACTAACAGGGCTGCTACTCTGAAACTTGACAATTTAGTGTCAGTTTCTTCATTTGTCAAGTTATAAGGAATATGACTGTTAGTTAAATAGCCAATCCCTAAATTCAGCACACAGACAAAATATGCTTCTTAGTTTTAGAAGCATGTCACAGTCATCTCCTTAATTCAGCAAAGATTCCTTAAGCAATGTAAGTAAACAAACACATCTGTGATTATGGCCATGGGAACAGAACAGGAAATAGGCTGTTATCTTCTCCAGACAGACTCTTATCAACACATCCATTAAAGCACAGTAAACTGCTACCAAGGATAAACTTACTGAATTTTAACTGCATTATTGATGTAGTGCTGAAGAAAAGCTTTAACCCATGCTGGTAAATATCAATGTAAATGTTACGTGAATAGGCATGTCACTAATGTATGATATTTTTCATGAAGATATTAATATTCCTAGCTCAATCCATTAACACTGCATGCACTCTTTACTACGGGCCAATCCTATATTGCGTTGTATGCCTTTAACTCCCAATTAAATAGGAGCTGAAAGGGCTCAGCATTGTGCAAGAGATGCTCAGTATCTTTCAGGATGCAGCTCCTATTCAAAAGTGGAAAAACAAGGAGACAAACCAACCAATGATTAACTTTGTTTTTATAAACAGCAGAAATATCACACCACACATAGACCTTTTCCATCACCCCCCCCTCTCTGCAGCAACCATAATTTGTCCTGAGGATCTCAAACAAATGGCCTATTCAGTTTGCTTTTTGTCCTTTGTCACTATGCTGCTATTAAAGTGCAAATTAAGCATGCAGGATAAATTACAATTTGTCTAGAACCAGAGATATTGATGGCTGTTTAGTTCACAAAAGCTACTGTAATCGACTCACTACTAGGTGGTGGTTGTTGTTTAAATCATCATGCCTTTTGGGTCCATTACTTCATCATCAGTTAATTCGAACATACTTTTCCAGCTAAGGCACATTTTGAATATTGTAATGTTTTTTCTGGATAAATTATTATCCTAATTATCTATCAGAGAGCTGCAGGCTGTCACATGATCTGCAGAAGACAAACATTTAATTTGATTTGATAGTTTACTAGAAAATCTAAAGAGACTTGTCACCTATACCTTCTAGTAGATTTAGGGTTTTGACCCTCAAGGATCAAAACACAGCAATTTCTTGGGTTTGTTTTTTTAAATGTTTTCCAGACAGCATGCCAATACTATAAAGAAGCGTGAGCAGTTGGACTATCCCCATAAAATGTGGTTATTGTCACAAAATTACCACATCTACATAACTCCTTCTAACCTAACCCTCTTTATATTCAGAGTCATATTTGATCATTCATTTACAAAAGAAAGTGATGACTGCTTTTTATTTTCAGTTAGTTATGAAAGAAACATTTGGATTCCACTCTGATTCATGTATCATTAACAGAACTGTTAATGAAATTCCAGATAAAGAGTCTTCATTAGTGATAATGACGCATGAACCAAAAAGAGCCCAGCCTGACCTTCAGACTCCAGGAGGAGTTTGCAAGGCTGTCGAGTGAGGAAAATAATCTTTTATTTTAAATTGAGCACATTTGATGTGGAAGTTGTGAAACACAGGAAGCATCAATGTCATTTTTGCACATTGGTCAGAATATAAAACATTTTACTAGGTTTATTTCAGAAGCAGTAGGGGAAATGCATATACAGGTAGTATCTTTTTAGAACCATGCGGGCAGGGCTGCTCAATGCATCTGTGCTTTGCTTAGGCAAGTAGGACAACAGCACTGCACATGATTATAAAAATTGGCCATGGGCAGAGGTCATTAGTAAACCAAAAAAACAACAACAAAAACCCCACCCACAGTCTAGCTTCTCAGTTGAATGCTCAATAATCAGCCTACAATCAGTTGCATTAATACGAAGTAGAAACTAAAGTTTCACACAAACTATACTCAAACAACTGAACAAATGGCATAAATGAACGATGCTGCGCCATTCTATCTTTTGAGATTGAAATTTAAATATATCTACCACCAGAGACTGCCGATTTCATGTGACTGCAAATAAAGTAGTGAAATGCAATGTTTTTCAGTGAAAACATGACAATGGGAGAATTTGGTTTTAGCTCATTCAATGAAAAATGCTTTCTAGGAGTAGCTACTGTGAATCTCCATTTTAGATGTGTTCAGGTTTCATAACCATTCTCTTTAGTAACTGCTGAAGTTCAAGCACCTCCAATTTCTAGTTTATGGAAAGATGGCAGTGTGAACAAATCTGACTAGCCAACTGATGTGAATACACATGGATGAGTCAATGTCCATTCTTTTCCGTTTCACCTAGTGGCAGAGTATAAAAGCAACATAATTCACTGCTCAGCAGTTTCTCAACCAGCTCTTCTTGCATCAGATTTGAAGTAACAGAACAGTGCCATCTCAACAAGTGCACACGGAGAAACCAGGCCGCTGCCGTCTCACGGAGACTAAGGTATTCCATTCCTTTGATTGGAAGGATCACTACATTTTTCAGTTTCAATGTCAAGGATGGAAAGAGGTAAATCTTTATCCTCATTAGCTGTTTTGTTTGTAAGTACAGATGCAAACGATCAAAATGTAATTCTTCAACTACCTTACGAGAATGAATTTCAAACACTAAGATCATTTACAGAAGCTCTTCAGAAGTAATATAGTTAAGATTTGTCCCAAAATTAATAACTCCCCCCTTTGTGTATAAGCTACATTGTGAAGGGAAATTGTTCCCTGATAAAACAGCGAAGAGGAACTATTTCCTTAATCTTTCCAAACTAACATATGCAAATACTCCACTGTAAATTCTGTCCATATCACAGGACTGTAAAAGCCTCAACCCCTGGGGGAAAAAAATGTACATCAGCTCCTGTAAGTGTTCTGTAATATTTAGAAATTTGCGTGTGTGAAAAAACACTTCAAAATTGCAAGTATATGCAAGAACATTTTTGAAATCTTACTTTACACCTTACTGTTCTCTGAAGGGAGGGAAGGGGAGAGAGAGAGAGAGAGAGAGAACACCAAATAATTTGAAAGAAAAAGCAGGCGTTCAGAAAAACCCAGTGCAAAAGAAAGCTGGCTTTGTGCTTAGTTTAATAAGATAAATTAATTTTAAGGATCGGTGGCAGTAGTATAATATTCTAGGAATTTACTAACTAAAACTTTTTTATTTTAAACAAAATGGACTCTTGATATAAAGAGCAAAAGCATGTAATGGGAGTGTTCATCCAAAAGTGCTAATTGTGTATTAAAACTGTACACACGCTACAAGAAAGATTTCGTAAATGTTTGTTCATAACTTTTTTGAATATGTTTACTTTAACTGTGTTCACAACAACTCTTGTATGAGCTTTACATGAATATTCTAGCAACTGAGTTTGCAAACAGGCTTACTTAAATGGATTTTCCCCAAACAGCATATATTTTAAGCAAATATTGAAGTAGCCATTGCAAGGATTCACACCAGATTCTAAAAGTTATGTCCAACTGACTACAACTAGATCAGTCTAGTTTCACTTGCCAGCCTGACTCACATGGAAACAAAGAGAACATGAAAAGATGAATACAGAATCAGGTTTTTTAAATGCTTTTAGTTTTATTATGTAAGTGGCTGTATTCTCAGTAAAAAAGGAAATAAAAACACTAATGATTTTTATCACAAATTAGCACATTAAGCACACTCACAATTTTAAAATAATTGTGTTAAAATGATAAATAAAATGCAAAGCGTTTGTAATTCCAAATGCTCAGCATGCTCATAATTGAAAAAGTCAGTCTAAGCTCAACCACACTCTGTTCATTTGATGTTTGGGAATGGAGGCACCTTAGAACTCACCAGTCTCAAAATACAAACAGGAACACACAAAAACGAAAGCCATTAAAACAGAAGGAAGGAAGGAGAAACATAGTAAAATGATTTTAAATCCAGGAGAGTAGTTTTATAGTCACTGTGACAGTGAACAGAGAACTAGTGAAGTCACCGATGAATAGGACTAGCATACTCCTGCAGTCCTGCACCATGCTGAGTTTCCCTTCATCTTCTAATTACTTGATGCAAGTTGAGAGGACTTCTCACTTCATAAAAAATGTTATGCACCATGTATCTTAGGCCATGGGTTAAGTACCTGGCCACAGTATCATTCTCCACCTTTTGTAGCCTTGCCACATAGAGGAAAATATCAGGAAAAAAAACACACACTGTAAAAAAAGCAAGTCTATTCCTGTCCCCTTTACACACACACAGCTCACCTGATGGCAAGACAACCACAGGGAATGCTACTTGATAAAATACTACTATAGTGACTTCAAACGACTGAAAGTAAAAATATGCAGCAGTGCTTTCTGAAGACCAGATTGTTTTAAGTGAATAACAGATCCACTTAACTAGACAATTTATTTTATATATCTTGAATATTTTAAAAAGTGTTTACCAACAATTGTACAATAGCTTTTAGACTAATGCAAAGAAAGAAAAAAAAACATTTAGCACCAGTTCTCATAAATAATTCAAAGGTTTCATTTATCATAACCATGTCTGCTATTTAGTGTCAGTAAATAACGTATCAGGCATATACTGTATGCTATTTTCTACAGCAACTACTAAAGAGAATCAGGAAGCCATCTGTGTTCATGGTTTTGTCAATCAGGACACTCTTGTGTGCATGCATAAAATGATTGCCGATGAAGACATCTACCTAGGCAATGGATGGAAATGACTTTTTTTAATGTGAAATTAAGTAAAAATTATATAAAGTGCAACACAGATGAGGATTCTGAATAGCATAAATATTCATAACTTGCAAACCGACAAAGCATACCTCCGAAACCATAGGAACCACTCTATGAAAAGAGTTGGGTCTTCCACATTCAATGTGCCACTGACAGGTGAATTTGCATAAGTGCAAATTAACATTTCAAAAGCCTTGTCTTTGCTAGCATTTTTCAAGAAATTACTCAACATGGCAGTGCAACCAGTGCAGCTTCACTGATTGTAGCAACGGTGGAAGTGTGAACATAGCCCAGGCTCAGCTGGTTTTACTACTAGTGTTTCATCTAAGCCCATCTACACTAGTGCTCCCACTATTATCGCCAAAAAATGCTACTGTAACAGTCAAAAAGAAGTTGTTTTAATTTTTTTAAGCGCAGAGCTTGCTTAGTGTAGTTATAATTTACAGGTTTTCCAACAATACACTGTTCAAACTTACTGCAAATAAGTCTTCTGATGCAGAGGAATCCTCTGGTCTGACTCATCAGTAAGATCCCAGAACAGAAAATTCCTTCTATGTGTGAGAAAAAGGATTACTGTACTAACAAAAGCTAACCTTACAGTTATCAAAAATGCTTTTGATACTGTATCTAATCTGTCGGATTGATAATCAAAATAGCTTAAGCAGAGCCCTCTAGAAGTCCATTTAGTTTATCTTTATATATGAATTTTTTAGTGGTGAAAATACATTTTAATGCTATAAATGAGTGTGTACTTGCATAGCATCTGGTTAATATCATTTTCTGAAACAAATAAAATACATAAAATTTTACATAAGAACGGCCATACTGGGTCAGACCAAAGGTCCATCTAGTCCGGTATCCTGTCTACCGACAATGACAGGTGCCCCAGAGGGAATGAACAGAACAGGTAATCAAATGATCCATCACCTGTTGCTCATTCCCAGGTTCTGGCAAACAAAGGCTAGGGACACAATCCCTGCCCATCCTGGCTAATAGCCATTGATGGACCTATCTAGTTCTTTTTTGAACCCTGTTATAGTCGGTCTTCACAACATCCTCTGGTAAGGAGTTCCAGAGGTTGACCAAGCATTGTGTGGAAAAAATACTTCCGTTTGTTTTAAACCTGCTGCCTATTGATTTCATTTGGTGACCCCTAGTTCGTGTGTTATGAGAAGGAATAAAGAACACTTCCTTATTTACTTTCTCCACATCAGTCATGATTTTATAGACACCTATCATATCCCCCCCCCACGTTGTCTATTTTCCAAGCTAAAAAGTCCCAGTCTTATTAATCTTTCCTCATATGGAAGCCGTTCCATACCCCTAACCATTTTTGTTGCCCTTTTCTGAACCTTTTGCAATTCAACGTATCTTTCTTGAGATGGGGCAACCACATTTGCACGTAGAATTCAGGATGTGGGCGTACCGTGGGTTTATACAGAGGCACTGTTATTACCTATCCCTTTCTTAAGGATTCCCAACATTCTTTTTTGACGGCTGCTGCATATGTTTTCAGAGAACAATCCACAAGGACTCCAAAATCTCTTTTTTGAGTGGTAAGAGTTAATTTAGACCTCACCATTTTATATCCATCATTGGGATTATGTTTTCCAGTGTGCCTTACTTTGCATTTATCAACATTGAATTTCATCTGCCATTTTGTTGCCCAGTCACCCAGTTTTGTGAGATCCTTTTGTAGCTCTTCGCAGTCTGCTTGGGACTTAATTAACTATGTCAAACCAAGAACGTGGTTTCTTGTATAATCTCACTTTACATTACTTGATTTAAATGGTCTAATAGAAATTCACACAAATTATCAAAAAGCTGTCCTTGAGCACTCCAGAGAGAATTATGTTGACTATACCATGGAGTAGACTTAAGGATGCAATTGTACCAGATTCAATAGAATTTTTTTACATTATTTTTTACAATATACTTATTTTAGTTTTTTTTAGATTCCTTCTCTATTCTTTATGGCTATGTAACACTAGACATGCCTGCATGTATTAGGCATAGATCTGTACACTTGCCTCCCAGTATTACACTACATTCTTGATTCAGAACAGGTTTGATTCTAACTACTTGTTAAACTAATTCAATTCTCAATCAAGCTACATTCTATGCTCACATATTCCTTTTGTCAAGCCCTGTCACCTAAATGGCAACAACTGTATCATTTTCTCCAAGATCTCCTGGAAAATTATCTGTAGCCAGCTTGTGATTAACAGTTCATGAATAATGTGCAAGGTATTTTGGGAGCTGTAGTTCAATAAACACAATTTCACCTCAGGAGAGTTTAATATGAACACCTGTTTCCCTCCCAATATTTCCCTTCAGTAAATAATTGAGGATAGTTTAAAATTCCAATGGAAATTGACAGAAGCTTAATTTTTAAAAGCATATTTTCTTATACTTTTGGAGATCTGTTTCGATATTTCTAGCATCTGATTTAGGAGCTGTAAGAAAATGCCTAAACAAAACTAAAACAAAAAATTATGAGAAATGCATGGTTTTATACAACCTGTGAGATTTTTGAAGGCTCATGTGAGAACAATGTTTCCAGAAAGAAAAGGAGTACTTGTGGCACCTTAGAGACTAACCAATTTATTTGAGCATGAGCTTTCGTGAGCTACAGCTCAAGCTCATGCTCAAATAAATTGGTTAGTCTCTAAGGTGCCACAAGTACTCCTTTTCTTTTTGCGAATACAGACTAACACGGCTGTTACTCTGAAATGTTTCCAGAGTATTTTAAAGCAATTCAGCCCTAGAACAGTAAAGGGCTGGTAAAACCAGGGCCAGAGGAGTGTAGCGTGACCCTGCTACTCATTAAAAGATAGAAGCAACAATGACCCAGACGGCAGCTCAGTAAGACCTTCCTAGCTTCTACCCCGGGATCCCCCCCACAAAAGAATGGATAGGAGAAGGCATCCCGCTGGCCATCCCTGAGTTTTGGATTCTACATATATTCAAAAAATACAAGTTGTGCTTCATATTGACCAAACCGGAGTTAAATTCACTCAGACCCGTGTGAAATGTTTCTTGGCCAGCACATTAATTCAGTATTAGTTAAAGTCAGCATTAGTTAAAAGTTAACCATCACACAGTATGCTGTATATACTATTCATAGGTAAGTCACATCACCCAGAGCCTGTATTTGTGGAGGTTCTACATGTAGAATGTCTGCAGCATCAGGCTCAGTGTGTATGAAAAAATTTAACCTATCTATGAAGGTATCATTGAGAGTATATTCATGCTACAGTGATATACTTATAGAAAACCACTGTTCTACGCCCTGGCAAACCCATTTTACAGTAGAAGACAGCTACAGCAGAATATACTTGCTACAGATCATCCAAGTGTTTAATCCAAGGTATTACAATGCTGCACATTTGTAAGAGACTACAAACAACATAAGATGCTCCTTAAGGACTTCTGCGGTGCTTACTGTCTCCAGGAAACATTGGGATATAGAGGTGGGCTTTGCACTGTGCCCTTTTAGTCAATAAACTAAGGCACTGATCCTACAATCACATATGCATATGCTTCACTTTGGTGCCATGAAGAGTATCACACTAACTTCACTTCAACATGTGCAAATGTTTGCACAAAAGCTCTACCACATTAAAAGAAGAAGCAAATTCCCAAGTCATTGGCCCCCTCCTCTACTGAGAGCACCCTACACCAGATCAATGACATTTAAATCCAAAACAGATGCAGATACAATTGTTAAATGAAGCAATAATAATGACAGAGTGAAGAAAGTCCAGGAATCGTCACTTAGAAGTCATGAGTCAAATGAAATCTCATATCAGAGGATATTTAATAGTAAGACCCATTCTGTCACCAGGAAGAAAGCTCTAATTCAACTAAAGCTAGCAAAATCTTTAGATCTCCATGAAAATATTTAAAAATTTGCAAATAATATCTTTTAGCAATGGAGTAAACTCAGGACAAAATTAAACATTTTGCTATAGACCATCTTGTTGGGAATCTTATCCGCATTAAAATGTATGTGAAGAGAGATGCACTCTCCCATCATGAAAAGAGTATTCTTGAGCACAAGCAGAACAGCATAATTATAAGTGCTCTAAAAACAGAATCCACATTACAGAGCCAAAGCATAGAGGTAATTTTATAGGGAAATTTAGGGAAAGAGTCTGGCTGTCATTTTCAGTGCATGTAATCACAGAAGAATCTGCGATACAGCTAAGAACAAAACATCCTCTTGAGGTTTTTGGTCCTGTATCTCAGCCAACACAAAAATCCCTATTAGTTGCAGGCTGCTTCTAAAACCTCACTTGCTTAGTTTCTCTTTGGCTATCAACACTGGCTGGGAATTTACCATGTGAAGCTCAGACACTAAAGAGTGATGATACAGAAAATATATTTCATCTAGCTGTATTATCAGTGAAGCCCACATAACACAACAAATAACCTGCAAATTGCTTCAATTAAGATATATTACTGATTAACTTTTAAAATGCTTTGATAAGCAAAAATAAACTGGAATCCATATCTAAAGCTCCAGACCCTCATTCTAAACCAAATTGGATCATATTTGCACAGGAAAAAACCCTATCAGCTCGTCAAAACCAGGAAAAAAACCTAATTCCATTACTTTGTGGAGAAAAGGAACTATACATGGATTTCTAACACCAACGTATATTAACAGACTAAGACTATGTTCACACGGGCAAGTTTTTGCACCAAAAGTTATACCACTTTTATTAAAGTGCTTTCGTTAAAACCGCTGTTGCAGTCCATGCTCGCTCCTTGTGTCACTGCAGCACACACACTAGCAGCTCTTGCAGTGACAGAGCAGTACACTGTGGTAGCTATCCCACTATGCAACTGGCCACAGGGTGCTTTGGGAAGGGTTTGCAATGCCTCATGGGGCAGGTACAGCATCACATGATGCAGGTTTCTCAATCCCATAGTTCCTTGGCATCCTAGATTGCCAGCAGCTTTTCAACTCAAGTGTGTGGGGGAAAGTGTGTGACAGGGACCATGTGTATGGTGGGTGTGGAGGGAGGGAAGACAGACAGTGTGTGTCGGGGGAGAGTGTGTCAGCATGCTGTCCAGTCCTGCGGCAGGGGGAGGGGGAGACCCCTACCTCAGCCCCCACCTCCCTCCCTGGCTCTGAACAGCACAGTCTCTCTTGCGGTCACACACACATATCCACCCCTGCCTGCCTGCTCTGTTTGTACTGGGAGAGACAGCAGTAGCATTCCACGTTAATCATTTTCTTTGTGTCCCCAGAGCAGAGCAGCACAGCAAGTGTTAAATAAACTTCTCCACAGAAACTTCATACTGTAGAGACAGATAATATGGAAGTAATCCAGAGTTATCAACAAATATCAAAATAGTGACCATTTACTGTTGCGTCTGAGCAAGCCATGAAGGTTAGAGGGGACTCCACTAACAGACATTCCATCCCTGCGGTCTTCTGCCAGTAAAACCCAAGGCAGCAAACACCCTATTATTAACTATCATCTCTCAGATGGCCTGGTGTCTGATGATTACTCAACAGCTTTAGGCTAACTTTGTGACACTCCCTCCAGCCCCCAGAATCCTCAGATGGCTCAGCAACTGGTCAGCTTCCCAATGCAGATTAAAGCACCCTGACTGTGTCGAGTCTTTGTTATGCAAGGATTTGGGGTACAGCTGCAAAGAAAGCCATACAACTCTGCAGAGGAGTAGAACAGGCAAAATGGCAAATGCAAGCTTTAAAAGAGGGAGTCAAGAAACTGTACATGTGGTTTATCATACAACAGAATATGAAGGATGGGCCTGGCAGAAAAACCTAAGTCAGACAGTAAGAAAAGGTGCCAAAAACTCTCAAGAAACAGACAGCCCAGATGGCAGTATACCTGGCCATATAAGGTTCATGCAACACTGACATCCATCCCATACAAATAGTCACTTCTGTTACATATTTCAGAGCTGGTCAAAACAATGGAGAAATATATAGGAATGGAGGAAAGTTCCTGCACATATTCAAACAAGGACTAAATAAATTTTCAAAACAGAGCAGGTGAGTTGAAATCCTCTTTCCTTCAAACACCTGAGTGCATAAAGAACTATACAGGACTTAGACAGTATTATAATCTTCAGAGCAATTTAAAAAAGCTTCAGAAGATTTGGAACCATCAGGTTACGTGGCAGCTAACTTATGCACAGTAACAGAATCTGCATTAACCCACCTGTTGCCTGTTTGTCTCATTCACTTGTGGCATTCTGCCTCAATCTGGGCCCTGATCCTGAAATGATCTCTGCATGGGTAGACTCCTGCACTTGGTTGGAGATCATTGCAAGAATAGGGCCTTGGACTGCAAAGCTCCTACAACAAGAAAAACTTCCTCATATTATATGGGGACCATGTATCCCTACATTACATTTTATTAATTTATGAAGTGCTTTTTTTCTTTTAAATTTTAAATTGAATTCTCTCTCTTATAATTTCAGGAGGAAACTCTGATCCTGCGGGAAAAAGCAACTCTGAAGGAGAAACACCACTGAATCCAGTTTTTAATCATACAATAGAAAGAAAAGCAGAGAACCAGTTTATAAATTTTTTTCCTGCTCTGCACACCTTAATTTTGGTGTTAAATAATTGTATATTTTCACAATGACAAGGAGTTAACAGTAACTATAGATCCAAATACAGCCAAATGTACATTCAAAAAGAGAAAGGGACCCATTATTTTAAAAACCAGGGATACAACTATAGTAATAAGGCAATATGAAGAGAAATTACTTGAAAAGTTATCTTAAAATTCTGTGAAATGATAAATTTCTGTGTCCTATAACATACAATATATATGGACAAAAACGCACAGCTTCAGTTATTAAATTTATCATCATTATTCTTCAACTAATTCATTTGGTTGCCTTTGAGCCTCGATACTTACACCACACATTCCCTTCAGTGTAGTTCACAGCTGTCTAGCTTCCCTCAGCAAGCAGCACACATCTCAAATGAACACAAAGCCCCAAACAAAATCTTTAACATATCTATGGGCTTCCTTCTCCCGAGCCAGCTCCTCCAGCACCAGCATGGCTAACTCCCTTATTTCCTCCCTGCACAGAACTCCCAGCTAATTCCCCTGGCTGTCTTCACCTGCTTTAAAACAATTTTTCAACATCTGTTCAAAAATTCTCTCCAAATCTTCCACAAGTAATTTGAATACTTTACTTTAAATAGTTGCTGCTAAAAAGTGGGTGAATATATTCGAGCTTAATGGTCCAAATTTACAGAGGGATATAAAAGCAGTGCTTTGTAAATATGAACTCAGGTCTTCCCTTCAGAGAAACCATGTTACACAAAAATATACACACACACCCCCGCCCCCCCCTTTGGAACAGTTTTGAGACTTGCATTTCCAACCTGTCTTAAAAGCTGTCACCTTTCTTCCCCTAGCCCTAATGCCTCTTATCATTACATGCCAAGTTACGTTTTAGAACCTGATCTGCAGAGTATTGATAATAGTCACTAAGGCTATGTCTACACTGCAATTAGACACCCAGGGCTGGCCCATGCCAGCTGACTCAGGCTCACAGGGCTCTGGCTAAGGGGCCATTTAATTGAGGTAGGAAAAAGAACCAAGTTGAAATCATGTGGTTGCTTTGTCTGGTAATGCAAACATGAAGGTTACAAAAATTAAGTATTAAATTCACAAAGCATTTGCAAGTTTGGACTGTTAGTTTCAAAGCTCTTCTGCACAAGAACAGCGTCTTATTTGTCTCTTAGCCGCCATGCATTTTTATGAGGCTTTTTGCATACAAATGCATGTTCCCACAAATTTTGCAGCAAGAATTAGAGTGACCCACTAAAAACCTGAGCCAGTATCTTGAGACATCAGATTAGAGCAACCTAGTGCATTTCTTGCTCCTGAACATCTGTGCAAAGAGAGGGGCAGATGAGATAACCCCTTGTTCAACTTGGGACCAGGGAGTGCTTTTTTTGTTAACCAAAAAAGTACTAAATTAAAATTATTTAGTATTTTTCTGGCTTTTTTAATTGTAAAAAGGATAATATCTAAATTAGGAGGCTGGCCTTAGCTGTATTAATGTGACATGTTACAACTTACTGTACAGATAGAAGTTAAAAACAGTTGAGTATGCACAGTCCTCTTGAAAGATACCATGAGCAAGAAAAATTGTTAAGGCTTAGCTTCATTTTATAAAAAAAAATGAGTGCATAAAATCATCAGAAGTAATATCTGCAATATATTTTCACTCATTTTCAAAAACTGCTGAAAAAAGTCCATTTATGATGAAGTCAGTAAAATACCTTATTCATGTGGTATGACATTGGCATTTAACAACTCTGAAGACTGACACTGAAGAAGTCTAACTGTATTAAATGAGATTGTTTGATTGAGCTTATTCTGAAATCTAATTTTATCTTTGTTCCACACAATGTGGAGGGAGAGAAGGGTTATAAATATTGTCAACATTATAAGTTTAAAAGAAAATATAACAAAGGCACAGAGCACAGAGCAGTAAATGAAATTATACATCACATGCTGAGACCTAGTTGATATTTTGCACTAAATGAGAACTTCCTGCATTCTTTCCGGCTGTTTAAGGAGAAGGCAGTACTTAATTCAGGCTTTGGGAATTATTGCATGTCTTTATTAAGTTTGTGAATTCAAGAGCTACAAAGATTCAAGATTTTAATTCCTATGCAGTGGTAGTGTTACAGTAACGAGTTGGATAACTAGAGCTTTAGACCGTTAATTACTAGACATGCTAGAAAAAGAACAACTGTAGAAAATGAAACTTAGGAAAGAAAAACTTGTGAAATATATAGATCAGATACCTTATAGTTTGGAACATTTAACTTTTCCCAATCAGGTTGTTTATGAGTTTGATGTATCTGAGTTTTATGAAGTGTTGTTGGACAGTAAATTAGGTTTAGTACGTGCTATGCCCTGAAATCACTGGAGTCACCAGAGGAGAGCAGTGCTGCCAGCTCTCATAGTTTTACTGCAAGTCTTGCAATATTTGAAGTTTTTCCTTAAAGGCCCAGACCTGGGAGTCATCTTGTTATATGAGAATTTCAGCTTTCATTTCAAAATACATACATATCTAAATTTCTAGCCTTCGTCATTACAGAGTAAACTTTGAAAAACGTTAACCCTACTGACTGCAACCAGATAGCAAACAGAGAATCCCAAAATTAATTAGGTTTAAATCTCAGGATTTTTCATCCATCATGATATTGGAGGGCCTGACTCATTTTTAAATGCTTGGGGCTGGTAATACTGGGAAACGGATGAGTAGCCATTCTCCCTAATTGTTTGTGGGCTTGGTGACCCGACATATACCTGGATAAGAATCACTGCACTTAGGTACCAGTGCTGAAGTTGAGTTATTTTAAATTTATTTTATTTTTAAAGCAGGAATAGAGGCAATTGAGGCTGGAACAGATGCTGTGGTCTAGTCTCAGTCAGAGCACCTGCAATTATATAATTTTAGCAATTAATTTTGACTGGGGTTTGCTCAGCACTAGCTGAATGTTCTGTGGATGATTGGTTGGAAAGTGGCCTATTGTGATTGGTTTCTTCTCTGCAGACTAACATTCAGATGGTAACATTTGCTTACTGCAGCAAAAGAAAGGAAAATAACTCCTGAAGACTTAAGTGATAATTTGTAAAGCACCAGCAAAAGCACTGAGCAGGGGATAAATAAAAGATATCTGACTATAGTTCACTGTTCATCGGGGTAAAATTAAACCTTGGCGTTTCAGACCCAGAACAGAGTCCTCTCTCTGCAACAATAGAGAAAAGCTAATCAGCAAAGCTCAAGGGTGTTGGGATCCAGACTTTTGATTTAGGCTTCTCCTGAATCAAATAAATACTTACACTATTATAATAAAAAGAAATCTGAGATGGACAAGATTAACAGAAGACAACTTAATTTCCCCATATTTTTAACCCTTTAGATTTGGTTTGTGTGGGTCACAGGTGGCACTGGGAAAACACAAATTAATGAATTATTTTGGAGGTTGAATTTATGGTCACATGAGAACCTCAAGTAAATCTTATTTCAAGTGGGTACAAGATCTAACACGTTTTGTACAGACCTACTTCCGAACTGATAGCCTGCTTCCTTTTCACGAACAATAAGGATCCCATGATGTATGCCATGCTGTTGCAGCCATGGCACTTTCTGTGAGAGATGGAGTTGCTCTGGTGTCCTCTCTCATTAGAGTTCTCTTTCTCATTGTGACGGGTTGGATCACAGAAACCCTTCTGGGGCTGCCAACTGATGTGCCAAGACTACTTCTGCCCCTGCCTTCCTTGCCAACTTGGGACTCCAGAACCCTGCCTGGCTGTGCCAGACATGCGTGCCAGCCACGCGTGCCAGCCACAAACACTGACCCAGGTCTGAACCACATCCCACAAACTGCAAGCTTAATTAAAAGCAGCTTAAGAAGTGTTCCTGTCTTTAACACTCAGATGCCCAACTCCCAATGGGGTTTAAACCCCAAATAAATCCGTTTTACCCTGTATAAAGCTTATACAGGGTAAACTCATAAATTGTTCGCCCTCTATAACACTGATAGAGAGATATGCACAGCTGTTTGCCCCCCCCCCCAGGTATTAATACATACTCTGGGTTAATTAATAAGTAAAAAGTGATTTTATTAAATTCAGAAAGTAGGATTTAAGTGGTTCCAAGTAGTAACAGACAGAACAAAGTGAATTAGCAAGTAAAATAAAACAAAACATGCAAGTCTAAGCCTAATACAGTAATAAAACTGAATACGGATAAAATCTCACCCTCAGGGGTGTTTCAGTAAGTTTTTCACAGACTGGAAGCCTTCCCCGTCTGGGCACAGCCCTTTCTCCTAGTACAGCCCTTGTTCCAGCTCAGGTGGTAGCTAAGGGATTTCTCATGACTGCCGCCTCCTTTGTTCTGTTCCACCCCCTTATATGGCTTTGGCACAAAGCCAGGATCTCTCATCTCTCTGGGTCCCCACCCCACCCCACCCCCTCTAAACGGAAAAGCACCAGGTTTAAGATGGATTTTAGTACTAGGTGACATGGTCACATTTCCTGTGAGACTCCCAGCCTGACTCACAGGAAAGCCTGCCTGCAAACAGAGCCATCCACAGTCAGTTGTCCTGGCTGATGAGAGCCATCAAGATTCCAAACCACCATTAATGACCCATGCTTTGCATAATTACAGTAGGCTCTCAGAGCTATATTTCATATTTCTAGTTTCAGACAGAAGAGTGATACATTCATACAAACAGGATGATCAGACTCAGCAGATTATAAGCTTTGTAATGATACCTTACAGGAGACCCTTTGCATGAAGCATATTCCAGTTCCATTATATTCATACTCATTAGCATATTTTCACAAAATTATATAGAGTGCAATGTCACACTCATTCCGAATGTACTGTATATTGTGCAGCTAACTAGAAAAGACTACAGCAGCACCAGAGGTGGGAGGAGAACTGGCTACTATGTAAGGAGGAGACTTGCTGCTGACCACCTCAAAACAGCAGGCAGTTCTCCACCTCCCCCACCAAGTCCCCTGTGCTTCGAGGCCAAGAACGGGTATGCAGTACTGGCAACAAGAGAAGAAGAGTAGAACCCATTGTTGGGGAAGAGGAGCTATCTGCTTTTTGTAACCTAAGATTTTGCCTAGAGGGATTCTCTATGTTTTGAATGTGATTACCCTGTAAAGTATTTACCATCCTGATTTTACAGAGGTGATTCTTTTACCTTTTCTTTAATTAAAATTCTTCTTTTAAGAACCTGATTGATTTTTCATTGTTCTTAAGATCCAAGGGTTTGGGTCTGTGTTCACCTGTACAAATTGGTGAGGATTATTATCAAGCCTTCCCCAGGAAAGGGGGTGTAGGGCTTGGGGGGATATTTTGGGGGAAGACGTCTCCAAATGGGCTCTTTCCCTGTTCTTTGTTTAAAAACGCTTGGTGGTGGCAGCATACTGTTCAAGGACAAGGCAAAGTTTGTACCTTGGGAAGTTTTTAACCTAAGCTGGTAAGAATAAGCTTAGGGGGTCTTTCATGCAGGTCCCCACATCTGTACCCTAGAGTTCAGAGTGGGGAAGGAACCGTGACAGCAACCAATACAGCAAAACACAAAATGTCCAGCAGATTTTTGGCATGTGTGGAGGACTACTTCTGGTTTCAAAAAGTGAAGGATGTTCCCAAGGTGCCTCCACTTTAGATTTGATTCTGAGTAACAGAATTAGTTGCAAATTTGAAGGTGGAAAATAACATGGTTGAAAGTAATCATGAACTGAAGGCATCACGATTTTAAGGCAAGGAGTGAGAGCAGCAGAATAAGGACAATGGACTCTAAAAAAACAGACTTTAGTAAACTCAGAACTAGTACATACTGTCCCATGGGAAGAAAAACTAAAGGAAAAAAGTTCAGGAGAACTGGCAGTTTCTGAAAGAGACAACAGCAAACTATCCCAATGCAATGGAAAGAAAGGCAGAATAGTAAGACACCAAAATGGCTGCATCGGAAACCCTTTAATTACCAGAAAAGCAAGAAAAGAGTCTTACAAAAAGTGGAAACAGACAAATTGCTAAGGATGAATACAAAAGAATAACAAACACGTAGGGATAAAATCAGAAAGGCTAAGGTACAAAGTGAGTTACACCTAACAAAGGATATAAAAGGCTATAAGAGGTTTTATAAATACATTAGGAGCATGAAAACAATGAAGGCAAGCATTGGTCCATTACTTAGCAGGGAAAGAGAACTAACAACACAGGACACCAAAAAGGTTGAGATATTTTAGTGCCGATTTTGCTTCTGTCTTCTCTAAAAAGTAAACTGTGATTGGGTGCTTAAGACAATTAATATTAACAAGGGGAAAGGAACACAAGCTGAAATAAGGAAAGAGCAGGTTAAAATATTCAGGTAAGTTAGATGTATTCAAGTCAGCAAGCTCTGACAAAATTCACCCAAGGGTACTTAAGGAAGGTACTTAACTGAAGCAATTTTGGAACCATTAGCAATTATCACTGAGAACTCATGGAAGGTGGGTGAAGTCCCAGAGGACCGGAGAAGGGCAAACAGAGTACATATATTTTAAAAGGGGAACAAAAAGGGCCTGGGGAAATATACACTACTCAGCCTAACTTTGATACCTGGAAAGATACTGGAACAAATTATTAAATAATCAGTTTGTAAGTACCTAGAGGATAATAGGCAAGGTGATAAGTAATAGCCAACATTTGTCAAGATCATGTTATGCCCAGCCAACTTAAATTTCCTTCTTTGGCAAGGTTACTTGCCTACTGAATATTGGGAAGCATTAATCTTGATTTTAGTAAAGCTTTTGACACTGTCCTACATGACATTCTCATAAGTAAACTTGTGAAATGTGATCTCAATGAAATTATTATGAAATGGGTGCACAACTGGTTGAAACTGTACTCAAAGACAACTTATCAATAATTTGCTGTCAGACTGGGAGGATGTATCTAATGGTGTCCCACAGAGGTCCGTCCTGGATCCAGTACTATTCAATATTTTCATTAACGACTTGGAGTGGACAATATGCTTATAAAAATCTGTGGATAACACTAAGATAGGAGGGGTTGCAAGGACTTTTCAGGACAAGATCAGAATTCAAAAGGACATTGACAAATTGGAGAATTGGTCTGAAATCAACAAGATGAAATTCAATAAAGACAAGTGCAAAGTATTATACTTTATATTATATTAGGAAGGAAAAATTAAATGCACAAATACAAAATGAGGAATAACTGGCTAGGCAGTACTACTGTAGGATGAGATCTGGGGATTATAGTGGATCACAAATTGAATATGAGTCAACAATGTGATCCAGTTGCAAAAAAAGCTACTATTCTGGGGTGTATGTACCACAAGGGAGGTAATTGTTCCACTCTTTGGCACTGGTGAGGCCTCAGCTGGAGTACTGCCTCCAGTTTTGGGTACAATACTTTAAAAAAGATTTGGACAAATTGGAGGAGTCCAGAGAAGATCCATAAAAATGATAAAAGATTTAGAAAACCTGATCGATGAGGAAAAGTTTAAAATATTGGATATATCTAGTCTTTGGAGAAGATGAATGAGGGAGGACATGCTAGTCTTCAATTATGTAGTCGGCTGTTATAAATGGGATGCTGCTCAATTTTTCTCCATGTCCACCAAGGGTAGGATAAGAAGTAATCGACTTAGTTTGCAGCAAGAAAGTTTCAGGTTAGATGGTAGGAAAAACATTCAAAGTATAACAAAAGTTAAGTACTAGAATAGGTAAAAGGGAAGTTGCCCGTCACTAGAGGTTTTTAAGAACAGGTCAGACAAATACCTATCTGGGATCTAGGTATACTTGGTACTGCCTCAGCATGAGGGGGTGGGCTAAAATAACATCTTGAGGTCCCTTCCAGCCCTACAGTTCTGTGATTCTATTATTATGATGTTTAGGTTAGCTGCCATCTTTTATAAGAGTGACTGCATTGCAGTGGTGCTATCTGTAAAGTATTCTGGGATCATTTGAGAAGAAGATGCTAATGTAACGTATTTTTAAACTGTTCAGACTTGTCTAATTTCAGTTTGAAATTAGACATTTTAAAAAGCATGAACACAAGAATAAAAATTGTACCATCACAGATCTACTGTATACAAGTTTTCAATAAATATCTAATTAAGGTAGGCAATTGCAATCAACACCACTAACTTCCAAACCAGAAAAATAGAATGGTTTGCAAATCTCTATTAAATGTATCCTAAATATCCCACACTAAAACAGTAGACAATTTTACAAAGGAGAAATATGCTTGGTATATACCAAGACTAAAAGCTTTTCAAAAATAGAGTATTTATTGAATTTGAACAATAAAAGGATATTAAAGACAAAATCATCACTATGTATATGCTCAAGGTTTGTGTAGATAGATCATTTCTCAACTAACACATATCCCAGCTCTCACCTACACTCTTCTCCTTCATCTAACACAAACCAGAAAAGAAAGGAAAGTATGAAAGAATGTAGGAAGAGGAATGTGTGTCTTATAGTCCTTTATTCTCTGCTATAAGATATATTTGGGAATTCAGTGCTAGGACTGAATCAAAATCAGTACTAGCAGGCAGATTACAATAATCTGTTACAAACATTTCTGCTTAAATTAACTTTGCAGTACTCATTGATTGTAGTCTTTTTTAATGATTTTTTTATTAAAACCTATGGGATTTGTAAACAACTTTGTGAGCTGCATGTGAAAGTGAATAAAGTGTGTACATTTCTTTCCACAGAAGTTTATTTAACTTTACGGTCCCACGGTCCCTGTTAAATATGGATATAATGATTAATAGCATCAGAGTAATTGGTGTCCAGTGTCTATTCATCACAGGGGTTCCATTTCTTTACAAAGTTCCTCCTTATGTAAAAAATATAGGACGTTCATGTTGTACCGGACAGCTTGATTAATGATACTACAGTTAGAGTCCCTCACATAATAAGCATGGTGTAAGTATTGTAAATGTCAGTTGTTCTGCCCAGTTTCAAGTAGATTTAGTTCTGTTCACAATTAATAAAGGAAAAAGGTGGAAAACTATGCCTATTATTAGAGTTCTTGAAATTATTAATTTCAACAGTGCCCAGTTTTGCCATTCTAGCTACAGGTCAGGTGAAAAATCTGAGGAAGCAACTCAAGTCTAATTAGGTAAATAACCTTTTAAACATTGTATAGAAACATATTTACAAAACATACTGTAAATTATACTAACAGTCCAAACACGTCAAGGATATGAAAGGCATCCACAGCATTTACAAAACTCAACAGCATATGAAAATAAAAGATATACAGCACTGAGAATAATTCAAACTTAAATTCAGTGCTAACATACAGCTGCGAGAGCTGGAGATCTACAGAAAACTAGATCCTTCAGAAATAAGTCCCTATGAAAGATTCTGGGAATTGGTTTGAAAGACTTGGTTTTGGGAATTGGTTTTGTAAGTCTGAGTCAAGCACAATGTTATTTTCACACAGTTCATGTGTGAATTGATTTCTCTGTTAATAAATTATTTTTCCTGCACCTTTCCAAATAGGTAGATTCTAGCAAATTGTTTTATTGTGAAATGCAAACCTAATTCAAATAATGTAAACATAATCCACAAATCTGTGGAAAATTACTTGAGAACATAACTATTAGAAATAAATAATCCAGTGTAATTTGTAGTGAAAGTTCAAAGCCTGATTTATTTCCTTTTCCATACATGCTGGATAAATGTCAACAAGAAAGAAACAGCATAAAAGTAAATCATCCCTCAAAACCAGGTGTACACTAGTCCTATACAATGCACACCAGAATGTTTGTTAGAATAACTTACTATGCAATGCAGGAGACATGGAACTCAAATAACTTTTGCATTAAAGAACACCCTACGAAAATGAAAATCAAACCATCATGTTTTAAATAGAAGATGTGATGATGCACGTTGCATTTTTTTCGTTAGATTAATCCAGGGACTCTCTCCATGCAGTTTGACACAGACAGTAAGTAACACAAGCATGGTGGGGGGTGGGAATGGACAAGGACACAGAGACATCAAGTTTTCCTTCTTGTATCAGTTATGATGTAACAGAATGAACTTGCCAGAAATCCCCTAAAGAGGACAGAAATAAAGTCAGGAAACTTCTTTAAGCTAACATTTGAAAAATCTTATATTCACTAATTTGTGGAACTGAAGTAAAGCAAATCCCAGCACCTGATTCCAACTCAGCTATCTTCTATTTTCATGGGGAAATATCTAGGGTATGTGAAAAGGCAATAAGGGTTTGAAAACTTTAACTTAGAAAAAGTTTTTTGGTGGCAGTGGGTTTTTTTGTTTTGTTTTAAATGCTGGTAGCCAGCAATTGAATTAATTCCCACTTGTGGTGTAGACAAGGATAAAAAAATATATAAAGCATAAAAGAGACAATCATAACCCATGATCAGAACAGGAGGAAGGAGGACAGTGAGATAACAGTGGGGTAAAGAATACCTATATGTATAAACAGCCTAGTGTGCATACGGTATTCAGACTCTAAATTTTACTACAATCCAGGTTCCAGGGTTCAGACATGTTGAGCAAAAGCTGAAGCATTTATTCAACTAAAGGTTATAGACATCATGAAATAAGTGGGAAGTTTTGTAAGAACAGACTGGTATGTCCTTCTTTAGACTATATTGGAAATATTCTACCATATGTATATTCCCTTAGCTTTCTTGAAACTTAAATCAGGAAGTGAAGATGTAATAGAAAAAAACCCTAAAGTCAGAACGGAAAAATTAACCAACCTTCTTGACCAGAAAGTTCAGTTTTGTTGGAGTTCTGAGGAGAAAATGGAGGCTGGTTCACCAGTGCTAGACAGTACTATTTTCATTGTTTACTTGAAGTCAGTTTTTCAAATCAGCTTAATATGTATTTTTATTTTATTTTGGAACTATATAAAGAAATTGTCCCAAAGTCCCAAAGATGAACTCACAGCACCTCTAAGAAATAGTTAGGGTCTGCTGCCCCCACCTGAAAGCAATTTCAATCCTTTAAAAAAAAAAGTGCAAATTTGGGATATTCTAAGGGTGTGTTTTATAAAAATCTCTTCATAGATGTTTGCTTTGGTGAAGCTCTATTATTTTTAGCCAAACACTGAAAGCTCTGTCAGTATATGAAAAACTATATCCTGAGCAGGGATAGGAGAAATTAGTGTAAATATATTTTAAAAACAGACTAATATTTGGAGGGAAAAAAAACTTAAGTATAAGGTAACAGTTAGGAAGGAACAAGCCCTACATAAGACGAACCCCTGGGGCTTCTTCCATCTTCAAACATCCTTGGCATGTGGAAATAAGATTTCTAAAACTATGCCACATCTGACTAAATTACCTGTACTTTACAAAAGATTAATTGTTTTCACTGAAATTTGCTCAACTGTGATCTCTAATTATTACAAGCACACTATCCCTCAGATGTCTGAGCCTATTTCAGTTGCCATAACAACTTGGCATTGAATCATACCTCACTTATGGAAATGTGTATGCATATGCATTGTATCTACCCGTCTGGAAAGCATCCTCCCATTCCCAACCTACCATTTCATTGGCATATCATAGAACACTGACAAATGACAATACATCCTTTCTAATATAGTGTATTTTGACTTATGATTTCAAATTTCGTATCATAATATTTTTTAAATATTCATCATTATTACCAATAGCTTCAGTTTAATTTCCTTGATTCTGCACTGAATGTAATGGTAAGAATGATGTTCTACATTCTGTAATGTAATTCTATTATGAGAATGCAAGGTTCAAATCAGAGAGTAAATGCATATACCATAGATTGGAAAAATTGTTAAAGCATTAGGACTCTCTGTTCTGCAAAGGGATCCCCCTTACATTGATCTAAACAGCCATTCTAATGGGTGGATTCCTTTGCAAGATCAGAACTTTAAACTGCACATTCAGTCTTTCCAATTACATAGTATATTCTATAAATTTAATCTTACTATGTTGATACACAGTTCCTTGGAGAATTTAAGAATTACCATGGCCTATAATGAGATATAACACATTGTGTGGAGTAGGGGTAGGAATATAGGTACAAATTAGAAACAGTCCCAAGATTTAAAGCTTACATCCAAATCTGAACTTCCACGAAGTACAGATCACAGTAAATTATTATTCAATACGTACAATTATTAAATTCCCCAAGAAATTGTGTCAGGATCCAGGGCTTGATTATGACTCCATCTGTAATTCAGATAAAATAAGAAATGGTCCAAATCTTCACCTCAAATCAAACCTGGACCTTTTTGAAGATGTAAAATAGTTCAGAAGAAAGATCTCTTCCTCCCTCACTCTAACCTCCTGGGATAAACAGAAGGGGTCTCTTAATGCCATTTCTGAAGGACAAGCACGAGTGCCCAAGATCCAAGGCTTACATAAGACGACATGTCAAAATTTTGACTTAAAGCAAACATAAATCTCCCATATAAACAATTTACACTTTGCCAATTCAAATGCATGTCTTTCAACCCTGGTTTATGTTGGCAACCAAACTGTAGTAAACTGTGTTACCAGATTTTGGAAAGAAGAGTGAACACACAGAGATACTTTAAGTAAACCACCAAATGAAAATTGCAAAATGCAAGGTAAACACTGTTAAGTGTATTGCTAAGCAATACAAATTATGATGGCCATGGGAATGCTGTCACTAGTAATTTATCACTCTGAAAAAGAGACAACCAATGGATCTGAGAGGGCAGACTTTCGTTTAGGGCATTTGTGAAGATAGCAAAAGGGTGACAGAGAGATCTTTTGCATCCAGCTGTGACAAAGGACCCCACTGGGGTAAGGGGAAGCATGCAAAGTAATCCTTACTTTCCCTGATAAGTCTGGGGCATGAGCTGGAGAGTTCAGCACAAAGTGATGTGTGATGATAATTTGCTTTCCCCCCCGCAAACTGTTGACCATATTCTTTGAATAGGATGGCTATTTATTGTAAGGTGTTAATCATCATCTTAGCTAAAGAAAATATGACATAATTTTTTTCTTCCTACTTGACTCCTGCCTACTGAAAAGAGTTGAATAAACAAATGCTTGCATGCTTCTGGGCATTAACTACCGTTTATTTACATTTCCAGATGCCTGCCTTTGATACGTTAGTACACAGAAGCACTTAGAAACTGTAATTCTGTATACTCAAGACCCAACAGACCTTCCCTACCTCTAAATAATGTATTCAAAACAGCAACAAAATGTAAGACTCCTATAAGCTACCGAACCTTTTCACTCATGATAAACACGAAGACCTATTTATCTAGAAGGATATTATCAAATTCTAAATTCATCAGAACTGCATTAAATAATAATATCTCTCCCCCAGAAGCAGTATATTTTATGCACATAAAACAGTACTTTGAGATTTAAAGTGTATGCAGATAAACAATTTTTATCATATTTCCAAAGTAACATTCACATTTACACTAATCTCAGAATAAATCTGTTAGTTTGAAAACATCAGTTCATTGGATTTCACCCACTGTACCAACAAGCTAGTGAAATCACATGACAAAAGGTCAAATGGACATTTGTGAGTGTACTTTCCACTCATACACCAAAGAGGGGAGAAAATATTCAAACTAAAAAGGCCACCACCCGCCTTCAGTTAAAGAGCACTATATTTATACATCTATTTGAAGTTATTCATTGGCTATGTTGACATCTATGGTGTCGTGCAGAGTAGACACTCCAAGCCCAGCTACCACCTGTATAAATAGGAGCACAGACAGTGAGGCACTGCTTAGGCAAGTAGAATACAGACATGCCAGACCCTTAGGGCATATACCTTACACCGCTCTCTACAGTGCCTCCCTCACTACACTGCAGTGTAGTGTCCTGCTGCCAGAGCCTTTTGCAGAGAAAAGCCCTGGCACTTCCCAGCTGCAAGACCCTCTCTCTACTGCCTCCCCCCGCCAAGCCTTTCACTGCCAGTTGCAGCTACACGCCACAGCGTGGACGTGGCCTGCTTCTCACTGCAGCGTGCAGTTACGCATGCCCTACACTCTGCTATAAGTGTAGACACGGCCATTGTAGCTATGACAATATACTCCAGATGAGGACCTGGCCCTAAGGTAGAACGCTCCTGCCTCTACTTATACCAGTTTTCACGTTTTCTGTGTATGCAGAGCCCATTCCTGAACATTAATAAGCATCTCAGCTTTTAGTTGCTTGCACAATGGGATCGATACTAATATGCCTCACTTTTCTGTTTGTTTTAAACATAAAACAGAAAGAGAAATTACATACCCAAATGCTGCTTATTGCTGTTATTTTCAAAAACAGAAAATCAGAAATCAATACAGGTAATATATGAATTTATACCTTGTTGAAATTTATAGAAAGCATCATCACCACACATCTCAATGCACACAACTTGAAAAATAAAAAAAGTTTTTATTTTTCAAGGAGGTAAAATAAGTGCAGACATTCCCAAATATACACAATCCCCCATAAGCACACACTCCACACACAAAAAATGGATGGAAACCTAAAATAGGAATTCTAGGGCCCTGAAAGATATATTTTTAATGTATAATATCCAAGACCTCCATTCTGACAATATTTAGGCACACACTTAACTTTAATCACGTGAGTAAAAGTTAAACACATGCTTTGCCTAATACTTTACAAATCATATAAGCAGCCTTATGGGGAAATATTTACAGAAGTTTGGGATTGCCACATTGCTAAAAAGAGTATGCCTAAGTCAGTTATGCAGGTCATTCCAAACTCATACTGATAAAAGCTTTATACCAGGCTACCCTATTCTGTACATTAAAAACATTACTATTTTGGGGATGTTTTAAAGAGTTTTTAAAATTTCATTGGGACTATTTTTGTGTATCTGCCTGTAAAGCCAGGCTCCTTAGTTACTATGAGTCTCAAAAGAGCAGGGCTCAGAAGGAGAGAAAAAATAAAACTAATACATTTTAAACTAATACATTTTACCCTCTAAAACAAACTGAAATACCTCTTTTAAATATAAGAGTGTGTCCACTTGAAATCAGATATTTTGGATCTTTCAGGGACTAAGAGTTCTGGGACGCACTGGGAAACGGAGAATCTCCCTTCACCCAATAGCATAAACCTCCCTAAGTCAACAGAAACTTATACTGGTGCAGAATTAAAAATTGTTCAGCATGTGCCTTAGCCCAGTGCTCTTTTCAGGGAAAGGAAACTCCACATTTGTGGGACAAAAGGGGGGAAACATTTCATTGGCAGGTTGATTTAAAAAACACAGGTGCCACACCCACTGTCTTGAAGTGGTTTCTATCATATACAGGGTTTACAGTTTGGTTCAAATTGCTCCCAGCACCCCATTACACAAATTGTTCCAGCACCCCTGTTTAAAAAGTAAAGGAATGGCAGCTATTTATAGCTGCTTGTTTTCCTAAAATAGAAGATAACCATGGAAAATGTTGGCAAACTGTGACCCTTTAATGGCTTTTATATCTCATATTGTCTTAACATTTTAATCTAGGTTTTCCAAAAGACCAAGTGCCCTTTTCATTTCTAACTTTCATAATAAACACCTTGGACAACACATTGCAGGTGTTCTGGATTTTATAGATAGAGTCCCAACACTGTCCCTTCCTAACATTCTGCTTATTCTCATAAGCAGCAGCACCCATACAGAGTCTTGACTGGAATTTATACATTGATGGCTGTACATGAGGCGGAAAATAAATGTTTCCCTCAGATTTTATTTAGATTATAAGTTAAAATGTGCAAAGATCAGAAGAGTTTCTAAGACAGGGCACAGCTACACAGACAAAGCATAACTATTGGGCAAAAGTCCACACCTGGTGACCTACAAAGAGGATCCAAGCACTCATCTAAACAAATAGATGTCTTTCTTTTAATATACGGCCTATAAATTCCCAGCCATCTTGATCAATGGAAATTGCCGCACAAAATATTTTTTCTTATCCAGGAAATGTATGTTCTCAGACGTTCAGACCAGAAAAGACCATTGTGATCTAATATGACTCCCGGCACATCACAGGCCACAGAACCTCAACTACCCATTCCTGTAGCAGACCCCATAACCTTTGGCTGAGTTACTGAAGTCCTCAAATCTTGATTTAAAGATGTCAAGTTACAGAGAACCCACCATTTACTCTAATTCCAACCAGCAAGTGACCTGTGTCCCACACTGCAGAGGAAGATGAAAAAACTCCAAGGTCTGCCAACCTGACGTGGGGGAAAATTCCATCCTGACCCCAAACATGGCAATCAGTTAGACCCTGAGCTTGTGGGCAAGATTGACCAGCCATACACCTGAGAAAGAATTCTTTTTCTATGTATGCCATTCCTAATTCCTTAAGGTGACAGATGATCATCCCTTGATATTTATGAATCAAACTCTAACCCTCTCACAGAAATGCCAGAACAGAAGAAACAATACACCAAGAATTCTGAGTTTTAACTCAAAGTTACCACTGTATTCTCCCAAAAGGGGGAAGTTTGTGGGTGTGTGGAGAGATGCAGGGGGCTGGGGCTCTGTCTGCAAACCCTATATAGGCAAAGAAGCTCAGAGAAACTTGGATTCCTGCCGAAAACCAATCCAGCAGATCTAAGGGCATCTGCATAGGGAGTCTATCCTCATTCCAAGGCTAATTCCTGAGCACCTTTCCCTTCCTTCCGTATCTATCTCTGGACTCACGGCTTGCTCAGGAGCCATTCTGTTGCTCCTACCATGCCTGCATCCTATGTCACCCTCTGTGGACAGTGGAGTGCAAAGCAGCAGTTAATGAGATGAGAAACAAACATTCATTTCTGCTGGATTTAGCATCAGTATTTTCAATGAGATACCACGGGAACACATCATATGCACTAGCTGCTCCTTGGTTGGGTCCTGCTATGGGCAACCTCACCTCTGACTCCCAGCCAGGCTTTATTACTGTGCTAGGGGCCGATATGCTGTACAGCGGATACTTTCCTTGATTTTTATGCTCTCTGGGAGAGTGCATTGAAAATTCAGACCCATAAAATTCCAACAAAGACAGCAAAGGTGAACGCTGTAATGCAGACAGGACATAGGTGCTTTCCTGACATTTAAAACACTTCTGCCTTTTCTATACTTCAACTTCCACTACAAAATAATTGCAGGTTCAGATTTTCCCAGTGTAGAATCACCCTCTGTGTCCAGTTTTTTTTATCACTTTGTTGCTCTTCAAATTGCACAGAGACAGAAAGAAGTACTGGCCCTGAAAAAGTCATTTCCAAATGGTAAGAGCTACTGGACCTCTCAGAGAAATATTCATTTCTCACAGACATACATATTATATGTTACTTTTATATAATGCTTTCAAAAACTGAAGAAACATGATTACATCATGAGCCAGGAATCATTTTTCTGAACAGTACAACCCATCTGGGGCATCCTTATTGGAAGCACCAGTGAAGCAAAAATCAGATAAAAGTTTTAATAAATCTAAATACTAAAAAGAACTTGGTTTTAAAAGAGCATTTTCTCAATTGTAAAAGAGCCAGAAAATCAGGACAAATATAACCAAGTATCACAAAGCTACCATTTTTTTAACAGAAAGATAGAGACACGTCACTTTTGAGGTTAATTTCAAATGCAGCTGCTGTGATGTTCAGCTTGCAGTAGAAAAAATATATCATAAAAACTAATATTTGGTTCATTTGAGAGAATAGTTAAGCACTGATTTTTATGACAGCTATGTTGGTTTTTAACACTGAACCCCCAAAATCCTAAGTATATTCCAACTGTTACTTGTTTTAAAAAAAACTTTATATTTACAAGATTTTTCTCTCAACTGCTCAAATTTAGTCTTTCACATTATTTACAAAGCTCAGAAATGGTACTTTCAAATAAACCAATAATGGAGACACAAAGATTTAAAATAAAATATTCAATTCATCCTGCATTATGGAAGTAAATGATCTGGACAGGTCCTGTAAGAAAGGTCTTAAAATGCTGTGATATGTTTAAACCACAAGTTAAAATAAATGACAGCACTGATGAAATATAAATCTGCCCATACAAGCAGGTGACTGGACATTGGACTCATCTTTAGAAATATTTTCTCAATCTCTAAAACTGGGCTGAATTTTAAAGAAAATGTTTTAATTCAATTAGTCCAGAACTGTTCTAGCCACAGATTAGAAAATGAAATGTTCATACTCCGCATGTACCAACCTATTACATACTCAGCAGAAGCATGCAGCAATTTTTCTCTATACCTATGTTCTATAGAAATTCTGCAAGATGTCTGTGTGGTTTTTCTTTAGAATGCCCTGGATACTGGAACACAAAAACACACAATAGCATATATTGCCCTACAGAGGAGAGAACGAGAAGATATTCCTTAAAGCAACATTCATCGGCGGGTAGTGATCGATCCCTGATCGCTGTGCTGTCGACTCCGGAACTCCACCAGGGCGAGAGGCGGCCGTCGATCCCGTGCCACGAGGACGCGAAGTAAGTGATTCTAACTCCATCTAAGATACGCAACTTCAGCTACGAGAATAGCGTAGCTGAAGTCAATGTATCTTAGATCGATCCCGCCCAATAGTGTAGACCAGGCCGTAGTCCTACCGACTTTCTAGTGACCAGGTAGCAAAGTAAAAGTGATATCTGAAATACAGATTGTAGGCAAGTGTGATTCTAAAAATGAGAAAGTTGTGTGTTCTTTATTCCACCAGATTCTCTAAAAAAAAAAAACCAAGCTAATAAGCCTGCCTCCGGCTCTAGCAACTAAAAGCAAGTCAAAAACCTATTTTCAAATTGTGAAAACCACACTGGATTAACAGAAGCTTTATGTTGCTGTCTCAGTAGCAGCAACTGGCTCTGACAGACTATTTTTAAACTGAATCCCTTTCTGATTCTAAGATACAGTGTGTATAAGGATAATAATACTTGGCACTTCTAGAACATCTTCCATGGAAGACTTAAAGTGTTTTCCACAACATCCCATGGATAAATATCCCAATTTTACAGATGCAGAAATCAAAGCACACAGAGATGAAAGGCCAGATTTTCAAGAGTTCAGCTCCCATTTACACACTTACAGAGGCCAGCTTTTCAAAAGAACTCACTACCTTGGGTGCACAATGGCTGCTGAGCACTACTGAAAAATCTAGTATTTTGTTACGTTCCTAAACAGGAGCATAACTTTGAAAATCTAGCCCCAGCCATGGACTTGAAACTCCAGCCCTGAGCGCTTTTGAAAATTCAATCTCACATGGCTTGCCCAAAGTGACCCAGACGGTTGCAGAGCAGGGAATGTGAAAGAGATATCCTAACCTCCAGCTGAAGATTTAACAACAAAGACCATCCTCTGCCTTTATACGTCCAACCAGGGGAGCCTCTTATACAATTGTTCAATAATGTGAACATTTAACAACTATTTAGTAATATTTTAAGTATCTTTATTTCCTGACCCCCATGACATAATTTAGGTCACTGTTACAAAAGGTTATATACCTGTCATATGGCAGGAGTCAGCATACACAAACTCCAGTGGCTGCTGTTACACCGGAGCCAAGCAGACCTATTTTTCAGTTCCTCTGCCTCACAGATGATTACTCTGCCAGAGCAAGGAATCAAGGAAGGGAGACCGCAGTAGCGCAAAGGCTGTAGGGGGAAGCCAGTTACCTTCAGTGACCCCCAGGCTTAGAAGCAAATCCTGCCTCCCCTCCCCCAATGGAAGAATCAGAATCAAACTGCAAATTCACAGTTGTCACTCCTTTATGCAGTTATTCCAGTGGAAGGATGCATTAGGCCCTGTTTGAAAGATAGTTCCCCTGCAGTGAGCTCCATGTACTAATAAATGTCCATGTTTATCAAGAAAGCCCTCCTGATGCTTTGGATTAACAGAAGCATGTTGATGTACATCATCAACCCAATTTATTTATCCAATTGCAGACGATTGTATTTAATACTTTTGCAGATCAAAAATAATGTTGAATTCTTCTTGTAGACATGCTAAAGCAATGCACAAATGACTATTTTTTCCATAAAATAGTCTGAAAATTCAGTAAGCTTCTCAGACTCCAGATTCCAATACATAATAGTGCAATGAAGCTGACAGGTTCCCTCCCCCCTCCCCCCCCCCCCCCATCACCACCACCACACAATAAATAGTGTGATTTGGAGCACTGGAGGATAACAGAATGAAGAGAAAGCAAGAACATCTTTCCTCAAATCACTTCTACAAAATACCAGTGTACTATTGAACTGGGTTAGCCCACAAGTAACATCTAAAACAGAAAAAATAGGACACTTTCTGAACTTAGCAACTGCTTTTTTTCGATTAATATACAGTGCTGGACATTAGGATAATTTTCATTTCCATTCACAGGTTTCAAGGTGAACAGCTAATAACCTGTAATAAGTTACTTGCTTAAGATTAATGGTTTTCAGTGTGGGGTACTATAATTTAGTGCTGTTGTCCTTAGCAGGATGCATGGATGAATGAACATAAAAAAATCCTGGCAATGGTCTTCAAGACCACCAGGCACACACCGAACAAAGAAGAAGTGACATTTTCAACCTTGCACTTGCCCTTTGAAATATAGTGACAGTATGAAATAAAAGATGGTCAGCACTGCATGTATTTATTCATAGAATTTGCATTTCCTTCTGCATAGCAACCCATCAATCCAGCAGTTGGCAAATGTGATACTTGTCAGTCCACAGACGGCTTAATACCAGCAATCGTTTCAGGGCTGGGGCCCTATATAGTGTGGGAGGGTACCCTATCTAAATACTTCTTTAAAAAAAAAAAGATTTGAAACTTCATGTTTCATTATTTCAACTTAGAGTAGATTTTCAGTATTCCGCATCAGCTTACATTACAATCAAACAAATTATTGCAACCCACTAAAGGCTTAAGGGCTTGATCCAAAGTCTACTGTTGTCATCGGAAGTCTTTACATTGACTTCAATGGAGTTTGGATCGGGCCCATGTAGGGCTTACTCTATCAAGTGTTGATTGCCTCCTGCACTGCAATAGGAGCTGAGGGCACTCAGCCCCTTTCAGGAGCAAGCCCTAAGTAATTTCATTGGCCTCTTTAAAACAAAAAACAAAATAAAAAAACATTTTGGGTGAATTTAGTGTTCACAAAAGGCACCAGCCTATGTGGATCCTGGGTCGGATGGTGGAGCTCACCAAAACGAAAGGCCCACCCTCCTCAGGTGACAGAGAGGCCACAGATCCCAGAACTCTCATGATTAAGGCTGCGAGTCTGTCACGGAGGTCATGAAAGTCACAGATTCCATGACTTTCTGGGACCTCCGTGACTTCTGCAGTGTCCCAGGCAGTTGACTCCAGGGCCACCTGAGCTGCTGGGGTGGCACAAAACAGCGGTACTGGAGCCACCATGGTGCCCTGGAGCCACCCTTTCCCCCCACCCCCCGAGCAGCAGCAGCAGCGGCGCCCTGGAGCCCTTCCCCCAGAGCAGCACCCCAGTGCCCCCCAGAGCACCTAAGATTTAGTCATGGGGTATTCTTCGTAAAAGTCATGGACTGGTCACGGGCCGTGAATTTTTGTTTATTGCCCGTGACCAGTCCATGACTTTTACGAAGAATACCCATGACTAAATCTTAGTTCCACATAATCATGAGTAAGGCTAAGAATGAACAAACAGGGACAGGGTGCAGGTCACAGGGTCAACACAAGGGATACTGGGGGGGTTGCTGAGCAGAGAACCCTGAACAATGCCCACTGCTCTGAGGAGTCCAAGAAGCCAGTGGACGCTGCCCAGAGGAACTTAGTCCAGAGGCATACACAGAGAGCCACAGAAAACCTCCCCCATTCAGCCTCCTCCACCTGGACTGATGTGTGGCTATCTTGGCAAGTGCCAAGAGGTTGATGAAGGGTCTCCTGACTTTATGGGTCTACAGTTGGAGCAGACATACAGGGAGAGGTCCAGAATCTCAGAGGAAGGTCTACAACCTGGCACCCTGCAGGCAGGTGTGCCCAGGGTCTCCCTCTCACCACTAAAATGACAGGCTTTGGGACTGACAACTCTGTATACAGAAGTCCTCTATTTAGGCCAGCTCTGGTAGTACAGCAGAGTCAATCACAACCATCCCCAACAATGCCCTACATGTGTGTCTCAAATTGCACCCGGAGAGAAACAATCTCTAGGAGCAAAAGGTTTCCCTGTTCATGCAGGTTGTGCTACAAATTATGTCCCCAAATTATGTCTTAAGGGACAGCCCAGAGTATGGGATTTTCTGGTGAAGGCACATTGCATCTATGGGCATTAGCAAGCAGCACTGTACCTCTAAGGCACAATGCCTTCAGTGCACCCCTACTGTGCTTTGTGGGTGGAGAGAGGGAAAATAAATTGGTACAGCCCTTAAAGGGTGCAGCATACTACCTCTTTCACATCCAACCTGCTCCGCTGGCTGGTGCCTAGTGATGTCTAGAAAGGAATTTACCTTCTTAGTAAGAAAGAAAATAATTAAAGCTAGCTACCAATCTTTTCTGGACATCCCAAACCAATATCAGCACCCTAGTCACATGAAACAAAGATTGCACAGGTATGCGGTTATTTGATTTTGGGAAGTTAGCTGTACATGCAGACTAGATGTAGAAAAATACAGAAAAAGAATTTGCATTGATGAAAACATTGTAGAATGATCATCTTTCTTTTTGATGTTGCTAAGCGATAATTTTCAATTCATTTAAACACACATATATACAAAAATGATATTTCAGTTTCAGCTGGATCAACTGAATTCTGATTCTCCATTTCTAAATTTATTAAAGCAGTTTTTCATATCATGGAAGAGATTAACAGAATTTGTTAGCCATTTCTGTGATTACAAGAAGATAATCTCAGGCAGGAACTCTCTCTTATATTAGGTTTTTATTTTTTAAAATTGTAAGTGAACATTAAAGTTCAAATACACCAACTCATTTTATAAACAAAAGTCCAAAATGCCTGTCATGAGTGTTAGGCCTAGTGTCTGCATTCATCTGATTTGTGTTGGACACTATCTTCTGCTACATTTAAATCCCTATCTTCTTCCAGTACTGTTTTTGTTATGGTAATTTAAGTTTAATACACTGATCCAAAATCCAGTATTCTACAGAAGACCAAAACAAAAATGTCAGATAGTAACGACTATCTTAAAACAGATATTACAAAAAAAAAAAAAAAAACAACAACAACTACAGAACTATTTTCTTCCATCAACCCCTATTTGAGAATACAGGCATACAACTGAACATTAGTAATACCTTGTGGTAACAATTTTCACATTTATTTACAATTAGAATAGTAAAATTCAACAACTCATTCTCAGTGGCATTTCATATGGAAATTTTACTTTTGACTGATTTTGCACCTCTAATATTTTTCTGTATGCATACTTTTTGGCACAACAGCACAAAGTTACACAGAAACACACACACAGTTCATGTTGTTTTCAGTGAAAAATGTCTGATCAAAAAGGGCCCTTTTTTTGCAGCAATGGTCCCATATTCAGGTTTGTAACAAAATGTGAATAAACTTAGTTTTGAGTAGTTTTGTATTTCATTGAAAATATTTTGGATATTTCTAATTGCAACATGTAACTTATTTAAGGATACAGAAAAGGAATTTCTCTCTCTTCCTTGGTTCAAGTATAACTGGAAAACTAGACGGGGTGGCATCATTGCAATGGTTTTGATTTACTTTCTCTTTTAAGTCAGTCCGTACATAAATTCTACTAAAAAAATTATGAGCATCAGTATTCTTTGTTCTTCAGGTAATTCATTTTCTGTTCTCCCATTTGAAACATAAATAAAATTGTACAGCACAATACAGCACAGACAAGTTAAAACACGAGAAAGCATCCTGCTCACTTCAGATACAGTCTTCTAAAGTCACAGAGTGTGTTGGGGGGGAAGGGGGGCGGAAGAAGAAGAGTCAGAATGTCTCCGCGCACGGAGAGCACACAACAGCCTGGATACTGCTACAGCCTTTCAGAAGGTGAAGCACACTCCCCTCCCCATCCTCAGCCTTGAGGTGTATAACACCTCTCTGCCTTCTCTGACAGCCAGTGGTGCTGTATTGCTTATAGGTGTGAAAAAACATTGAGACCATACACACTGCTTCAGGAGATGAGTAGGTAGGGGAGGCATCTTTGGCTCAAAGTCAGGAGGTTCCACAGATAAGCTCTACTGCTCCTCTCCTCCCAAAAGCCACTCCCCGCTATTGTGCCTGACGTATCTCAGAGTATTGTGTTTGCAAGTGTGCACCTGTCTGTGTGTGCACGCGCATGACCATACATGGGCATTCATATCGGTACAGTCCATAGCCCTGTTTCTCCATGGAACTCAACTCTGTCTCCTCTGACCCCAGGACTCTGTACTCTTCCCTTTTCTCTATTACCTCTACTTATGGTGTGCGCTCCTCAGCGTACCCCTCTGTGCTCTGTTTCCCACACCACCTCTTGAGTCCAATAAGAGATGTCTGTCCTCCACTCAGCAATACATTCCTTCCTTGAATGTTGGGGAGAACCATCTCCCATTCTCCCCTGTGGTTGCAACCATCTGAATAAAATACAAGCAGAGACATACTTTTACTCAGGTTCACCAAGAACCCTCTTACTGTCAGTGCATTTTCCATTATGCTTGTGAGAAGAATCAATAGAATAGGATTTCAAATAAGCCAGGAGCAAGTTTCTCACAAAAAAAGGTGAAAATAAAGTAGACTCTGGCATTTGTTATCTGAGGGCTGACTTTGCAAGGACACACAAAGCACATGGCAGTAAAAGACCAAAGGAACAGCAAGCCAAGTCACACCAGATAATTCAGATCGGTGTGCTCCAGCCAGAGAATTACATTGCTAACCTAGAATCCAAGCACTGCAGTCTGTACACACTAAGGCTACAACAACACTTTCCTCAGATGCCACAAAATTATAGAGAAGACAAGAAAAGGGACAGTATTCACCACATCCATCAACATGGAAATGCTGCACTCCCAGTTTTAAGCTGGTAATTTTCTTTGGAATTGTGTTGTTACTTTTAAAATTACATGTTCTACCCAACAAACGTTACAATGTCTCTGTGTGTATGTACAGAAATTGCCAGTAGCAGGTGGCTGAAAGACAAAGGTTGTTTGTTTGTTTTCAAGTAGAACACTACTGTTTTCATTGCCTTCATCAAAGCCTGTAAGATGACTGAACACCCACTGTAACTGAAAGACTAACCAACTTGAGCAACAAGTTTCACAGCCATCAGCTAGCTCAAAGGTGAAATGCAATATATTTAAGAGTTAGACAAGAGCAGTTTGACTTTTCACCTGTATCAAAAGCTGTATAACAAGATGCAATACTTATCCACTTGTTTCATCATTTCATATAAAGTCCACCTCTTCTATTTTGTATTTATATGCCAATTCCTTTTGGCTCCATTTTATAAAGTAAAAAAGATTTCTGTAAGACTCAAATGGATCTTATTGGTCCTAAATTCTTATTGACAATCATTTCAAGAACTCTGCATTACAGAATTTCCCATGTACTTATTTCCTTTAAATACTGACAGATTAAACATGCCAGCAAATGATACTGTACTATGAACACCGTATTTCAGCTAATTTTGTCCCCTTTTAAGAATTTTTAAAGCATTTTTGCTATTTCTATCAACAACATAAGCCAATGTTGACTTCTCTTCACTTCTGACTTCCACTATATTAAAAAAAAAAAGGAACTTGGTGACATCTTTGAAAAGCAGACCTACTCTCGACACATCAGCTTAACAACTCTAAGATACTACATAAATGCAACAGAAGTAATATGTGAAAAGAGAACCAGGCCAAAAGGGAGCTCCATTCTTGCAGTAGAACGCAAGTGAAGAGTGATAAAAACACCATCAAGGCATTTAAGCTCAGCTACCACACCGCTCTGACCTAGCGGAGGATGGGTACAGGTTAGGCAGAGATGGTGGGACTCCCTCCCCCACTGCTAAATCACTTCCTTATTTCTGAACAATTTCATTAGTATAAAAGGACACATTCTTAAATACAGAAACTAATTGTGATTTCAAGTATATTGGAGTCTTTAAACAAATGTTATTAATTGGTATATAACACTAACCCATCCATTACCACTAGCTCCTTGTTTCCCCTGTAGCGCCTTTCCAATAGTCCTGCCACCTGCTGTTGGAGGAGAGAGATACGGTAACCTAAACCCAGTCCATGAAATAAGTGCTTAAAGACATTTTTATGCCACTCTCAGAATCACCTGGTATGTCTCTCTCTGCTTTCCCCCTCTCCCCACTGCACTCTCACTGGAGATGGAATGAGTTTCCCCAATACCATCTGGTGAACTCGAGTTTCCAATCTTTTAATCCAGAATTAATGCTACTGAAAACTGGGCACACATTTTTATTATCTGCTACTCTTGCAATGTAGAGGCTTCCTGGCTGAGGCGCTGTCTTCCTAATTGCCTCTTCCCGCCCCATCCCCTCCCCCGAACCTAGCTGCCCTCACTCCTCCGCCTCCCCACCCAGCACCTCCTGCACACACTCAGCGATTCACAGTGGGTGGGAGGTGCTGGGAGGGAGAGGGACGAGCTGATCGATGGGGCCTGCCAGTGGGCAGGAGGCACTGGGGGGGGGAGGAGAGAAGCTGATTGGAGGGGCTGCTGAGCACCCACTGTTTTTTTTCCCTATGGTTGCTCCAGTCCCAGAGCACCCAGGAGTCAGAGTCTATGCTTCCTGGAATAAATTGTTCAAAGCCGTAATAACTATTTTTGATTCTGGTTGCTGCTAGTGCAAAGAACAGGTCTCTGAAGTTCCTAGATTCATTTTCATGCTGTCTCACAGAATAAGATGGCCACATTATCATTTGAAGAGGCCTAACAATGGTTGGCAGATATATTCAAATGCTACTTGCACATCCAATAAGCATATTGTACAGCATCAATAGATGAAATTGTTCCCATGTTTTTTGTGAATACAAATATACTACTAACCAGAACATCAAACTAATTAGAGCTGAAATAACATTCAATACACAGAAAATGAACAGGAAGGACATGAACTACTCAAAGAATAAAATGGGCAAAGTAATAGAGTTTGTAAATGTAAATCTGTAGTTAAATCCTCTAAAAATTACTGGCAGCTGGAAGCATAGCAGAGGAAGTATGCTCAGATCCTTAATGGTGACAAGAACAGTGTCATATTGCTCTTTAGTGACTTCTCTAGCTGACTCAAGAATAGCACTGATAGGACCTGGAGGAAGCAGCATGCATCCCTCTTCAGCACGAGGCTGGGTTTGCTGCAGGGTTGGAGAGAAAAACAGAAGAACACTGGTGCTCCGAGAAGGGCCCAGAAAATCCCCAAAAGATAAATAGCTGGTCAGAGGCATGAAACTGATCTAAGACATCAGTGGCTGTGTGGTTTATTTTTTATGGCAGAGTATATTATCCAGACCTTCTCTTTAACGGTCTTCTTTATAGCAGCACTTGCTTGTAAAGAGGTAACAGGGAATAGCCATTCTCTCAAAGATGTCTATGACCCCACAGAGAAAACATAAGCCTGTTTTCTCCCTCTCCCCCCCATCCCCACCCCCCACTTGAAGGACCTAATGGTGGGGTTACTGCTAGGAGTAGATAGGGAACTTGTTTCATTTATTGGATACCTGGACTTTTATTTTGAAGAGCTTTGGGGGGCAGAAGGGAAGGAGAAGTTAAATTCCCTGCAGGCTGTACTGATTAAAGTATTTCCTTCACACCTTCCTTAACACTGGAATGGTGATCTTGAAAGAATACCTGTTCCAGGAGAAGTGTGGAGTTTGTTGCTAACAGAAGATTCATAAATGCACTAATTTCCCCAGCAGTTTTTTGCATAAAAATGCTTCCCTGCTGCAGAAGGTTCCATCAGTAGTTCCTAAAAGTAACAGGCAGGTAGAATGTTACTACAGAAGAGAATACAGTTCAGATGGAAGGATGGCTGTTAAGCTTAACAGGGAACAGTATCTCTAGGTAATAATTGCCTTAACATTACTGAGAGTAATAGCTGATGAGATGGAAAAGGCTTCTGAGTCATCTACTTCCTGAGTTTATTCTCCAGCCTTTTTGTATTCTATGTTTTCAAAGGTGAGAGTAACAGATGGTTCTTATATTCCAGCAAAATAAATCTGCTATCTTTGCACCAACAAAAACATATATTTACATCTGCAAAAGAGCAATTTATGACAGCAAACAGTGCTTTTTAAGTCAGGTGCCATTTATTGGCAACAAATGGTTGTGTTTTCCCCAACAGGTGCATCTCGCAGATGCAGTCACTGCATCTGCCATTGGTATGCTACAGGTTCCTTACAGAGGCCCCAATCCTACAGTTCTTACCCTGACCTTTCTGGGAATTCTCCCTTAGTAGAGTTTGCAAGATACGACCCAGACAACAAGCACACATTACAATCTGAGAGAGAGGTTCCAATCTGGATCTAAGCTTTCTGAATATTCTGGGATGTTGAGATCTAGGCTTTTCTATAAATTTTGTGAAAGACACAACCTTTTTTGCAAATGTAGATTTCAAAAGAGGATATTCAGTTCCTACCTGAGTATGCTCAAAATGAACATCTGTGTGACTGACTATTCAAATCTGGGAATTAAAAGACCAACATATGGAAACTGGACTTACACTGCCTACAAATCCCGAATGAACAAGAACTCTTATCTTTCAGTTGAAAGGAGGAGGTTTTTCCTCACTTGTTCCCATCACGACTTTCACCATTCCATAAGCAATGTAAGTGTCTTGGAAACATAAAATCACAGCCTTCAGGATTAAAATTATGTCTGATCCCTCACTGGAAAGCGCAACAAGTTATCACTGCAAAAATCTTTAGAACTTGTCAACAAAGATGCCAGGTTCTTTCTTAGTGTCTTACTCATGCTGCCATCCTGTGACAAAAAATGGTAAATGCAAGAATAAAATCCCATTGCAAAGCCAGACCATAAACTACAAAATATTATAGAAATCCCTTTCTGTTGTGAAGCACAGGAAAAAAAAATTAGAATTAATCTTATTCAAAATAAAATTCACAAAAATTAATACCTTAAAGAGCAATGTAGTTTTACACAGATTACAGTGTATTAATTGACAGGTTTTAGAGTAACAGCTGTGTTAGTCTGTATTTGCAAAAAGAAAAGGAGTACTTGTGGCACCTTAGAGACTAATCAATTTATTTGAGCATAAGCTTTCGTGAGCTACAGCTCGTAAGGTGCGACAAGTACTCCTTTTCTTTTAGTGTATTAATTAGTGTTAAGCTTGGACTTCTCGTAACTTCTATGAAGGATCTTGGCATAAAATGAAGAAAGAGTAGGAAATGTGTCAAGCTAATAGAGGTCTACTATGGATCCAATGAGGGTTTGGGTTTTTTTCTGAGACATTATTATAATGAGCTGGTTGTATTTTCCTGAAACACCCATCCTGTTAACAAGTGTGGACTCTGCTGGGTTGGCAGTGACAACAAGAGTAAGACAAAGATGTAGGATGTCCCCACTATTGTATACACTGGTCATTGACTATGTCATGAAGAAAGGAACCACAGAAGGCAATCAAGGAATTTTATGGATAAATGACAAAGTACAACTGATGACCTCATTTTTGCTGATGACATTGTCCTGCTTAATTCATCGCATCACATAATAGGAAGAAAAGGCCCAGCTTTTGGCAGATACAGCAAAACAAGCTGGTTTGTTCATCAACAAGGGGGAAGCCAAAATATATGGATATCAGTGTCCAAAAAGTAACCATCAGAGTGAATGAATAAACACTAGATGAAGTAAGTTATTTCGTCTAAGGAATGATATGTGCAATAATGATGACACCATGCAAAATGTCAAGCAACAAATATCAAAAGCAGCAAACAACTGTCAAACTTGAAAAGATTTGGAAAAGTAATATGATTAGCACTGACATGAAAATATGAATTTTTACCACCAACCTCATGTCTGTCCTCCTTTATGGAGCAGAGTCATGGAAATCTACAGCAGAAATTGGTAAGAAGATCAGTTCATTCCAAGGTAAATACCTGTAGAAGATCTTCAGAGTCCATTGCAAAGAGTTGCTTGCAACATCAGAAATTCTAAATAGATCAAACCAATCTAAAGCATCAAATATGGTAGAATGAGGACAATTAACATATTTACGACATGTTTTAAGGACTACCAACACACTTCCATGAAAAGAAATAATATGGACACCACACAGAATGAGAAAAAAAAAAGAATAAATATTACACAAAATAGAGAAAGAAGCCAAATCCATCAACATGACACTCAGAACAGACCAGCATAAGACTGAAATAAATGGCAGAAACTGGTGGACATCCAATTCACTTAAGGGTGTGGGAAGAAAAAAAAAGAAAGGCCTTGCTGGAAAAAAAGTCAAGAGGCTTCCGCAGATCACTGAGGCAGGTTACTCCATACCCTATGTTGACATAAGGCGGGTGGAAGTGGTGCTGTAGAGAGAATATAGGCTGTGGATTGAGCAGTCCCAAGAGACAAACCTATGAGCAGCCAAGCTCAAGTCAAGGTTTGTACTGAATTTTATCTTATTTTTCTATTCCTTTTTTAAAAAAGCCAAAGCACGGGAAGGGGAAGAGTTTTCATCTCTGCACAGTGCTTCTCTGTCTAGAACAGGACTGGACGATGATTGAGAGGTTACCTTCAACCAGTAAACTACTGTTCTTCAGTTGGAAGACTTCTCCCGGGCTGTCCGTTTAACTCTTTTTATGATGAGATACAAAAGCTTCACATCATACCCTTCTACTTATTATAAAGCCATCAAACCTGACTTCCTTGGCTAGATGGAGAGAACACAGAAAAAGTACATTCAGCAGTTTGTTTTGCGGGGGGGTGGGGGGGGAAGTGTCACTACAGCTAGATGATGACAATTTTTGCATACATAAAGGAAGACTGATGTCATGGTGAGCCCAGACACTGATGCACCTCCAGGGACAGACCATTTATTGCCCTGCTCATTACAATAAAAGCCTGGGTACATTTTTGGTCACTCGATAAACCTGGAGATTATTGAGAGTCACAGTCAAGGCCATAGAACAGGATAAAAGTCACAGATGGCATGTGTTCAGCCAACTACAGGGCTCATTGAGATTTGAATCCTAAAGGGATTGTACCTGAGAAAGGAAACTAGGCGGAATGCTCGGTGCAAGGCTCTGGTAAGGAAGCCATCATATAGCAGGCTGGCAGTGTTTTTTTCTAAAATTCCCACCCATTTAGCAGATTTTCCTCCTGCTCAGGAAAGGTTAAGTGGGTTCTGCTGATTCACCAAGAGAGGTCACTTGTTGTTAGAGAATTGGCTGAAATATTGGTCAGTTTGTAAAAAAAAAAATGGTTTTGGATCTTTTTTAAGTTTCTATGACTTCTAAAAACACCCACCATTTTTAAAACGTCTCTACCACTTACTCCCATTCAGGTGGGCATGAGAAAGAATATGGCATATGGGTTGTGCAATCCAGAAATAGGAGCCTTAGCAGCAGCCAATCCCAGGGAGAAAACTTGAGCTGAACTTTAAGTTGCATTATTGTTAATTTCTTCATTACTAATTAAACCCCTTGAAGAAGGCAAATTTTGACTCCACATTGCATGGGCTTTGTTATAAAGACATTGGCAAAAGGACATCTTCACAGTTACAAATTCACTATGGGCCTGATTGAGAACCCTTTACTCAGACTGATGAGCAGTTGCCCAGACAATTAGCCTTGTTGATGTCAATGCAAGTAAGGGATTCCCAATCTAGCCCTATGCTCTCAGACTCTGGCACTTCAACAATCTACCTTATAGTATTAGCTGAGTAGGATACATGCAGCAATCAGCAGTATAAACACGTTTTCCTGTGGAAGAAGCAAAGCACATGACACAGCCAGACACATACATAAACAGACATTTATAGACAGATATGTAAAGGGGGAGAGAGAGATAACTTTCCAAATATAGAAATGTGTTCTAGAGACCATAAATTTCAAATATACAGTGAAAGCTGGTCAGGAGATAGACATTTTTTCCTTTGGGTATGTGTATATATGTTGAATAGACAAGCATTTGACTGAGTGGGGAAGATATCAAAGGAAAGTTCAGGCTACTAACATTCTCTTTTTCCTTTGCACAACTGATCACTAGAATATTTTACACCATTTTTGCATGAACTATTGAAACTTCTTTAATTCCTTTGAAACTTACACGTGTCCTGGTTTGCACTCCTCTGAAACATGCTGAGTTGCTGAAAGGTCTAAAGGGGTTTGGTTTGGTTTATTTTTTTCTCCAGACTTTATTTTGTGGTCATTTTTGTTTACAATATTCTGGCACTAGAAGCAGATCTTAGGGCATAGGCGTGCTGAGACTGGAAGATCTCATATCTACTACTGGAAACGTGGCTATTACATATAGACTTGCCAGTACTGGAGAACTGAACCAGTATACTTCAGAGGTGTATCTTTTTACACATTTTCAGACCACTGTAGCAAGTCAGCTTCCAGTGTATCATAGAACATTAGCTGGTGATGGATGAATCTCAAAAGTTGTGGACTTTGGGTTAATTTTAGATGTGGCCAAAGATTTGTATTGATCTGATTTGATTCAAACAACCCAAAGCATGAATTAGCTGGGAAATTTCATGAGAAAAGGCTTTCCCCATGAGACTTTCATCACACTGCACTCCCAATCCATGGCATAAATATTATAAGATCGTCCTGTCCCACAGCGTGCTGTCATTTCCAGTTCCAGACAGAAACTAGAAGGAAAAGAATACCCAAACATTTCAAAAACTTTATCAAAATGTTCACCTGGAGTTTGGATATAACAATGGGGAAACTACAGCAAATTGTCCAATGAGATCATCAGAATTAAGTCAGCAATTGGTGTACAAAGTCTAACTGAAAAACAAAACCCCCAAGCCTCTTTTTTACCTTATATCATTTACCTAAACTTAGATTTGGTAACCACAGGATGTTAAGAGGTACAATAAAGACTCTTCTGAAATTGTCCAAGTAGGATTATGAAGACTGAGATGTTGATATCCATGATGCCATCTGTCCTGATGTCTAGCTATAATTCAATCACTGAAATTTAACAACTCTTCACTTTATATTCATAGTTTTTTCCTCTTTGAGGAAATTGCTTCCCTCGAGGTCTGTCATAGCCCAAGACTCACTAGTTCCATGGCCCAGTGAAAGATATTTACTTGGGTCAACTTTTGTTTTCACTTTTGAATTTTAGTATTTTTTTTCTAAATCATTTACGAATACTAATATGGTACTATGTAATACTAATATGAATATTACATTCTTATACACAGCAGCTAAGGGCTCCTAAATGCTACTTGATGTCATAATAATGGCTTTGTGGTGTTCTATTTTAAGCACCTAGCTTCTATTGCAAGCAACGCTCTAGTAACTGATAAAAATAAAAACAACAAAGCAACCACTCCAAGGCATGCTCAGGAGAAATGCTCCCCCGGGATGCATTTGCAATTTTCTATGATTTAATATGGTTCACTTAGCCATGTTTTAACTTTAAGTTTATATAAAAATTTATATATGACTGGACAGGCCTTGTGCAAATGCAAACCAGCATACCTTTCCTGTGTTGAAGGAAGATGAAGCCACAAAGCCTTAGCTGGGCATTATAATGTGCTTCTACCATCTTCTACATATTCAATTATAGGCATGCTAAAACACTGTAAACTTCAAAATACCTTAGTCTTTTCTAATCAATCATAGAATATCAGGGTTGGAAGGGACCTCAGGAAGTCATCTAGTCCAACCCCCTGCTCAAAGCAGGACCAATCCCCAATTAAATCATCCCAGCCAGGGCTTTGTCAGGCCTGACCTTAAAAGCCTCAAAGGAAGGAGATGCCACCACCTCCCTAGGTAACCCATTCCAGTGCTTCACCACCCTCCTAGTGAAAAAGTTTTTCCCTAATATCCAACCTAAACCTCCCCCACTGCAACTTGAGCCCATTACTCCTCATTCTGTCACCTGTTACTACTGAGAACAGTCTAGAGCCAACCTTTTTGGAACCCCCTTTCAGGTAGTTGAAAGCACCTAGCAAATCCCCCCTCATTCTTCTCTTCCGCAGACTAAACAATCCCAGTTCCCTCAGCCTCTCCTCATAAGCCACGTGTTCCAGACCCTTAATCATTTTTGTTGCCCTCCACTGGATGTTTTCCAATTTTTCCACATCCTTCTTGTAGTGTGGGGCCCAAAACTGGACACAGTACTCCAGATGAGGCCTCAATGTCGAATAGAGGGGAACGATCACGTCCCTCGATCTGCTGGCAATGCCCCTACTTATACAGCCCAAAATACCATTGGCCTTCTTGGCAACAAGGACACACTGTTGACTCATATCCAGCTTCTCGTCCACTGTAAACCCTAAGTCTTTTTCTGCAGAACTCCTGCCTAGCCATTCAGTCCCTAGTCTGTAGCGGTGCATGGGATTCTTCCATCCTAAGTGCAGGACTCTGCACTTGTCCTTGTAGGACTGTGAAATGGGAAAGTCCATGTGTCATTGTGCTCACAGAAGACACATATTCTACTATTTTTCATCTTTCTCCTTCAACTCCAAGTTTCTCTTTTTAGTTTTTAAGCCCACATTAGGATAGAAATCCTGATAGGAGATGGAAGAAGCAGCTCAGACCTAGGTCCTACTCCTAGGTTCACCCACTCTATCCTGTCTCTAATGGGACTCTTTAGAGAAAAGAAAGCTAAATAACCCATGATTAGGAAAAATCACCAAGACAAATTCACAAATCTGAACCTCAATCCTGCAATAAGATCCATCTATGCAGATCAAATTGTAGGATCAGGGCCTTAGCAGTTAGTTTACATTTCGAAAGACAGCTTTGCAACAATATTTGGAATTTTATTTATTTATGTAGTCTAAATGTTTTCACAATTGATAAAAAAATATGACATCTAATGAAAAATACGTGCAGTTTATTCTGTGCCATTTCATGACCCAGAATTTTTGCTTTTGTGAAATTTCCATATGTTGGCTGATTTGCATCAAAACTTAATAAATTTAAATTTTTATTTAGGTAACTAAAACTGGAGGCAACTAAAAATGTTTACACACCAATTTAGTAAAAATGTTACTGTGCTCAAGTTCTGACTGAGGTTTAGTACGCAAGACAAATCAGAAGTTTTTATGTTGTGACTGAAAAATGGCCTGAGTTGACAAGAACAATTTTCAAAATGTGGGATAATCATCACTTTTCTGAGTTTGGAAAGGGAGTTACACCTGCAAAATTTTATGTATAAAGGCGCTTTTCTTCAGGAAGTTTAAAGAGAGGTCAAAAAATTGTGACACTAGACTTAAGGACCATACCACAGACTGGACTAAAGAAGATCCATTCAATCCACTTGTTCTAATCTCTATTATTTTATTTGCAGTTTAAATGTGAAATGTTCTTATTTAAAAGGCATTTTTAAGTACTGTGTTGTTTTTCAAGGCTGTTCTATATAGGTTCTTATACCGCATTCATCACTGTAGTATGTGAGTGCATTAAGCAATGTGACTACCCATCTGTCACACATTTGCCTTCTCATCCTCTCCCCCGAGGGAGAAGTGTGTGCAGTAGTGTGTTTTGTTTTCAATTTTTTAAAATACTAATATATCTAGCACAGAGAGAGAGAGAGAGCATGCACATGCATTAGAGAAAGCAAGATCAAAGAAATGCCTCTTGCAATTAGAGCAGAAGGTGGTGAGCTTTGTGATGGTCGGTAGTTCCTGTGTAAGTTGATTCCACAATCTTGGGCTGGTCCCTGAGAAAGCTCTGTCTCCTGCCAGACAAACTTTATCCTTACTACAGAAATTTAAATCACCTTTAAGAAACAAATATATTACAGGTAACTGTTATAGTGACCCGACATCCAACTTCAGCTATTGCTTGAATTATTTAGTTTGCTGTTAAGTTCCGTAACAGCAAACTAAATAAGAATATCAAATGCTTGTTTAGCACAGCAGGGCAGCTCTTTCTTTCCCAAGTTCTAGAAAGATGAGAATAGCAGCAGAGACACTCTTCATGCCCAGATGGGCAATGACTGCATTACAACATCTTAAGTAATGTTTTCACTGGAGTGCTGCAGCATTTGTTTAATTTATACAAGGAATATGCAGGGAAAAAAATAGTGTGAACATCTCCCTCAGTTTCTGCTATCTAATCTTTAATAAATATGGCTATGCAATTTACAAAAATAAATAAGCGACAAAGAAATGTGTACTATTGACATCTTTTAAAATTAAAGTACTAGAAAAATCCAACTGCTGTGAGACTGTTGGCTATCATGGTAAAGTAAAAATACAGCCATAGTAATCACTTATCAGGAACCTGTACTAGTGATTGTCACAGCCCGGGTCAACCTCACCCAGCTGGACTCTAACCAAACCGATGTGCTTGGACCCAAATGCTGAGCCCGCGTGCTTTTAAGCTCCACTTAGTCACAAGGTTGGCTCCAGCCACCATCTCTGTCTCCTGCCTCTCTGGCATACTTTCTAGGCACAGACACTATCTGGTACCCCTTCTGAAAGTGGGACCCTGTGGCCCAGCCACTCTGCACACCAACACCCAGTAGCTTAAACACACCCTTCCCAGAGCTCCATCCTTGGGGGCACTCTGGTTTATACTTTAAGCTTTCAGGGTCAGGTGGCAGTTGAAGCAAATAGACACAGTTGGGGATCTTTCCTCCCCAGCCCCCTTCTTCTCCTGTACAGGTCTTGCCTTCTGTTTCTGGTCTCTTCTCTAAAATGGCCATTGAGAGAACCTTACTTTTACAGACTTCCAGTCCCCTTTGTTAGGTGACTCCCTGGTCTGCCTCAACCCCCTATCCCTCTGGTTGGTGCTCAGTTGCTCGGTCACCACCCAGCAGAAGTCCAGACCTGAAAAACTGTTTTGCCCTGGACTGAAGCCAGTTCTTAGTCCAAGGGGTGCTTCCATTTGAATGAATGATGATCAAGATGTAACAACACTCCACTGTTAACCTTCTCCCAGGAGCAAGAATTTCTCTTGACACTTTCTGGGTATTCCAGTTCAATATGGAGTCTGCAGAGCCAAGATGAAGGCACAGAACATTCCTATAATCAAAATGGTGCTTAGAAAACAAAATGGAGTTTGATATAGTGAATACAAAGAATTCACAATATCAAACCGAATTCATAAGTTTGTACACAGCCAGGTCCCTTAACTCACCACAATGATAAAGTGAAAAGAAAAAGGAGTACTTGTGGCACCTTAGAGACTAACACATTTATTTGAGCATAAGCTTTCGTGAGCTACAGCTCACTTCACTGGATGCATGCAGTGGAAAATACAGTGGGGAGATTTATATACACAGAGAACATGAACCAGTGGGTGTTACCATACACACTGTAACGAGAGTGATCACAACAAAAGGTTCTCCCCCCCTCCCCCCCACTCTCCTGCTGGTAATAGCTCACCTTAAGTGATCACTCTGGTTACAGTGTGTAACACCCATTGTTTCATGTTCTCTGTGTATATAAATCTCCCCACTGTATTTTCCACTGCATGCATCCGATTAAGTGAGCTGTAGCTCACGAAAGCTTATGCTCAAATAAATTTGTTAGTCTCTAAGGTGCCACAAGTCCTCCTTTTCTTTTTATGGACACAGACTAACATGGCTGCTGCTCTGAAACCAATGATAAAGTGCACATTCTCAGAGATACAATAAGGTGAGTTCATTCATCATTTTGGTTAATTCATCCTATTAAGATTATATTATAACTTTTATAGCTTCTTTCATCAAACTATATCACAAAATGCTTTATACCATTGCCTAATACAGGGCAATGAATAATATGTAGCATAACTTGCCAAAAATGTGGAGTAACGATATTGCACAATTACTGTATTAAAGCATTCAGTCAAAAGGCCAGTAACAGAGTAAGAAAGTTTAAGGATACGTCCACACGGCAGAAAAACTGACAACATGGCAGTGAGTCTCAGAGCCTGGGTCAACTGACTCAGGCTTGAGCTACAGGGCTAAAAATAGCATTACAGACCTTACTGCTCAGGCTGGTGCCTGGGATCTGAGACCCTCTCCTCACAATGGGCTTCAGAGCAGGGGCTGCAGCCCAGGTGGGAACATCCCGCTTGGAGTCCCGCAGTAAAAACCTTAGTCAGCTGACCCAGCAGACTTGCTGCCACCAGTTGTTTTTATTTATTTTTTTTTTCTAGAGTAGACATTCTCTAACAGACATAGGCAAGGGTTTGTATGCTAATGGACTCACTCAGCAACCCAGGAAAAATTCAGGCCATACCCTCAGGGCACAATGTATTAATTCAAATTTTAAAAAAAAATCTATTTCCAAGAGCAAAACAGGCTGTAGGTGCCCAGAGGCTTCTTCCTTTGCCTTTTCTCTGTCCTCAGAAAAAGGGACACTGGCCTTCCTTTAAAGCCCTGCTGAATCCTGACACAGGCAGGCAGTCCTTAACCCTTTCCTGGCTTTCCCACCTTGTCCCAGGGTTAAAGAAGTTTTAAAATGTGATGTTAAAGATGGAGTGGAAGCAGAGACATGGAGATATATGATGGGTGTTGATACCCTTTTTGACCCAAGCATTAGCCAAAATTCAGGGTCTTGCAAGTTGCTTCCTTTCGGAGGAGAAATTCTTAATGGAGTCAGGTATTTCTTTGATACAGAAAGTCCTGATTCCCTGAACACAGCAGGAATCAACACAAGGAGACAGTTTCTTTGCTCAGAATGCTAGGGCTTTTTCCAGCCAGTACTCTGCTCAAAAGCTCTCAGCTTTTTGCTCAAGATCACACAAGTGCTTCCCTAGCTTCTCTGGTGTTCCCGGTGGGGCCTTTGCTGTCTGCTTCACTGTTGCACTCACAGCCCACTCCATCAAATAATACACAGTGCCCTAGCTTTTGCTTTCTGCCCCCACAAAAACTCTCCATGCTCATAGCTCAGATTCCTGACTGGCCTTGCATATAGCCTGTGTTTTGGACAGTAACTCCTATTATTTCAGCTATTTCGTAAAGGAACTTAGTTACCTTTTTTATTCATCATGAATGAAAGGCAGCCGTTGCACTCACCAGCTTCAACAATCTTTCACTCAACCCCGAATGTCACAGTACTCCAGATGGAGCTGAAAAGGAGAAAGCTTTCTTAAAAAAAAAAAAAAAAAAAGTGTGATTATGGGAAGGAACAGAAAAAAGGCAATCAGTCTCAATCCTGCAAACACTTGTGTTTAATTTTATTTCTACGAGTAGTTCCATTTCTGTAAATGTGCTTAAAGTCAAGCATGGGCTGGTTAGCAGGACTGACACCTAAATAAGCAGAGAGAGAGATCAGGGAGAGAAGTAAAGCAAGATAAGACCCATGATGGCTGATGGGCAAGGCCATCGAGAGTTTTAAATATAAATCAGGAACATTTTGAGCTGGCTCCTGAAACAACTGGAGTAATTTGAGGGTGGAATGATGGGATTGCACACCTTGCTACATGGGCCTATATGTAGCAGCACATTCTGGACATACTTGAGTCTGAAGAAGTAGGATATATGGCTGCTGAGGAGAGAGTTGTAATAGTCATGATTAGTGAAAATCAAAGCATGAGAATGAGCTGATTCAGTGATGTACAGTGATAGTGCATGGGCAATTGCTAAAAAGAGTAAGAAGTTTCATAAAAACTGAATGGACTAGACTTAGCAAGTAAGTGTAAAACAGAAGGAAGGGAGCACGCGGGCGGCGGGGCAGTGAGCTCCTGCTGCTCTGAGCGGCATGGTAAGGGGGCAGTGGGGGTAAGGGAGGCAGGGGGCAGTTGGATAGGGCAGAGGTTCGGGGGAGGGGCGGTCAGGGGAGAGGGAGCAGGGGTCGGTTGGATAGGCGTGGCGTGGGAGTCCCGGGGGGCCTGTCAGGGGGCGGGGGTGTGGACAGGGGTTGGGGGCAGTCAGGGGACAGGAAGCGCTGGATAGGGGGTGGGGTCCCAGGGTGGGTGGGTGGAGTGGAGGGTTCTGAGGGGGTGGATAGGGGGCAGGGGCCAGGCTGTTTGGGGATGCACAACCTTCCCTACCCGGCCCTCCATATAGTTTCGCAACCCAGATCTGGCCCTCGGGCCAAAAAGTTTGCCCACCTCTGGTTTAGGATGAGCATTCCATTCAGCAAGAATGCTTGATGGAGAAGTAGGCAAGTGAGCAATCAAAGCTGGCATCATTGACCAAAATGTGATAAGACAAAAGAACAGATAGTTGCACCTCAATGGTGCATGATAGTAAGCACCTCAGTGGTGAAAATAAAGTTTGAATTTGATTTTGATTTTTTTTTGTCTCTGAAAGCAACAGAACAAATTACGTCTGCAAGGGTAGAGTTAGGATTTTTGTGTGGTTTTGTCCCATCCCCCACCTCCGCCACCACCTCTCTCACATACACTTCTCCTTTTCCCCATATTTGTCAAAATGTCTCCAACTCTGGAAAAATTACAAGAGTGACAAACTGGTAACTTTGCCTCTCAGTAGCTTTTCAAGTTTTAGGCTGTCTACACTTTGAGCGCTACAGTGACACAGTTGCAGCACCACAGCTACACTGTTGTAGTACCATAGTGTAGACCAGGGATCAGTAACCTTTAGCACATGGCCCATCAGGTTCGGCCCGCGCCACTTCCTGCAACCCCCATTGACCTGGAACGGTGAACCGCGGCCAGTGGGAGCTGCAATCGGCCGAACCTGCAGACGCTGCAGGTAAACAAACCGTCCCAGCCTGCCAGCGGATTTCCCTGATGGGCCGCATGCCAAAGGTTGCCAATTCCTGGTGTAGACTCTTCCTAAATCAATGGAAGGGGTTTTTCTCGTTAATGTAGGTAATCCACCTCTCTGATGAGCAGTAGCTACATCGACTGAAAAATTCTTCCATTGACCTAGCCATGTCTATGCCAAGGTTTAGGTCCACTTAACTGTGACACTCTGGGGTGTGAATTTTTTACGTCCGAGAGAGGTAGCTAGGTTGATCTAAAAATATAAGTGTAGGTCAGGCCTTAGCTCATCAATATCACAAAAGGAATAAGGATTGCCAGTTCCTTTGGAAGTGAGGGAGCAGAAGAAAGTAGGCAGACTTTTGTCAAAATCACTAAGTGAGGGAAAGGAGTCTGGTTTTCTTTTTCAGTTCATCTCATTTGACTAGAAATACAGCTCACTCTTCCATTTAAGTGATTAAATAGAACAAAATCTGTCTTCCGATTCTGATGATTTCTCACTGATCCAAGAAGAAAGGGTCAAATCATACACAGTGCAAGCATTTGTACCGTTAAAATAAGTTACATTTTGATTTAATGTGCAGCACTCAACAAAATTTATAATTACTTTTGGTATATAAGCAATAGCATTTGATCATTTTTCCATCTGAAGGAATGTTGCATCCTCTAACACAACACCTATTTTTCTAAAGGAGTGACCCGCACTAAAAGTAATAAACATACATAGTAATGAGGCTTGTGTACTGTGACAAATTTCCTCCTCTACCTTGGTGGGTCTTGCGCTTATTGGCGGATTTGCTCACCTTGGAGAATTCATGGCAGCCCTCAGTTTGGCCGTTTTTGTGAACCAACGGTCCAGGTCAACTCCTCCTGTGTCTGATCAGGAGTTGGGAGGTTTGGGAGGAACCCGGGCCCACCCTCTACTCCGGATTCCAGCCCAGGGCCCTGTGAAATGCAGCTGTCTAGAGTGCCTCCTGGAACAGCTGTGCGACAGCTACAACTCCCAGGGCTACTTTCCCATGGCCTCCTCCCAACATTTTTATCCTCACCATAGTACCTTCCTCCTGGTGTCTGATAATTCTTGTATTCCTCAGTCCTCCAATGGTATGCATTCTCACTCTCAGCTCCTAGTGCCTCTTGCTCCCAGCTCCTCACATGCAAACCACAAACTGAAGTGAGCTCCTTTTTAAGCCTAGGTGCCCTGATTAGCCTGCCTTAATTGGTTCTGGCAGCTTCTTGATAGGCTGCAGGTGTTCTAATCAGCCTGTCTGCCTTAATAGTTTCCAGAAAATTCCTGATTATTCTGAAACCTTCCCTGTTACCTTACCCAGGGAAAAGGGACCTACTTAACCTGGGGCTAATATATCTGCCTTCTATCACTCTCCTGTAGCCATCTGGCCCGACCCTGTCACAGTACATAAAAGAAAATATATAGACTGCAGATCCATTCCTTTTGTAATTTATATAATTACCAGGGTGTTGAATGCATACTGGTTTAACATCTATAAACAGGTATGGAAGTCATACTGCACACAGCAACAGATCTGCTCACATGTCTTTAATGTATCTGCAAGCAATTTTTATTTGAACAAAAAAAAACCTGTTGTATTTTACATTCTCTTACTTTTCTGTGGAATAATATTTCCACTTCCTTTTACATCCTATTGTTAATGTTAACAGTCATGGCCTTAAACTTCGGCTGGTGATGTAGAACTAATCTTGACTCCTACAATCAGCTATTTTTATAAATTCAGATTGGTAAACAAAAAACTTATAAACTGTTAAATGCAGATTTTTAATCAGTAAATACTTTTTTTCAGTCACAACTTAGATATTTGATCCAAAAGGTCTCAGTACTTCAGATTTAATAATTTATCGGAAGTCTTGCAGATTTACTCCAGTTTAACTGAGAGCAGCATCTGGCCCAATTTCTTCTGTAATAATGAGACTCCAAATGTTGAGTTAATGAATTTATCCTTAATAAGGATACAGTGGTGGTGTTAATTTTGAATTGTCCCACTTTTGTCAAACTTTAATTCAAATCCCTAACCTTTTGGAGACTGAATACATTGTTCAGATTTGAGACCTATTCAATTCTTGGGATCTGGCTAATTGAGGGAGAGCCTCTGTCGTGTACCATACCGTCACAGTTGTGATCAGTAGAGGTGTTTGAGTTGGAACTCTTCCCCCAATTTTAAATGTCTTGCACTTATATAGGGCCACATTGTGGAACAGCACTCTGGGACGGGCCATCAGCTATGAAACCAGTTCTTAGTCCAATCCAAAATACCCCTGTTTTGCCAGCCTTCTAGGCACACTACAAGGCTTATCTTATTACCTATGTTTTTGAGGAAGGAAGTATCAGGTAAGAGCTGAGGGTTTGCATGTGGAGTGGTAATTTTTAACAGTTCTGAAGGGTATTATTGGGATGTGTGTTTTATTGGAGGTTATTGGAGGGTGCAGCGTTAGCTTATTAATCTATACAAGGAGTTCCTAGGGTTTTCATTTTGTTTATAAACTGAAACGAACATCTAATCTATCTATCTATATATATATATAGGCCAATCAAATTTTTAAACATAAAAGTAACTTTACACAGAGAAGCAGTCACATGGAACTAACTCAGGCCACTCACATGTGTATGTATTTGCAGGCCGGGTCTTAGGGCCTACTCCTGCATTTTTTGCACAGGCTAAACTTCCATGATGCCCACTAGCACTGTGGGAGTTTTGCCTGGATGACATTGCATTGCTGGCTCCTACAAATAGATACATCTGCACCTTCCACGGAAACACATTCAAATTTTGGAGAATAATGCAGTACCTGTTTCTCAGCACACAACAAAACAATGAAGAGTGCGGGAATTCAAGACTAACACGGCATCCTGTATAAACTGCGGGGGAAATTCAGATAGAATGAATGTAGCTAAGTGACCTGGAAACGTTTCAGGACACTGTGGTTAACACACCTATTCTTATGAAAAGGACTATAAATAAATCTTTGCTAAGTGGTCAGAAACCTCAATTTACCCCTTATCCAAAGGATGACCCCCTCTCCCCACGTAAAAGAATAAATGGACACAAATTGAATATCAGGAATGGTAACATACAAAAGCCAGTGGGAGAACACTCTAATCTTCCTGGACGTTCTATAACAGATTTGAAAGTAGCTATACATGAACAAAAAAACTTCAGAAACAGACTTCAAAGAGAAACAGCAGAACTAAAATTCATTTGCAAATGTAACACCATTAATTTGGGCTTGAATAGGGACTGGGAGTGGCTGTCTCATTACAAAAGCAGCTTTGCCTCTTCTGGAATTGACACCTCCTCATCTATTGTTGGGAGTGGACTACATCCACCCTGATCGAATTGGCCCAGTCAACACTGGTTCTCCACTTGTGAGATAACTCCCTTCTCTTCATGTGTCAATATATTTATGTCTGCATCTGTAATTTTCACTCCATGCATCTGAAGAAGTGGGGTTTTTACCCATGAAAGCTTATGCTCAAATACATCTGTTAGTCTTTAAGGTGCCACGGGACTCCTTGTTGTTTTTGTGGATACAGACTAACACAGCTACTCCCTGATACCCCCCTCCACTGACACAGTGACCCCATCACCATTCTGAATCGTCTGAATGAATGCCAACTTTGAGAGAAGAGGATCTCTTAGTGAATACACATTACTACTTCAACTAGTAACTACATATTCCTTGGAAGTCTCCTATCCAACTACTGACACAGCATAACCCCGAGTTCATTTTGTAGACTGGACAGAAATAGAGCATAAATTATGGCTGCAGCTAATCCCCATGCCTGTTCACTGGAGTTTAAAGAATAAAGACTTCCTGACAAACCCATCTTGGCCTTTAAATTTTAGATGTCTGGAGACATCAATTTCACTTACATGCTGCATATAAATTTGAAGACTATCTCCCTACTTTACCTCTTTAAAATGTTTTTTTCTTTTTAAAAAACACACCAAAATATATAACAACTTTCAAACCCAATACCATGTGTAATAAACTCGTGATTCAGGAAGCATACAGGTGAATGAAAGGAGACAGCGCTGATTTTTAGGTGACAGTTAATTACTCAAGTTAGGGGGATGCTGCAAATGACATTTGAAATGCTTTGCTCAGGTTCCAAAAAAGCTGTACGCTCTGTGCCCCTTTCATTCTCTATTCATGAGCATTCGTACAATTTTTTTTTTTTGCATGAACGTTTGGGAAATAGCTGTAGTCACCTCAAAAACAAGTGTTTGGGGTAATTATTTGGTATTCTCCTGCTTTAGACATTCCAGTCAAGGAACAGAAACAATATAATGCATCTCAGGTGACCATCATACCACTATAAATAATGAACAAATAAAGGATTAGCTGAATTTAACATTTTGTGAAAATTCCCTAGGCTAAAGTTCTTTCACCAATTATTTTTATATGGACAAATAAATAAGTATATTAAAAATCTAAATTTGTTCAGAAATCATTTTCAGATGCAAAAAGACTACATTCATCAGATACTCTTTCACTCTGAGGCCCTATCACTCACCATGTTTACCTCCCAAATATTTCAGTACCTTGTGCAAAACTATAAGAAACAGTTGCAAATAAACAAAAAAAACATCTCCTTGCTATTTAGTCTTTTTAGCTGTATGCATGCTTTTGCAAAACACAAGGCCTTGCTCTCCCTGGGAATTACATCAAGATAAAAGTAAACTTAGACCTCCATTTGAAGTCAGCAGGGCTTTTCTGGTGTCTTTTACAGGCTGTGGTGTTACAAGTTGCAACAGTGTTTTAATCTCCAACTTGGGTTGGAAGTTTACTGTGCTGTCAGTAGACAGCCTCTGCTTTAGGATTTGCCAGTCTCTGGGTTTCCATATCCACTGCCAACACAATTGCTCTTTTTTTTGGGTTGTCTAGATTTCATTAGTTCAGCACCACTCTCTCTTCATTACTACTAATACTTTCTCAGGGATCAGGCCATATCTCACATGCACTAGTCTACATTATGCCATCATTCTAGTTGCCACATTAGATTTCACTATTTCCTGCTCCGATACAGACTTGCTTCCCCAAAATAGTAATTCCTCGTTTACAGTACAGGCTTTAAGTCAAACAAAGTCTCTCGTACTTACTGCTTCAGTATAGATTTTCCCCTAAAGAAATGGTTTTCTCAGCAGGAGTTACCGGGTCTCAAGAGCAGCATGCTGGTTTCCTGGACTACAAAACTCCTTTCAGTTTGGGTCATGGGAATGTAGGGGTCCTTTCTCTGCCTTGCAGTTCATCTGTCTTTTCTATGCCCCTGTTGCTTCCCATTCATTTCACCCTAAGTATATATTTTATTTTCTTTGTTAACTGCAGTGTTTAAGTAACTTCAGTCTGTACAGTTATGATTTGTGGGTTGGCTTTCTCGCTCTGCTGTTCCATGCTCTCTTCAGTTTAAATTGTCTATATAAACTGGTAAAGAGCTTCTACCTAGGTTTATATATACTGCTACAAGGAAGAGAAAACGTCCAGTCTGCTCTCCTAAAGCAGAGGAATACAACTATATGCTAATTATTTCTCCAGTCTGCTACCTGAAAGTACTTTTTACAGTGGCATCCAAAGATATTTTCAAACTTTAGTCAGGATCTTACAGTGTGAATGTCCTCCCCTATTGACTCTAGCCAGTATTTTCATATTGAGTCATTGACTACACTGTTAGATTGCATGTCAAGCCACTTAATATGGTTTAATTAGTGGTTAGTTTTCTTAAAGAGAAAGTCTACATTCTATATGAATGAAAGCCTGGCTTGTAGTGGATCACTCTGCTCACGTTTGTGACAGATTAGATTTTATAGCTACCAGACACCAAAGATGAAAAGCAAGAATATTCAGACTTCAGCTGTACCATCCCTGAAGCCAAATGACTATCATTTTATGACAGATGCTCAAAAATCTATGACCACTGTTTGTACATGATGCTATATTACTACATTAATAGACATTTTCACTGATAATGGAAACTAGGAGGAGGCTAGGAGTAAAGCTTTATGTTAGAACTTGCAGCCATGGACTGTCGGCATCCAACAGATTTATTAGCTCTTACTTATATTGTGCCTTTTACAGTATTTCCAGCCTCTGCCTCAACAAAGCACAATACAAGAGATGTTATATACATGGCACTGTAACAAAGAGCCTGAGTACTCACTTCATATTTCAAACTTCCATCAAGCTTTATGAATTACAGTACAAATTTAAAGTAAAAGCATAGGTGAGTTATGGCATCTCCCTGAATTCTCTGTGCAAAAATAGGACAGAAGAATATACACATTAATCCTCAAGAGGATTTCACTTTCCAAGAATATTTTATAAAAAAACTGGTAAAATAATAAAGTATATCAGTGATTGCAACAATTCAGAAGTTGGCTAGGAATCCACACCCCACCCCTGTCCATTCCACATTTCACCACAGAATTGTGCTAAACTTTCATTTAAAAGAAAAATCATAGCCTAAAATGTTCAAAGGTGCTTAAATTTGTATAAGTGTGATTGTTGGAGGAGCTCAACTATTCTGAAATTCAGACCACTTATTCAGGTACCTAAATATGGACTGTAGGTACCCAACTTTAAAAATTTTGAACTGTTAGCATTCATAGTTGTAAAATAACATTGAAAATGTCAATCAGGTGTAAACTGATGCATTGTTTTCATCCAGAGTCTACAGACTGACTGAAATAGCAGCTCTGAGGAGCATTAACTTCCCCATTCACCTCAACTGATTGTTTACTCTGAAAGCTAAAATAATACAAAATGTTGACATTTATGTTACTTCTTAACATCTTAGTAGATGTATCCAGCTTATGTTTATCCCACCACCCACTCCTCGATAGGTGCCAAATGCTCCCAACCTCCAGCTTTGCTACAACTTTTATAGTAGAGTTACATATTGTTGATGCAGAAAGCCTTTGCATATTGAAAACTGGCAACAGCATAAAATAAGTTTAAATTAATATCAAAATAAGTAATAATGGTGAACTGAGTATAATATTCATTTTCACATTTAATTAAATTAAAATCACCATTTCTTTTATTTAATTGAGGCTGCTGCAGAATTTCCAGTCTGTTACACCAGAGAGCTGCAGAAGCCAGGTGTATCAATACTGTATAGTACTGTTTACCTCCTGTTGAGAGGAAGGTACTTGACTTGGACTCAGTAGAACTGGGTTCTATTTATGGCTCTGCAATAGAATTTGTGTGGCCTTGCTCAAGTCACAACCTCTGTGGCCCAGATTCAGCAAAGCACTTAAGCATATGACTCACTTTAAACACATTCTAAAGTCCACAAGTGAAATCCTGTCCCTATATAAGTCAATGGAATCAGGATCTCCCAACTTACTGAAGACCCATTAAGTAAATTAATAGTGCTGATGTGATATACTTAGATTTCTGTGAGGCATGTTTAACTTGGTACCACATGACATTTGATTACAAAAATAGAATATAAAATTAATATGGCACAAGTTAAATGGATTAAAAACTGGCTAACTGATAGGTCTCAAAATATAGGTGGGGAATCTTCATTAAGATGGCATATTTCTAATGGGCTACTGCAGGGACTGGTTCTTGGCCCTACGCTATTTAATATTTTTATCAATGACCTGAAAGAAAAGAAAACCACCACTGACAAAGTTTGCAGATGACAAGAATTGGGGGAGTGTTAAACAATGAAGGGGACAGGTCATTGATGCAGAGCTATCTGGATCACTCGGTAAACTAGGCTCAAGCAAACAAGATGTGGCTTAATATGGCCAATTGTGAATGTATACATCTAGGAACACAGAATATTACAGGATCGGGAACAATATCTTGGCACACAGTGACTCTGAAAAAGACTGAGTTCCTAGTGCAATGTTTTGGCCATAAATGCTGCTACAATCCTTGGATGCAAAAACAGGAATCTTAGGTAGGAGTAGAGACGTTATTTTACGCTCTGTACTTAACACTGGTACAACTACTGCTGGAACACTGTCCAGTTCTGGCGTCCATAATTCAGGAAGGATATTGATAAACTGGAGATGATTCAGAGAAGAGCCATGAGAAATTATTGAAATATTAGAAAACATGCCCTATTGTGATAAACTCAAGGAACTCAATCTATGTATCTAAAGGAAAAGGTTAAGAGGTGACTTGATTACAGTCTATAAGTATCTACATGGAGAAACAGGCTTCAATCTAGCAGACAAATGGCTGAAAGTTGCAGCAAGGCAAATTCAGACTGGCAGTAAAGCGTACATTTTTAACGGTGAGGTTAATGAACCATGGTTCAATTTAACAAGAGTTGTGGTGGATTCTCCATCACTGACTATTTTAAAATCTAGATTGGATGTTTTTCTAAAAAAATATGCTGCAGGAATTATTTTGGGGAAGTCCTATGGTCTGTGTTATACGGGACGTCAGACTAGATCAGGGGTTGGCAATCTTTCAGAAGTGGTGTGCCGAGTCTTCATTTATTCACTTTAATTTAAGGTTTTGCGTGCCAGTAATTCATTTTAACATTTTTTAGAAGGTCTCTCTCTATAAGTCTATATATTATATAATTAAACTATTGTATGTAAAGTAAACAAGGTTTTCAAAGTGTTTAAGAAGTTTCATTTAAAATTAAATTAAAATGCTGATCTTATGCCGCTGGCCCGCTCAGCCCGCTGCCAGCCTGGGGTTCTGTTCACCTAGGCCGGCAGCAGGCTGAGCTTTCTCTCTGCACTGAGCTGAGGGTGGGAGTGCACTGAGCACAGGGCGGGGGGTAAAGGAGCAGGCTGCGGGTTGGGGTGCAGGGTCTGGCCAGGAGCTAGAATGAGGGAGGGGGCTCAGGGTTGGGGCAGGAGGTTTGGGTGTGGAGTGCTTACATGGGCAGCTCCCATTTGGTGCGAGGGGTGCAGGAGCTCCCGTTTGGTGCTCAGGGTTGGGGTGGGAATGTGGGGGGTGCAAGAGTCAGGGCATGGGGTGTGGGGGGGTCTGGGTATGGGGGGGGGGGCTGGAGTCAGGGCTGGGGTCGTGGGGGTGGAGGGGTCAGGGCAGAGGGTTGGGGAAGGCGCGGAGAAGAGCAGGCCAGGGCAGGCAGGATTTTTAATGGCACGCTGCTGCCTGCCGGGGTCCTGGCCCCGGCCCCGCTCAGCCCGCTGCCGGCCTGGGTTTGCCAGTGGGCTGAGCAGGGCCGGCAGCTGGGACCCGGCAGGCAGCAGCATGCCAAAAAAAAAAAAATCGGCTCGCATGCCGTCTTTGGCAAGCATGCCATAGGTTGCCGACCCCTGGACTAGATGATCACAATGGTCCCTTATGGCCTTGGACTCTGAATCGATGAAAACTAAAGGTTAAGCACATGCTTAAGTACTTCGCTGAATCAAAGTCTTCGTGCCTTATTAATCCCATTTTACAGATGGAGAAGCAATACTTACTTTCTCCTGCCCTTTGTTTGTGCTATCTATGTAGATATCCAGCTCTCCAGGTCAGGAACTCTCTCATTACACGCTTAAACAGTGCCTAACACAATGGAGCTCCCATTAAAAAAGAAAACATACTACCAGAAATATGCAAGTATAAGGAGAGAGAGAGAACTTATCAGCTACAAGAATCACAAAAGCATGAATTTAGCATTTTACATAAAGCTTCCCACTGCCTTGGAGAAAAATAAATATATATAACAATTAACCATAAGTGAAAAGTAATTAAAATCTCTTTATAGAGTTTTTACTTTATAGTATTATAAAATAATTCTAAGTAGTATTAAATGTGCTTAGAGCAATTTGTTTGCAAGGAGTGTTTCACCCCTTTCTTCCTAGGGATTTAATTCCTACTATACCCTGTTTGTAAAACAACTGACTGCAGGGATGGGTGAACCCAGTTCTAGGTTTGCAAAATTACCTCAAGTTTGCAAATCTCACACACACACACACACCCCTTTCTAGCTAAAGTGAAGTCTTATTTATTGGGAAAAGAAACAATTTCACAAAAGCTGGCTGGAACAAGAGGTTACTTTCTAGACCAGTGGTTCCCAAACTAGGGGCACCACTTGTTCAGGGAAAGCCCCTGGTGGGCCAGGCCGGTTTGTTTACTTGCAGCATCCGCAGCTCCCAGTGGCCACGGTTCGCTGCTCCAGGCCAATGGGGGCTGCGGGAAGTGGCAGCCAGCACGTCCCTCGGCCCGTGCCACTTCCCGCAGCTCCCATTGGCCGAGAATGGTGAACCGCAGCAACTGGGAGCTGCGATCAACCAAACCTGCAGACGCAGCAGGTAAACAAACCGGCCTGGCCCACCAGGGTCTTTCCCTGAACAAGCTGCATCCCTAGTTTGGGAACCACTGCTCTAGACTATATTTTCTCCATAGATGGGTTTTCCACCTCTTTCCCCTCACCATGTACAGATCCTTTTCTAGAAATCTGTGTGTCAATTGCTGTGTGAGTATAGTGCTAAACACAATGGGCTCGTCATTCTGATCAGGACCTCTAAGCACAATTGAATGCTATGTTTTTAATAATTGTTTTTCTTGTCCCTGCTCTATTTTACACCATCTCTCCATTTCTTTTTCATTTCCCATTCTTTGCTCTGCTTTACTTCCCAGCTATTTTTCCACTGCTCCTTTCCGCTTCCTCCTTTCCCCCTCAGAAAGACCCAAACCCAATAACATTCAACTTTCAGTTAAGTTTACAAACTCACACTCTCAATTTGTTTTGCCTAGTTTCAACCCCACTTGACTCATTCCTAATTACAGATAAATTATCTCTTGACTGTGCGACCACTGTACACAGAATATTTTCTGTATACAACTTCAGTCTCTCCCACTCACATGCACCTGTCAAACTTTGAGATCATGTTTTTCTGAATGTTACTGTCAAGGCTAATTCCCCTCTCTGGCACTTTGAGTGCAGACGGTGGGGCCCGCAAGGACTCTAAAAATTAATACTGGCCACTCCAGGCTTGTATTAAACTCCCAAGGTTACAGGTTTTCTCTGACGTTGGATTGGTAAATGCTGCCAACACCCAAGTGCAAAACCTCTTTGAGAACCCAGGAAGGCGCACTTGGGAATTCCTTCCTGTGGGGTACCCTCAAGCCCTTTCACCCCCAACTTCCGGGGAAGAGCTGAGAAAGAAAAACAAAGGAAATCAGCTGTTGCCACTAGCTAATTAAACATGTGCACAAACACAAAAATCCAATTCTGTTCTTTAAAAAACGTAAACTTTATTAAAAAAACAAAAGGAAGAAAATACATCTGGGAAACTTAGGCTATTGATAGATTTAAAAAGGGCAACTACAATGATTAAGCATCAAGAATAGCATCTTGAGGTCCAGCTTAAAAGGTTATAAGCAAACAAAAGCATCTGGGGTTAGCACAGAAGAGTCCACAAGCCATAAAGAAATAAAAAAAGAAACCAGATCGTGTCTTCCTAGGCCAGGGATCGGCATCCTTTGGCACGCGGCCCCTCAGGGAAATCTGCTGGTGAGCCAGGACGGTTTGTTTACCTGCAGGGTCCGCAGGTTTGGTTGATCACAGCTCCCACTGACCGCGGCTCACTGATCCAGGCCAATGGGGGCTGCGGGAAGTGGCGTGGGCCAAGCAATGTGCTGGACGTCGCTTCCCGCAGCCCCCATTGGCCTGGAACAGCAAACCGCAGCCAGTGGGAGCTGCAATCAGCCAAACCTGCAGACACTGCAGATAAACGAACCGGCCCGGCCCACCAGTGGATTTCCCTGACAAGCCGCGTGCCAAAGGTTGCCGATCTCTGTCCTAGACATTTCCTGATGTGCTTACATATCTGGGATTTCAAATGAGTAGTTTCTAGGTATGATACTGATGATTTTTCATACCTAGCCCCAAGCTTCTTACAGCATAGTTGCAGCCCTGTCTGCCTCTCCCCAAGAACAACAACAAGACAGACAAAAGTAGAGTCTTATTTCAGTTTTAAAAAGTTCTAGCCTTCCCATTGGCTCTTTTGGCCATGTGCCCACTCACTTCCTTTTACCTATGTATCACAGTGAGACTTTTAACGCTTTTTTGGTAAAGCAAGTAGAGAACAGCTACTAAGAGAGATTTTATAGCTAACTGGCTGGCTGGCTCCATAAAAGGAAGCTACCCCCCACCTTCATTTATCACAGCTACCTTGTAGACCTCACTTTCACTGAACCAAATATTTAAAGACAAATATAATTCTAACACTCTAAATAGGATCCCCATAGGGTGAAAAGACTAAATTATGCAGAGCTGGGAAGAACAATAATCTCTCAAATATTTAAAATATACAAGGGGGAAAAACTAAGTAAATATGAAGCCATCTTTAAAATACTTTTTCATTTAATTATGTTACAGTTTTAGGGGTAAATATATTAGAATGTGCCAGGGTAATCCAGAAGGGTTTAATAGTTTTTGAATAAGTTATTAAAATATGGAATTCAAACCAGCTTTATGAACTTTTTGGATAATCTGGGCCCAGGTTCAATTGAAACTTTATTGATTTATGATTTTGGAGCAAATCTGCTTGTACCTCGGTGGGCTTCAGGTAGTTGTGATAGATACTTTGCTACTATGAACAACAATGGTAGATGTGGTAAGAGAAATGCCATCCACCTGCCTCAGATGGGGGGAACTTGATAGTGCTGGTGGTGAAAAGGGACAGTCCCCACATCAAGGAAGGCACTTGCTGAGGGACACCAGGTAGCTCCTTCCCAGCCATGGAGTCTCTGGCACCCCTTGGCCAGTTGGGTGGGAGAGGGGCTGAAGGCCAGTATTCCCTGGCTCCCAGGATTTCACCCGGAACAGGGGCCACATGGAGCCTCTTTCCACTCTGTTCCAGCAGCCCCACCCTAACCACTCTGAACTTGGAACAGGAATCCAGCCTGACAGATGCTGTGTGGCTAGCTGATCAGCCATTTGACAGACAGGAAGGAACTTCTCTCTCCCATGGGCCAATTAGCAGAGGACAAGGGAATTCTTCCCCTTCCTCACAGCACCTTCAAGCCACAGTTGGTTAAGTACAAATGCACTTAGTACCGCTAACAGAGGTAACTTGGTGGATTTGTTAATTACCGTAGTTGCAACTTGTGGCCAGTTTCCAGTGTGATTAAAAGGATAAAATGAACAGTTAATACAGGTAAAATACCTGGGATTTTGCTTTAGGCTCATGGGAGGTCCCCACCCTTCTGTAACTGCTGTCCCCCTTACAGGAGTGGTAGGAGTGCGGTAGGACTGAGAGTGAGCTGCAGTCCAGAGGGTAGGCTGAAGATAAGCCCACCCCAAGTTACAGGAAATACAGTAGGAGCCCTGTAACACCCACCCTGGAACCAATTAAATGCCTGGTATAGTACAGTACGGGTGATGGAAAGGTAGGGCATGCTCTGTATTCCAGAAATTGTACAATCATTCTGAAACTGTAAAAACATGAGGTTTTCACCACCATCTTTACAACCCCATAATGATTTCTAAAGTAATCTACTGAAACCATCTAGGTTACTATTAAAAAAGCATTGCCCCAATGGGAAAATGGGTTTACAACACCGCTCTAACAAAACAAGACAACATGCATGGGGCAGTCGGTAACAGAAAGCTAACGCAAACTGTTAAAAAAATGAGTAAAGACAGCACACACAAAGGCACACACAAAGGTAGCAAGGTAAACAAGGACAGAATGTATCAAGGGAAAAGAAACAGAATAGCAGAAGAAAGAGTTCTCATTTTCCTTTGTGACCTGATACAACTGCAGAATATATTAATGTGCAATTGAATCAGCATATGTATTCTTTTTTTAATTTATTTAAAATCTGGCTAATACTTTGACAAATGTATTAAAAAATTAAATGTCTGTTCACAGAGCTTAATGCAAGTTAAAGGACAAATCAAAATTAGTAAAGACCATCAAGTTTTCTACATTTAGAGCTACAAATGCCACTAAATAACTAGGACTTCAAAAATTTTGCCAAAAGGCTAAGATGTTGAGTAGAAAAATGCTGAGAAACTGGAATTTCAGATTTTGGTTGCTTTTCCTAAGTATAATAAAATTGAATCTGTCTAAAATATAATGAGAAAATACTGTATTGTCATCCTTGCAACACAACGGAAATATCCGCAGAAAAGCTTTCTTGTAACTTCAGAAATTCCAGTTCTAATTCCAGCTATAAAACAAGTGAAAAAAATAACTCTCTCAAGGTTTGTAAATCTTAAGAAAGGTTCAGTCAGTTTTTTGTTATGAAAGTGAATCAGTGGAGCTAAGCATGAGATGCAACTTTTTCATAACTAGGCTGCCTAGTTATTAGCAACGAAAGCAGGATGGATAAAAGTCAATGTTTTGTTTTTAATTTAAAATTGTTTATTTAAATAGTTTTTTTTTCTCCAAAAGCATTTTATCAAAAAAAATCCCATCTAAAGAGAGTTTTAATTAAGATACATTATAGCTCAAAGATCTCATCACGGAATACAGGTTTCCAAACAGCAGCCGTGTTAGTCTGTATTCGCAAAAAGAAAAGGAGTACTTGTGGCATCTTAGAGACTAACCAATTTATTTGAGCATAAGCTTTCGTGAGCTACAGCTTTCCACTGAATGCATCTGATGAAGTGAGCTGTAGCTCACGAAAGCTTATGCTCAAATAAATTGGTTAGTCTCTAAGGTGCCACAAGTACTCCTTTTCATCATGGAATAGGGATTATAAATTATGACACAATATATTCATGTAATGTTTAAGAAAAGTTTTGTAAATGAGTTCCAATAGTTCATGGATTAGGGACCCAATCTTATGGGGTTGGAAGGGCTTCTGTATAGATTTAGGTTAATCTTTCTATCTACCCAATGGGACTCAGTGCTCAGACTGGAAGATACCATCAGAGATGCTTCGTTTTGCAGTTCTCAAACTGTGGATTTGTGTCTCCAGAGACAACACGCTTGTTAACAGAAAAAATGGTTTTAAATAAAAATAAAAATAAATAAATAAATGAAATAAATAAAATAAATAAGAGGTGAGAAACAACAGACCTCAACCCTACTGTCCCTCTGCAAATTTGTGTACACCGAGTCAATCCCTTACCTCTCTCTAAAAGTGCAAAGTTTCAAAAAGTTCAATGAATAGCAGATTGTTGGGGGCGGAATAGATCTGGACAAGAAGAAGAAGTCAGGAGATAAATGTGAGAAGGGAGGAACAGGCAGTAGAAACAAAATTGAAACTGTTTGAGCAGCATATTCCAGAAGTCTTGAGGTCTTTCTGAGTTTAGCCTTCATTGATTTGAGATCTACCATACCATTCTCTCTAGAAACAGAATATGTTTGCTGTTGAAGAAAAAAAATCCAGAATACATAACGTTGTTGTTTTAGTTAAATAAAACAATTTAAATGTCTGTCTGGTGAGGTTCTCCTCCTAATACAGCATGGCAAGAAAATCCTCCAAATATTAATGATTAACCTGTTGAACTGGAGATAGTTCACCTTTATTTATGACTTCATAAATATTTGCTTCAATTACCTTTGGTAATTGAAATAAACAATCATTCATTTTCTGATATAGCTATAAAACTAATCTGAAAAGTTTTCAAAATAAATCACTTTAAAAACGTATAGTGTGTGCCTTCTAAAAATGAAACCTACATCTATTTCTGAGTTGTGAAGAATATGTTTTAAGATTATAACAACCCACACTTTTATGTAGAAATTCAGGATTAAATCGAGACTTCCACCCTGACTGAAAGCACACACAAATCCTGATTATGACTTAGATTCTAATCAAGTTTCATATTCATCGGGATAATCTGAAGAACAATAAAAGTAGAAGCTACTTAGACATTACAGAAGAATAGTACTAATATGGCGTGTACTTCACTATATACATACACTTCAGGGGAGTCTGCCAAACTCACCTTTCCAGAGCTCCATCAAGGGAAACCCTTTTTACGAGGGGTTTTAAGAAAACTTCTGCCAAAAAGGAAACTACTAAAAATTTATTCAAAAAGGAAAAACATCTTTTACAACCACATGTATAAGCATGTTCACCTCTGAGATAAACTCAAAGAGCAGATAATATGGTTCAGAGTGCTTTAGGGCCATCACATGTAGGAAGATGGAATTATCCACATGGACTTTTTCAAAATCATATATCCAGGCTAGCTCAGATTAGTAACAGTGTTGTGTGCTCTGCTGTGGGACACAGGAATAGCCTACCCTTATGACTTTTACTGAAGTAAGATGCATCACAAAGGGGTCATTAATCTCGTCCAAGGAATAAGGTGATGACTACTCACTCTAAGTGCCTCCAGGACATCTCAATGTTCAACAATATTATGTGTTGGTCTGGTTATTGGGATAGCTTTCACTGCATGAATATATTGGTTCAACTTAATATGGGTCTGTCTAGAACACAGGCAGGAAGGAAAAGAATGGTTAAAGATAGTCACCTATCAGCAATCACTTATGAGATGGTAAGGGACAATGCAGGCTATTCGGTTTGATGATTCTTGCCAGCCTACAAAGCTGGTTTGACCAGAAACAGCCCGGAGCCACCAAATACCACGGAATAAAGAACTCTGATAGGGTTTTAAAAGAGCACTCTTTCAGCTGGAGGGAGTACTAAGGGGGAAACAGACTTCAACATGGGAAGCTGTTGGAGATGCCCGGAGAAGCTAGATCTGCCTAGGTCTACATGAGATAGTGGGACTTCAGGATAGGTCTACACTTGCAGGGGTTGGCAATAATTTTTGCAGGGGGACCACTCCACGAATTTTGGTAAGTCATCATGGGCCACACATTTCTACTATATTAATGGAGGGGGTGCGGGATCTGGGAGGGAGTTTGGGTGCAGGAGGGCGCTCCGGGCTGGTACAGAGTGTTGGGATGCAGGAGAGGGTGAGGGCTCTAGGAGGGAGTTTGGTGCAGGAGGGGGCTCCAAGCTGGGGCAGGGGATTGGGGTTCAGGAGGGGGTGCAGGGTTTGGTAGGGAGATTGAGTGCAGAAGGGGATTCTGACCTGGGGCAGAGGGTTGGAGTGTGGGACGGGGTGCGAGGTGCAGGCTCTGGCCAGGAGGCACTTACCACACAGGTGGCTCCCGGCCGGTGGCGCAGCAGGGCTCAGGCAGGCTGCCTGCATGCTGTGGCCCCATGCTGCTCCTGGAAGCAGCTGTGGCCGGCTGCTGCTGGCACGTCTCTGCGCGCCCTTATGGGGAGGGTGTAGTGGGTCTCCGTGCCCGCAAGCACCACCCTTGCAGCTCCCATTGGCTGGTGCTGAGGGAGGGGGCAGTGCACGGACCCGCCTCCCCCACCACCACCAAGGGTGCGCAGAGACATGCCAGCAGCATCTGGCCGGTTCCAGGAGCAGCGTGGGGCCACGGCAGGCAGGTAGCCTGCCTGAGTGCCCCACTCTGGGACCTTTAGCGGCCTGCCAATCACAAGGGGACAGCCAAAGAGCCTGGTGGGCTGACAAACGTTAGATGGGCCAGATCTGGCCCATGGGCCATATTTTACCCACCCCGGTGTAGAGTACAGACACTGCATGCCGAGCTAGCACAGATATAAAACAGAAGTGTAGGTGATGAGGCACGACTAAAGCAAGTAGAGTAGAGACAAGCCAGAACCCTACAAATAGGGTTGCCAACTTTCTAATTGCACAAAATTGAACGTCATTGCTCCGCCCCTTGCCCCCAGACCCCACGCACCCCTTCTGAGCCGCCGCCCTCTCCCCCCCCATCACTCACTCTTCCCCACCCTCACTCACTTTCAGTGGGCTCGGGTAGGGGGTTGCGGTGCAGGAGGGGCGAAGGCTCCAGCTGGGGGTGCGGGCTCTGGGCTGGGGCCAGAAATGAGGGGTTTGGCATACAGGAGGAAGCTCCAGGCTGGGGCCAAGGGGTTTGGAATGCAGGAAGGGGCTCAGGGCTGTGGTAGGGGATTGGGGTGCGGGAGGGGGTTCTGACCTGGGGCAGGAGGTTCAGGGTGCACTCAGATACCAAAGAGGTGACAGCAGTACAAGCATCCCTGTAACTATGACAACTACCTTCTTGACTAAAGGCCTCTGCTAATATACAAACAAAGGGTGGTTGTGACACTCCCCAGGAGTACCAGGATTGTGAGGCATTTCACCACCACCTGCCCTTAGCGTGTAAACAGTCTTGTCTGTGCCGGCTGTGGATCAGCTCCCTGAAGCCATGAGCTTCTGGCAGCACAATCTTCCAAGCCGTTGTAGGCATTTTATTCTCTGTACAGGTAACAATAGGCACACACCAACCCTTGAATACTCCGAGCATTCCCTTGAACTCACTGAACACTCACAGAATTACCATGCCTGCTGTTCCCAAAGGAACAGTATGCCCCAACTTGTAAGATTCAACTCAGGACCATCACTTTGCTTACCACAGCAGCGCTTAGATATATTTATGGTGAAAACAAGAATAAGTTTACTACCAAGTGATAGCGAGTAAAAATATTGGAAACGAATGGTTACATATAAAAAAATCATAACACTCTAGTTCCTGTCTAAAGAAGCTTCTCTCTCCCAGCATTTTCAAGCCTGGTTGAGATCCCACTTTCATGAAATCCATTGTCCATTTACTTCCTTCATCAGGGATGCCCAGGTGTCTTCTTTGCCCCCCAAATATAGCAAAGCAAACCCTTTGAAGTCCACCTCAAGTTAAGTTTCTCTCCCCCAGCTGCTGTTCTCTTCCTATAAACTCCTTCCTGAAATTTTTACAATCCTTCAGTTGCGTTCCATCCAGACTGGTGACAGGAGTCCCACTGTGAACGAGACAATACTCAATTTACATATAAACAGATAGATGGGTAAAGACCTGTTCTCTGACTAACTGGTTTTTCATCTTTGCTGATGACCAACCCCCAGACACAGATTTGAAAAACATTTTCAGTGTACACAGCTCCTTACACAACATCTGTACATGCATTTCATGGTGCTACTTTGAGGACCACTGGGAAACACTCTTTGGTGAACTAGAATGTATATACCAGACTCGGAAGCTTCCTGTAACCCCTCTGTACTCTCTTGCCAGAAAGGATTCAGAGGTTCTTGGGACACAGTCATGTGACCTTACTGTAGGCTCATCTGTGCTCCTGCATTCCCAAATAGCAACAGTATGATTAAAAAGGGGGAGGGGGAATCTCTTATGAACAAATTTATAGTAGTTTCCTTTTGGCCAGCTAAGAGATTACATATTTTCCTCTCAAATGTGGACCTTGCCATGATTACCAATTCCTTTGGTCACCTCAAGCCTAGACTTCCCACACTGTGCTCTGACTGGGGCTTCCACTGAAGGCCAGGCAGGAGCACCACCTAGTACAGCATGCAGTTACCTGCCTCTTAAACAGGACAGTTTAGGAGATCATATCACACCTGTGTTCTATAGAGCCTGCACTGGCTGTCAATTCACTGAACTGGCTGCAAATTTCAGATGCTAGTTGCTACCAATACGTCTAGATGTAGGCTTAAAAAGTATCTTTCCTTATGCAGTGTCATGACACCTGCACTCAGAAGCAATGCACTGTCTGTCCATCCAAAGATGGGTCACTGAGATCTGGGGGTTGGCTGTTTGCAGAGGGGCTCGTCCGAGTCCATTCCTTCTGGAAATCGATCTGGGTCCCTGATGCTCTTAGAACAAAGTAAGACACATCTTTTTGCTCAGGCTTTCTACCAACTGCAGACTTGGCATTTAGACTGAAATTCACCGTGCTTGGTATTTTCAGAGTAGGTGGCTACATGCCAAAGTGGGTCACAGAAAATAGCCACTATATTTTGGAAAAATTATATATAATCTAAACTATGTAAAGTGCTCACAGCTACTATGGTGATGGGGCCTTGTAAGTGCATGTAGTAGCAATCATAACATTTTATGCAGGCCTTTTGGTGAAATTTCTATAGCAACCTAGAGTATAATTCTTCCCATCAGTACATAATGTCTGTGTTCTACAATATGTTAATCATTTATTATTATTTTAAAGTATCATACCCTATAGAATGGTAATGACATTTGCAAGTGTAGAGTATTGATTAGCAGTTGCTTAAAAGTGAATCACTATTACAATGCGGCATCTGTTCATGGCTCTACCTGCCGTCACTGTCAAAGTAATTTGCATGGAGACTGGCTCTTTTAACCTTGAAATGTTAGCATTTTCCAATACAGGATGTGAAAACAAAACAACCATAAATGCATTAAGTGAGGAAATTAGCATTCATTTCCTTTCAAGAGCTAATGTTTTCCAGTTGGATTGTCCACTCAAAAATTTCCATATTAAAAGACACTGTTCAAAGTACAATGCATGTACTGTAAACTTACTGAAACCATCTCATATTTCCATGGTATATCAACAGCAGAACACTTTCACCTTTAATAATAAAAAGCAATGGAATCATTCTGTGCTTGCAAAACCTATACAGATGCAGACGGCACTGATGTGAATAAGCAGGGAATGCAGTATGGCTTGAAATGACATTTTCTTTTAAGTTAAAAAAAGATGTTAAAAATCACTACGAGACTCAGGCAAAAATAGACTATATGGTAGATCATTACAAACCTTAAGCTATGGTTCACATTCCAGAGCCGTCGGTTAGGGAGGCTAAACACTCAGGGTGTAATTGTGGCTCTGCTGAAGGTAATGAGAGTTTTGTATTTACTTCAGTGGAACCAGGTTTTCACCCCAAAAAAGGGAAGAGAATCCTCTGTCTGACTGAGGAGAATACATCAAGCTATGGAAAGTGAGAGTGTATCCATATATTACAACTAGATCCATAACTGATATTAAATAAGGACCTTTTCTGAAAATTTTTATGGTGTGCTACAGCTTCAGTGCAGTAGACTGCATAAGCATCTCTGTGTTTTGGTTTTTCTTGAGGAAAGGGAAACAAAAAGCATCCTTCCAAGGGAATTCACTTTTATGTCTCTTTGTAATATTCAAGCTCATTAAATGCTTGGTAATCAGTTTGGTGTGGAGAGTAGCTTTCTGGGGTATGTGGCTCAAATAAATGCACAGATTAAAAGGAGATGGAACAACAAGTGATGCATACAAAAAAAAAGGCAATTTCTTAAAATGACTCAAGCAAAAATCTAGGATTAAAGTGTTTTTACATCCTTGCATGTATCTCTCTATCATTTTGTAATGATAATTTTTATTTGATTGTATGAGACACCCAGAAGTTTTCCTGAGCACAAACTTGAAGCTATATAATTATAATTTACTTAATGTGATGTTGGTACGATATGATTAATAAAACTTACCTTTTTTTAAATCACAAGTATATTTACTCCTAACATTATTTTTGATATTATTCATTTCTTACTAAGAAGACTCAATACAGTATTGCTTCTTTGCAAGGTCAAAATTAATAATCAAAACTGGCATAAAATTTAAAGCCAGTGTCCAACAAGACAATCATTTATGCCTTTGCTTTAATTTGCGCTATCAGCAATATTACCGACCCATACCCCAATACAGACAACAGTATTCATATTACCTTGAATTAAAATAATAAAATTAAGGTTTTTAAAAAGTGAGCTGCATGGGGAGGGGGAGTAAGAAATGCAATTAAATGTCAAGATGATTGGACTAAATTTCTCTGAATAAAGTGAACTTTGTCACCATTATGTGTTTTAAAACTAAAGATAGATGTACTGCATGAGTCAGATGCACCAGCTGAATACTAATTGATCTAAATCACCCTGTTATAATAATGTTGCACTGACATTTCCATAGTTGTAAGAAGCTAAGAAGATAGAGCACCAAATCTATTCAGGAAAATAAAATGCAATTAAAACTTTAAAAAAGGGAATGTTACGTTGACTGGAAAAAATGCTTTGAGAAAATGCAATGATTTGGGAGGCTCCACTATACGGAAGCACTTGAAGTAAGCAGTTGACATATTCATACAATACACACGGTTAGAATTTAAGATAATAGGTGGTTAAGTAAACAGTCAAGGTTCAGTTTAACACCTTCTATAAGAAAAAGAAAGCTTTGGATAAACTTGTGTTTAGCAAGAAACCTAAATAGCAAGTGCTGATAAATAAATGGATGTTTTTATATTGCCCCTATATCAACTGATTAAATGGAATATTGCCAATTCTGGCCTCAAGAAAGGAATGTCAGTGCGCTGTGTATGAAAAAAATGACTCCCCAATAGAATCCTGAGAAAGCATAAACCAGGCTAAAGAACCAGCAGCTCTATAGGAGCCTGAAGAGCTTTACTGCGTAAAGCCCAATTATTTTTAACATTAAAGGAAGGTGCATCACCTGTGTTTCATTACCACCATTCTGCTGCAACAGTATTAAATTGGAAACCTTTATTACTGTGAACTTTAGAATGGGAACAGCAGTGTTTCCAAACAAAGCTCTTCCAGAATTCTTATTACAGCAGGTTAAATAAGCATCTCCACTGCATTTAAATCCTGATTTGAATCCTGTAGGTAAAAATTCTGGCTATTCTAGCAGACTATGCTAGCATATCTGTTGCAGTTCTAATTAGCCATAATCACAATATTATAGAGATATGGCCTTTTAAAAGCATGTCAAGATGAAAAGTGAAGCTAAGGCTTTCTGAAAGTATAAGGGAAACAATAGCGTTTCTCCCCTGCCTCCCAACCCAACCAGCACATATCACACAGGACAGTTAATTAATTTGAACCAAATCCTAGGACCCAGCAGTATCTGCTAACTAGTTGAAGAGTATGTGTGTCTCTGCAGCAGCATGCAGACAGTTTCTTTTATGATGCCAAATCAACATGACAAACTGTCCCTAAATTAGAAACATCTAAGCAACAATATTCTGTTTTCTCAGTTGGGTGTTCTGAATACACAGTAGTGTTCATTTGCTTTAAAGATAAAATAATGCAGTATAAAAATCAATTGTATTCATAAAAAAGGTAATTTGTTTAAAAAGCGGCTAGTTTTCAGTTCTGCAAGTTAAACATATATGAACAGTCTGAATTTCATCTAGAGCAGAATCTGGAAGAAATCATCATCATCTGCCCCATATTTTTATAAGGGCATAACAATATAACCAGACTATAGAAATAGCAACAACAGAATGCTGAAATGCCCCATCTAGAGATATTTCAACTTGGTTATATAGTTGTAAGCACAAATGTATATTTACGTAGAGATTGCTTCAGAATGATGAATAACCATCACTTCTATGCAAGTTGCTACCAAAAATTCAAAACGGTAATGCTTAAAGTAACAATACTTCAGAATAATTACTAACTATTAATTGTAAATATCTTTGTGAAGTTTGGCCTTAGAGATTAACCTATTTAACTTCCATATTCAAATTTAATTGAGCAAGTTGTCATTTGAGCCTCAATATATAAAATAGTTGAGAAGCACTATGTCTAAATATAGTCTCAATTTCAAATTTATTCCTGTGAAATAACTTTGCTTATTCCACATTAAGACAAAATTAACTGAATAACCTTTAAGTGAAAAATTAATATGAAAAAGACTTCAGAATACTTTGCAACTTAGAAATCTATACCAATCAGCTATAGTGCCTTTATAGGTACTTTATAACTCCATCTGCTAATATTTTATATTCCTAATCGGAAGGTATTGTTTCATCCACAGATATGATCAACAATTCATGTAAACTCACAACCTTATTTTAAAATGTACTAACTCTAGAAACCCAATTCTGTCAGAATAAATTCTAAACAGATCCTTAAGTTGTTGGACACTTGAAAAAATGTTCATGTTTGGGACACTGATGTATTAGCACTTCATCAAATGTTGTGATTTATTCCACCACTGACTTACGTGCACTGAAAATTATTTGCATTTATACTTTTAAAATCTTCAAGGTTGGTATGTGTTGATTTGCACAAATTGAAGAAAGCGGAAGTATAAAACGTTACAGAAGAATACCTGTAAAAGCATTCTACCATCCTGGCTCATCCACTACCATCAATGTAGAGAAATGCAAAGTTTCAGAGAACAGGTCCCAAACGGAATTTAAAATAAAATTAAAATGCAATTATGGCGACCAAGATGCTGGTGGGAAATAAAATCCTACTGTCTGCAACACAGCCCTAAATACCTATTATATTATAAGGCAAAAAGGCAAGAAATTAAAAACAAATATCAAGGAATAAGCCCACAATGGTCAGGCTGTGAAACAACAGAAACAGATTTGCTGGTAAATTAGAAAGGATGCTGATGCAAAGGTAAAATGAGCATTGAGGTAGCTTCCAGTCACCTATAGCATAACCACCAACAGAAAGAATTCTTACTACTTTGCTGGGTGGGGGGGGGGAGAGAGGAACAAAGGAAAATACATTATTACAGAAGTGGTCATATCAGTATCTAAGTGAAGAAGAGAAGAATGATTAAGGATCTATACTGACTATGGTCTTAACAGCTTTGAGAATCAAAATGTGTTCTGAATTTTGCAATCAAACATTGGACAGTTTATTTTCAGTAGATAAACTTTGAAAATCATGTGTGCGCACAGAGGTTTACACTTGTGGACAAAGTTAAATAAGACCATATTAACTAAAAGGACATATCTGGCAATGCTCAATTAAAAATTAACATATTTGAACAATATTAGATCATTTCCAAAACACGGAATATGTTTTGATTAGATACTGGTCAGCAGTTCAAAAAGGTAATGTTATTGTGTTTCCTGATTACAAAATAGTTTATGCAGAAAGCATGATGGCACAAACTACACAAAGAAGTGTTTAAAGTATGTATAAAATATGAAGTAGGACTACAATGAATGTAGAGGGTCCCAAAGGTTAGATTAAAATAACTGTATACCGAAAATGCTACATTCAGACAATATAATGACCTTGAGAAGCACTAAGACACCAAATACTTTTGTTCTTAAGATCTATATAAACTTAAACTCAATTTTTGCAATACTGGAAACAACAATATTGAAAACATCAATTCCTTATACAGTAAGTACTCTTACATATCTTTAATAAATCAGATATTGCTGCAATTTTAATTTTACCATAAACTTTTTGAATCACCAATGTAAGACATACTGTCTGTTGCATAAATTTCCAAAGGATATAAATACTTTCAAAATATGCACCATAAACAATTACCACACAGCATACATAACAAGTTACTTTGGACTAAAGTCCTGTTTGAAAAAAGTTACCTGATTAATTGGCATTCATATATGGGAAATTATTGGATTTCAATATCATGCTTTGAGGATCATATATTAAATGTTGCACAACTGCAATACCGAAGTCTTTTAACCTCTCTCTCTCATAATTTTTAATTAATCAACCACTATAAAAACAAGTTCTCAATATGGAACTTTTATCAGAAGATGCATCTATTCTAACTGAACTGTGCAACTTTATATTAAAGTCTTATAATCGATTCTGTGTTCTCATTACTCTTCAGAATTATGTAGACTTAAACCAATTTCTCAAGTTTTTGCTTTACTTCACTAGGTTATTACCCAGCTGTGCAAGAAGATAACCACATTCATTCCCCTTATCTGTAATGATGTAATACATCCCAGCACCGGGTAGAGAGGATTGGGAAATAATGGGATTGCAAAAACAGCAGAGATGATAAACAATGGTGCAGTCGTCTTTCCCTAATACAGTGGACTGCATGCTTACAACACAGGATGCAAATGATAAAATATGCACTAATTCTGCTCCTTGAATGAAGTTAACATTTTTCCACAGAGAAGCAGCTATTTTTCCATGCTGAAACATCAAACTAGAGTAACGAGACAAAATAGCTATGTTCTAAGCTTCACTGTGCACTTCACAAGTAAGTAATTTTGTTTGGAACTGAAATCCATTAAAAATCACCAGATAATCAGAAAGTCTCCAGCCAGCGCAGTGCAAGGAGACAGCAGGGCCTAGGAACTGTATACAGAGCAAAAAAAGCCCTCTGACCAAAGGATGTGCTGCTCTCCCGTTTGTTTAGAAAACTAAATCTGCCTCCATTTTCTGTGCTAAAACCATTGCTTACTACTACTACTGGAGAGATCCTTACCTTCTGCAGAAGCTGGGAACCTGAGTATTTAGCTGCGATGGATTTGATCTCCCCACCAAAAGCAGAGGCCCAGAGCTTTACACTGTGGGGAGCAGGGGGAAAAAGACAGGAAGAAATGTAATACATATGTTACAGTAGGCAACACACACAGCTACAGCCTCAACTGCACTCTAAAGAATCTAAGCAATACTGCCTCAAAAAGCACGGTTAGGAAATAACACCACACCAAAAGAACAGAGGAGCTATTCACAAGTGCAAGCCCCAAGGTGCAGGTAGTTCACATCATACACCAAGGTAAGGCTTGGGATTTCAAGCTGCTTAAGCTGCACTTAAAAACAAACAAGCTGATTTGTAAAGAGACAGGTTTTTGCATAATCTCTAACATACTAATTGGCTGCAAGAAAGAAGATGAAATAGCAGGCAGGACAGCGTTGGAAGCTGAGAAATCAGCATATTAGAGTGAGTAAATGCATCACCTCCAAACATAAAGGCTTTTAACTTTAGTTTCTATATCTGTTTACCTCCACCCCCCCAAAATAAAATTCAAGCATCAGTGAGTTAATCATTGGCACTGGACTTCAAACAGAACTGGCAAGGGAATAAAATGCTCTGAGCAGTCAAACATCTGCAACAAACAACAAAACCAACAAAAACTTGGGCACCGGGATTCCAAGTTCTCACCCCTGGAGCGCGGTCGGAGAGCAAAAACATGAAAACACTTACACCGACAAGGGGATCTGCTGCTCCGATCCGACCACATCCACTAGGGCTGTGTTAAAAGCGGTCCAGAAAAGAAAGAAGACCCCCCAAAACGCCCGGAGTAGGTTCAAAATCATGGTTTCTCTCAGAGGCTGAGAAGACTTAGGGAAATTCGAGCAGAGCTGATCTCAGCAGCAGAGCTGCTTGCTAAAGCCTCTTTCCCCCACCAAAGCAGCGCTGGGGAGGAAAATAATAATATATATCTATCACAGCTCCATCCTCATCCCTCCCCAGAATGGCCCTCTCTGGGTAATGGAAGGAGAGGACCAGAGAAAAAGCTCTAATGACTTGAAAAAACTATTGTGTCCTTGGTAACAGCGAAGCGTTTTCCAGCCCTGCTGCAGCCACTTTGCACGTAGTTCTTTACAACTCCGCAGTCAGCGGTGTGCTGGAGTTACTCCAGTGCGCTGCCGCTGCTCCGAAGTGCCCTTAGCAGCGAGGCAGCAGCCCCTATTGATTCCAAGCGGGGAGGCTGCCTCCTTGCAATTACGGCTCACTTTACAAACGGAAAGCTGCCGAGAGGTCTCCGGTAAACTCCAGCCTTCATCCCAGATCAAGTCAGGCAATGCACTGGTTCCGTGGGAGCAGCCTTCTAGTGGGATAGCGCGGAGAGCCAGAGCGCGCAAAGCAGGCACAGGAGGAGAGGGACCAGGGGCCAAGGGCCGGGGTCTGGCAAAGTCTGGAGGAGCTCAGAGTGCGACTCAGCCCTTCCCGCGGTGGGGGGGGGAGCTGACGGGAGCAGTGCACATTGCCCTAGGGGCTGGGCTGGGAAGGGCTCAGCAGGGCTGGCAGGAGCAGGAGGGGGGCCGCGTACACCCACCGGAGCCCTGGCCAATTCAGAGCATGCACTGCTGCATGACAAGCATCTGTCACCCAGCCCTCCAGCGGAGATGGATGGCTGGAGCTCAGCCCCTCGCGCCGGAAACAGCTGAGCATCCCGGCCGCAGAGTCGCCGCGAGGGGGAAGAGGACGGGAGGCAAAGCCGGCAGAGCGGTCCCTGGGCGAAGGGGCATGTTGAGACGCAGAAGCGGCGGATTCCCAGGCCCCGGGCTTAGGTCAGGTTCGCACACTGAACGGAGTCCGATGTAGCATGTCCTTGGGCAGGAAGGCACGTTTGCAGCGTCCTCCCTGGCTGAGCGCTGCAGCGAGTCGCTCTCCGAGAGATCAGGACGGGGAAAGGCTTATGAATGAAAGGAGATGCAGTATGAGTGAATCAATGCAGGCTAAGGGACTGGAGCCTATGAATGAATTATTAATTTGTGCTTGTGGAGGAATTCCCCTTAGTGAAGTGAGCAGAGGCTCACAAGCTATTCCACAGAGAGAGCAGCTGGGGAGCAGGAATGATTGAGCCAGGTATTTTTGGTGTGTTTTAACCTCCCCTGTCCTGGTTTCTCGCCTCTCTTCCCTGTCCCGGAATTGCTTGTTCTAACCCTCTACCTCCAAAAGCTAAAGACTTAAAATAGCATTTGAACTTCAACATAAATAATCATACCGGGAATTAAAGATGATCTGAGCATGGGCTGAGTCATCCTTACACTGTGCTGGAGAGATCAGCTACTGAAACACTAATGCACAATATCTAGAATTCTAGTTTACCTAGCTCGGTAGTTGGAATTCATGTCTAATTAGACCATATTCCTTTGTACGCAGTACACTTTCCTTGTTTAGCCTTGCCTCTCTTGAGGTTTGGTACACAGTACCGGTACTTTGCTTTCACATTAACTTTTACACGTGTGCTGAACAGCTTGCTGTAAATATTACCATCCCCTTTTCACTATCTGATTGCCATAGAACATGTGTCCTGGCCAAAATGTAAGTGCTGTTTAGTAAGATGACCAAATCTCTGGAAAAACTGAAGATTTAAGAAAAAAGGTAAAAGGTTCTAAAGCAATTTGTACAGTTATTGGAAAAGCTTGGAGTTTAGCTTTCATTACACACTACTCATTCCCCCATATGAAGTAGATTGCCCTCATCTTCAGTCTTACCTTGGTTTGGAGGGGAAATGCACATTTTTATCTTGTGTTTTTGGGCTACCCATATGACTTTGTGCACTGACAATCCCCTTGGTCTGCAAATATTGAAATCTGTGTGATCCAATGAGCATTTGGTAAGAAATGGTTTAAATATACTGCCATATCACCAGGTGCTCAGCCTACCTACAGGCAAAATGTAAAAACTATGTATGGATGACTAACCATATATAATGAATTATACACCCTTTTGAACATGTCCTATAAACAGTAAGACCTTTTCAGTACAATATCAGACTGTAGACATGCACAGATGCTTCTCCTATACATGTTTGTTATGCAATTTTTAAATGTTATATCAGGAAAGTAATCGGTATGGCTTTAACTCCTAGAACACAAACATATTTTTTGTTGCTCAGTCCAACAAAGTACACTGTTTACAAATGTGGTTTAAATATGAACTGGCTTGGTTCTTCAAAACAGTTAGCTGAAGCCTTGAAAACATTTTTAAAGTATATAATGTATTTGCAGATGTTTGATAGATATTTCTAAAATTGCAACCTAAAACATGTGAAAAATCACCAACTGGTTAATATGATAGAGGCTTAATTCAGCTTAGAGGCTGAATTACTTAAGTCTTGACTCTGGATTTTTTTATTTAACATTTCTTATATATTTTATACTAGGTCTTATTCACAATTGAGTGTGTGCGTGTGCACATAATTGAATATTTGTATTGTCATAATACAGGAAAAACCTACTCTGCCCCTTGCCCACACACAATAAAGACTTAAATATAGCAATAGCCAGTTTGTTTTTGTCACCAAATGTCCATGTTCCATTACTACATTGAAAAATATTTTCAATATCTTATTCATTTATGTACTCTAGAATGTTCATGCACCTTTTTGGAACTTTTTTGTCCACTAAATCAAATGTAAACTTGTATTATTCTGTGTTGTAACTGTGGTTTAACACATACATAATCATAAATCACTGTAAATACATATTACACAAATGGGCACCTTGGGAGGGATAGCTCAGTGGTTTGAGCATTGGCCTGCTAAACCCAGGGTTGTGAGTTCAATCCTTGAGAGGGCCATTTAGGGATCTGGGGCAAAAATTGGGGATTGGTCCTGCTTTGAGCAGGGGCTTGGACTAGATGACCTCCTGAAGTCCCTTCCAACCCTGATATTCTGTGTAGTATCCTAGCCTGACTACTCAAGGCATGGAGGTCACTACATTCAACACATCCAGCTTCAACATTATAATACCATGATGGGGAAGCTATAGTGGCAATGGAAGTGTCACAAAGCAGAAATACTTTTTTCTGCATTGAGGGCTCATAATGATCATGCGAGGGGGTAGGGGGAGAAGAGGGAAAGTAAGTGGTCTAATGGAAGGTATTGTGGGTTGTTGATTTATTTTTAAATTATTTACATTGATTGTTGTAGGTAAAATGAAAGCTGTAGGTGGTAAATGGAAAGGAAGAATCTTATTCCAGTTTTATGCTAACCAAGTCATTTAAAAAAATCCTGAGGTGGAAATAGCCAGAAATGGATGATATTATGTTGTGGTTCACAATTTATCATAACCTAGTGATGATCTTGAGTGAGACAGGCGATGAAGTCACCTGCAATTTAAAAAGATACATGGTTATCAACATTTAACCTCAAAATGATTTTGTAGCTATATTGGTTTACTCACTGTGACCCTAGGCATCCCTATATTCGTACACTACTGCAATAGTATTTGTACAAAATCTGTGTTGTGAGTACCATATGAAAGCTAACATGTGAAAGCTAACTCTGTGATGGGGCCTGACCACACTGCCCAGTGAAAGCTGGAAAGGAGACTGTAGGTGAGAGAAACCATCTTGAACAAAAGACAGATTAAGGTTTGCAGATTAAGTTTTAGTCTTAGAGATATGTTTTCACTTTTATTTGCTTTAGCCATCTCTACCTTTATCCCTTCTATTTGGTATCATTGAATCCATGTTCTTTTGTTAATAAAAACTTGTTTTACTTTCATTATAAATCTTCACTGCTGTGTAAGTTCAGTAAAGTGTGTGCTTCTAGAAAGCCAAACAGGTTACGGTGTTTTACTGTCTCTGCAAAGGCAGCAAACCTAACGCTTCCTCTGTGAGGGTCTTGTGAGAGGGACTGATCTCTGCAAGTAGCATGATTTTGAGGTGAATTCGGGGCAAGAAGTGTTAAGGTCATCCTGCAAGGTGTAACCAGGTTGGGCAAACCCAGGGGGACACTTGTGACATGCTGGCAGGCTGTTGGGGTCAGAGCTGTACAGTCATGAGACACCCTGGCAGATGGTGACTGAACCTCTTACTGGCCTGAGTGAACCCCAAAATGTCTCACTCATGCCTTTATCACTGCTGAATCTCAGAGAGGCCTCTAGAAAATATTCATACAAACCAATATGTTAAGCAGTGATGCTAGGTGACAAAACTTGTCTCAGTATTCTGTAACTAACCCCCTTGGAGTCTCAGAAGCAAATACTAGTACATTATTGCCTAAAGAATGAAGGCCCTACCTAAATGGAACCTTGAAGCCAGTCTGCTTTCACTAAATGGTAGTCTCAGGGAGTATAATTTCCCACACTGAGCTAAACGTTGTCTAATAACTTGGGTTCCCCCCCGCCTCCTTTTCCAAGGTTGTAAAGTCATCTCATCTTTTTCTCATTCATAGATGATCAAGCAAAAGAGTACACAGTGCTTTACACACACACGAAAGAGTTCCTACTCCACCTCCCAGAGGTTGAAATCTAACTAGAATATACGATATGCCAGATAGCTGTTCAAAGGGTCAGAGAGGAGATGAATGCTGGAAGCCTTCACAAAAGAACAGCATGTTAAGGAAGGAACTGAGGGAGTTTACATGGTGAGCAAGAAATGGAAGATAGTTCAAGGGATAAGGGTGGCATGAGAGATGATACGGAGGCCAGAATAGAAGATGGAGACTAAAGGTCCATTTTGGTAAAGAGGTGGAGTAAAGAACCATCAGAGCAATTCCAAAGCCCTTCCCTCTCCTTTCAAATATATTGTAAAAGGGTGAGGTGTGGAGAAAAGAAAAAAGGGTCATTCTCAGCTTTGCAACATTCTTTGAGATCTTTGATGAAAGACATGGTTTTGAGCTTAGAGAAAGCAATTAAGAGAGGCACTAAGGAAACATATGGAACAAGGGTGGGGAGTAGGAGGAAATGAAGTAATTAATACAAATGTTTATTGTATTTCTTTTTCCTGACACATCCTCTCAGTAAGCCCTACCCAGATAAGAAAATAAATGCAAAAAGCTAAAGTGGCCAAAGAAACATGTGCAGAAAAATGCAAGCTACAGCTACCTGAAATTTAAAAAAATACAAACCCCACAAGAGTTCATTTTATGTGCCTGTATTCCATAAGAGTTAGAAGATGCATATGCTGCAAAGCAATGGAAAGATATGTCCTAGTTGGAGTGCACAGCTGCTAACATTCACACTTTGAGGCATACTTCTGGGAAGCTGAAGGCACAGAGATTGTAATTCTGAAATAGGTGTGTTTTGTGTAATGATCCTTTCATTTTATAAAATAAAAGATACCATGATTTTTTTCTTCTCTGAAATATATCTAGCCCCAAAGCAACCCCTCAAATAAGAAATGGGAGGAAAGAAGGGAGAAGCAGAAGAACATGAAGGGATATGGTCTCTGTATACAATAAAACATAATATGGTGCACTGTACTGATCTCTCTTGCCTTTAACTTTCATGTGACTTTCATTTCTCCATTCTTTCTTTCACATATGTTTACACGTGTAAAATGGAAAGAAGTGAACAAGAGGGATATGATATGATCATATCTAAGCCTCACAAAGCACTTTAAGACCCTCACATGAAAGGCACAATATAAATGCTAAGTAATATTATTTGGAAACACACCAATGGGAGGAGGATTGATAAAATAATGCTTTAAAAAAATCTTTGGCTTGGTTTTATCTGGCATAAGAACACAGCTCTTATTTGTTTCAAATGAACTGAATGTCTGAGTGCATGTGTGTATATGTCTACATATTAGACTATTCTCTGGCAGACCTAACATATTGTTGGAATTTTATGAAGGTCCCTAGTGTATGAGACTAAGTGTTTTATTGGTACGGGAACGCTAATTATTGACTGATCCCAACCCACTTAGGACAAAGATTGAGGTCAAGTAACACTACTCATAGGATTTAGTGAATACAATACTACATAATGTGCGTGAGTTAGTGCCTTTCAGACGTTAAGTAAAACAAAAAAAACCCAAAGATGTATAGCATATTATAGAGAATTCAGTTATAAAAATGAATCATGTTATGTCTAAAGCTATGTTACGTTTCCATATATAATTTATTGTTTGTGATTCACTATAGATAAAATATTAAAATTTTACTTCACAAGAATATTCACAGGATAGAATACAAGCTATGTTTATAACTATTGCTGGAGAACAATGGCATTAAAATAAAAAGCTGCAAAGAAGAGCAAAACCCCCTCAAAATATACTGTCAGGTCAATATTTTGACTACACATTATCTTTGGCATATTTCAACCCAAAATAAACCTCACACAGTGTGCCCTAAAACCACAAGGAATGCATAGTTAATTTAGCTTGCACAAAGACTGTGTTCAGCAGGCTTTAGCATCTCCGCATGGAGTTAAAAATGTAAAAGAGCAGAGCATTATCACATCCCAGCCTATGAGAGCTCATGCTGCATGGGCAAGCTAGAATGCTTTAAGATAATGATGTTTATAGCTAACCAAATCCAATTTAAGCAGTCCACTGTAGCTCCAGTCTGTTAGTTCCATTTCACATAGGCTTAATTTATTTTAAATTTTCAACTATTGAAGACTGCTTTTTGTTTCTTTTGAGTGTCAGGCTGGAA